>NC_064026.1:1875000-2500000 GCF_917208135.1 Athalia rosae | reverse complement strand
AATATCGTCAGGGGCGGTGAGAAAGAGAGGGAGCGTCTGATGATGTTGACAGAAGCCGCATCGCTCGGAGGATCGCGAATTCCTCTTCGTCGTCCTCCCGGGGAGTTCCCTTCGTTTCTCTTCTCTTTCCCCCCATCGGGGTAAAGGTATAGTCGCGTTACGGATACGCTAGCTAGCTAGCGAGCGAGCGCACACACGCGAGGTGTATACCTGTGCCGCCGGAGCCTCGAGGTAAATAGCGAAACTGTGTCATTTTATTTATACACCGGCAGCACTCACGGAACCACCCTCTACGTGCTCGTACTTTATTAGTAAAGCTTCCTTCGCCCGGATCCGTGCAGCCGCCCGATCAACCCCCTCCGGTTCGCCGTTTTCGTAGTCGGAGGAATCGATCTACCCCACGGTATTTCCTAAACCGAGAAGTTTACCCCCCTCCCTCCCCCCTGAAATTCTGAGGAGAATCGGTTCGCGGAGTCGCGAAACGGCTTCGCGTTTGTGTCGCGATTCGGAGGTTAAAATAAATCGGGGGGGAGGGGGGGGGCGATCGATGCTCGTAATTATTTTGACACGACGCTCGTTCGCGAAATTTGAATTCCGACGTATGTACGTACGTGCGACGTACGTATTAACCGTGTACGTTCGCCGTTCAATTATCTTCGGAATTTCAGGAAATTTCTCCACGTTGTAGCCAAACCCGCTGACCCTTTGGGACGTTAACGATATAAAGAGGTATTTAACTATTTCTGAATTTCCAGTTACACGTAGAACGTACATCGTGACATTCTGGGGATCCTAAGCGACCTCACAAATGTCTAACTAAGCGGTTCGAATAACCGCTCTTGACCCTCCGACGCAACCCCCGCCGCCCTCCCGCCTGCGAATCAGCTATCTGAATCGTAATTAACAGCCCACACATTCCTACTCTTCGCTCGCCGCAAATACCTATGGAAATTGTGTTATAGTTTTCACTTCGTACCCGACACTCCATCCCCCGCAGGACAGGCTTTCCCGCGTACCTACTATTTTCGAAACTAAAAAATTCGGATCGTAATAACCGCGGATACCGCGGGATCCAAATTTTTTTCAATGCGATACTTCCTACCGGTTATAAATCTCTCTCGTTACGGCGATATGTCCGTTATCTTGTTATCGGAGAGGGGAGGAGGAGGAGGAGGAGGAGGAGAATGAGAAGGATGAAAAATGTCGAGACGTCCGGGGAAAAAGCACTTCCTTCGATCTTTGCGATTCATTAATTAAAGGGGGATGCCGTTGGCACGGATAAACAGATGCCCCGTTTAGCTGTTTGTTAATGTCACGACTCTATATATGCTATCTTTGCGGGGATCAGGAACCGAGGTAGTTGTAAAATATTTGCATTTAATTACGTCGGTATATAGCGTGAGTAATGGCGTTGAAAAGTTTTCCTCTTTAAGTTATGTAGTAACAACAACCAACCCGCATAGTTACGCTGCATACATCCAGACGTTATGTAATACATAATACAATTCACGTGTACGTTCCGGGGGTGTTTAAAGAAAGTTGGACGCGGAGCGTAAAGTACGCTTACTGTTACCGGCTCAGCTTTTATATCTGAGGTGAGCTTTTTTTTTATTTTTTTTTTTTTTATTTATAATTATCATTATTCCGCCGAATAATCCAGATCCGGGGGAGTCTGAAACGCGGGGCGTCTTAAAAACTGAAATTTTTAAAGAAAAAACTTCTTTAACGGCCGTTGACGATCCGAGGGAGCCAAAGTAACACCGAAATACAATTAGGCCGTAAAGACATTTGCAAGTCAAAGTCTTATACAAAATCCACCAACGAAACTTTCCCATTCGTCTCATGTACACCGTGAGATACGTAATATAATACAAGTGCACGCCTCTCGTCATTTCACGTAAAGTCGCACGGCAATTTTTTTTTTTTAATTTTTGTTCTTCGAGCTATCGTAATTAAAAACAAGTCCTCAGGAGTCCGATCTTTTTCTTTTTTCTCTTATCCGATTTCCGCCGAGCGACGTACGGCTTTGAATTTGTCTCTTCGATCGGAGCACGGATGATAAAGTTCATAAAATTTCTTTGACGTAGTTGGTCAGTTGATTTTGAGATCAGTCGACAAGCAGATTCGGATGTTCGGTCAAGTTAGGAAAATTGGATTTGACCCTGGGTCCCGTTCCTCGGTTCCCGATGAAATTTCGTTTTATTCCCTATACCCTATACGCGCGCTCTATTTTTATTTATTTTTACTTCTTTTTCTCAAAGTAACCGGAGGAAACTTTGAAAATTCGCAATTTAACGGGTGAACGAACGAAATAATTCCGGTACAGGTATATGTGTATATAACCGCTGGACGGGGTCTTCTTCCGTCGACTTCGTACATACACCCTCTACCTTTTCGTTTCGAGTAATATTTTGCAAAATAAAAGTGAAAAGATAAAAGTAAAAAATCCAATAAAAATACGGCACAGGAGAAGAAACCCGAAGGAGACCCCCGTAGCTGTGTCAAAGGAAGGAAAATATATTTTTATAAAATCGAGAAGTTCGTTCGACTCCCTGATCCTGATATAGAAATTTAATGGTCAGTGCCGCGTCTTTTCTGGCGCTATTGGAAAAAAAAAAACGCAAAAAGGTAGGGAAGAAAAAAAGAAGGATGGATACGGTTATAAATGAGGATTAATATCAGAAATCAAAAGAGAGGAAAAATGAAGAAGAAGAAAAAAAAAAGAGAAAAAAGAAAGAAAGCTTTTATTTGAAGAGCGGGCCTTTTCTTCGGAATCGTTCGCGGTATATCCTGCGTGCTCAGCGAAGCTTGACATCAAGAACTAATGTCCCCAAACCTGCAGTTCCAGCCCGGGCCTATGTCTCTATACACTGTTAGTCACAAAGCCTCAGATTAATGTTCTTTCTTTTTCGTAAGAACGGAAAACCTACCGATGGCTAATGTACCGAAAGTGCGCGATGTATACCCCGATTCGAATATAATGCGCCGCGTCTACCAGACTCTTCGTCCCTTCTTTTTCTCAAATGAAACGTTCAATTTTTTTCCTACCCGTCTTTGTTCTCTTTTTTCGCCTCATTTTCTCGTGCCGCGAAAATCGGAAAAATTTCGAAATTCAAAAAATAAAAGTAGACAAGTAAAAGTTATCTGGTATAAAATTCAGGCAAGTGGAAGATCCGAAATTTTTTCACACAACGAAGATCTTTACGATTTTTTGTCCTGGATCTTTTCTCAGAGTCCATCCTGCGAATGAAAAATAGAAAATAGAACAAAAGAGAACAAAAAAAATATCGCAAAGAAATAAGTAGCTATGTATTCATACCGTATACGAGCAGCGATAAAATGCAATCATCCTATGTATAGGTACGACTCATATACTCATGTATAGAAAGACGGTGTACATAGATTTTATATACACGTATAATAAGAAACGACATTACCGGTCGTGTTGTCGTTTCTAATTTTATAACCAAACGTAAAAATGTCAGCAGTCGTTTCTCTGCGGCCAATAAAATATAATATATGATTATAGATACACATAATGTATGTATACATATCATGTGCCAATAAGAACAATTCACACAGAGCTATGACGTGCACGTATACCTATTTCCAAAATAATAGCGAAAAAAAAAAAAAAAATGGCGCCAAATTCTCACGTGGCATGTGCCCCTTCACAGTGCGCGCCATGTTCTTAAGGGTTTCGAAACGAGGTGAGAGAAAATAAAAAAAAAAATGTCAAAATCTCTTCTCTGTGCATAAGCTGTTAGTGTGCGGCTCGTTCTCGAAAGTCAGGACGACAACGAACGAGTGGGGGGGGGGGGAGGGGGGTGTTCCTCGTTTACATATAATTATACGGACTCGAATTCGGGAGGAGTTTCAACACCGTCTATCTCTTTATCTTTCGTTGTGCAGTAGCAGCAGCAGCAGCACTAGCAGTAGCAGTAGCAGCAGCTGCAAAAGCGTTAATGACACGGCGATGGTGCCAAGGTACGGGATAGTAGTGAGGAGATGTTTTTTATTTATACATATATACACACGTGGTGTCGGACATTCAAAGACCACTTTACGGGGCAATGCCCTGGCCTTGGTATCAGGTCCCTCGGGAAACCGGCGTAGCTTCTCTCCTCATCTCGCTCCTTCTCTTCCGGGGGGGGAGGAAGAGGAGATGCGGTCCGCCCGTTGAGAACGGGGAGAAACACAGGCGCCGTGAACGCCCCGCTAACCACGACCTGCACCGCAAAACAAGACTCGCGAACCCCACGTCAAAGAGACTTTTACCTACCCCCCTGTATACACTCGGGTCTTTCCCGTAACGAAGAAAAACGCACCCGCAGACGACCCGGAACCGCGACGTACGCGGTCAAACTCAAACACCTACCCCTCGTTCGACCCTCCCAAGGGCACGTCATCTCGACGTTACCGCGGGGTGCGCGTCCTTATTTTTTTACAGAGTCAACACTTTTCTAATTTCAACCCCCACTCGCCCTTACGAGTTTTCTTCCATGGTTTGAGTGGCGGTTTTTTTTTGTTTTTTTTTTATTTTTTGCTGTCCCCAACTTTTTTTCACAGCCTCGTAAACATTTTTTTTTTTCCTTTCGCCCATCACTTCTTATCAAATTTTATAAATGTGTAATAACGGGCATGAATAAACTGAAGATTTTTTTCCTTTTTTTTTTTATTTTTTTTTTATCATCGCTGTAATATGTACGAGGGAATATCTTGTTCTTTTTTTTTTTTTGCCCTTCGCACCTTCGCGTAAGTATTCGGAGCGTCGGAGCCAAAGTGCACGTATTTTTTTTTATTCCTTTTTTTTACCGTCTGTCTGATGAAAATCTGACAGCGAAACATTCAGTCAAATTTTTTTTAACGGCAGCCGGCAAATCTCCAACGGAATCTACGGACCTTTGGGTAAATTTAAGGGATTCCGCACACCGTAGCGCGATTTTATTTTTTTTTTCCTTTTATTTTATATAATGATTCACCGTTGGGTCCGAAGAACAGAACTCGCGTTCGGAGGGGTTTTTCGAAATCAGCTTTAAAACTTTCCTCTTATTTCGCCGCCTCGTTAAATCGACGTACCTACGCAGCTACGTAAGGATCGTATCAGCCGATCCTCGACGGACCGCGGACTCAAAAGCGGAAAATTTGAAACCTTCGTCCCTCCGCACTCGAGGGCAAGTCGACGTATACGTTTACGGATTTATGCGGGGAGTGGTCGAACAAAACGGCGGGATAATTAATGAGCGTAATTAGCGATAAATACAGCGCTTACACCGAGAGACTGTTAATTGCTCGCATCGGGCGCGTAAATACCGCGTCTAATTTAAAACCTGTCGTGAAATATTTCAGTCTCTTTGGTAATTATTAGTTTAATTAATGTAAAACTGCAGCTAGAATAAACGGGTATAGATACGTGTATTATACGCTCACAATAAAACCAAGCTGCACGGCGTAAAATTATTATCGGTTTACATAAAATTAAAAACCTTTTCAATTCCTAGAGTGTATAATAATAATTGGCAAAATTATTCATTGTTATATTTTAATTATGCGAACGCGTGCGCTACGCTAACCACCTCGTAATCGAATCGTATATCAATGGCGATATGTTTGCGCGTACGTGTATATGTGTGTAATATATTTATATATTCTATTACCGAGTGGAACGAAGTAAATAAAATAGAATATAAAGAACGGTAGTCGCGTCGCGCGTTGCGCGTCGATTTTAAACGTATTCATCATACGTACGTACGTACGTACAGCAAATTCCAACGTACCGCGTACGTACCTACGCCAGCGACAATTTGACGTCGGCAGTTCGCTCCAATTATTTCCCTGCACCCTCGACGTGTGTTACCGAAATACGAATTTTATCGAATCCCGTCGTCGCTCCGTCAGACCGAAACCCGGTCGCGGGTACGCACAACGCTTTTCCAACGTTATCGTGTTTTAAATGAAGAAAATTTAATTGCCGAGAGCGATAAAGTCGTTTATAATAAAAAATCGCCCGTACATTCACTCTCGTCCGAGTATGTATATTATTTGTACACGCACATAATGGTATACCTGACTTGTTGCGTTACACGCGCGGGCACTCTAAAATCTATTACCGTAAATAAAAGATATGAACGCCGAGACAGCTTCGAGATCCGGACGTCCGTCAAAATTTCGCATCGACTTCCTCTCATTTCAGAGGTAAAAAAAAATAGCATTAAAATATCAACGAAAAAAAAAAGAATGAATTACGACCGGTGAAATCGTCGATCGAACTTTGATCGTGCGATCTTATTTACTACGCCTTTTTCCGAATCTCCATACCCCCAAGGGGCTGGGAGAAAAGGATTTCTCAGCATTTTGAGTAGTGCCGAAGCTAGTGGAGAATCTCAGCGTATTGTCAGCCGCGCGATATGTCTGAATGGTGCGCGACAGCGCGCTCCCGCAGCTACTTCGCTCCGTTCTCTTCTTTGGAGAATTCGAAGAAATCCAATATACGGATTACCGTGCGATGCGCGAATGGGATTTCGTGCCGGGTTTCTAAGGGATTTTCCCCCCCCTACCCCCGTTATATATACCTGCGTGTAAAATACAGTGGAAAAATCACATAATGGCGAATATTTTGCCCGGGAATATGACGTACAGATTTTTATAATGACGACCCCCCGAGCGTCAGACGTCGCGTCGGATCGAAACCACATGCAGATGTATCTTTCAACGGGTTCGATTATTCGGTGGGGCTTTGGCTGAACCTAAACCTAAAAAAATCGAAGAACAAAAATCCGATTTCGTAGCCTTTTGACTCTGGTTTTTAATATAGTCTCTGACGATATACAAGATTATTCGGAAAACCAAAGAATTAATGAAAAGCAAAGAAAAAAAATGAAAAGAAAAAACATCAACAGGTACAAATACGAGCGACCGAGTCGTATCTTCTTTTACATTTAGTTGATGAAACTTGCTTATACTTTTCTTGTTGCATAAACTACACGAGACTGCAATACTACGAAATAATGTGTGTATACCGTACGTGTATAAAGTTTAATTTCAGAAAGAGGTAGACAATTGAAATATATCAGGGATTTTTTTGTTGCTTCTTCTTTCCCTTTTTTTTTTTCGTTCAAGTATCACATCCCATGATTTTCGATGCGACGAACGACCTTCGAAACTTTCCGCATTATCCGAGAATGCATTCGACTTTATCGCATACCTGGTGTATAAGTATAAGAACTCCTCGGAGTCTTGTTTTTCAGGTGAGTAAAAAAGGTGAATTAATGAACGAATAAATGAATAAATAAATCTGGCGACCTGCATCACTCTCCATTGTTGGTAAGAAATTAATTATTAGAAGGTCTCTGATGTATGCTCTGCTCCGCCGCAACGACATTCCATTTTTACGATCCCGATAACAGAAAGAGAGCTTGACGAGATCAAAAGAACTTTGCTTGCATGACAAAAGAATGTAAGTATAGAACCTATGCGACGAAGACGGAATTATATAGCGTACCCATATACCCCCGACCGTCGTCGGTGGTCGTTTTATTGAAAAATTTGCTTTTCCCTGTTTTTTTTTTGTTTTTTTCTTTATTTTTTCCTCCCATCTTTTCTCTCGCTTTTTCTTTTATCTACCCATCCCGTCCGCGTTATATTCACGAGGTAAAAAGAATCTCAAATATTTATTCTCTGAAACGTAATAATAACGTTATTAGATGACACCGTCGTCGAGTCGAAAATTGCTTTTGACCCGGTTCTCAGCCGGCAGAACTTGCGAGGGGAACTGAAGACGATAAAAAACGACTTGAAAGCTCCGCACGACCCCCGTATACCTATACACACACGCTGTATATTGTATCTACAACGTGGTACAAGGCGCCAACTGATTCGTACGCAATAACCCGTCGCGTCGCACGATTTTCGAGCAACACACGCTTCATTGTTACGCTCACCCCCCTCGGCGTGTTTCTCTTTTTCATTTTTTCATTTTTCCTTTTTTTTTTTTTTTCACCCCGAATACAAATCTCTAAATCTTAAAAATGAGGAAAGTAACACTTCTCGGATCAAGACGAGCGAAACAATTTTTTTTTCTCTTTTTTTTTAATTGCACAACAGTGAGAAAAAAATAAACCCACCGGTCGTTGTAACCTTTCCAAAGAATATGAGCGGCCGGAGATGTCCCTAGGGATATACGTTTGCGGATCAAAAGCGGACGTCGGACGTTCGCGTGTCATATGTGTTGTAATTTCGGTAGCTTGATATTATGGGTACACCCCAGGGGGATGGGGGGGGGGGGGGAGCGTTGGAGGGTGGGTATAATGTTTTGGGTAACCAGAGTGGGACCCTGATGTTGCAGATCCTGACGCAGCAGTTCCGGGCTGTCATTAGGCCGTCCGCAGAACAACCTGCAGCGGTACCGCACGTGCGGTTGTCACTTCAAAGCGTGCACATAAACTGCAACGTTCGCGATAGCTGTATTATACCCTTCGCACACACACGCCGCCCGTATATACCGTGAAATTGCGTATTTGATTTCAAAGAATCGCGAAATAGAGAAAAAAAAAAAAAAAACGAACAGGTGTACGCGAAAGCACTCGGAATTTCGCATACGCGTACACAGTATACCTACCTGTGTCTGTATTTCGAACGACCCGTGGCATTTCGCTGCGTGAACACATTTTTCCGCATTTCACACCAAATACACCACGGTGCACGACACAAAGTCAATTATTACTCGGATGTATTACGTTGTACGTTGAATTTTGTTGTTGTTGTTATTTATTGATTCATTGATCTCCTTTTTTTTTTTTTTTAATTACTTGTTACTTTTTTTTTTTTGTGCTCGTTGAAATCGGAGCTTTTTTACTTTTATCTCGAACTAAAACAGCCGCGAAAGTTTTTCCTTTATTATTTTCGGTTATTGGACGAAATAAAGGGGGTCTTATAAAAAAAGGGAATCTTATTATACCGCCCCGCGAAACTCCGAATCGTACGGCCAATCAGCAATTTCGCCGAAACCGCAGTTCTAACAATGAGGTAAATCATCCGCATCGGGCGTTCACAATCGGTCGTTTTAGCTTCTACGTTTTTAGATATTAAATTATTTCACGTAACAAATTCGTGTCTTTCACCCTTTTCCCCTCACACTTCCCCCGAAGTGCGAGGCCTCCGGTTCCGGTGTAGTCGAAATAAAGAGAGAGAGAGAAAAAAAAAAAGTTATACCGTACGCGCGAAAGTTTTTTCTTAGCTCGATATGCGAAGGCGCCGGATGAATGAATTTTTTATTTCTTTCTCCACTCAGCTCGAAATTCAGCTCAACTTTTCCGAACTCCGAGCGATCGGTCGAAGGACGGAAAGCTGGCTACACGTTCATTTCAGTTTCTGATGACCCCGTTTTTGGTTCATTTATTTTCATCCTTATCGATGCGTAGGCACACAGAGCTGCCCGCCTGCCTGCTTCGGTGTGGGTACAACTAAGAACTTACAAAGGACTTCTCTATACCTTCCGCTTCGTCGATAAATGAAAACGTGCGCGGGGGGTTGTAATAAAAAGGAACCCCGAGAATGAGGAGAATCCCGTATTTACGTCATACGGACGTACGTGTACGTATGGGTATGTTTAATATCATCCTCATATATTGCTTTTTCTCCTCCCTCATTTTCTTCTATCTATAGTTCCTTATTGAACAACGAACCTTCGACGTTCCGTAAAACGCAAGATATATCGCGCTAAATTTTTTACTCCAACTATACCGTCGATTCGTCTCTCCCGTCGTAATCATCGTCTCTCCTATTCTCGCATTCGACACGCGCGATTACGCGCACCCCCGCAGGGTGACAATTTTTCGATTCGTTGTATCGAGACTAGTTTCGCATCCGGCCGAAACTCTCGCGATGAAAATTTATATGCGATTAACGTGCGGTGCGCGCGAGACTTCCGCATCGTGCGCCAATTAAATCACATCCGACGGAGCGAACTCGTTCACGTGCAGATGTAAAGTTAATGGGAAAATAGAGTAGAAGTTGACGGCGGGGTGCGGACGAAGCGATGTAACGACGTTGCATTCGTATACCGGTAATCGCGCTCATTGGTACGAATATAGTAGCGGGCGGCCCCGTAGATAACGCCGACGTTTCTGAAAACGGTGGTCGCGCACCCAGTGGCCGGTAATCTACGCAAAATAGGACTACGGGTAGGTCAAAGTTTGTCGGAACGGCCGGCTTAGGTCACCGCCGCGGTAATGGAAGCTACGCGACGACCATAGTATACGGGGCTAACAATCGGGTTTGTTATCATTATTGTTTAGGTCAGGTCATAATATCGTAACTACGACGCCGAGCACTTTGACTATATGAATTTTAATCTTTATAATAAATCCGCGTTATGCAGTGCCGCGCAGCTTGTCCCGGCGCACACGCGCCCGTCGCGCTGTACCGTGGTGATATTTCGGATAAAATTACACGCTCCTACGTGCATCGCGATCCTCAAATTTCGATCCGTAATATTATTGAGCGGATATCTTGACGATATTTCAATAATTCCGCACGCGTCGCGCGATCATGGAGCTTTGGAAATTCTGAAAAACTGATTTTCCACGTTTTTTTTTTTTTTTTCTATTTTTTTTTATTCATCGTATATCAGCGAGTCAGCTTCCGGGCTGACTGAGATCGAAACACCGTTGTGCTCCGCGGGCTTCGGAATAGTAAAAAATTACGTATTCGGAACACGTGGGCTACGGTACAGGTAGGTAGGTAGGTACGTATAACGTGCACATAGATGTACGCATACGTACACCCAGCGACGTTTCACCCATGAGGATATTTCTACGCCACCTGGATGAAGGATCGCTGAAAAGCTCGCTCGCGGCTTCGAAAGTCACCGAAAATTCCCGTATCCCGAGAAATCTGTATGCTTTCGAAAGAAAGAGACGAAAAATATAAAAATATGTTCACCTGCATCGGAATTTCAGAGGACAAAACCTAGATTGGAATTTCAAATCATTCGAATTGAGTCATTATCAAAGACGTGGAGTTCCGTTAAGGATTAATCAGCCTCTCAAACCCCTCGTCACCCTCTTCGAATCGCTGATTTGCAAATCCACCCGCGCACTATATTAAGCTGCCCGCACGCTGACTCGAATCGAATCCGTCGCACTAATTACGGCATAATAATTGAGAAGAGACAAACCCCGCGAAGAAAAATCGCGCAATTATATCGGACTTTTTGCAAATGATATTCAATTAAATTCTCCACCCCCGCAATATTTTTTCTTCTCATTTTTCATTCCACCGCCGCCGCCAATTCGTCCGATCTCGGTCACACCCCCGAAAGGGTCATCATCGGCCGAGGGTCCCCCCATATAATATGCGTGTAGCGTGAAGTACGTACTCAGCCTGCACCCGCCTGCCATTTTGCAAACTCCGACAAGCCCATTTCTCATGCAAAACTAATATCGTTCGCCGTTGCACGCTTTGACGTCGTTCGGTACCGGGCGCGCGTGTGGAACGGGTACACGAGATATGAGTGATACGCGCACTAAATACCCGCGCAGTAGTTTCTCGTTATCGGATAACAAAATAACCGTGTTCGAAAATCACGTAACGAAAACGACCCACGTGACGCGAACTTCGCGAATAAATTCTCGACGAAAGCTCGACGATTTCTATTCGCTCGCAATTTCCGAAAAGTTTTTTTTTTTTTTCTTCTCTTCTCTCGAATCCTTACAGGACGCGCGTTTTTCCCCGTTTCATTTGTTTCGACCGGGGGGGCGTTGATCCGCAATTTTCCCCGGTTCTCCCGTAATCTCGAACACGGCACTAATGAAACATACGCCACTCGCTCAGCTCGAAAATCCCTCGTAGCCGCCCACCACCCCCCGAGCGGTCTCGTATTATACCGATCGTCAAAATTCTCGTGCTCTTTTCGTCGCCCTCGTACGACGAAAACGAGAAGCCGACTCCGCAGAATAGCCGGGCACATTTTACACGACACACTTTGCCCTATCTGGTACAACGACGAGATATACGTGTATACATACGTATGTGCGTGCAGCTCGTCGAATACGTAGGTATCGCGTACACCTATGTTAGCACGTACGTACGTACAACGTTCGTTCCTTCAACTCCTATTAAATTTCCGCCGTATCAAGCTTTTTTTTCTTTTTTTTTTTTCCATTTTGCTTTCGCATTTTCCCCCACCTACTACCCGCCAGCTTTTGTCTTTTTTACCCTCGAAAACGAGCGGCCATTTCATCTGTCAGACACGTGGGATTTGAGCGACACTTTGCAGAATGTGAAAATTTGTGGTAAAGATTATTTCGCTGTTTTAACTCGCGGTAAAAAGCGCGTTCTTCGTCAGTTAAAATTTTACGAGACAGGATATCTCTCGTTTTCCGCTTTTTCTCCTTTTTCGTCGCATTCCGCGTTTTAGATTTAAACATTTTTTTAATTCGTAATTCGCAATTAAAACGGAATATTAACGGTGAACAACGAGTTGAGCGAGCTAACGATAAAATCCAAAGGATAGGAATTCGTTGGTTCGTCGACGACTCAATTTTATCAACGTTAAAAACAAAAAACCGACAAACAAAAAAAAAGAAAACGGAAACTTCCGGATAATTTCGTCAAAAAAAAATCCACCGACTTTCGGTGTGCGTATATGCGACAATTAGAGATTCCGTGAATAGGTTAATTACCCGCGCCCCCGGGTCGTCAAAGCCCCCCCATTTTATGACGCGATATCGTAAATCAGGACGTGTTTCGAAAATCCTTAGCCGCGTTCTAACGAGTCCATAGGTCCCGGAGCGGAGTCTGTATTTACATAACAGAGCCTCGTAAATTGACCTATTGCCGGTATATACCGGTTAGCTACGTATGCGGTGTAATACGACGGGGGTTTTCCCTCTCGGGCAACCGGGAGATCTGGCCGCCGCGTACGATACACACACACACACACACGCGCGCGTAGAGGGGCTATACGCTACGGATAGAACCGCGAGGACATCAGCGATGTGAATTAGGATCAGGATCGGGGTATAAGCGAGAGGGCGAGAAATCGGCTCCACGCGTTTAACGATCGGACTCGCTCGTTTCAACGACGATTGTCATTTTACAATCCTCTCCTCTGTAGTAATTGACCTGCAATAGCGACGGAGATCCCAACGCCGTATACCACAACCCTTTCTCTTTTTTTTTTTTTATTTCGTTTTTCATCTATAAAACACTGCGAGCGAGAAGCGGCAAAGATGATGAAAATATTTTACAGCTGTGCAAGCTCCGAACTCTAATTCGCCGCTAGATTCTGTATGAAAACGATCGGGGTTTATACGCACGTATATCGGGGTATACGAGACACACGAGGGATGCTTAATGCAGATGCACGTTAAGTTTTTCGGCAGACAGTCGTCGGGGAAACAAAATCGCTACGTATGTATATTGCACGCGCCTCGCGGCGTGGGTATAAGCGTTGGAATCCCGCGGGCGGTTAGGATTTCCTTTTTATTTCTTCTCATTTTTTTTTTTTTTTCTACCTTGCGGCATTTGTAGAAACCTTATACGCGCTCACCGCTCCTATGCAAACCTCATTCTGTCTACCGCGTAAAATTGTACGGGATAAAATCTCGCGCGAGTTCGATAAAGATTCGACTGAATGGATGGCCAACGTTTATTGCCGAACGTTGTAAGTGAAATTGCTCGTGTTCGGGGGAAATCGGGCGTTCGATTTTTATCCGATTCTATGATTCTCCATTCATGTTTTTTTTTTTTTTTCTCCCCCATCGCCGGTATTTGCACCAAAACGGCCGCCTTAAGCCCACCTTAAGAAGATTGGGAGTGCGGGGCGGGTCGCTATAAGAGCACCCGAAACGTTTAGATGCCATAATACGTCCACCCCGGATATCGTAGCGTAACGTCGCGCACGCACGTGCGGTCGAGCCCGACCTTATAAAAATCTTCGACTTCATTTCCTCCGAGGTACGCGAACGTCCGATTCGCCCGTATTCGTGATACGGACAAGACTCGAAAATTTCCACCTCATTTCCCCAAAATTCTGAATTTCGAATCCACGCGATAGAAATCGGGAGTCTGAACAAAGAAAAGAAACAAAAAAAGAAAACCAAGATTCCTTCGAGATTTCGAGATTTCACTTTCGGTCAAATTTCGGTCAACTATTAGCGAGATGTCCCTCCGCATGCAGGTACTCGAAAAGGGACGCGAAGTATCTCCCGCTACGCGACGGCGACGGGGATGGGGATGGGGGGGTGTTTAGCGAAATGGTAGGTAGAGTGAGTGGGAGGTCGACAAGTTCCTTCGCCAAGTTTCTCTAAACTGCAAGCGAATATCCAGCAGCGTTGCGCCAGCACCCCAGCGGCAGCAGCAGCAGCAGCGGCACGCCGGTAGTGAGCCTTTTAGCATAAACGAGGGAAGGAGCAAGGAGTCCATTACTACGTCTTACCTGTTTCCGCTGCACATTTGTACCTACTGAAGGTAGCTAGCTAGTCGGATGGATATACGTGGGGTACAGGTATACACGTACACACATAGCAGGTGTTATGTGCAGCGCAACCCGTGGGCGCTCCGAGGACTCGAAACTTGTGTGCGGATATCCCGTGTATGTACGTATATTCGTACATAACACACGTGCGATATGTACGTACAACGGTGGTACATACGTATAGCGTCGATGTACGTACATACTTTATATACGTTCAACGTACAGCGCTGCACAAGCGATGACTTGCAGCGTAACCACCTCGCACTCAACGGTTCACATTATATCAGCTATATGCCATTTCAACCCTCGTTTACGATAAGTGGACGCGTTCGACAATTCCCCACAATTTCGAGCTTTATTTTGTTCCTTCTCTTTTATTTTCGCTCGCTCGCTTTTTTTTCCCACCGCGGACTGGAGACTTGTGAGCGTCGAGAGGACTTCTCGTTTGGAAATATTTTTTTATTTCATTCTTTTTTTTTTTTTTTTTTTTTATCGTAACGCCGCGCAAAATGTTAGCGGAGATATTTTCTTTCTACTCTGTTGTTTTTTTTTTTTAATTCCAGTTTTCTTGTCAGATTGTAGTATACTTTATACCACTGCAGCGAATGAGTATAATAAAGCCAAAAATAGGAGGCTCTATGGCGTATCGATCGATCGATTAAATATGGCGGATTTAACGAGGCTCACCGGAAATCCGGTAACGGAGCAAACAAAATCTAAACGGCTAAAGATAACAGGCGTATTAATCTATATACCGTATAATGTCATAGAACATTCACCGGGGAGGGTGGGGGAGGGGGGGGTTGGAAATGACTATTTGCGATTGTAACAAATCGATGTATACGACCCGGACTAACTGTTCGGTTTTCGCTCTATTTGTTTTCAGACGAAATATCGGAGAGCCCCACAAACCGAGATATGCATTTTGCATGTAATGAAATGAATTAAAAAAAGAAAAAAAAAAAACAAGGGGGGAAAGAAATTTAGTTACTTTACGGCGTATGTAATTACGCTAGCCACATAGCGCGCGGGATTGGTAATTTCCTCATTTGGTATGAAAATAAATTTCCTTAACAGCGGTGAAGTCTTTGATCCCATAAATTAGACTTTGTTTGACATTTGGGGGTGAGCTTTGATGCTATCGTTATATTTTCAACCATCGCGTGCGGCTCGTCACCGATTCTTATCCCTCGATCGGTGGTTAGGTATACATATACGTACGGGGATATACGCTGTACACATATATATACGAAATACATCGTCGTATACCTTATGTACGAATGTTTTTTTTCGCGAGGCGCTTTCCACTTAGTCGATTTTTAACTGACCCCCAACATTAATGTCACAGTCGCACAACCCCCGCAGCTAAAGCCACTCAACTCTGGAACGACCCGGGAACATCACGCTCCGTACACTCGCACGCGACTTCCCCCCCCCCCCCCCCCCCACCCCGGAAGTTACCACAAATATCGCAATCGGCAAAGTTTCACCAGAGAATATTCACCTCAACACCTGACAAAAATTGGACAAAGTATGCCGGGGATGATTAAATAAACATTGCACCGGTCGAAACTCCATTTGTCGTAACGCCGGAGAAATCCGGTGCGAAATGAATTTTGAAAGACGAAGAGAAACTGAAACGAACGCGTCGTACGGGTGAAAAATTTCTTTTCTCGCGCCATCGGGTGCACCGCGTTAATTTCAAACCAGACGAAATATAATCGCGTGCGAGTCGACGTCGGAGGAGCCCGTAGCAGGCGGCGGTAGGTCGTTGAAAAACGCGTGTAAATCGCAGAACCGCGTGTGTGTGTGTATAATACGAATTCGTAAATCACGACAAAAAACTTGGAGATCGATCGCTCGAGAACGTGTTACCAACGTGTCATATAATATTGTATGACATAATACCTCGTGTGACGACGATATCGCTACGTTCGCGTTACGAGGGGGGTGTGTGTAACGACTAAATCTTACGCCGTTTTCATCCTCGTTAAAATAAACACCGTTCTTCGACGCGTGAGATTGAAGGTGGCGCGATAATGCCACTTGTGAAAATTCGTCGAACCCAATTGCGAATCCTCCTTCTTCGAACTGCCTTTTTTTTTTTTTAATCCCTACCCCCGAGGTCTTCAACTCGTACGTATGGGAAGTTACGCGGTTGATATTCGTTTCGTCGTCCTTTTTTAACGCCTGTAAAAACGTAGGGGATTCCGTGGGTGACGTTTCTACGATCGGAAAGTCTCGAATTTCCGATCTAGTTGTCATGAGTTTCGCGCTCCCACGGTAGTTAGTCGGTGCTGTTCGCGTTGCGGGGGAGGGGGGGGAGAAAGGGAGGGAAGATTCGTTGATTGGGCAAAGTCGTACGACGGAATGCTAATTAACCATTTTGTGGCGATGTAGCGACCGACTAACCACTCACCCAAAACTAAACTCAATTTGCATCGAACGTGTTTCAGGAAGTGCGAGAGCAATCAAGTCTTCGTCAAGAACCAGCATACCTACTGCATAGACACGTGTCGGACCGAAACCGTCTGCGGCGAAGTTGTAGTTCCACCGGAACACCTCGACGTAAGTTTCTTCAGAAAATTGATAATCAATAATCACGATTGCCGTCGACGGAATATTCGACGAACAACTTCCACGACGCTCGGATACGATTCGGCGGAATTACGGAAACTAATAGATTGAAAAAAAACAAAAAACAAAAAAAAAAAAAAACGGAACCCCGCGTGTGCGTCGGAAGGTCGCGTCCCCGGGGTGAGAATCGGCGTACGATGTAATGGGGTGTTGGAGGAGTTTTCGGTGAGCGTCGCGCCGCTTGCACCCCCAAAATATAAATAGCTATAGGATGACTTATTACATTGTCGAGATTAATGGGGGTACCATAAATTCTACCACTTCATCAACGCGCGATGCTGCGGATATTAAGGGTAATGAGTGCGGGTAGTCGTATAACGGCTGTGTTAGCGACCGAATTTTCGCGGCTCCTCTCACGCTTCAGAATTTCACGCAAAGTATATGTATCGCGTAATAGGTATTATACCAACCCTGCACTACCTACGCGCTACGAACTCGCTGCGTAGGTTACCCCCTCGCCAAAAACACCGTTCAGCAACAGCATTTCTGTGTAGGCACTCTACGCATTTTCTCACCTCAAATTCCGTACGCGTTACCCTCTATTACGTGCTTCATATTAATATCCGACGAAGTATTCTATTTCTTTTCTTTTTTTTTTTTTTTTTGCTTCGGTTTTTCGTCGTCGAATGATCGGAGAGTTTCATGTCGAGCCTACGGATTGAAATATTCTACGGGGAGGAACGCGAAAAAAGAAAAAAAAAAAAAAAAAAAGAAGAAAATAGCTCTTCTCGCGATGTAGGTTACACACGTGATGTGACACTTTCGCTATAGGTAATCGATACTTGTAAACTATGTATAGATATGTATTATGTACAACGATACACTTTACGCAAATGCGGTACATGTATGTCACATTTCTGTATATCGACTAGATGTAATAAAAATATGTAGCTGGTATGGTCGCCCGACGACCGTTCCATACCTTTGCGCCAAAGTACCTACCCTGTGATCGATACGGTGGAAAAATTTTATAAAAAGTTTCGTACCCGTAACACAAACTATCGAATATCGTAGCAAACTTCTCCTTCGTTTCCTTGTTTGTAGCTAAAACTGTAAAAATACCATAATTATTTCGCCGTAGGTATACATCGTAATTATAGTTTTCATTAGATAAATTAATAAACTGAGCTGAGTTTTGTTCGCACTTATAACTAAATATGCACGCAAACTTTCGAGTCTAACACTTTCCTTCGAGCGGGCCAACGAACAAGTTTGCCAAGTTCTATATACTGGTCGAGGACCCTTTTTCGGTTTCTGTATACCAACTCTGTAGGAAAATCTAACGATCACTCGAAACCCAAAGGGTATATCGCGGTCGGGAGAGATGGATGGGAGAGCGATCAATTTTTGAATCTTTCCAATCCTATGCACATAACAGGTCTGCAGAACTTGCAACGCGACGGGTCACGACTGTGGAGTAGCCGAAGGAAGCAAAGCGGGACCAGGAATCGACGGTTCGGATTTTGTATTTTACGTTTCGGCGATGCAGACGGAAAGATGTCACAAAGGTCTCACGGTCGCTTACGCTGCTCACTGCCAACAGGAAGCCGCGTTGGATCGGTGAGTGCTTCGTCGTTGTCCTCCGTCCCCCTTTTTCTTTTTTTTTTTTTTTTCAAAACCTGCGGAAAGAAAAATCACATTCTCGATCGAAAGGCGAATTCCCGTTCGATCACTTTGAATTACTTTCCGGGCTCGAAACGGCGCTTTGTTTTCCGTCGGATAGCCTCTGACGGAAGCGCTGATTCGAACAATTCCATGATTGGATCACGCCATGGCATTAATTCGAATTCGCCAGCGCGATAGCCGCGCGTGCGGGGCCGATCGATTCGACGTGTGCTAAAAATTTCACTCGTAGATCTCAGGGATTCGGGTCTTGGTTTCTACCCCGTTCTCTCGGGCGTTTTCTCAACGATCCTTGTTTTACCTCCACATATTTTAACGTATACGTAGCGTGGTTCGATTTACAAATACAATTTTCGCACAGGCCGATAGCCGGTCACGCGAACCTATGCCCAGGCAGCATCAGCACGAAACCTCAAGAACTGGAGACACTCCTGAGCACCGTGAAACACGAGATCCTACACGCCCTTGGATTCTCCGTGAGCCTTTACGCGTTCTACAGGGACGAGAATGGGGAACCGAGAACACCGAGGCGTCCCGATACCGGGAAACCAACGCTGAACGAAAGGTACTACAGGCGGGTTGAGCTTTCACCGTAACTGCAGATCCCAAAATCCCCTGGCTTTTCGGATGAAAAAACAGCCGAGTGCTAACTCCCTGTACTCCTTGAATTCCAGACTTCAAACCCATCAGTGGAGTGAAGAGACCATCAGAACGGTCCTGAGACCGAACTGGCAAGTTCACGGCGGTTCGGTAGAAAGATATATGCAAATGATCGTCACACCGAACGTGCGGAAAGAAGTACAACGCCACTTTGGCTGCGAAGAACTCGAGGGCGCGGAACTCGAGGATCAAGGAGAAGATGGAACTGCGTTAACTCACTGGGAAAAGCGAGTCTTTGAAGTAAGCTTCTACTAACCGGGCCTGCTTCTAATCCGCACTTGATGTTTTTTTTTTTTTTCTTCCCCTCCTAAGCACGTGACGAAATCATGCTCATTACCTTGAAATATATACACGTGTATACGTACATAAAAAGCGTATGACCTTTTTACGGATCTCGTGAAATTTTTCATGGATCTATAAGGTTGTCTTCATTCTTGTTTAAACAGAACGAAGCGATGACGGGTACGCACACACAGAATCCTGTTTACTCTCGCATTACCTTAGCTCTAATGGAAGACACGGGTTGGTACAGCGCTAATTACTCCATGGCTCAAGAGCTGGGCTGGGGTAAGAAACTGGGATGCGAATTTGCCATGAAATCGTGCAAGGAATGGATATCCACCAGGTCATCTCCTCTTTCGTGAGTATTAATATTATCTTTTTTTTCTTTGTTTTTTTTTTTTTTTTTTTTTTTTTTTTTTTTTTCATTTGAAAATAATCACGCATAAAAATCAATGCCGAAATCGGAGTTGATAAAACCATGAAATGTCCTTTGCGCACGCTATTCATAAATGGAAATCATGCAGAGAGAAAAGGTGAGTACCTATTCCATCGTGTTGCGAATGAATTTTGAAAAAATAAGTATTCATACATCGTACAGGGATAATTTGTTTCCACTTTGATGCGCCAACGGTCTGTCTATCGGGTGGTCATAAATATGAGTATAATATAGCTGTTGTATTAGTAAGTGCGCGAGCAGATGGCGGCTTCAACCTATATTGTAGTTTCGCATCGTTTGCTACATAAAATCGATATATTATACTTTTAAATGAATTATTTTCGGCTCTATCAAACCCGATAAAGTTCCCCCCATCGGTTCGATCGACGAAGCACGTCTTCTCGCGACCCACTGTCTCCCGAATTTCACCCTCGAAACGTACGAGGTTCAAATATCGTCGATACGAAATATTCATATGGGGGTTGGATGTCGGAAATTTTATCTCTCGCAGAAGTTTTGAGATCAATTTTGAAAATTTTCTTTTTCCAGGGGGAAAACTATTCACCCTTTTTGCAATAAGGTCAAACAGGATCCCCTGCAGACCGAATGTACCGACGACAGGAGTTCGGTTGCACTTTGCAACCTCGTAGAACACCCCCAACCACTGCCTAAAAGATATCAGGTATTGAACTACGAAAAAATAAAAAAGACTACATTTTTGGAAATACCGAAAAACGGAGATCAATCAATTCTCACATTTTACAGAACTTCGACTCGATACCACACGTTCCACCCGGTAGGGAACAATATTATGGAGGTTCCGTATCTCTGGCTGATTACTGTCCATATATTCAAGAGTTCACGTGGAGAGCTAGGCATATAGTAGTCCGAGGATCTCATTGTCTTTACGAAGAAAATAATCCCCGTAAGTATTGAGGATTGTTATTTTTCGGAGACCTGAGACAGAAACCTTGACGAAAACAGACGATATTTTTATTTAACGAGATCATCCATGTAACCGAATAACGCTCCTAATAATCCGACGATATTTACAGACGCGGAGAAAAACTTCGCCCTCGAAAAATACGGCGCACACTCCAAGTGTTTCGATCACACTAATCAGATGTGGGAGGAAAGAACCTGCAAACAAGCCAGGCAGTGGCAACATTGGGGATCTGGTTGTTATCAGTATAAATGTGAAGCTGGAAGACTGCATATTATGGTAAATGGAAAATAATTAACTTACGACAATTAGTTACATTTCTTCATTTACATCGATATTTTATAGCGAACATTTAACTGATTTCTATTTCTCGAATATGTTACAGGTGGCCAACTACACGTACACGTGCTTTCATCCTGGCCAAGAAATCGCTATAAGAATAATGCATAACGAGTGGCTTCACAAGGGTGCTCTCATCTGCCCCTCCTGCACAGATATTTGTGAGGTGAGATACGACGTCGAGTGATTAAGCGTGTATAATAATGTAATCAGCTATCCGTTAGGAGGTATTCAGTCAAAAGCCATCGGCCTCACCGAACATACGTTCCAGCTTCTATCTACAGATGGATATGTCAATCTGAAACAGAGCACATCCGATTTAAATGCGAACGTATTTTTTCATATATTTTTTTTTTTTTCAAATTTGTTCCAGGCGGAGTTCAAGGCCCAGGGTACGGGGTGTAAGATTCGTGACGAACATCCTCCGGCTACATTTTATCACAGAGATAATCTCCACTGCGGTTCTGATGTGAGAACCGCATTCGGCGTACCGGCTCTTGCAATATTCATCGTCTTGTCGATAATCTGTAGGTGATCTGTTCTTAATTCTAGTACGTTATGTATTGTTATCAAATGAGAGGTGAATAGATACCGCGATTGCCGGCTAAAATTGTACATTTTAATTCTTTCAATGGTTACCGGAAACAATGTCTGAAAATAAATTGTAAATTACAGAAAGTGCTCTCACTTTATGAAAAACTGATTGTCAATTGTACGTATTTACACTAAAAATCTATCCTAAGTTGAACTGATTTCATTCCAATCAAGTCTTTCCGTTTTTTGCCTTCTCAAGGGAATCTCGATTCGCTTGCCTATAAAATCTTGTTACTCTTTGAGCGAATTACCGTTTCACTCGTTTGATAACACCGCATCATTCCTCTAGAAATTTTCTCGGTCAACTGATTTTAACAAAGACAGGTTCTTAAAAATCGCCATTCTTATTACTGAACAAAATATTTTTTAATACTTGCGCATTCATGGGAGAATTCTAGAACTTTGTCACCGTACGACCACGCAAATATATCGACACGATTTATGTGAGCTAAATAATTTCTGAATCGCTCGAGTTTAGAAGTTGGAATTCGCATTAATCAGTGATAAAGATTCCGATTCGGCGAGTCTGGAATTCTCCGATGTATAGCGCAGGAGTTACACTAGTACTATGTATGTGATACAGCATATCAATTGGATATTATTAATGAAATTGAAACAGAAACTTATGAACATGCAACGAAGCCAATTCCGACAGTTGTTTTTGAATTATTTAAATATGACTACGAAGTACCACATATATTTTCAATCTTATACATGCGCGACCTAAGACATAAGATATTGTAAATAAAGAGTAAACATAACTATCGTTCTTATGTTCGTCGCATGTATCGAGGAACAGGAAACTGCGTACTGCGAGGAGTATAATCACGCTGTACGAAAGTCTGCGACAGTAGTAGATGATAATTTTGTATCTAAATATACGTTTAACTTATAACAACTGTAAACCAAACAACGGGGGATGAACTTTTTTTTGAAAAAAACCATCATCGCGTAACGATCGTATTTCCGAACTATTATTGCGTTCGCGATCGCGATTCATTAAAAATTTCATCCCGCGCAGTCTACCTAGTATATAATACTATAGATTATCCACCGGAAATCTGTAACAGTTTTAACAATTTTTCATTATGTTTTATCCGTGCCCTAGTTTCATCGTTCACTTTATCCACTGTAAGCATCTTGCTTCTACGCAGTGCGCTTGATCCTACCTACTGATAGTAGCGCTCAATATATCTACGGTAGCGCGAACTGTCAAAATCTGTTGATTGTTTAATTGATACTGTTGAAAATTGAATGTGTTACAGTTTTCCAATTTTCTTCTAAGCTATCGCTAACAGAGTTTTCGTTGTACTGTAGAGGATACAGTGATTGTTGAATCGGTATTTTACCGATACGACTAGATATTGATCATTGATGATATATCCACTCGTACGATTACATGTCTTACAGTACACTGTAAGATTCGTATATTGTTCACCTACGTAGGATTAGCATTAGAACTATATTTATAAATATGAAGAGCAGAATTACAGCGTTTGCATGGAAGATTAATCTAACGGTGATCGGTGATCGTTGATTAGAGGTCTTCAATTTCAGTGGTAAATTAAGTAAAATGTAATGCAGATTGAACCACCAGTGGAGCCAGATTTTAGCTGCATTTTAATTTAAAGTTTGCTACACGATACTTTGTTTCCTATCTCCTATCGGAGTACGACATCAAATTTTCCTAATCTTCAAACACTCGCGACCATTCGTGTTATAAAAAATACGGAACACCTCATGTCTCATCGCCATTCCTTATTGGACAGCTGAACAGATTCTGATCATATAAACTTTCCCCAGAGCCATAGAAATTATCCCAAAAACCTAATGATTTTCTCATCGAAGCGAGCCTTTCGCGGCATTCGGTTCGACTCTAGAGTGTCATACTAAATGTTCATTGCTGTCCTAAGTTTTCTTACTCCTAATAATGTGTCATCGATTGAATCATGTATTATAGATGTATCATCTGCGTTCTATGCCCTGTGGTACGTATGATGATTGGGATGATAGTGTATGTCTAGCGAGCGTGCGAACAGAACAATTTCTAATTATTATTTACGCGATTCAATATGTGAGAATATTCAAGTGCTGCTCAGTGGAATGTCCAAAAAAACTATCGTGATCGATGTTGATTGATGTTAAGCCTTTCATTTTATTTCTGAATTCTTACTTTGATTACGAGGAAAAAAAAAAAATAAAAAATAAGAACAAAGGCGTAATAATATGCTAACGTGTGAAATTAACTTCTGACAACGGACAATGAGTATAAATGAAGCGATCAATAAATAATTGTGATAATAAATATCATATGAACAATTTAAAGTATTACTAACGTATCAAGAACCTGCGTGCATATTTACCTGCCTATATATCATTGTAATTTGGGGTATTAATTACGTAGGTGCTAATATAATTTTTATTTTCTTCAAATTCGTGCCATCCTTTCTATCATGTATGTTAACGCCATTGGTCGGCGAACGGATATTTTGGGATTATCTCGTTCGTGCCATTTTGGCTGGATTCGTTTTATTGTTACGGTGTGTCTGATAGAGTTTAATCTGTACTAAACGATAATTGATATTACATAAGACGATTAATAATAATTTATTCGGTATTTTAATGCCGAGGCATGTTATTACTGTGGAAGCATTCCCGTAAATTACACAATAATTGATAAAGTGTACATTCGATAAACCAACTATTATAAGTTTTTTTACTGAATGTAGCTATAACGCTTATTGAACCGAAAATAATATCAGTGAAGTATTTTTATGATAATCTTAAATAAAAAATTGTAATTCAAAATGATAAGTTTTTTTTTTTTCTGTTGGTTTTTCCACAAAATAATTAAATGCTGCTCATCCTTCCGCATTATGGAAAAAAAAATACCTGAATCCATAAGTATCCTCCTCGGAATCGATAACAGAGGCAGTGTCAGAATTCACGGCAGTGTTCCACTTTACCAGGCTACGTTTTCTAACGGGATGTTGAGCAACGATACAAAAATCAATTACCCCTTTACGTGCGGGTTAAAGATAAAGAGATAAATTCAATTTTTAATATTGTTTTTATCAATAAAACTGAATTGTAAACATGCTCTAATAAAAATTCACACTGATGTATAGATTTATGTATATCTTGCCATCCGATTTTTACCAGTTGCTGTTCACATATCAACGGTCAGAAAGTGGTGTTTTCTGCTGCTACCTCCAACCAGTAATCGGCGAACCCCATTCTGAATCTTCCACCAGTAAGTAATAAAAAAAAAAACCCGATGAACAAACTGAAAACTTTTCTCAGACGCATGGCCATGCGAATGATTCATTTTTTTACAGCTCCTTTCAGATTGCATGAAAATATCAGCGCATGAAAATGAATATAATTAGCGCGAGTTGTCTCCGATTTTGTTTTATCCATAATGCTGTCTGCTTTGAATAAATTCGACGAAAGTGGCAAATCAATCACAGCCAGATCATTAGGAACGCAAAATTATCGTGAATTATTTCTTTCTTGCTCCGGTTGTTCATCAGATCGAACGTACCTATAATTAAGGTACCTCAAACAGAAATAATGCCGACAAGGGTAACTCCTGGAGAGGGAAATTCACAGAGATTTGAGTCTTTGGCATTAAAAAGTCCCGATTCAGGTCGTCTTATACGAGACCCTCGTCCTGGAACTCTTAAGATCTCGGACTTGGTTTACGAATTTCTCGGTGAAGTTGCAAACGTGAACGCTGAACGACGTCAGAGGAATAATGCTCGAAGCAAATTTCAGAGAAGTCACGTTAGAAGGTCAAATGAACAAAACCGAAGACCCGACGCTTTCGATTCCGTCAAATTCGGTCATCAGATTCTCGAAAAACCTGAAATATTAAAACACCCCAAGTACGACGGCACCAGCCGATCGCCCCGTTATATCGACGTGGTCAGAGATTACATTGAAGCTTTCAGCGAAAGTATAAATCGGCCGAGAATCATCAAGATCTCGCGAATAAAAATACACCGTGATAATTAACTCAGTGATTTACTTTCGTCGACAGGTAGTCTGCACCAAAGTGCTAAACGATATGTTAACGAAGCGATATGCTTCGGTGTAAATGCAGGACTTTTGGCGCCAATCGATTCTAGAGAAAATTCATACTACGTTTCCTCCACCCTGGATCTTCGAATGGTTGAGAAGATGGAGGGAAAAAAAGCACGTGATAACGGAATTCGAGGGAAACGCTACTGTAGCTGCGAACGAAGCAGGGGAAAAAATTCAAAAAATCACAGGTGTTCGGTCTCCTGCGTATGCGGAAGGACGGGGTGTAATCAAAAAAGCGATGGATCAAGGAGCAGATACAAGAGACCGATGAATCACATCAGAGGGAGAAAAAGAACCGGGAGCGCAGGGTAAATATCGCCCTGTTAAATTCGTCGTTGATTTTTTTTCAACAGTTTCGCAATATTCCTTCGCAGACCAGCTAGAAAAAAACGGAGAAAAGTGTAAGGGTGGAAAAAGAGTCGAACTGTAATATCGAGTTCTGGCAAAGTTGTAAACAGGAAATACCTAACATGAAAAATGCGGAATTCGTCATATTTCACAATGACAATAATCAGAATGATTAAATGCGAATCAAACTTATGTCACTTATCGTCCTGTTCAAATAAAATTTGTGGTTCCCCGGGCCCGTGGCGAGTAAATAAAGTAACGCTAATGTCCGATGGTATCTCGGTATGTCAAACAATATCATAGTGTATAAGATATAATGTGTCGTTAAACCCGTAATAGTGATCGCTGCCTAATGACCCCTGCCTTCGATATTTTCTCTCTTCGAAAATGGGTCAGAAAAAAAAATCATTATTCGTCGCAGGGTCAAAAAGAAAAAATAATAAACTCGTCGGAGATAAATCTCTTCAATTTAGGCCTGATAAATTATTTTATAAAATAAAAGACATTACAACGTTGTACAAAAACAATTCAACTCAGACGCGCGACAACGATTGAGAAGGTGGGATGTCGACGTACAGGTATACGTGCAATCGCATACGGAAAATAAAAATGGTATCAAAGATCCCCATCTTGAGACAGTTATTCGTAGACAGAGGACGAGCATCCTTTTCCTCGACGATTGAACCCTCGTTGATTATCCTCTTTCTGACAATCTTTTATCCACGGTTTTACCTCCTCATCAGACTCGTCAAAATCCATTTCACTTTCGTCCGCGTCTGAGCTGGATTCGCATTTTCTCGTCGTTGATCCGCGCGTCGCACATCTAGAATCAGTTATACTATCGCTAGAACTCCCGCCGGAAGAACTGCGATCTCTTCCTCCCGATCTTCGGGCACGGGGCTGCCGATGGCGTCCGGATCTTTCGTTGAGGTTCGTGGCGTTTGCCGATTCTTCTCGATACATGTTATCGTCGGAACTACTCTCCTGCGCCCGTACATCAGGCCTTCCAATACCGCCGCCCGGTCTTCTCATCGGGTTGCAACGAGGCGGCCGATGCACATCGCGAATCACCGAAACCGTCCTATCCACCTCGAATTCCTGTCCTCCATTTTGGACAACGGAACTCCTGTCTGCCCCATCAGCCCCGCACGCATTTTGCCGGTTTTGAAACAGATCGTCCAGTCGATCTCCATCGATGGCGGAAATATCAGGCAATCGATCGATCGGCTCCAGAGAATTCCCAATTTCGGGGGGTGCGAACGTCGAGTTCGCTAACGGCGTACATCCTCCTCCTCCTCTTCTTCTCTTGCATTCCGGAAATGATCTCGGCGCTCTACAGTCGGGCAGACTTTCATCGCTGAACGAAGTCACCGACGGCTGGAGAATGCAGGCGAACGGTCCCATGAGGTGATACTTGTTGGGGCCCAATTTCAGAACGAATCTAAAATCAGAAACTATTTTTTCTTTTTTTTTTTTTTTGTTTACAGTACAGTCCTCCGGTTCGCCCGACGCTAATCGGGGTGAAACTTTTGCGGTGATAACCAACCAACCCTTGAGTCGTGACTTGATTCAACGCAGTTTCGACCTGCGAACAAAGATCACCGTCGTAGCAATAATTGCGTTTTATGTATTGCACAACTTCCTCCATGGTGCAAAAAGACCCGGTTCCCCCGGATTTTTGACGTTGAACGGCGCGCAGAGCCTCCAAAATTCGGATCGAAAATCTCGCCGACGTTTCCACCGCGCAGTTCACGCTGCCGTTCCCGCAGTCGTCAGCTACCGCAAATTCTTGCTTAATCAGACGAAATAATCATCGTTACACGAGGATTGTGGCGGTTATTTTATTCGCGCTCGATATATTTTCGGATATTCCGTCTACCTTGACCGCTGACTTCACTGCAGCCGGGTTCGCACGGCTCGGGACGTTGATTCAATCCCATGGACTCCAGCCGATCCTCCCGTAAAATCTGGTCGATGACGAGATTAACTTCGTGGTCTATTTCCTCGTCACAATTTCTCATTTTTCAAAATTTTCATCGGGAACAAAAAAACCCCATCGGATTGCGAAAAGCAGTTCGGATATACAATCCCGATCGTGACAAACGCCAGGCGATTTTTTGCGCGGAAATTTATACGAACGTGACAAACTTCTCGCTAATAAATTGCAGATCCAACTCGCGAACGGCGTAACTTTTCACGTAAATTAACGTCCACGTGCCGACCGAAGTTTTTGTATGAATCAAATATTTGGCCGCACGTCATCAAAAAGAGGGTGAATTTACGGAAACCGCGATCCGACGGGCTGTCGTTACACGAGCCACGTGCGGGACACGTGCGGATTGATTCCCCGACGATATTGCGGAGGATCATTCAGAATTAGTTCCATGATTTTTTCTCAGCGTTTTTTTTCGAGCGTCGTTTACGGTCCGCGGAACGAGGAATTTTTTCTTCGTTCAAGGAGCCGAATTGTCGGGATGACCGCGATGGTCATTCCGCGTGAACCCGAACGTAGGACATAACGCGACCGTATTAATATTTCATCATACTCCTTCCTGTCGCTATTTAAATTGTAAATCAATACCTAACGTACGCGGTTACAGACCGTTGTGTACTCCGACACTTATTGTGCCCCGTGACACGTTCACATTTTCCGTACACACACGTACAGTGACCGTATAATATATGGTCAAAATTGATCGCTCTTCTCAGAATACACCTGACCGTTCTGACGTCCGTTAGAAACCGACGTGCATCTCCATTATTTTCTCTCCTCGTTTCAGATTTCACATCAAGAACTGAGTCTTGCATTCTGCACCGAATGCGTTCTATAGCTGATCTTTTGACCTAGTTAATCGTGCAACTAATTTTCTGTACGTTCAGCGAATTTTTAGGACGTCAACAACGTGGATAGTTTATTAAATTTTACGATCGTCGGAACATAAGCGAAGCTCGACATTAAAATCGTCCATTAATTGCTCCAACCTCGCAATTACCAAAGGTGGCCTATTTATCGTCGGATCTATATTTGCGTTGTTAAACTAAAGTAAATTTCACGTGTCTCTCGGAGCTCGCATTCTCATGAGAGAGAAAAAAACAAATTCAAAGATAATCGTTTTCCTCATTATCGTGCATTCGTACTCTGCGGCGGTGTGAGAAAAAAAACAAATACACCCACCGCATAAGGAAATATAAATTAGATGAGACAAACTACGGTAAAAGTTTTCCGGTTACTCGTGACGACTTGATGAGATAACTTTGTCGTTATACCCGCCGTGACTTTACACGGGATGTTCGAGGGGAAAAGAAGGTTCTGTGTGACCAATTAAGGATGCGAAGTAACTATATATACACACACACATATGTCTATGCAGGTATGTTTGAATTTATATAAAATATTATACGTACAAATATACCTACAGCTATACATATATATCCACGTAAATCGGAACGGCACGCAACGACACGCGATAACGGCTACGTTTCGAGCAGATCGAGGTGTCCCCGAAATCCTTTTTTTCGTGCGAAGGATATGCGTCGAAGAAAAAATAACAAAATTTCTCTCCTGAAATATTCATAGAAATAATTTCGAAAAAAAAAAACATTACGATGATCTTGAAATTTTCCCTGCCGTTGAAAAAGGAAAGAAGAAAAAGCAAGGATTCCCTCGAGATGAGGATCTTCCTTGCGCAGCGTGGAGTACCCGCAGTTCGCATTACGTACGTCTGTCGCTAGAAAACACTAGAGAAATTCTGATTAAATTTACGAGTCACGACAGGCGCATATTTTGCAGTGCGTGTGTCTAGTTTCCAGGACAGCGATTAAAGTGATTACGGCTAACCCCCCGCCTCCTCTTCCCGACTCATCCCCGCCGGGGGGTTGAAAGGGGATGGCTGAAGCGTCACAGCGTTATAATGTTAGGTGACTGAGCGAGAGGTCGAGGAAACGGAGGGGAAACGGTCAGAAGCCATCAGCGACGGGTCTGTCTGTCGTGACGTGATGTCACGTTATATCTATCTACCTTGTAGCAGGTACCTCCGACGACAGGTGTGTTGGTTCGCACAATTCCCCCCCGGATCCCCGCTACCCGCCTCTTCGACCCCACGATATGCATGTACCCTATAACGCGTTACCAGCTTATACGTGCCGCGACGTTACAAACGCGAGTAGCCAACCCGACGTAAATCCAGCCCCGCGTAACGACTAGTCACTTATACATATATGTATGTATGTACGTACGTAGACCGGACGATAATATGGCACACGAGACAGTAGCCATGATAACGTCACTTCGACGGGGGTTGGATCACCAGACCAATTGGACAAGTCCGGTTTAACCCTAGCTGATTTTTTCAACCGAATGACGCCGAAAGATTATCCACTTCGATACACTCGTACCGGGTGGACTGCGGGAAAGATATTTTCTCTTTCCCATCAAGATCGAACCGACAAAATGCTGATTTTCTCCGACGTTCGTAGGATTTTTTTGTTGTGGACTGCTCTGAGGGATGTTTTTTTTTTTGATTGCTCGTACGGTTCTGTCGAGAAATTTTTTCACCCGGTAGTGGAACAGGAGAAAAAAAGAATTTTACATTTTTATTTGGGAAAAACTTTAATTAATATCAGAAAATCGCAGGAAGGATAAGAGAAAAAGGGTTCCTGTGGACTATAATTGCAAAAAAATTGCAATCGGAGAAATTTTGCAGTCATCTTTTTGCAACATGATATATTGAACGAAAGAGAAATAAATTAATGTACATATTTTTGAGTGAATTTTCAAACCATCGCGAATGCTATAAAAGTTGGAAAGTACCTATATTTTCGAGTCCCTCGATACGGCTGTAATAATATAGAATAAAATATTCCGTAAATAATTCCCGCGAAGATATCCGGCGTCCATGATTGATCCTAGAATGCGAGAAAGTACGAAATTACTGAAATATGCCGGATTAAATTTCTCCATACTAATTCACCGAATGTTATCCATCTTCGTATAGGCAGGCTAGAAACCAACCACCGTTAAATATTCACATAGAAATGTCCGGCGAAATAGAGCCGCAGGGACCATAACCCGGTAAAATTTTAACCGATCAAAAATCAGCGAATGAAAAATTAATTACAATTTTATTACGATTCGGTTGAATCGTCCACCTCGTTGCGTTGGTGCTTTTTTCTTATTTTCTTCGGTTTTTGTATTTTTTTTTTTTTAACGACGCTAATTACACGTAGTTTTCGTATCGTGATCTTCGTACTAAATTCTACTGTATAAGGGCGGATCTAATTACATGACATTAGATGTGTGACGCTTGAACTCGGTCTATATATCGAGCACGGATCTTCATTCCTGCGACCCTCGGGTTTAAAAAACTGAAATTCCGAAAAAAAAAACAAATAACCATTCGTAGCTGTGTATAGTCGTGAAACTAGGGAAGGGGTGCAGCCTGTCCACGGAGTTTCTAGGGGTTTTAAATGGCAATTATCTATTCCATAATTGTTTCTACCACAGGTAAAGGATACGAGGGGACGCCGAGGGGGAGAAGAACCGATGGCTAACACATCCCATAATTCCTTCCGCCGTCTACGGTTTCGTATTAAACGTAATTGTTATACGTCCCGTGAGATCACAAGCACGTGACACTTACGATGCTTATTTCACCTACACTACGATAACCCGTACACACTCCATAAATTCTATAGGAAGGATATGGACGTCAGAGTAGAACGTGGATCGCAAGGTATTATTAAACGCCTGATCGTTGACCGCGGTCTAAATCGTTCACTGTAAAATGTAAACTACATATATTCGAACAGCTATAATATCTGGTCATAATAAATTCTATAAAAAAATTAATAAAATGAATAGAAAGAAATGGGAAGAAGAAAAAGTCCTTTATTTTTTTTTTTATTTTTTTTTTTTTTTATTCCTGCAAAATTGCATACGTTCGCTACGACCAGATAATTTCTCTTGACCACTGAATAATTTAACGCGCGCGCTCCAACTATTCTTTCTTCTCGCGAAGTATTTTTTTTCTCTCTTCGCGCAGTTCAATGGAATTTTATCCTTCTAGATTACATCGGTTTCGCCATACGTACACGTATTTATAAAGTCGAACTTTTATTTCTTTTCACCCGAAGGGTACACGCCTGCATAGGATTATAGTGGCGCAGGTGATAATAATGCATTTCAGAAAAGAATCAGTGAGCATCCAATTACAGCGTTATGCCTGTAATAATATTTATTTGTACAAGGAAACACATTGGGGTGTCCTGGGGCAAGTGCGCATTACCAACTGCGGTAACCGTGGACGATTATCCGACAATGTGGGATGTACACTGTGAATTTGAGTGCATCGGTGCAGGGTGAGTCGCAAGGGCGATCGACGCAGCTGTGGGTATCCCAGAATTATACAGTGTATTATACTAACGCAGGACGACGATGATGATGATGAACCCTGCGAGTGCAGGTGCAAAACGTACACCCTCGGACTCGATTTAGTCCTTAGCGATGAACTCCCCCCACGAGTGTTGATCAGACCGATGACGACGTAACCGAACGTTGACTACTTTATTCGTCATCTTCGTATGCTGCACTTCCGGACGAGAGAATCTCGACACGCTTTTCCATCGCTATGAAATGGATGCGAAAATTTGGAAAATTGAAAAACAATCGTTTGGGGAAGTGAAATGAATTCGGATTATAAGTTCGTCGAAAATCCAAAAATAGAGCTTTTTCAGATGAAGAAAATAATTCACGTTCAAGCAGATCTTGACTCGTCGTGAAATTAATTTCTAACGAATGTACGCAGCCATTTTACGAGTAAAGGGCGTATGTAATCCAGCGGAGCGGTCACTCTGGTATTATAATATGGTCAAACATTGCTTTACTTCGTAAAAGCCAATAATTCGATCTGTGATTACCCGCACCATATAAACGGCAGCGAGTCGGTACGGCGTAACGCAAAGCCACCCCAAAGTTCTGTATATTTTATGTAATTCAGGGGAGGCGCTTAGTCCAGGGTCGAACAGGGGTCAAGCGTGCTCGAGACCCGGGTCGAAAGTCACCGTTGGTCAATGTGTATTTATTTATTCAAAGCATAGGCGGTACGTAGGGGTTGACAAAGGTGCGCGTGTGCCAAAAGGCGGGGCGGAAGGTGATATAATCCGATTGGTCGTTATCAGCAACCCCTGAGGCACGCGTCAACCTTTCACCCATATATTCTATATTCGGTAACGTTAACCATCGCTCAGTTTCACATTATATATTTGCCTATCAAAAAGTACATACGATACGCTTACGCGGAATCTTTGAACAATGCGAATCGTAAATTTGATTAAAAAAATAAAACACGAGACGAACACCTAATCTTTGGAAATAACTTTACCCGAACCGCGAAATGGAAGATATAAATTTGCCAAAAATAAAATAAAAAAGACGTCAGATGGTAAAAGTTGAAAACCAAAGTTGGATGAAAACGAAGATATAAAAAAAAAAACGTTCAACAAAAATGGGGTAGTGTCTTCGTCGTGTTGTATCGACAGAAAAAAGAACTGCAATGACTTTGTGTGTGATGCACATCATGGTGTTGATTTAGGGGAATGTAAATGCGAACGATCGGAGATGCGCGATCTGATGAAGAATTGTTTGTGATTAATTATTTATTAGGGTGAATATCGCGGGGTGAATCTCTACGCGTTGAATGCACACGTGTTTCTCCACGTTTTCATAAACACCGGGTGTGCATAAACTGTAATTCGGGAATCACGTCGCACGATGGGTTCGCACACGCACAGTGCGAGGTCAATTTGTACGACGGGCAATGTTTCCGGTGCATTTTCGGCTCTTCATCTCTTGAGAAGTTACAGTCTACTCGCTCCACCTCCAGGTAAGAGAGTTTGGACCGGTTTCTATAGATTAGGTAAAAAGTCCGGGAGCCGTTTCGCTTGATTTAGTAAGTCGAACGGTGTCTAGAATGATTTTTCTAAATGAGCACCAGACTTTTACATTCTCTGATAGCCGTGATCGTCTAGTGGTGAGGACCCTACGTTGTGGCCGTAGTAACCCAGGTTCGAATCCTGGTCACGGCAATGCCAAATGCATTGTCACGGCAGAGAAAATTTTTTCCTCGATTTGGAAATTTTTTTGCCGCAATAAAAAATACGCTTCGATTCTGGGATAGAAGATCTAAGTGTCTGACCAATCGCCGTAATTTTAGGAGAAGTGATAGTTATTAATTATCAATTAAGAGTACGCAGATAATTTGATGTAATTAAATAAGATCCATTTATTAAATTGGACGTTCGAATAACACTTGAATGAAAAGGACGAACAATTAATAATGAAAACGTATGACAAGGAAATTAATGCAGCGATAAAAATCGCTAGAATGTGAAGAAATAAGCTTTTGTGAAAAGGCGACATCAAAGAAATTAATTCATCTCGAATGTGTGTTATTATAGCCATTGTATATCCCTCGAACGTTCTAATTTTTAAATTATACTTCGTGGTCTATTCTGATTGTGAGCTTTGAAAATCCTGTGTAGTATAGCGTATAAGCTCTCTGACGTGACACCTGATGTGAACAGGAGGAAAAAATGCCCTCATATTTTCATCATAAATCATTGATATAGAAATATGAAGACCCCCACAATTCCATCAGCCCGGCTTTGCTGTAGTGAATGAAATTTTATTCACGCAATTATGTATCATCAGCCTTCTTTATTTACCTGCGTAGCTATAGACTTCAGAACCAATTCTGTGGACAAAGTAGAATCCATCAGACGCATTAGATATCACCGAAAATCCATGAGAATAAAAAAAATTAAATAAAGTCCAAAGGAAAATTGTTTAAACAATTCGTATACTCTTAGACAACAATAAATATAAGGTTCGCGATCATATCGATTTTGGATCAAACTTTCCATGCCACTTACATGAATATATTCGTGATTCGCGATCGGTGATTTTTCCGATCCGCAGCGCATATTTAATTTATTCTATCTCGAGTTGCGGTTATTTCTTTTATGCACGCAATTTCATTATCGATGCACCAGATACGCTTCAACTTCATACATGCAGGATTTTGATTATCATTTACATTTATATTTTCATTATACCTCTGATTGTGAGATGTGACTTTCTGATATTTTAAAATCGTCATAAAATGACACACGGCCTAATTAAAAATTCATAAACATATAATAGAGCCCAAGTCCTATATTTTTAAGGTAGATTACGACATATAGTTCTAAGGGTGTTCATGCGTGCGTGATTGTTTATGGTGTTGCGTGGGTCCTGTAGAAGGCAATCCTTACGTTGGAACTTGAATGTATGTTCCAACGGGAATAACTTGCACGGGTTATTTTAAAGCTCCAGCTGGTGGAACGAGCGTGGCCCAATTTAAAGCACATTTCTTTGATTGAAATAAGTTGATGTTTTTATGACAAACACGCGCGAGCATCACCTGACAAATTCTCACCAACTTGTACGTGTACAAAAACTTGTAAGTATATCAACATGGCAATGACGTGACAATCATAAGTTGACCCTAGATAATAGTAAGCTCAACTTTGTTTGAGAGATAAATAATACGGATTAATTTATCCTAAATTAGGAGTTTGATAATCGTTAGTTAACGGACGAAAAAAATTATCATCCTTTACCCCTGGTGGGACTCGAACCCACAATCCCCGGTTTAGGAGACCGATGCCTTATCCATTAGGCCACAGGGGCTGTTGTTGAGGGAACTTATAAATTCTGTTATCCAATTAAAATAAAAAAATCGTAGAAAGTTTCTCTTTGTTTTTATTGAACTGGACGTGGAAAAACGTTACAATAACTGTAGAATGATCGATAATAAACGATGTCCGTTACAGTATTGATGATGAAAAAAAAATTTCAGATCTCTGCAGATACGAACATTTCACTGCAGCAGGACGAGATTACGGTTTCGGAGAACCGGAAAGACCTCGCGGAATATCTTCAGGAGAAAACCCGGTTTCTTCGTTAACTACAGCTTTCGCACTTCCAGCTGGTTTGCTACCACCACCTCTTCTCGCAGCAGTTCCAACGCCGTTCATCCAATCGATAAACGTCGCTCAACCAAATTCCGACGTCACACATGGTTCGGTTACGATCAATTTTTTATACTTCTCATCCAAAGATGTAATTTTTTTATCCTGAAAATCAAGGAGTAAATTATTCTATGATTATATATTAGTATGCGAGTCATATTTTCACAAGCCTCGGTAGCGCAGTAGGCAGCGCGTAAGTCTCATAATCTTAAGGTCGTGAGTTCGATCCTCACCCGGGGCATTACTTTTGCAGTTTTTGAGTCTACTTGCAATTCGTGGTGCGGGGTGATAGTTTCTTTAATGGTCCATGATTTTTTTTTTCAAAGGAACACTCGTTAGTCGTCATTTCGTCAGTACAAACGGAGCAGGGAGCGCGGCTCTTCACAGGCGACAACGCGGTGAAAAAAAGCCGATTCCCGATGAACAAAAGGACGAGAAATATTACGAAAGAAGAAAACGCAACAACCAAGCCGCCAAGAAATCGAGGGACGCGCGAAAGATACGAGAAGATCATGTGAGTGAGCGGCAAAACTATAAAACTATGTCCCATTGTGAGAAAATGATTTCGTTGTGAATACCATATTTTTTTTGGCAGATCGCACTCAGGGCAACGATGTTAGAACATGAGAACGCTATTCTTAGGGCACAAGTTCTTACTTTACGGGAAGAGGCACAGTCTCTGCGACACATGCTGATTAAACAACAGACGCAGGGAATTTCTCCGATAAGTCCTATCCCAGCGATTACACCGATCACCCGTAGTCCACATTCACCGACTCATCCTTCGACCAGTTTGCCTTGTCGAGTTTAATTATTACATCGGATTTTTCTATGCTAGTGATAAATTGAACTATAAATGCAATAAGACGCACAAAATAATCGAGGTTTCAAAATGCGAGAACCCGCGACGGTGGAATCATTTATCTGACAACGAATCTTGATTGGATACATGATTATCGAGTATTATATTAACTTTGTAAAACGAGATGAGGAGCGTTTTTTAAAATACGTTAAATAGTGTTTATCTGCAGAGCTGTTAAAAGCGCAAAACTCATAATTCTTCTTTGGCACTCGCTCGCCGATATTTGTAGAGCATGATCTAAAGTTGCAGCTGCGTGTCCTATGAAGTGCTTTATGAACACTTATACCTCCGTCCGATGCACTATTATGAATCAAACGCAATTATGTAAAATAAAATGTTATAAATACTTTGAGATATTGAATAAAATAAATTATATATACGTAGATGACCAAGATGGAGTATAATATTTGGATGAAAAAATTTCTTGCGTATATCGTCAGAAGTCGCCCTTGATCTTCAACTAATTCCTCTCTTATAAAATCCTCTCTCAGAATTCTCTTTTAAGGAAGAGATGTTCACCCGAATTTTATTGAAAAATAAAAAATTGGCCGTAATTCCATCACTCCGATAGAAAGATGAATTTAATCAGCTGATTCGGATTACGGAGCTCAAAATGCATAAGAAGACATCGTAATACTGCCAGAAATTTTTTTAATTTTTTAGCCCAAAATCAAAAAAAATCTAAGGCTATAGTCATGATTAACAATAAATGACATCAAAGCATTGAGAATATTTTGAATGAGCGAAATGACGCAACGACAGATGTGGCACGCGCGAAGTCCGCGCGTGTAATGCCGGTCCAACAATATCTTATAAGGGTTGTGATCACAGATTGTTTCGACACGAGATGGCAGTAGTTTGGAATCGAAAAATTCTCAAGCTTCGTAACCAGCAAATCACAGGGGACAATGGGCACTTATCGAACTATGACAGCAGTTTCGCGTTCGCGGTCAACTTGAACGGGACAATCATTCGGTAAGACGGCGATTAACGATTGATATTACTGATCTCCGAACAAATACTATCAACGATAGTACCATAATTAGATACCGAATCTCCTATTTATGGAATCATTCAGTCTTGAGTTTAATTACTCATCAACTATAACGTAATTTGAAGTGAGTGAGCCGTTCTGTATCACGTGATCATTAACTGACAAGATTGTGAGCTCTAATCTTCAGTACTTCAGTCAACGCTGAGCTACTGGATGATAATATTCTGTTGTTAAGCCGTCATTCTGATTTAAGCTTATTACAGACGTTGGGTTCAGACTACTGGTGAGCTGACCAAATTAGCATTTTTACATGAACAATCGGTAGATTCGTAATTCTATTTAAATCATTGAGCTATTGAATTTAATTCTGGTATCGTATATCAAAATCAATTTGAAAGATTTGTGGCCCGATCGAGATTTTGACAAGCTGGGTCTTTAACCTTGTGACAAATGTATATTGTAAAAAAATTAAATATGCATTTATCAGAGTCTTATCTAACTGGTAGTGTTTTAGTGTATAAATAATGATTACTCAAGTCAGCTTCATAGATTAGTAAATTTACTTTATGATGTTTGTTGTAGAGTATCATTTTGTGAATATGTCTTTTGCTGGAAAAGTTGTCTTGATCACTGGGGCCAGTTCTGGCATTGGAGCAGCGACTGCAATCCACTTTTCACGACTTGGAGCTTCCCTGTCTATCACAGGAAGAAATTATGAAAATTTAAAAAGTGTAGCCGACAAGTGTGGCGAGCCTAAACCATTTCTAATAACTGGAGAACTAACAAATGAAAGTGATACAAAGAATATTCTTGATTCAACAATAAAACATTATGGAAAACTTGATGTTCTCGTCAACAATGCTGGAGTCTTGGAATCTGGTTCGATTGAAAATACTAGCCTGGAGCAGTTTGATCGGTAATTCACTGGTCAGCAAATAATCTCAGCAAACCTTGACATCGTTTTTAAATTTATGATATTGTTCAATGATTCAGGATATTCAACATTAATGTGCGATCTATGTATCACTTGACAATGTTGGCTGTACCTCACTTGATTGAAACTAAAGGCAATATCGTTAACGTATCGAGTGTGAATGGAATCAGAGCTTTTTCGGGAGTTTTATCATATTGTATGAGTAAAGCTGCGGTGGATCAATTCACACGATGCATTGCTTTGGAGCTTGCAGAGAAACAGGTAATATTCAGCAGATCCTAAGTAATTCAGATCGCGGAAATCAGGAAACACAACAATTCCAGCAGTTGACTTATTCTTACATTATTTTCAGGTACGTGTAAATTCTGTTAATCCTGGGGTCACAATAACAAACATACACAAAAGAAGTGGTATGGCAGAAGAGCAGCTGAAGGCCTTTTTCGAGCGCAGTAAAACTACTCATGCTCTTGGAAGACCTGGAGAAGCGACCGAAGTTGCCAGTGCAATTGCTTTTCTGGCTAGCAGCGATGCCAGTTTCATTACTGGTGTCACAATACCAGTTGATGGTGGCAGGCATGCTATGTGCCCTCGATAAATCAAAGACAAATATGTTGGTGATGGTATAATCGAAAGAATATGTGATTGTATAAAGTTTTCTGTAAACAACCAATCTGAGTGAAGTTCATTTTATACATTTTTCAATGATTGATTGAAATGTCGAGTTATTAATTATTATATCACATTAATTCTTCATTGCCATACATCTTCTGAAGTAGAATATTTTAAGAAAAAAAAATATGGTAATACATTTTTTTTGTTGTTCTTGCCTTCGTACGTAAATGCTCAATGGGTTGGGAAAAATTCGTATCTGGTTGTGAACCAGCAGTTTAAGCATTTTCACACTCGAGTACGGTTTGAATCTATGTGCGTGATGATCGCATACCACACCATCACACCATGGTGTCAAACAGAGTCAAAACGATAGTCACTACGTCCGTGGTGAACATGCGAACCCCGTCCATTCCGTCCACCGGTTACGCGTGTGTCAACAAGTAGTTTAAATCATCTTTGATTTAAACGTTGAAATAGATAATGTTTCAAGTTTGCATGGTAATTTTATTCCTATCATATCAATATGAACGAAGTTCTTTGAATGAATAGTTTTGAACGCTCAAGATTCGTATTGATCAGACATATTATCACAGTGCCCGATAATTTTTCGAGGTTACTGCTAATGACAAATTTATTTTACACCACACTCAAATAACTATAAAATCATGGATGAAGTAATCACCTTGTCAAGTGACTCAGATGATTGGGAGCCAATAAATAAATCACGTAAAACCAACACGAAGAAAATTGATGACTGTAAAACAGAGTTGACCAAAGCGAGATTTCCGTTGAGCATATCAGATGACGAATATGATCTTCCTGCAGTCCCTTTTTCCAGTATAACTGCTGCAAAACAATACCCTGAATCTGTGCCTTCATCTTCAGAAAGTATTATGAAATCCATTGGTAGTATTGAAGAAAAGTTATTAAACAAATATTTGGTTAATGAGATGATGAGTGAGCCAATCACTGAAGCAAAAAATAAAAATGTAGCTCCCAAAGTCAATGAACTAAGCACCAATCAAAAATATTCATTGAAAACCCAGAGAATGAAGAATGCTGAAGACACTGCGCATAAAAAAGCACAAAAATTGGCAAACGCAGAGCGTTGGAAGAGCATGAAGCCTGGAGAATGCATGAAGTACATTAAAGTTGCAATAGATCTTAAATTTCAGGACTTTAGCTTCTTTGAAGATCTTGTAAGTGAGTTTCGTAACTTGCAGCTTACGTATGCTATACAATCCCAAAAAGTTCTAAATACCATTACATGGACAAGGACCGTGAAAGAAATTGGTAGTGTTATCAACCATTCAATTGAGGAGAATCAAATAATTATGGTTGCAGATTACCGCAACACTTTAAAGCATATTGAAAATGGTACTTTTATTGCTTCAATCGCGAATATCAAGGAACTCACACCTAACAAAGTATTGACATTGATTATTTATGGGATGGAGAAATACTTTAAACATCATAAGGATTTAAAAAAAAGGGCAGTCCGAAAAAATGCAGGCTTAAATGCTAAAGGCAGAAGTAACAAAGAATTTGAAGAGTTGCCGGTAATAACTAAACAAAAATTAGAATTGTGCCTCACAGAAATTCAATTGAGATTCAACTGTAGCAGTCAATTAATTGAAAATCCGCAAGATTTAGCATCAGTAATTTATCGATACACAAAAGCGATTGCTGAGGCACCTTACAAATTGGAAAAAGAGAAAGTGTTACAAGAGAACGAGTTAGGTTGGTACTCAGCTGCATTAAAAAAAGATACAGTGCGAGTAGACAAAGAAGGAAATGGACTGAAAAGACTCTGGCAACAGCAGCTCTGCCAATTCCACTTGGCTAAATTAGAAACTGCAGAAGCAATCCTCTCCAAATATCCATCTCCATTGCATTTGATGGAGGTAGGTATTAATCTCCTCTTGTAAATGATTTTTACTAATCCCTGTATTATGTTCCAAGGCTTACGCTAACTGCACACCTTCAGAAGGCATTAGGCTACTCGAACACATCCCCGTAAGTCTATTTAACAATGTGTTTCCTGTTTTTAAAGAAATATTCTGAAATTCTTAAAATTGAAGTTGTACATCTTATTTCACTGAAAAGATTCGGAGAGCTGCTGGACCGCTCACAACAATTCGTAAAATAGGGCCCGAACTTAGTAAAAAAGTGTACGTTATGTTCACATCTGAGGACGGCGAAGCCATGCTGTAGGATAAACAACCGTGAGTGAAACTTGATATTATTAGTGTAAGAACTTTTTTTTTTATTTTGTTATCACACATAGCGTATATGACGTTATTAATAACATAAAATACGTTGATTTTGAAATACTATGAGGAAATTTCACTGAGGCTGTGTTTAGATAATATCGTTCGTAATTATATATTGAAGGATTATTTTAGGTTTTCTTTGACCAATGTAAACAGGAACTTTTTTTAGTTATGAGAAACAGAATGCATATTTTTTCATACGAAAGTTTGTTCACTTGTGCAAACTATTTTATTACATTCTATACAAGCAAATAAATAATGGCATGTCTTTCGAATATTGGGGTATGTAATATTCAATATCTGGTAATAAATAATTACTTTTACCATTGGAATTCATAATGAAAACTTCAAAAATAGATTTGTGACTACACTCGCAACACCATATTCATAATCACATCAAGATAATGAATCAAGTGTCATGTTAAAATTCATGTGATATCGCGTAGGACTGCCAATAATAATCACAAGAATAATACGCTTTTTCAAGAAAAAAAGTTACAGAGTTCTTTACCTCATACTAAATGCTGTCAGGTCCCATTATAAATGTATGCCCAAAAGAATTATGCTTTAATAAATTAATAATTAACTTCAGATATTGGAAAAATTAAATAAACCTTATTGTCATTACAAATATATAATAACAGTGAGTTCTTTTTCAACACTAAACAAACTTACTATGATAAAGCTGCGACTCTAGTCAAACTTTACCGATTTAAATTACATATGAAACAATATCCGTTGATGGATTTTGGTAGAAGAAGGGTGAGTTTTCTTCAACTCAGTCATACGAAAAATTTCGCACAACCGTTATGTATTTTTAGTAAATAATTCGATCTTTCTTAATTTACGATTCCACATATGTGTATGCTTGATCAGAAGCTCTTAGTCCCACTAGAATTTTTACTGATTTCATTCAGCAACATCAGCAGAGACATTGGTATCAGATAAGAAAACGTCAGTCTTTACAAGTTCCTTTTCTTCACCGGAATCGGGTTTATTGGGTGATTCATCGCTGTGACCATTTTTCGTTGGTGATGTTAAATCAATTTCTGGCACAGTTTGAATTTTCCTTTCAATAATATTTGTTTTAATGGCATCTTCAATTTCTAATGCGTCATCTTGAATGATCTCTTGGAATTTAATCTGATGTCTTGGGAAGACTTGAGCATATCTATGCTCATTTTTATCATGACTGATAATCTTAGGGTTGTTTTTAGTCAATATAACTTGTTCGCTCTTATCCTCCTGGATATTACCACCAACAGGATTCCTTTTGGCCAAGATAATTTTCGTGTATTTGATTGTAGCTTGGTTCAAGCGAGGTAATGATTGATTTGGTGTTGTGGCACGATTTATACTACTTAATGATGGATTAAGAGAACGAGCTTGAAGTACCGTGCGATTAATGTGGTGTTGTGGACCAGTCGCCCGAAGTACAGTTTGAAATTGTGAATTGGCTGTATTTGAATTAGGAGGTTGCATTTTGTCATGTTTATTACTGATTAACACAACTTTGGTAGTGCCACTTAATTTTGGAATATTCTTATCGAAGGAATCGATTACCACTGGCAGTTGTGAGATCGTTGATGCCTTTTCAATGGCATTTAAATTCTCTCCATCCTTAGCAAATATTATTGGAATATCTAATATGTTGCCCAAGTCATCGTCAAAATTATTGCTGATCTTCTTTTTTGTTGGCGATTGCGGCTTGGCACCTCTTTGTGTCCTTTGAAGATTGCAATTGTTTACTGTTATCTTTGGAACCGATTTCATGGATTTTTGGCCCATTTTTATTTTACTTGATAACGGTAAAATGGTTATTGGATTTTGGCCAGATATCGGAAGTAGCATTGAAGCAGTTCTTGAATTGTGCAAACTATCGGTCAACATGACTACGCTTCCAGTTGATACAGCAAGAGGGTAGTTTTTATTCGATGTACTGGCATGTGAAGGCAACAAAGACATCTTATTCACATCCGAAGGACGACTAGATGTAGGAATTGACCGATCAATGCTGCTGCTCGCTCCATTGTTGTCCATCACTATAAAATAGAGATACCGTTCTCAGATAATAGAAGAGGAACGGAAGAGTGAGGACATACATGACATTTGAAGTTTAGACAACCATATTCAATGTCAAGAAATGAAGTAAGAGATAAGTGTCTGCAGATTCCATTCATAATTTTCACTCTAAAGCCTTGAGCTTGTTGATCGTGAGGAATTGCTGTTGCCACGTACATCAGTTGAAATATAGTCATGAATAAGCAATAGCTAACCCCTGAGTAATATAATATTTTTATGCAATATGGGCAGAGAAATATCTTTGTATTTCGCTTTAATTAGTCATCAGTAAGGATGAGTACATGAAATAGCGATACTGAATTTACATTCCCTATTAAAATTGCTTTTCACCAGGGTTCGGGATAGGAATTAAAAGAAAACCGAGTTACATAAAAATATTTATTCAACATAAAATATAAGGCAATATTGGTGTATGTACACATGATAAAATATTTCTTCTGATGAATCAATGCAAATCACATTGATTCAAAGTTACGCATCTCAATAAAGTATAAAAAGCAAATGTCAGCGGTCTATCAAATTTAAAATGATATTTTAAACAACGTGCTCACAACTGATATCTAATATCGCGTGTAATTGTGATTTTATATTCTTTTTTATTATCAAACGTAGACGTTATTACGTTACTCCCAAAGAAAAAATATATAAAAAAAATATCAAGTTATTTTAAGTTAATGATTAGACTGAAAATCAATTAGCAAACTTTCTAATCACATTCACCTTCTTTATCTTGAATTATAAAATTTTTTTTTCTTAAACACGTTAGACGCACAATAATTATTCACACAAATCTTTCATGTGAAACATCAATCGCCTTTAGATTATGTATCACTTATTAATTATTTGGCTGGTTAATAGGATTCTACCTTTTGGTGTGGTCGCTGTTGAAGAAGAAGCAATCGTGTGCGCATTTGTAGTTGAAACAGTGGGAGTTAATAAAATACTGGATGCAGAGGTACCCTTGCCCAAAGGTATACCGCTCACCATTCCCATAGGACTTCTTCTACTCTGCAACAATGCTGTCAAAGCCCCACTAGTATTAGTTACTGACCCAACCTTTGTGGCTGTTTAATTATAGAAAATAATTATCAAGTGGAATGTTTAGATGTGAATTCAGTAAAATTCCCCCACTTTAGTGAAATTCTAAGGTCGTTAAATTGATGAATTATAGTTTTAAAAGCCGTGATTTACCTGCTGCACTTGATGCACTGACTCTAACTTGATTTCCAGCTGTCGTTAAGACGTTCACAAGTTTTGCTTCACCACCCCTGTCTGTAATGTTGATGTGCTTATAACTGCTGTTCATGACTTTAGAGAAACCTTTATTCGCTGACATAACTGTTTTCATCTTTACAGCACTTTGAGGGCTCGCATTTGTCGGCATCATCTTAGATACTTTAGAATAGGCTGAAGCTGGTCTGGGTACACTGTTAATTTTCGTTGTATTTGTAATTGTTTGACCAGCGCTAGTCGGTATTAAACGCAACGGTCCAATTGGTGCTAAACTAGCAAGGGAACCGATGTTCAATGTTATACCTCCAGGTGCACTGCTCGTGTTTGGCTGTGAAAATTGTTTTTAGCAATAATCGATCTACTGCTATAGATTGGCTGATATGGATTTTCAGATGTAGCAAAAAGAAGACTCACCTGCCCTGGATGCCTTGATGACAAAAGCTGATCACTCAAATTCACTTTTTGGTTACTAATAACTCTGGGTTTTCTTCTAGTTACCGAAGGGTGATTTAAATTCGTCCCACTAATCGCCACAATAGTTGGCTGAGTGTTCATTGTACCCGACCTAGCAAGAGATCCCATTGATCCAACTGAGGGTGCACCCGTAACCGCATTTGATGTAATGGGAGTCAAGGGTCTCGTTTTTTTGAGGCTCAGTGAATGTGGTTCACTTTCAACAGAACTACTAGTAGAATTTTTTCTTTTTCGAGATTCTTTTTTATTCGCCTTATCCAAATTCAATAATGGATTAGGCCTTAGGGGCAGTGGATGGGGTTGTAATAAAATGCTGCCAACAAAATCGCCAACTTCATCCAATATGCATCTATCGACCATGCTTTGACTTATACCCTCTGATATCTTTTTGGCTGTAGATATTCTCAAGTGATCATCCGCAGTTCCAATAACAACCAAACTTGTTTCCACTAGCATTTTTTCTCTCAGATCCTCTAAGTCATCGGGCCTCACCAATGTTGCATTTTGGCCTATCACAAACATTACAGGACATCTGATATCCATCAACGTGTCGTCCGGTGTTCCTCTTTTACCCTCAACGGTTATGAATGGAAAACCCAAGCATATCACCGCAGTAACATGTTCCATTTGTGCTATCTGAACAATAATCATTCTACTTATATTTCTTTGTTCACTCAGCAGCTCATTAAAATAAGTAAACATATTAACTCACTTGACAGGCAAGAGCAGCTCCTGTATTAAACCCAACTAGAATAATTGGCCTTCCAGGACAATCACTTCGAACATCCTGTATTTTAGTTCTGGTAGCTTGTACCAACTGTTCCATGCATGCCATCATTGTCATCCTATTTGCAGTCAGTCCAATGTGCGTATGCACGTTGACAACCATACCCAAGGCTCCTAACTGTGACGTCCATTTGTGTTGGCGTGAAGTTACGCTAGTTCCAACTCCTGATGGTGCTATGATTAAGATTGGATTGCCTGGCAATTTTTTCTGTAACACCGTTCAAAATAATTATTGATTCGTTTCCCAATAGGTGCCAAACATAAAAATATTCGCAAGTTAGTATCATACACAAATTGATACATACCGGCCTGTTTGCGTTTAAGCTTGAAACCACTGGATCCCACGATCTTTTTAGTAATGGCCCGAGGGTCTCCCATGTAATCGAGCCAGCTTTAGCATTCAAATTTGGTTGAACTGCAATCATCTTGTCAATCAGTTGTGGGATTTTTAATCGTAAAGTTTGTAGGATATCTAGATAAATAGCCATGTATTCTTGTGGAAGATTCTCAAAGAGTAAATTATGTAGCCATTGAGCGACTCGCCAATCCCAACTTGCAGATGCTAATGTTTCTCGAAACCTCCTTGCAGCTACGTCGACCGAAGTCCTTCGAAAGATTGGTTCAGTCGCATGATTTGCTTTAGCTAATCTGGCTAAACGTTCTGAGGATAATATGCGTAGAACTTTAGTGAAAATACGATTTTGAACTGGGGTCCACAAGATTTTTTCAATCTTTTCTTCCCAATCATCATTCTCGTCAGGACGAGCAAAATTTGCTAATCTTTGGAACTCATCCATCACATGACGTGCCCTAGATAAATCGTATGGTGGCGTCAGAGGCTCCGTTAAATCACCCTCCACATCGACCTCTTCATCCTGTTTTAGTTTATCCCTATTGTTTATAATCCAGAACAACAAAACAAAAAAATTTTCATTATAAAAAAAGTGCCAACACAACACAAGGAAAAGAAAAAAAAGAAAAATTAGTTTCATGATTTGTTATTTTTGTATAGTGTAACAGCTATGAAGAATAAATAGCAGTACTAACAGTCATCCAGTTATTCAAAAATTTGTAGCATCTGGGTTTTCACAGGAACTTAATATCCATAAAGATTTCTACTCACGTGAGGAATGAGCTCTTCGCCTTACTGAAGAATAGCTTTTTAACAGGCTTAACATAGACGTTTTCTGGCTTCCAGTTCCATGGACGAGCATAGCAGTGATCCTTCACAATGACGTCAATTTCACTCTCAAAACATCCAGCAAGCTGATGTAAATATGTGGTTAATGTATTTGAGTTATCTTCAAACGTATCACCGGTTGGACTATGTAGTCCTGAACCTATTGTTGATGATGTCTGAACAACGGGCCCCGTTGAAAGTAACATTTTCATTATAGTGTCTCGTCCAGTAGCAGATTTTCCAACATCAGTCATTTCCGTGGGCCTTTAATTTTAATCGATCAGTCGACCTGCTGCCAAGAACAAAATAAATCAACAAACTGCCCAGGCAAGAGTCAATTCATAAGCTGTGGTATAACTCACCCTGTTCTAGATTTTAGCAAAATACATTTTTGCTGTTTTGTGTTTGGTAACGTTTTGGTAATATGTAAGAGTCATCTGGTCATTCAATGAATTGAAACGTGGGTTTTCTTCTTAGGCAACTCTGACCTCGAATATTTGCTTTTATTCCCAGTGGAAAATTTATAGCCTAAGTATAGTAATGGTGCAGACTCAATTGATACACATTTGAAGCACCACAAGGTTAGTGAAACACTACACTACACAGATTTTATGCCTCATTTATTGCCTTCAACCACTTAATTGATAACTAAATTCATTCAATTACACCGTCGTTGCTGGAAAAATTAATAATCTTCACTAATACACAACACGAGCATGCGCTTTTCTTCGACGGCGGTGTCGTTGTTTTCCATGTTGTTTGCTCATTCTTATCTCATTGCATCGCTCATTAGGGGAGCGTGGAGCTGGGGAAGGGTGCAGGGTGGGCATTCATTTTCCCCATGGATGAGTCGATATCTTATTCGATTTCCCTAGTGTACAACAATGTGGTAATATACAGCAACAATGAAGAAGGAATTAGTTTATTTCCTATGTTGGTAGTGATGTGTTCATGGCCTAAAGTTGAATTGTAAAATTATTCTACACAAAGCTCGAGAAGAATACAGAAGGACATGCAGATGTGAGGATTATTAACCGAACGTTATTGAATTTCGCATATTCACTTCGTGTAGGAATCACTGGTAATGGAATTTAAAAAACAGGCAAATGAAGTTGCAACAATATCATTTTATTACATTTTTAAATTGATCATACATTTGTCAATAACATAAGTATACTAGTTTCATAATCAGTGTCAGTAGGTAGATTGACAAACGTATTTAAAGTTGTTATAATTTTAAGAATGTCGTTTGTTCTTTCAAAATCAAGTCATGGCAAATTCTTGATGTATTCGTTAATGTGAGATAGATATTAGTATTCAATATTACAATATACATAATTAGGCTATAGAATATGAAAAATATTTCTACTTAGATTTGCATAATAAATTGTGTGACGGAATTACACACACGCACGCACATACACACACTGCGCACGCATAGAGACTCAGATCGCAATTCACTAAAATTTTAGAATGAATCAGACTATATTTATACAGACGAATCTTTGTAAAAGTTAGTGTATATCTTTCATACACTTGAAATTACATGGGAAATATCTGAACAGATTTTACAACGGATAAATCTACCACTAGTCAATTGTCAAAGATTCTGTGTAATATTTCCAGTAAGACTACACACCGGGTTTCAAACTCCAAAATATCTTTTGCTTATACATATAAAAATCAAATTAGAAAATATTTTGTGCAAACTGAATACTGATCGATAGTTCAGATATACATAACACCTAATAACATGGAACGTTTTCGAAATTGATGACTCGGTCACAACAAAAATAACAATAATAATATTAATAAAAACATGGATAGGTCACTGCCTACCTACCTATGTTAAAAGACCTGAAACTCGACGATATGCAAAGTCCCATCAACTGGCGGGGCTAGGTATATTCGATGTAACTATAAGGAAATCAAACGACATGAGATTTAGTAAAAATTAAACACAATTATTGCATTTCTCAGAGTATTTGAGACTCATTATAGGCGAACTTTCAGCTCGTCCATTCGCTGTATAATTCTGCGCCTCATTTCTTTGTATCTGGAATACGAGAAACAATTTTTTAACAAATCATACTACTAACAATGTCATATTAACAATTAACTGGTACAATGTAACTCGAAACAAAAAAATGATATACTTACTTTTCTTTGAGGAGTGCAATTTGGCGGTCCTCCTCGTAATGATAACGCTGGAGGATGCCAGAACATTCAGCTGTCGATAAATTCAGAAACTGTGCTACATCGGAGCTTATTTCTGGGGTAGAGAAACGGTCTACCAAGAAAAGCCGAGCTACAGTTTCATGTGGTCCCAAAACTACTCTGGTTTCTAGCGGATATTCATCGTCTCTTAACCTCCGTTGTTCTGCAATCATAACTCTGATTAAATCTGTTGATTCAAATGGTGCAGGTGGCTATGAAAAGATTGAGAATTTTTCGTTATAGTTACCTCCGCTATCGCGAACTACGAATAATGCGAAGTTATCCGGTTTTGCGTCCACTTTATATTTGTCAAGCATGAGATTTATCACCTCCTGAGTGCTAACCAGACTCGTCACCCACACAGACATTTGAGAGCCATGTGGCGGCGTGAAAAAACTTGTCTCTCGATTATAAAAGTGTCCGTTTATCGAGCAACGTCTCCTCAATCGACTTCGCGATTGACGCCTGCCGCCAGGTCGACGTCTTATCGCAGTTGATCCTTGTTTACGACGTAAAACGACTCCATCCAGCTGAATGTTTGACAATATTAAGAAATAAGGACTGAGGGACAAATTCACTTCATTAAATGAGTCAATGTACTTACTTCCAAACCACTGTCAGTGGACATAGTCATGTTATCGTCATCCCTAAAGTGAAGTGAATTCACCGAATCTGTATCACTGTCAGTACGATGCCTCTGCAAACAATCAGGGCCAGACATTGAACGATTCAAGCCTTTTTCGATCCAGCTATCATCGTTACTCAGCGTCCTGTTACTAACGCCGATATTCTTTTCCAAACTATCGAAGTACTCCACTCGTCGCAGTGTTCCATTTCTTTTTGGAGTTCCTTGATAGTTCGGTGTATCCGTACTAGACGAACTATCCATGCTGTGCGTTGGCGTACTAGTAATACTGCTGTCATTATCTGCTATACTTTTCACATCTTGGATTTGCGGATTATTCAATTCAGTTGCCTCTGAGTCATTTGGATCCTCAATCTTTGCTTGTGATGAATCTGTACTTGACTGTGAGATAATTGACGGTACACCTGCTGGCATTGTTTGATACAGCTTATTACCCTCATCGACTTTCCTTTCCACCTGAATAATAGAGATATTTCATTAACTTTGCTAGTTTCTATATTATTGGTGTCATAACCCTTGGGCTTTGTGGTAGTTGGATAAAAAAAATGATCAAAGTCTTATCGGCTTTATGTTCACAATTTTATCGCAAATTTTGAGATATTGGTTACCTGAAGAAGCTCATCTAGTTCATCCCACTCCATATTTTTAACGTCAAGTTTCATCGGAAGTGTCAAACTTTTGGGATGATCCGGAGACACAGGAACTGAATTTGGTTCGCTTTCAGTTTCAGTCTCAGGTGGGGAGAGATCCTTTAATGACGCATCTGTATGATCCTCATCTCCTCCATCCTGAATGAAAGTTTTCGATGCATTTTTTACAAATATACCTCACTATTATTGTAAAGACTATCTATTAAAACCAACCAGATCCTTACCTCTGAGACACTTTGCCGACAGGAATTTCGATTCCGAGCTGTAACAACAGTGCGCTGATCATCATCTTCTTTCAAGTGAATGACACCTCGAACGCCCCAGTGAATTCTGAGAGCTCCTTCTAATATCAATCTTCCATTTACCTGCGATAGGAAAATAGTCCAAATTATACAGATGAGAAAGATGATCTCAAAATCTTTACAAACCTCACGACTTCTGATGCCACCGCTTTTGCCCTCATAATATTGATTAAACAGCTTCAATTTGGATTCCAAATGCGACCTGAATGTAAATGGGAAATTTTCCTCTTTGTACAACAGTCCATTGTGTTAGACAAAAAAAAAAGTTATTGTTTCTTGTGATGTAGACAAAGAAATGTTGATTAAATACCTGGGTAATGTTGATCGAGATTCTTTTTTCCCAAAGCTTGTGTGGGATTCCACTCTTGTGCCATGGCCAAATAACTGGGGTCCAAACAGTGCTCCATAACAGGGGACATGGCAATATGGGACTCCTTTGTGCTAGAATGTAAAAAATTCGCCATCAATGAAACAATGGCAGCTTTGCATTTAACAAACCTGACAACTTTCGATTGAGTCCACATTACCTCAGCATGTTGCCCAGGATTTAATCGTTTGCCACATTCCTCACACCGCAAACATTCCGGATGCCAGTCATACCCCAGTGATTGTTTTCGCTCAGCTAGAAAATCGTTTATGAAACAATTGCTAATAAATTTGTTTGAATTATTGATGAAAATGTGACTGATATTCGATCTCCGTATTTGCGAGATGATTGAGAGAGATTTGTTGAGATTTTTGGTAGTTATTTAACAGTGAGCATAACAGTCTAGTGTTTAAGACAATTGGTATTTATTACGTTGATTAGTGATACATAACCTAAATCAAAGTGCAATGACCTGCAATTTGTCGTCTAGAACTCAAACTTGAGTTTATTGTCGATTGTCTTTGACAGTCAGTAGCTATTATGGTAAATTTTTCACGTTGTGGTAACAAAATATAATGTCTAAGATCGTCCCAAATCAACTGCTGCATTTATGAATTTGAGTCACAGAATTAAGATGAAGCAAAGAAAATGCTTTTGTTTACCAAAATATACGGGTTTGCCACATTTGTGACACTTCCACATTATGACGGCTCAATTTGTGATGATGATCAACTGTATTTTCATTTATCCTCAGAGTGTGATTTTAGCGCATTTTTGTTTACAAAATCACGGAAAGTTGGCTGATTGATGTGACACGCGGTACGTCACTGCACTTTGCAGTTGCAGCCCCCCTCCCTATTGCCACCAGGTTCGAGCTTTTCCCCAGCTGCACACTCACAACTGGCTCGTGATAGGATAGTGATAGGTGTGGTAGCGCCACTAGCAGCGCTCATGTGGTTCGAACAACGTTTGCAACTTGCCAGTTTTGTCGCAATTTTGTTCAGTTCCATATTGACGGAACGTGGCCGTGAGAGATCTAAATTGCCATACTACTTCTTACAAATATGAAATTTTTAAATTCTCAGTTTGTTTGAGGGCGTTGGCTGCTATCTTTTTATAGATAACCGGATATAGTCACAGCAAAAGCCTATCAAAAAAGGTCTGGTACACCTTATTAATACCCCTCAAATTCTTCAAGAGGGCCCATTTTGGTCGCCGACTCAAAATTCTAGCACTTACTCGATGGAAAAATCGAGAACCCTTGGGTGATCTTCTAGTAAAAAGCGCGACAAAAATCGTCTATGCCTGGAAATTATTATCTTCGGAGATGAGGACGCTTGTTGTACAACTATTTGAATTTTTGTTAAAAATTCTGTGAAGACCAACCCTCAAAAGTTTGGACTGAGATACGTTACTTTTTTTTTTATTGTGTTCTTTATATTAAATATCCGTGTTAAAACTCCCGAATCACAAATGTTCGTAGTGCTATGTGTAAATATGTTTTGTTTTCAATTTACAATGGTACTTGGAAATATAAGAAGCCAATATTTTCAAGGGCGTTTATCAGTTGGTCAATGTAATAAGGGCCTCGACAACATCTCCTCTGTGCTCTCTGAGAGTTCGTTCTGCCAAGCCTCGATTGATTTCCATTTCTTTCATCTGAAATAATATAAATTACTCATGATCAGACATCATTAAAATTCAAATTCTTGAGCTAAATGTTACAGTAGACACAATACTTCGACACTGAGATAATCAGAGTTGAAGTCTGATTGGGATCTGAATTGGAGTGTTTATGGAATGAAGCCATTGAAAGTTTTACCAAAAATTACTCACAATCAGATCGACGTCTTCTTTGTGAATGGAAACTTTGAGCAATTCCTTTTCCCTAGCAATTTTTTCAGCCCTCTCTTTGTTTCGTCGATCCCCGATGATGGTCAGTGCCTAGATTGGAGGGGTGACAAAATTTGAGGTTAGTTTTCGCGGGTCGTGTTTGAAATTGTACATTCACGGTTAAATCTAGTTTAACGAAGCGATGGATTGATGAAATGACAAACGCTCTCTCGAATAAAATTTGAGAAAGATGTAGTAAAATGTCAGCGAATATTAAGATTTATATTTTCGAATAAACAAGAACCTGTGACTGAAATCATGCACGTGAATAATTAAACTTACACAAGAGAAATCGTCGGACGAAGAAATTTCTTTTTCCTCCGCATAATCTGTTACCCGTTCTAAATCTGCTGCACCACTATCATACTTTGCTGCTTTTTTCTGAGACTTTTCTTGCTGAACCTCATCCGAGTCGCCATTTACGTCTTCGTCCGCCATTGTTGATTCGCATGCGCTCTATCGAAGAGACTTTAAGTCGATTCGGATGAAAATGACGTATTTTTATATCGAATGCTATCCATCGACTGCAACTTCGATTAATAGAAGAGCGCTAATAATTCAAAATAGAATCTAAGAGCAACAAGGCGTTCATTGAACACAAATCCTCAGTCAACCAACAAGGGCTTGTAGTTTTATGTTAGCATACGTTAAAAAAAAGTCTCGATCTACTCTCATTTCCGTAGATCACAGTTAATATCTGCAAGAGAAATATCAAGGGACATTTAGTATGATGACTGAAGTAGCGGAGAGAGTAATCTCGCATGAACAGTACATGCGAATCACATTGGATGAGTTGCCTAGAAACGCATTCCACTATTAATTTTAGGAAGCAAAATTCCCGATGAAAACGTAAAAAAAATTTAAATTAATGTAAAATGTTTTCCCTGCCCGCAAAATCAGTTGTGAAAAATGTAGGACGCAGATATTACCGTAAGGTCAGCTTACGTATCATTTTGACATCACATCAATCTGCACAATCAGTTACAGCGTGCTATTTTCCGACTTTGTAGCATACATGTCATAATTTTGACAGAGGACAAGTATAGACAGTGTTGTCAGTATACATCTTTTACGTATATTGCGTATGCAATCACCTACTTATCGTCTGTTAAAACGTGTAAAATATACGTACTGCGAATTCATACTTGAATGTCCTGAATAATTTTAATGCGTCACAATCACAATCGCGAACTTGATATCCAACGATTTCGTAGACGACTAAAGCCGTTCTTCTGGATAAAAAAAAGCCACGTATTCCGGTAACTCCAATTCCCGAAGTGATTGAACAGAATGCAGAGAAACGTGTTTCGTATTCTCCTTCGTCCTCCAAGCAAAACGTCTTGACGATTAAGAAAGCTTCAGCGAAAGAAGAGGTAACAACAACTAGTTAAGCAAAATATGATTTCAATAATTCATACGCTCACATTTTTTTGTTCAATGATACTTTTCAGTCTCTTACTGTAAATTTGCCGGATGTTCCGCACAAGTTTCTTACCGCAGAAAAAAACAATATCTCTTTCAATCGGCGGGGAAAAAACTTTCCAGTTGTTGCTTTCTCGCCAGGCATGATGGGAATCTGTAAACAGGTGAGATATTGCTGTTCAAACACTATTATTTATTGTAAGCGAAAATCGAACGCGGCACTTAATTAAGTGACGAAATCCGACGAGTGTCATCTTCTTGTCTCCAATCAACTCTCCCGAAGAATCGAGTCGACCCGGAGATTAAACAAAAATGTTCCGGATACAGAGACTGTTTTACAGAAGCTAGACTGGAATACCGATTGCCTATATTACGTAAATGACTAGCAAACAGTCACCTCGTAATAAGATACGAGTGATAGTTCGGAAGGAGATGGGCAAAACGCGTTTTACTTAGAAGATCACTGAAGATCGTAGAATACGTTTACTTACAAGGTCAAAGGGGAATCCGATGCATTTCGTTAAACAAACAACCTGGAAGCGAAGACTCGGATATAGTACGCAGAATGAAATTAACGATTATGGTTCCTGATTGTCGCTGATCTATATGTTCCCAGGGAACCGAAGTCCGGAGTGGAATGACCGACAATGAGCCGGTGAAGGTTCTCGGGGAGATGGGGCCGTCTTCTGATTCCACTAAATCCTACAGCTACTCCAGAACTTACCTGGAATCCCGGTGTCTGGATCTGGTGGAACACTACAGGGCCACGCGATGCTCGACGGCCGAAAGCGTCCCCCATTTTAACATGAAAGAAAAGTTTAAAAAAAAGCGGAGAAAACAATTGAATCACATTCCTGGTGGTAAATCGAGACCAGCGAAAAAGTTACCCACACAATTCACCGAGATACGGGCGAAGAGAATTCGCACGGCGGCTAATTGCAAGAGTTCGAGGCGGTTTTTGCCAATACCTTCGAAACGAAATGTAATTCCCGCAATTCTATCGGATAGAAAACCGACTTTGTTGCACAACTTCTCCACCAAATTTTCATCAAGAATAAGCTGTGATCTTTCCGAAAATCTTGGCGCGAATAACACTGGAAGTGAGCCATCGAAGAAATGTGAACCGAGTCAAGGCCGGTGCATAGAGACCGGATTTAAACGATCGAAAAAGTCTACTTCCAGTTCTGAAAAATCACCAAAAAATCTACCAGCCTATGACGCACGGGGGGAAAGAAAAAAAAAAGAAATTCTCATCTCGCACAGAGACATTGCTCATCGTTAGCACTGACGTTGATTTTGTGCGCTGTTAAGGGGCTACTTCGCGAAATTTTTTTTATCAAGGTCGTGATCTCATTGAGCGATCCAAATAATTACCGCGTTGATATGCATGTGTGTACGTGAAGGTGGATAAGTAAATTGTCGAATCTTTGTGTGTAAATGCTTTGTCAGGCAGAATTAAATAAATAACTGTTATCGAAATATTTTAATCATATGGTAAAGAAACTCTAAGGTCTGGAGTTTTAGGAATTAATATTTGAGAGTGATACGATTCTACGTCCTTCTTTGCATCTCTTCAATGATGTTTACGAATATTCTGATTGCAGTTGAAGACCCCAGGATCTACCATGTGCGCCCAAAGCCGAGGTGTAACTTACGCATCGAGAGTAAGTCTAAAAAGTTCAATTTTCAACTTCTGATCGCTTGAATTGAAAATTATGCTCCTATTTGAAAATTTATTCTTGTGACCGCATTCGATAATTTTCATCCGAAATGCTCGTGATTTTGATAGTCGAAAGAGAAAAATTGAAATCGAATCACCGGTTGCCTGTACAAGCGATAATTACCTCAATTGAAGGGTAAGAATCCTGCGAGAGGCGGTGTAGCGAATTTCAGTAGAAAAAATACGAACTCTAAAGGTGATTTCGCAAGGCGGCGTCACCACGGGGTGTCAGTAACGCTTTTCAGCGAACTCCAGATCGCACTTGTCTGCTTTCAAATAAATTGCTATCACTGTATTTCTTACCCAAGCTATATTACTATACAAATACACACTACGTTAAATGGGTGTTTTGCCATATTCGGCTGTAGACAGCGAGAACGTAACAGCATAAAATGCGTAAACTCGTACGACTTGCGAGGGCTTCGCGGGTGTTGACTTTGGGTGGTTGACTGGAACTAACGGCGTGGCATGCAACGAAACGAGCAGGATAATGTTCTCCATCCCTTATTCAACCGCAGAACGGACGGGGGAAGATTTTTTGGGTAACAGGGGGGGCTTGGGTGACACGATAATCACGAGGAGAGAAAGAAAGAGTGATAAACTTTCTGCCTCCAGTACACCTCGACGTCATGTCCGCCCTGTTCACCTTGTCCACCCCCGAAGTCTTCCGCTTGCGAGGACTTTATCACGTTACCTGCGCACCCTGCAGTGCGCTGCCCAAATAGAAATGTAATACCTATTTGTCGGAAAATGTCTAATCACGCGGTTTAACTTGCACTACACACCGCAGGATGTTATCGAGGCTGTTCCGATGGGTATGCTGCGTCAGCGACGTCCACTTTTCGTGGTACCCCACCGTAGAATTTGGTCTACGCCGTGGGTTTTCGCGTCCAAAAGTAAGCCCGAGCCACCGTCCAAGTCTAGCGAAAGTTGCGAGGGCGGTAAATCGTCGAAGAGTGCCGATAACCCCTCAGAGAAGTGTTCGCCAACAAAGAAGAAATCGTCGAAATGTGCGCAACCGAAAAAGCCGATTAAGCCCTGCAAAAAATCGGCGGAAAAGTGCTCGAATCAATGCGCATCGACACCAAGATGCCCGCCCCCGCCGCCTCCCTTGCCCCCTTCAACTCCCGTCGAGTGGTCACCGCCGATCTGCGCGCCTGCCAAGCTCCTGGGTCCTCCGCCGTGCCCTGATCTTTCAAAAAAAACCGCCCGCTCGAATGCCGACTCGTCAAAATCGGCGTGCCCCCCGCCCCCGTCTCTCCCTAAGCCACCGTGTCGTCCCGTCTGCCTCTGCCCCTGTCCTCCGCCCCCGAAATTACCCCCGGGGTCGTGTCCCTCCGTCAGGAAGGTTGACCCGTCGCCGGACAAATCTTGCCTCCAGCCCCCCTGTCCTTCGAAACCTGCGGCGCCGTGTCCCAAGGACGATCGATGCCCATCGAAACCAGTTTGCTCGTCTAACAATAAGAAGTAGCGGGTAGGTGAAAATGTATTATACAATTGTAAGTTGAAGGAAAATGATAACTATTCGATCAAATAAATCTCCGAAGTGTAAGCACGGTATAGCGAATAACTCGAGACGTTTCACCCAACAAATAAAATGATAAAAACTAGCGAACGCAACGTCCACGCTACTCCGTGCGATTCGGACTTATATTCGTGTACACACATATAAATCTCGGTATTATTGTAATGCAACGCTTTCGATGCCAATTTCATAGCTCTCCCTCGGATAATCGCAGGAATTCAAGCCCAAGATCCTCGCTGTTCTTCCGATCGTCGGTGGGACTGTAGCTAATAGATCTGCATTGATCGCGAACCAGAGATCGGACTTGATCGCTTTATTGCTGCGGTGAATGTTCTTAAACGACAGTTTTCATCCCAAATATCTCGTCGTATGATAAATCGAGTACGCGTCTCTACCAGTTTCGGTATAGCCGAGTTCGGATAAAAAAAAAAAAAACAACAACAACAACACAACACAGACTCAGTATATACGAGCGCTTAAAAGCGTATAAATTCACCCAATCATGCACTGAAAACCGGGTTAGCCCATTGGTAGCAGCGGGTCGTAAGTTTGAAATTTTTATGACGCTCTATGAAATTGGCAAATTTTCATTCCCAATATAGCCGTCCGGCGCCCACCGACGTGGTTACCTCGTATATCCAAGCAGATCGAGTGATTCGATAAAATATTTTTAAAAGCTTTTGCCGTTCGGAAGGTCGATACATATACAACGGGTTTAAAGCGGGTGTTGATCCGTTGTGCCATTCCTGCTTTTACGTCTAACAGTTTTCCGGGTAGATGGGGAATTTTTTTTAAGGAATCCTCGTAATGCGGTATAGGAAATATGAGCGCTGTGCGAGGCATCTCCGCGTGCTTCGATTTTTAATCGACGAGACATATATACCTACTCGACGGATTTGATCGGTACGGAATAGCGAGCGTTCGAGGGAAGACGAGGGATGAGGACGGGGGGCTTATAAATCCCAGAGCGTTCTCCTCTCCGGATCGACTTGGGCATCTGTATATATATCCATATATGTATATATATATATATATATATATATATATATATATATGTACGTATGTATGGGTTATGCATAATTCAGGAATCGTCACCGTCCAGGATATTGCCAATTTGACGTCGATGGAAACATGGGTCTGTTCAACGCTAGAACAACTATATTGATAATCCTGCATTGGAAATTATACGAGCCGGCTGCTATGCTCGTTTTAATTACCCTGCAGGGGCAAATTACAATCGCTTCTCGATAGCTCGTTGAATTACCGATGCCGCGGGGTGCGTGCGTCGGGCAAGAAAATTATTCGTCACGTTGCCCCGCGTACGACCAAACGAGTTCATCATCGCTGCTTTTCTTATCCCATCGTCGCGAGTCATCGGGAAATAACGTCATGTATTATCCGCGGATGAGCCGGGGCGATCGACTCTCGATTCAATTGTTGGGGGAATTTGTTCCAGAAACTTTCGCGAGTCAGTGTGTTACGTTATACGATCGAGCCCGCTTCGCTCGGCTTCCGACTGTACGTTATAGGTGTAGGTAAACACGCTTTGATTCTGATTGATGAAAGATTATCAGATTTTTATAGCGTCGTCGCGTAAATTCGTAGGGATGTATAATGCCGCATCGGCGATTCAACGTAACCCATGAAATATTTATAATCCCGTCGAATGGCGAGGCTGCGTATAAGGGCGAGCGACGTATACAACTGAAAAGAATAAATTGGTATCGATTCAATTTGTCAACACACGCGTAATTATATTATTATACGACGGTTGAGGGATGCGGTCACGCAGGCAGGGGCGGCGAGGGGCGAACCATCAATAACAACCACCTACCGCACGAGGAAAAAATCAAAAAAAAAAAAGAACATCGGTTCAACAAAAGTCCCGAAGGGTCGAAGAAGCGGAAAACATTGTCGGTAAAAATACCTCGCGAGCTTTTGCCTCCGGAGGCGAGATGTCGACACCGACATCCTGCGAGTTTTTTTTTTATTGTTCCGTTTTATCATAATTATGCGCCCTGTGATATCGATGAATCTAGACAACCTTTCGAATCAATTAATGATTCCAAAACCAGCGAGGCAGCTTACCTTTGATTTCCTATTTCAAACATAATTGCCCAGAATTTAGGTTGCCGATATTACGCGCGTACGCGATCATCACGATATTATTGTGTTATATATGAGCGTGTACTACTGCATTGTTTATAGTCATGACTAGGTTTAATCGATAGCGTAGGATTTGAGGGATTTAATCAATGACCGATTCGAATTCGCTGCAATTCGAATCCCGTAGTCCGCGTAATTAATTTCTCCGACGTTGGATCGTTGCGTCCGAGATTACTCTGAGCTTTTTCGGAACGACTGACGAAACCAAAGAACTTCAATACGTCGATCTACGCGAAGGTACATCGTGCGTGTAGTTTCGAGCCACTCGATGAGTTCTTTCCTTCCTAATTCTCAATAGCAGGTTTGCAAGTATACAATATATATATACGCTTACGCGGTGCGCGGTCAATGCGGTCCTCGAAAAGTCGCCAGGGTTACAATAATCCGTTGACGAAGCGCAGGGGGCGAGAAACCCCGGCGATCTCGGGCACTTCGACGTACGTGTTTCGAGTGCGTCGAGCCAAATGCCACGTAGTATAGTGAGGGAACGGGGGGGCAGGCAGCTATAAGGCCGCGAAGTGTACCCTCTGAATGGATATTACGCGAACTCGACGCCGAAGTGGTGGTTTAGACGCCCTTCAACGAGACTTCGCTGCGTTTAATATACATTTACAACCGCTTGGCAATTGTTTGAAGATCGTTTTTTTTTTTTTTTATTTTTTCACCGGAGGGGTTCTCCTCCGGAGGGTCGGTAGACCGATAATGGTTGCGATTTTTCTAGTGGCTACGCGACAATAACGAAGTCGATTTCGATGTAACCGTCGAATCGGGTCCGCTGGGAAGAACAAGCTCGTACAATAGAGGAGCTGAACCACGAAAACCGTTCGATCGGTCGGCTGCTCGGTTACGGGGTGAAGTTCGCCCATTTCTAAGAGCCCCGATAGCCGGACGAGCGCGAGAAATTTCCTATAACGTCGGGTCGAACGGCGTCCAAGAATTCTCAATATTCACACAAGTTTTTGGCCGATATTTTTCGGACGTTTCTACGTAAGGCACGAGATGAGTTCGGTAAGGTCCTGCAGGACAATGGAAAAAGTGAGAACGAACGATCATCGGGCCAGATCGACGCGCCGCTTGGCGAGGGCGTTGCGCAGAACGAAACAAAATGCTCTCGATCCTTAGATGTGAAGAAAAAAGCGCGGTAGAAACTGTATTCCGAAGAGAAGTTTTCGCGGAAGAGCGGAAACGAGGAAGTTTTACCGTATTCGCTCTTCCTGTCCCATAAATCTTTGGCTCCCCGCACCTTACCGACGGTGCCACGGGCGTGGTCGTATCTCTACCCTCCCTACGCTGCACCCCGCGTCGACAATCAATTTGCAAAATCGACGCGTCGCTTTTTCCTAAACACCCGGGGCCGCGGATAACGGGAGGACACCGGTGATAGACGTGTACATACATACGAAGGATTCGCCTCTGGCGCACAACACTGCACGCAACGGTTCAAAAGTGGCTAGTCTTCGACCCTCGAAGTGACCCTGGGGAACCGTCGCAGCGCTAAAACACTTTCGACGAGGTTCAAATTGCTCGCTACCAGTTGCTTTATATGTATACACACACATACGAACAGCCAACATGTGTTCGATGCATATCGCGAAAGCGAGGCGATGGGGGGGTGAGCAACTTTCGTCATGGGCTGAAGAATCATTGAATTTATCCGTTGGCTTGGCTTCCAACGATATATTTCGAGAGTCCAAGTGTCCTCTGTACGAAAAACGTCGCACCCGATGGACCCCTCGGTGTATAAAAAGCGCGTAAGTGCGTGCGAGCGACATGTGTAACGCGTAGGTACCGGTCGCGTTACGTTGTCGCACATGTAACACGCATTATACGTGTCGCAGGTAGACGACCAGCGGCGGTGCACGTATGTCGTATAGACCTACGTTTATTTTTCAAGTAGGCGTCGGTTTAGCTAGCGTGCCACTTGACCGGGCGCATGGCGTCACGAGGTAATCAAAGCCCCATTATCCATGGGAAATTGTATCCCCTCCTTTCGCGCTTTATACCGTATACATATACATATATATATATATACGTAGGTACCACGTTGATGCCGGTGGGTCCCTTTCGTACTCGGATAACGCAGGGCGTGGTGAAGTCATTAGGACCAGCGTCATTGGGGCGAACGTGCGCTGTCAAATCAAAGTCAACCGCTGAAAAATGGTACCTGAATAGGTGTACCGGCGGAACGCTGCAACCACCGATGGGGTAGATAAATCGAGTTTCAAATTGTTCGACGATCCATTGTCCCAGGTATATATCTTTTTTTTTTCATTTCTTTTTTTAGCGACGATTTCTAATTTCCACGCCATATCGAGGGCCGTAGAAACAAATACGGAAGTTTATCGCCCCTAACTACCCCCTCGATCCCGGATTCCACTTTTCGCGCGATACGGGGAAACTCGCGGTCTGCCTCCTGGAATGTCGTATGGATACATTTCGATTACAACGTGCATGCGCGCCGTTGAACACGGAGTTTGTACATATGTATATATATAGACGAGGAAAATTAGAGTGTCTACAGGTAATCCGGGCCGATGTACAGACGGTACCTGCGGTACATATACGTCGTACTCTCCCGTCGCCAGAGCGCGGATAAAGTGGGCAGGCAACGCGGTGTTGGTCGCTAACACGTATACACAGCCCTGACGGGCGTAACCGACACACATCCGCGATATCTTCACGGACGTTACCAGCTCGGGGAGTTCGGGGTTCGAGTCCCAGCCCATGCATACAAATCGTTGTCAACCTAACAACGGCTAACCGCTGCCAGTCGACCCACCGCTAATCAGAAAATCAGTGTCCGCAGACGGAAACCCCATCGGAGTTGTCGGCGCTCGGGGGTTCGTTCGCCGACGCGTTGCAGGGGCGGGGGTGTGGGGGGTGGGTGTGGAAGGGATGGCGAGGGGGTGCGAGTGGGTGGGTGGGGGGGATGTTTCTCCTACGCGTTATTACTCGCCGCGCGCTGACGTACCGGTAATTACGGGTTAAATATCAAGGGGTTAACGACGCAATACGCGGGGGCAACGACGTGTCGCGCGTGGTCGTCATCCCGGTGGACCGAACGCCGCGACACACGTCCACGTTATATCCGCGTCCCTAACTGACACCGCAACGATTCGCCCGGAGTTCGACGTACCTCCCCCCGTGGGTTTCGTAATATTCGTTATATCGCAACTCCGGTGGTTTTCCCTTTTTTTTTTCTTTTTTGCAACTTTTCGAACGCTCCAGAGTTCGGTTTTTGCGATTAAGAGACGCGTACGTACCTACACTGTACCGTATAACGCGATATACGGGCGACGCAAGCGCCCGTCTGTCCGCATTATCTGCGATAAGGAGAGCGGTGCGTGTTGTTCGAAAGTTTCGGGGGAGGTATTACGTTATGGGCACGATGATCACGTGGCGGCGCGTGTCTCGGAGTGTCTGGGCCCTGCGGTGTCTCTAAAACCTCGGGTTTATAGACCGCCATGGGGCAGAAACCAAATGAGCAACGCTTTGAATAATGTTATTTTCTACGTAATATGCATCCGAACGAACTCAGGCCGTTCGACCGCAGCTTCGCAGACGGTCTGGTCTTCATCGATCGCTAGTCCCCGTTTGCATTCAAATAAGTTTGGAGTTTCACTTCTTCATATTTTCGTCCTCTGAAGATTTCCGAAAAACTCGCGAAACGTTCGACGATCGATCGCGCGAGAGCGAAAACTGATGAGAATTGCGCGTTTTTCGATTCGATCAAACGAATACGGGAAATCGGATCCGTAAAATTGCCAGGGCAAATTCGACGTTTGCTCATTAGATACTTTAGCGGTGGAGGGCTAACGACGGTACGGTTTATTACCTCCGAAGCCTTCACCTCTGATGTCTGTTCAAATATAGACTCTCGCGTCGTCAGGTGTACCCGGCAACCCCATCGGAGATACGGGAATAGCGAAGGCCGATTTCAGTTCAAATATTGACTCGACAATGTTAGGAAAAATATTTGCGGCCAACCCGTTGGATAAACACGGTAATTTTCTTTGCATCGAGTAGCGCGGCGATGATTGCGCGTAAACGGTACAACAACACCGCCGATACATAGGTGATCGATCGAAGAAAAAAAAAAAAAAATCAACTCCTAAAAAACCACCTCGTCTATATTTCGAGACGTCTGCCTCTCGTCGCTTTTGTTCAGTTTTTACCGCTGTACCGCGGCGATTCTCCTTCGCGATAAAATCCCGCTGCCATAATCGAATGTGTGCAGCGTTACACGTGTGCCGCGCACGTACGCTTCTCGGGGATTTTTTGGAATAAAACCGAAATTGTCCCGACAGACGACGTACGGCGCTGCGAATAATTCCCGCCGCGTAATCAGCTCGATATTAACGCCACGGCATTGTCGGTAGCGAGGAATAAATTTTTCTGGCTCAGAATTGGCAGTAAAAAGTAGCGATATAACGAGTGCAGTTTCTGCAGTCGTTCGTACCGTACGATTACGACGTAAAACTATAACGCGCGTTATTCTTTGGTCGGTGGCGCGTAGGACACGTACGTACAGCGCGCGGTACAGAGGAAAGAGACGGACGTTTGATTGCGAGTGTCGGCGAGAATTCGCGGCGTAGGGTTTCGACGGTTTTAGGATCTACCGGCGGCGGTCGCTGCCGCGTGTCGCGGGACAAAACAATGGGGTATGTTTCGACGATACGGCGATCGCCGCGAGACAATTCCCGAACAAGGGGGGCGGGGGGGGAGGGGAGGGTGTACACGCGGCTGTAATTTCTAGTTTATACGGGGGGGAAGAGCGGCGACACGGGCATTCTACCGTCCTATTGGCATTATTCGCAGGAGTGGCGCCAGCCAGTCTCAATCCATACATAGTATAGTTGGACTGCCGGGCGAACTCATCGCTGAGTTTCTTGAATCGAGAGCAGAGAAAATGAGAAAAACCGAATTTCCTTGGTACGTGACTCTGCCCGCCGCGCGCGCGGAATCTTATTTCGGCCAACTCTCGTGTGTTCGTCGAACTTTATTCCTCGACTGCACGAGTTGCTTCTCCATACCGAAATATCTGTCGCCTCGCTTCCCGCTCAGCGATCGGCGTTTGAACGATTCCGGGGAAATTGAATTTTCAACGCGTTTCCGAGTCTCAGCCCCACCCCTACCCACCCCCGTCGAGTTCCAGAAGGTGACGATTATCGCGTGTCGTAAGTATGTATTTCGAAATATATTATTCGGGGGGAGTAAATTACTTGGGGTTTTCGTCGAGGTGAGACGTTAGCCGGAGTCGTGGATCAATTCCCTCGACTATATCGCACGGAAAACTCGGCTGGGAAAATTCCGAACCGCAGCGAATTTCACGGCTTACAAAACATATAGAAATGGCAAGTGGCGTGATACGATTTGACTGCTGGGTGTTAACTGCCGGACTTTATAGTCCACGGCGTGGTTCTTTGTGGCAATGTGTAGAGTAGATACCGCAGCGGCACGATTAACGCGTTCTCTCTACGAGTGTTAGAGTATCTGTGTTACTGTGGTACTATCGGATGTACACTCATTTCCATTTGGCGCAACGTGTATAACGGCCACGTTTTCGATTTTCGAAAATACGAAAAGTGAACGTCGGCGTAACGAAATTTAAACTCGAGCGAATCAGATCAGCTTCGAACCGTGTTCCGTTTGACCCCGAAAGACGAAACGCTCCGCAGCGTTCGAAAATGGGATATATCGCGAACCGCGTGGTATATGCGGTCGTCCACCACGACGCCTAGGTGTTGGGGGGTGACAACGGGTGCCTTTCAAAATAAAATCAATCACCGCTAAGGAAACGGTGTTACCTGGTCGTTCGTCAGTTCGTGGGTAGGACCGCGGGAACGCCAGGTGTCTTCTATATTATTTAGCGTCAGGAGCGAAAATGGCATCGGGTAAATTTATTCAATTATAATGCCAACAATCGGCGGAGGTGTACACGAGGCCGGGAGAGGACGCGGGGGCGACGCGACGCCACGGAGAGAAAGGAAAATAAGGAGAGTCGAACGAATCGTGACGACGGGGGACGGGGGAGTCCGACAGTCGAGTACCCCGCGGTATGAAGAGAGCGTCGAAGGGTGTCCATTCGACGCCGTCAAAGTCGCCCATTGATTGAGGAGGATGCCCCCCCCCCACCCCCTCCCCGTCTTTTGCGGTTCGCGTTTCCGTCTTTCCGAAGGACTCCGTTTGTCGTTATTCCAAATGAGCAAGACCCGATTCAGCGATTTCTTTGTCGCTAAATTGCCGCGGACAATAAAACTCACGGGAATTTACGGCGTCGTACTATCACTCTTCGCGACCGAATAGACCCAAACTACTCGAACGTGTCTCGATATTAATTCGTCGCCTCTGCCGTCAATCTCAATCGGGGGCTTTCGACCGGCAATCGATGGGCGTAAGGAACATTTCCAGAGATGTTTGTTCCGCGAGAATTACACGTTTGTCGGCCGAATCGCGACTGTACGAAAACTACGATAGAATAACGTGCCTCGAGTATCCATACATTCGTATAAGAGATAGGCAGATTTTTTGGCGATATATTCACGAGCTGGAAAATAAAGTGGAAGTAGCAAAGGTCCGCCGGTCGTTGGTCAGACGCACTGGCTTATTCATGAATCGAGATTGTACGGCTCCTCGGAGGTTTTCGGCTTCCGACGATTCGATTGGTATACGGTTTCGCGTTGCCCTCGATTTATTTGATCTTAAAAATTTGAATATCCCAAAAAAAAAAACGTACGTACGTATACATTCGATCCTACTCCGAGGCAAAAGCGGCCGAATCCCAGGGAAATATTACATAAGGTGCGCATATGAAATCGCAAGGAGGTTACAAGGCCGGTGTGCCGATCGGCATTCGAGTCACGCGCACCGCTGATCGTGGTTAAAAATATGAGCGAATACAAGGGGTGAAAAAAAAAAATTCTCCAAGGTAGCGGTGTACAGGTGCGTGCCTAACGAGGATAATTTGGAGCTGTGCGTAACACACGTTCTAAAAATATCGCGCGGCTCCGAACAATTTTTCGAACAAAAATATTTCGAATCGATATTCGGGAAATCGGTCGATCGGTCGTTCGACCGGCGTCAGCATCCTCAACGGGGCCAACCGTCCAGATTTCTTCCCCCGTTCGAACGAACAAAGGTGATCGCGTGCTGCCGATCTTCCGGCTGCGCCGATCGTGCGGCAGTTGCTCGTTGAAAAATCGTTCTGCGGTCGATCGTCATATGTTTTAAACGCTTCGGTCGAAGAGGCACAAAAAATCGGTATAGACCTCGGTAACATATGCTTGTATACCGTGTCGTAGCTTACGGTCGCTCGCGTTCGACCGCATGATCGAAAAATCTGTTGGAAATGCCCCTAGTTTCCATTAGGTGTATAACGTGTAACCGGGAGGCGTCCGGCAAACCGCGGAATATTAAACACCTGTTATTCAATTTCTGCTTTCTGTTACCCGGGAATATCAAATCTCGAGGGCCTCCGGCCATATGTGCCCAGCCGCAAATTGAATGCCACACGGCACGTGATGATCCGATCGAGAGTCGGACACAAGAGGATGGCGCTTATAGCGTCGAACAGTCGTCATTAGATGACCCTTTTCTCCTACGAGGTTTACAGGTGAATTCACGGAGGGGAAACTTGCGACTTTATTTTCTACGGCGTTCGATCTATATAATTCGACGAAATTTTTATCGAAAATTTTACACTCAGATCGCAAAACAGAGGAGAATTTACTGTAGGTGGAACGTATCCGGCGGGGGCGCTATACATGTAGATTCGACAAGACGTCGGCAATCTCAATATTAAAATGGCGACATCAAACGACTTTCGGCCGTTTCAGCATACATATCAAATAGCTGGATTCTCCGTGTTTCTCATCTGAAGAGGTGCGACAAGAAAATCGCCCCCTCCTCCTCCTCCTCTCGCCTCCATCCTTTTCCCTCTTCCCTGTGCTCCGCGCCGCACCGTCTCACATACATTTTGCGGAGGAACGACAGACTCGCGGCGGTACTTCTTACGAGGGAAGGCTGTAAATAAGATCAGTCACTTTATTCCCGAACAAACCGGGACTAGGCGAACGGGGCTGCCGCTGGGTATATCTACGTTTAACTTTTCTTCGAGTAACAATGCGCCAGTCCTCGCACGAGTTAAGATGGAGAAACTGCGCGCAATTCGTTGAGCCGGAGGTGCAGCAGACCTGCGGAATTTTCTTATTCCGGGGTGAGAAAATTTATGACTTCCCGTGAAAACTTTCATCGCGACTGCCGGGTTATATGTATATATATATATATATACGCCCTGAACGAGTCGACGCTCTCCGGAGTATCTTCCGCGATTTTTATACAAAAGTTTTACGCGGATCATCGAATTGCAGTTTGAGGAGCGAAGTTTATTCGGTGAGTCCGAGTAACGTCGGGAACGAACGGCGCCGCGGTATCCGCGGAGTCCCCGAAGTTTTGACACCCTTTCCCCGACCGCCCGACCGGATCGAGTTTCGGCTGGATCGGATTCGCGCGTGGCTCGGGGCCGTCGCTCCGCGACGAAAAGGCGCATGAGAGTCGCTGAGAGACGTAAGATTTCCAACGATCTAGCTGATTCGCGCGAAGTGTTGGAAAGTGTTGAGCCCGTGTGGGAGCGAAGTGGCGGCGAAGTGGTAGTGGGTGACGGAAGGGTGAGTTTATTTGCAATTCATACGGCGAAACATGTCCCGCGCACGTTCAAAGCGCGTCGATATCATAGTTTCTCTCAAAGGCGTCGTAGCAAATAATAAATCTGTATTTGCATATTACGTTATTGCCGGCGAACAAAGTCAAGTTAGAGCCGTAAACACGAGGATCTTATTCGGATCGCAGTTCGTCACCGATATCACCCGTCTCTATTTCGTTCTAGGTGGAAATATTCGTGCGTTGAATTATTGCGCCGCGCGCTTTTTTATATTATTATATTATTATTTTTCATCGGTCAACGGTCGGTGACAGGTGGCGGCGCGTATAAACGCGGACCAAAACGGGAGCCACTCGGCTCGGCGTAATGATGCTCTCGGTTTAATTTTTGCTCGTTGCCCGCTGCCCCTGTGTTTCCGCAGGTGCGTTTCATGCGCTGAAATACGTGAAATATCGAGAGGGAGAGAGAGAGAGAGAGAAAGAAGAATACGTGGGCACCTCAATTGCTTCCGAGCGTAATCGTCACGCTACGCGGGAATATGGTCAGACGTTTTTCGTATATCAGCGGATCGAGAAAATTATGGAGATTCCCGAGACGTGGATGGCACCTGCTACACATCTTCGAACATTCGATTGTCGCGAAACGAACGCGAATCCGTCGTGGCGTTTTTAAAAAATTTCAGGCGTCATTTGGAACGCTTGAGTTGGAGATCAGACGCGAATTTCGGTCAGAATTCAACGTATTTCGAAAGCTACGCCAGTGTCCCACGTATATACGTTACAAGAGCTGGGGGGGGGGGGGGGGCTATATACGCACGAGAGTTGTTCATTTGAGTATGCAAATTTCCCCGTTCCAATTCCCACCCTCGAACCCGCTCCGCTTCGCTGTCGCCCCCGACATCATCTCCACCTTTTTCCACGATAAGCTTATTTCGCCAAACAAAATGGCTTCCGAACATAAACAGTCTGGAATTTTAAGGAACCGTTTCGAATAACGAACACCGACGAAAACGTCGTACTTCGACCACCGCTCGATACCCGGAATATCGCGCTTCGCCAATTAGTTTCACACGCAAATCGACCTGGATCCTACCGATTTCCACCTGATCGTATGACCAACGATTCGACCGACGAGTGCGACGATCCACGGAACCCGGTTCGTTGTACTTCCGGATCGAACTACACGCGTCGATGGATCGTCGTCGGCGTAGCTCGAACGCGTGGTAGAGGTAACAGGAATCAAGCAAGGATGTAATTAGGGACATTAGCTCGGTGGTCGTGCGGTTGCCCCGGTCCTGCGGACGATGAATATGACGGTGGTAGGTATAGCGGGGAATGAAAAGGAAGGGAGGGGAGTCAACTCGAATATTATATACGGACCGGTCACGCGAAATCAAACCACCGTAACTATGTAATCCAACAAAAGAATGACGCGCCACCACCTGCTCCACGGAGATGATACGGTTACAAATGCGCTTTTTATTTATTTATTTTTTTTTTTTGTTTTCATCCGTCAAATTTTTCAACTATGACGCGAACGGACGTCGGTTTGTCGTAGGCGAATTCGCGAAAACAGGTGTTTCGATGTAGAATTCGAAGCGGACGACGAGGCGAGGATGGAAGGATCCTCCGAGTCCTTGAAATGTATATGTATGTATGTATATATGCGACGGGGTTTCGACGCGGTCGACCTCAATCCTCGGAATAAATACACGAGAACGTTTCCAGCGAAGCTGACAAATTTTAACCGATTAAAAGGCCATAAAGCGAAAATAGCCACTTGACGCGGACATCCTCTTAAAAAAAAAAAAAAAGGTCCGAATAATGTGGCGCGATCGGTCTCGGCTTCGAAATAGAGCCATGAATCGGTGTCTCGAGTCCCGCGAGCCTCGGGGACCGAGGAAATAAGGCGTCTCGACGCCGTATATATACATATATATAAGTATACACTTACACACACCTCGGAGCGAGGTGAAACTTGGAACTTGGAAGACCACTCCGTTAAGATAGCCAAAGTGCCTATACTAATATTGTGTCCGGCGGGAGATAGCCGGGGCCCTCGGGAGGCTCACCAAAGATGTCCTCGGAGCAGCTTGTACGCGCCATTACACGATTTCATTCGAAACTGAGAGAGGAGAAAATAACGAGTAAAACTACGAGGGACGGTGACCGAAAATAAAAGCGACACGAAACCAAAGGGAAACGAGGCGACGCGGCGCGCAGCGGCTCGTCGAAAAACCCAAGGGAGGGATGGATACACGCTCTTCGTTTCGCTTGTGTCGGTGGCCCGGGATGTTGTGTGCGTGCGGTGTACGACGATCCTCCCGGTGTGGGAAGGCAAGTTTGTTGGCGTTGGAGTGATTTATTCTGAATTAATTAGGTGATAATCATTTAGATTGGAACCCTAGTCGCGGACGCCACGACCGAAGAGTAGACTCGACATTTTATTTCTCGCCTCGTAACGAGAATCTCGATACCGACGATCACCGCGCCGGATGCGTCCGCCCTTACGATTTGTACTCCTCGGTTATTCGATTCGACGAATATGTAATCGCCGAATAAGCTGCGGATTCGTCATCGACGAAATCCATCGTTTCCTTTACGATTCCTCTCCGTCGATGTCGCGCGACGTTTTAGCGGCCCGAAATGAGAAGAGGTGCGAGTCGGACCCCGCGGGAGTGCCGGGAGGACACAATTCGCACATATATGTATACGTATGTATACCTTTCAGGTTTCGCATCCCGAGCGTATAAAGACGGGTGTGTAGGTAGGTGTATAAATATATGTATGTAGCGTATTTACACACGCGGTGGGGACGCGGGGTCCCGAGGATATCTTAATTCTCTGAACATTCCGTGGATAAAGTCCCAAAGCGATTTGGAATAACTCAGAGCTGGTTTTATCTCGGTCTCTGGTCTTGTAGCTAATTTATACGCATTAACGCGATAGGGGCAGCTGTTCACAAATTAAATGTCTCTATCCGTCCTTCGGTCCGTCATTCCGTGATCTATCCATCCGGCAAACTCACCGAAATCCCTTACCTGCATCCCTTCTCGTGTATCATACGTGTGTGTACGCGCAGTTCGCTCGCGCGTATACCGGCGTTTCACACCTTCTACGATTTCCCACCCCCACCCTGAAAACTCCCACGGACATTCGACGTACTTTTATCGCTGGATTCGTCCGGTTTCACCGATTTTCAGAGGCGTTATCTCCGTTTTCCAACACTATCTGGACTCCGATCTAGATTTTTGAAACTTGTCGAACGATTTTGTACGCGTCGCGGCTAAAGCGAGTCGCGCAACGAATACCGGCCGTGATGATAAGGAACCGAAATTAGTGGTTCGGTCCTTCTAGTCGATTTGATGGAACGGAGCGATATTGTCTCCTCGGGTACAGGCAAACCTACTCCGATAGCCTATGCTTCGAGATTATAATACACGGGGCGCTCGCGACAAACGGTGATAAATAAATCGATCCCCTATCGACCGGAAAGCGGCTATATATACGCAGATAAAGGATTCGAGTTATGATCCTGGCTCCGTTTAGACTCGCGTCGATACCGATACTCCCTTCGGCATACGTACCCTACACCTTCTCCGGACATTTAGGAGCAATTTATCGATCCCCGTTGCGGCACGAATTTGAAAAAAAAAAAAACAAAAAAAATAACAGCCGTCCCCGCTTCGTATTACCTGAAATTTCTACGACAAATATGTTTGTATTTATACATTATACGTCGATCAATTTCGATATCTTCGTGTATTTCTCTACGTTCCAGATGAGGCGATCGACGCGGGGCGGTGGTGGGTGGGGCGTTCGAGGGGGCATATTAATAAAAATGATCGGTAGAATCTCGTGTGACGGTAACGAGATTCAGCCGGTCTTCAAAGTCCCCCTCGTACAGGTATACCGATACAGCCACTCGGAAAGGTATAACCCGAAGGTATACGCTTACACGTATACCTATACGTACCAACACACGAGGGACGGTAGGTATCTCTCGCCCGAAGCCCTTGTTCCTGATAACTCGGCAGCATCAATCATCCCCACCACGTCGAGGTAATAAAGACGAGAGGTTACGGTGTCCTCGTTCAAAGTTCACCCAACTCGAGAACTTGTCGGGGCGAGGGGGGCGAAACGGGATCGAAGAACTCTTTACGAACTCGAACTATACGGTGGTGATCGCATCGTAAGAACGAACGCGAACAAATTTAACGGATGCAAATTCAAACACGGGTGCTCGCGCGGGTCCGGTAGCAGTCGGTGGAGAAATTTCGTTATTAGCGCTATCTCTTATTGTTTCGATATTAAAATTCATCCGTAGTTATATATATATATACATTATACACTCGGAGCGTTCGACTCGTGTCCGACGTCGCGGGGCTTCCTTCGCCTCTTGACCGGCTGCGTTTCGGTTGTAACTTATTCTCCGCGGTGCGGTAAATCGTAGGGAAGTGAAGAAGCGGCGGACGTGTGAGGAGCAGAAAGGTAGAATGTGATCCGATGTATGACTACGATACCGAAGAATCTCCGAGTCCTAAGGAGAATAATACGTCGGGTGCGAGCCGCGTGTGTACAGGTATAATGCCCACCCATACGGAGACGCGCGCTCGCTTATCAAAAGTGTGAATCTTCTCGACGCCAGAGTAGAGGCTGCGGATCCTTCTCTTTCCTCTCTGCTTTTTTTTTCATTTTTCGTTGTCTCTCGTTCCCCCCCCCCCTTTTTCTCTTTCTTCCTCTTTCTACAGGTCGTTTCGTTCGGCGAGTCACCGCAGATGACTCATATATACATACACGATCCGCGATCTGGAGTACGCGCGTGTATGCAACGTATGGTTCGTTTCGCGTCAAGTCGAACGAAGAAGTTCAAAATTCTCGCACCGACCGTCTCGGATTCGTTCGACGGATTTCCGGATAAAGAGAGAGCCGCGGGAACGGTGGCCAATTCGACTCGACGCGGGACACACTGTACACGGGTGAATGTCTATAGCTTCTCTTATTTACTCGAGAGTATTTTGTTCTCCCGCGAGCGAAATGTAAGGTTCGCGTTCGTAGGAGTTCGCGAAACCGGGCGAGAATCACGCGTATCGGGATTAAACGAGGCCTACGTACGCGATACCATCTTCCTCGGCCGAATAAAAATAAAGGGCAGCACGAAAGTGGGGAGATTTAAAAACGATTTCATATATATATATACCGAAAAACGCTGTCGATATATGTATACCCTCTGAGCTACGGGCAATTCGTGATTGCGCTTCTGGAATCTCTCTCTCTCTCTCTCTCTACCGATCTCCGGCTCGATCGGCACCGCGAGTACACGAGGAAATTTTGTACTCTTCAGTTTCGTCGAAAACGTGATATATCTTCAAGGCCGCCACCCTCGGCGTGACCGCGAAACGGACGTCGAAACGAACCGCGCGAGACCGTGAGTTCGGGGTGTGCGTGGAGGTCAGCGTAGAATTTACACGGATCGTTGGTACGAACGCGAAGGTGATACTAGTTTTCGAGTAAGTCGCCCACTCGTCTGTGTATTAACGCTGTGCAGCGCCTCCCGCGTCCCGTCCGCATATATCCCGGTGTACACCGTACACGGGGTATTTTCGCGGCCGAGTGACCACGAACAGTGGTTACCGTGTGCAGTATCATCTCTGTGTAGAGAGGAAGAAAGGAGCGACGGTGAAAAATAACAACGCTCGTCAAGATCCGGGATGAATTGGCACTTTTCATGCCCCCGTACCGCGCCATATGTTGTACGCCAGAATTTTATCCCCCAAGGTACGAACGAACTAACTATACGCGACGCTTCAGCTACACGCTCCACCTGAGCTTAATTGTCATTTAATTATCGGCCAACCGTTCACGCGGCCATATTGCGCCCCATGCCGTAACCGTGCTATTCCCATTCCGGATAAATGTGTATTTTGTAGCTATTTTCGGTGGATTCGTGGGTAGAAAACGTTTCGGTGTAGGTAACGGTGTAGAGGGTCGCGCATCCTTCGCGGGACAAATTTTTAAGCGTTACCTTATATAATACCTTAAATGCGAAAGTGGTGAGCGAATGAAGATTTATTACCGAAAACCACAGGCTTGCAAATGCTTCGGTGACGTCACCCCCCCCCCACTGCCTATACGAACGGAGCAAGTTAAATGGCACTTGACCGAAGAGCTGGAAGGAAAGAAAAGAAAAAAAAAAAAAACGAAAGTCTAAAAGGGAGGCAGGGATGGAAAAGGAATAGAGCGTATGGGAGGAGACGCCCGGACCGCAAATGACTTTTCAAAATTTGCTGCCCTTAACTTTTCCTTCTACCTCCGGATGCCAATTTCGTGATTTGTCGTTTAATTTTCTACCGGCAAAACACCGGATGCGCGCTCAGATTTTCGAAAAACGCTCAATGAAGGCCCTCCACTTAAAAATAGATTTTGAAAGAGAGCCCGCGGGCCTGCGGCCTGACTTCGGTAGAATGGCTCCAACTTTTATGAATGGGACCGGCTATATAATTGCTTGAGATTTCCCCGAAGTATTTCACTAATTTTCTTCAATCCTCGTACACGTGAGAGACATTGCTTTTCTTGCCGCGAAGGGCCTTCTTCTTCTTCTTCTTCTTCTGATCTGTTTTTTTTTCTTTCTTCCTTTTTTTTTTTTTTCTTTTCTCATGTCGTCAACAACTAGATCTCGCGTCGCCCCTCGTTTTATAGACCCGCTGGGCCCAATTTGGAAACTCCGACTTCTGACTATTGATATAAAGAACCGACTACCGCTGCCGCTCGGCGCTCTTCACATTCTACACGATGCCGATGAACACCAATTTACTCGTAATTATATTTTCACCCCAAAATTAGCACCCCCGCAGCGTCGAAAACATTAACACGCATAAAGGATGTGGCGTGGAAATTTTACCAGATGGCCAGGTGGGGGACTCGCCACCGCCTCAAACCTCCACAGTTATTACAACTGCAGAAACCACTTTCCATTTACAAGCGTATAATTCATACTCTGTGATACGGATAACGTGGATAAGAATTTATTTCATCGCAAAAATTGACCGCAGGCAGAGCCAACCCCTCCCCGCTCTATCATCGAGAGAAGAAAGCATCAACCGTATCCGCGTTTATCGAAGTAGAAAAAAAGAAATCGCATTACCTAAGCAGCACGCAACAATTACGAGCAACAAATCAGCGCGGTGTGTATACTACATATGTATATATCCACGGTAGGACGCGGGGCGTTAATGAGTGTCGGCGGAAGTGCGGCCCCCCCTCCCCGTGTGCCGTCGCAGCTTCCGGTTTGCTTGGGGGCTACCGAGTGGACTCGGACTCCGCTCGCTAACAAAAACCGCGGAGTGGGAAGCCGGCCGGCATAAGCCGCCACCGGCTACCACCGGCTCCACTCAAGGCTCTCTTAACAGCGTGGCGTTGCTGATGACGGTGCGGCACGTAGGCCGTTGGCGTTGCCGTTGTCCCGGTGGTGATGCGATAAAATCAACTAATTGTTTCACTAACCGTGTGTGAATGGCTATACCGTATACTGTGTGCCGCAGGTAGCCGGTAGGTATACATTGAACAACTGCGCGGTTAAATTATAGCGAACTGCCACTTCCGTTCCAGAAAAATGTGGTTAACTCGGAACGCAGTTACGACGACGACGACGACTACGACGACTTCAACGTTGTTCGCTCGTCGCTCCGCTTTTTCGAGACTGTACGTTCGCTGGGGGCACGACGAAATTCCAAATTTTTCCCATTCCACGTCTACTTTCGGACTTCTTATACCGATACGATCGCGCACCCGGCAATCGAGGCGACGTAGGTTTTCTCCCCGTACGAGAAAGGATTGCGCGATATCAACGCAGAAGGAAAATAATACGAAACGATCGCCGGCGCGGTTTCTTATTCTTAATTGGGTGCAAACAGGCGTTTTGCCGCGAAATATTAATAACGCATACCGTACGGAGTACGAGCAATGTGTATACAATACACACAGTCGTATAACTTGGAAGCGTGTCCGTGATAATTTATGGAATGGTAAATCCGAGCGCGATAGCTTTATTATATATATTATTTAACTCCGAGCGCGCTGTACACGTTGAGCAACGAACCGTTCTCTCGACATGAAGAGGCGCGCCCCGCGTGAATAAAAAAAAAACAACAAAAAAAACCAACAAAGTTATCGAGAATTTTTCGGAGGGAATAGTAAAAACGGTTTCTCTTCGCCTTATTTCCGTAATAACGTAATCGCGTCGCGACTCACGAGGTTTCTCCGAAAAAAAAAATTTGTTTGTACTCCCATAGCCGCGATTTACCAAACGGCAAATTTCAGCGGCGTTGTAAACACGTTTCGGAGGGGGGTGAAGGTGAACCGCCTTCGGAACGCTCGTCTATTTTTTTTAGGGTCGCGGCGCGATGTTTGTATATAAGCGGAGGGTAAGGAGGGTCGAAACTCGAGGGCCTCTAAGAAGATCCGTGGACACCTTTCGTTCGTTATCCGAACACGGAAATAATGACCGGAGGAACCCCTCGCGCCAATGGCTATCGCTTCCCGAGGAGGTAACAACTTCTAATTATGTTTCAGCGTCCGAACAGGCCAGCCCCACAGCGGGATAGTGGACTCGCGTAGACCCGTGAACGGTCTAGGGCCGATGGTGCGGTAATATCATCGGGGCGCTGGGACGTTTCACCCGGAGTAGGCAGATCCGAAGGTGAGACCTCCGGATCCGATGCTCGGTGCATTTGATTTATTTCCACCAGCCGTGGCGGCACGCAACTGTATTGAGACGGCGGACGCGCGGTGGTGTTTCCTTATCTGGAATTGGTATGGATGTACACAGGGAAGTTTTTTCGATCGGGATAAACTCGATTTTATTGAGGCGCGACGCGGTTCGGGGACGATAGGTTTCTTACAAGGGAAGTTACTTTTCCGTCGTCCGGGGGTCCTTAAACCCGACAAAGTCCGTCGTTGTTTCTTTTTTTTTTTTCCCCCATTCGAATAATATGGAAAGGAAGATGAACGCTCGTAATTGCGTTTGAAGAGGCTTTAAAACGGTTATACACTCGTTCGCCGAGGGAGCTCGACGATCGTCCGTCCGGGGCCCGATCCACCCTTTCCCAGGGTCCCGACGACGACTACGTCTCGATCGAGGTGGTCATTATAAAAATTAAACGACGATCATGCGATTGATTATTGAAATTACAGATCTGACTTCTACCCGTTGGCCCGCGTCCGCACTGCGAGCTACGGGGAATTTCAAAGAATCTATTTATTACGGCGAAGCGGGCGTAATAAGCGCCGTTTTCTTGAGATAATTCACGCGCCGTGTCATTTGTTCGACGATTCGATTGAGGAAAATTGTAAAACATCGTGGAACACGGAGGTCGGGACGGACCGCGGGCCGGGCCCCCCCCTTCCAGACCGCAGAAACTTTCAAATTACATTCATTCAGAGATTCGGGCTGCAATGCGAGCAGCCTTTTTTTTCTTTCATTCAGCCTTGTTACTCGTCGCCATTATCATTATATCGGTTTGTTGTTGTTGTTTTTTTTCTGTTTTTTTTTTTTTTTCAGCGTCACACAAACCCCCCGAGGGTTTTACAAGTTTTTGGGTTCATTCACTATAAGAGTTAAGGGTCTCGGCTCGCTCTTCTCGTACATACCTATATAGCCGCAAGGTGATCTCGAATGGGACCGGCGAGCTAATGCCTCGGAATTAGTTTCGTATACCTGTCCCTTATGTTCAACGGCGCGCGAGTTGCCCGCTTTCGGGATCCCCTGGATTTCTCGGGGGCGCCTCGATGGGATGTTACGGTGACTACGGGTGTCGGCGACACTGCCGGCGCCAAGCGGTGCTGCTGACTCGCATTAGGTTCAACTGTACAAATTGGTCCTCCTCACCCCCCCCGCCCCCCGTCCCCCGCCCCCCGTCCCCCCCCGTGTCCCCATGGGAGACCGCGATCAGAAGACGCTGACTTTTACCGGGAATTAGGTGAACAGTTACGGAGAAAATAAAGAATGGAGAGGAAGAGAAACGAGACGGGGAACGAAGGACTCTGCGTCTCCGGGGTCCAATTAAAGGCGGTGCAACGCCCTGTAGGAACGAAAAAGAGAAAGGGAGGAAACTAGATCGGTATATTTTCTCCGGAGCGACGCACGCCGCGAACCGGCGGAAGATTCGCCAGTCTCCCGCTCCGATGTCCGTTTGAAAACGGCGAGTAAAATATAGCGGCCGATATATTTGCAGAGCTGCATCGCCGCAGCTCCAGCGGCAGAAGTGCTCGTTCCATCCGGTAATACATAATGACAGAGGTTGAGAGGAGCTTCAACGTTCGAAGGAGCGATCAGCGAAGGGATAATAGGAAAGGGAGGACGGACGGAGGGAGGAGATGAGCGTACCGGAGGAAAGGGCGAGAGGGGGGCGAGAGCGGCGGAGAGAGGGCTGTTCAAATTAAATGCCGCGGAATGAAAAAAACGATCGCGTAATGATAGCCGCGGCGCGGTGGCGGTAACTCTTACCTCGAAAAGGGGAGGGGAGGGGGAGGGGGAGGGGGAGGGGAACTGTATGATTATCCGCGGACCAATCGCGCTCCGCAGCGGCCATCATGGTCCAGCCCGAGACGTGCAATCACGCGCGGACGGAGTAGCTGATGCTGGGATATCTTGTAGTCGAGCGGAGTCGAGTACCTAGACTCACCTTCGGGACTGGCGGGACTCGAATTGCAGGATCGCTCGGATCGTCGGTGGGACGAAACCCCGTATTCTACGATCGCGGTAGAGTGTACGGGAACTCTTCGACTTATCTTCGACGTCCTACGAATACCAGGCTACCCTTTACCGCACACTACCGCGAGCTGTGTCCCTTCCCCCCGCGAACTGTATCCACGCGAAATTATAACGCGACCGCAGGGACTAAAACGTTCGATTCAACAACGATTTGGCAAAATACAGCGTACGCGAATTCGTGGCAAACGATGAAAAGAAAAACAAGATCTGCAACGTCCATTTTTCAGCACTTTGATTCACGCTCGCGTTTTAGGTGTAAACCGTACACACGTTGCGCAAAGAGACTGTATATAACAGAGGGACGCTTTCACGTACCCCGCAGGACTCCTCTCTGTTGTATATTATATATAGACACGTGGGCGTGTACACGTACGTTACTGCGTAGGGCAAAAGCCGAACAATCGCGATGCAACAATAATCGCTCGTTATTCAAGAATCATCTTCGCTAAGCAGGCAACTCCGTATAACGCTAATTACGCGGTACAGGGGCTCCCAACGCGTTACGCCCCGTTCCCAAAAATGTTGCAACCTCAACTACGGCCGAAGGAATGAGAACCGAGAATTATGAAGTGTAGGTAGGTATAAGTTTTTGTTTTAACAATAACACTTACGGCTAGTAATTGCATCCTGTTTTTAGTCACGCAACTGCTCAACTTTTATTCTCCCCCCCCTCCCCCCCGTTTACGCTACACACATGTATACATATATATACATATATATATCTGCAATGAATATACATGTCGTACGCACGTACAGAGAACGCGCGGTATCTCGGCGTGTATATCGTTATAAAAGATTTCTCCTCGGTTTTAATAACGATACGCGGATGGTCTTGATTCACAGACGCGTATTTTTTTACGATCATCTTTGTACCAACATCGGCGGTATACCTACAGACCGTCCGTGTAACAACAACAACATCCACCACGTAAACAGTTCGCGTCCTTTGCGCACTACCACCTTCTGCAGCAGTAGCGGCGCGGCGCCACGCATAAAATTAAGCCCACGAGTGTAACTCGTATGGGTATTTAATGGGGTATATACGGTATGGTATATGGAGCGCTCGTGTGAAACGTAACGCGATAATAAGCAAAGAGTTAGCTGCAGCTTAATAACTCCTTAATTATCATTTTAGGAACCATACGGAATTATTATACACGTATAATGTACACCTAATGCGCCGTACGCGCGTATATACGTATTGTACATACAGGATATACGAGCACGTCGACACGTGAAATCTACCGCAGGTAACCAATTAATTTACGTAACTCACCTTAATTTCTCCGCCTCGTAATTGGTTTAATTGCGTTTTGAAGAGAATAAAATAAGAGAGAGAGAGAGAGAGAGAGAGAGAGAGAGAGAAAAACAAAAACAAAAAATAAGTAAATATAAATAAAAAAAAAAAACAACTACATACTTTCCGCGCGCGGGAAACGCTTTAAGAATTAATTGCTCCTTGACAATGGTTTGTCTTTACGAGTTTTGTGCTCTCTCTCAACGTTTCCTGTCTCATATAATATAACGATAAACTTTTACCCGTACGCACACACGTGTTATATATAATATATATACCATACGATTGGCTCAATTTCTATATCTTCCTCCTACATGTAACAACGTTAATTGAGTCGGCGAGTGAGTCTCGTTAGAATCGCGCCGCGAAATCTTCAACGTTTCGCAATCCGAATTTAGCCGATCGCTAGGGGTAAGCGCACCTGTACGCGTACATCACAAGGTAGGTTACATACGCGACGCATGGAGAAGAGCGTATAACTCGCGAGTCGAGAACTGGCCTAAGTTGAAGAAGAAGACGACGACGACGACTTGGAGGAGGACTCATTAGCATAGAAACAGCGGTAAACTTGGCGAGTCTACCTTATCAAGTCAACGGGGTGTAAAATAACCGCTAAGCTGTCAGACAATGCCGCGAGGTCGGGAACACACCGAGGTCTAAACAGGGAGTGCGTATAATTTTCTGCAACTCTCGAGATCCTACGGTATTTCACCTCCGGAGTTTCAAACGCGTCGCCATTGTCTCCGCCGCCTCGAGGTTCTCCGCCGCCGCCGCCGCCGCTGCTCCTCGAGAAGTCTTTTACCCGCCCGCATTCGCGCAATAAAGTTTCAAATGCCGCGCTACCCCCCGCGCGCGTCTCCGCCCTTGCGGGGCGTCCGCCGACTCCGATATCAACTTGCGTCGCACACCAAAAACTCCGCTTCGCCCTTCGTGGATTCGTTTGACTGGCGTATACACCGGCGTATACCGGCGAGTCGAAATTATATGGGGAATATCTGGCGCACGCGAGGCGTGTTTACTTGCGCAATTACATTCGAGGCCGACGTTGTATATAATGTCTATATATATATGTAGGTACGCGGTGGTTAAACGGGCATGGGACCGCGCTTAAAACCAATTTTCCTCTCTTTCGGAGAGAATAAATTTCCACTACAATGATATACGATATTAAACGACGCTCGCGCTCCTTAGTCTGACAAATAACGGGTCGATCGTATCGCTTTGCGGCCATGGGCTGCCCTGTAGCTAGCTACGATAAGGTTTGCAAAATAATTGCGTGTAAGGAAAATCAGTCGAAACTTTCCGCGGAGCGGCGAGACGATCACCGGCGAATGTAAGAGAAAAAAAAATAATAAAATAATCGCGCTCTCCATTTCTCAACCATCTCACTTTCGCATATATATCTAGATGTATACTCGTTTGTTTTTTTTTTCTCCAGATCTTTTTCAGCCGTTTTAATTACCTTTAAAAATTATTTGCGGTGATAAAAGTGTATAAAAGTCGGAACGACACGCTCGATAGAGGATAATGATTTCAACAACGTACGGCGTATAAACGAAGCGCATTACCCGTACGTGTATTCGCGTTGTTGTTTCTTTTTTTCTGTTTCTTTTTTCTCCTTTTTTTTTGGTATCCGCAGAGGCATATTATACGAGCGCGGCGTATTCGGTGCGCGCGATTTCTACGTTGGGAATGCGCCGGGGGATCCGACGAAGCGTCGTCTGTAATAGAGTTATATAAATTCCTCAAATCTACGAGCGCAAGAGCGTGACTTCGGTGATTATTTTAATGGTTCTTCTGTAAGAACTCAAGTACCTAATGAGCAATAACGAGCTATAATGCTAAATCACGAACGTTCTCGTTAGAGATCGGGGGAAAAGAGGAGAGAAGGAAAAAAAAATAGAATAGAAATTACACAGCTTACATACGTATCAGTCATTGTTTGCTCTAGAGCATAATTTCACCTGTACCTGTTACGGTAGTTTATAGCCATTCGTACACCGGTGTTGCTATGCGGCCTGCAATATATAAATAACATCTCATATTCTGCTGACGTTTGATCAACGTTCGTTACGTGTATTTTCAGGTCGATCATCTCTGAACGCGAATATCACTTCGCATCGCGGATCGAATGACGAGAAATTGACAGAGATGGAGAAAACAATTACAAACGTCGTCTGCAGAATCGAATCACTACCCATGATTTAATTAACAACTTTATGGGAGATATATGTAAAAAATATGATATCAGCGTACAGTCTGACTTTTTCGACCGAATCGCTGTCTACCCAACTCCTATGTATATATATATATATATTCTTTTTCACGAAATAAACCAGATTGTGTGTCATACTTGTCGTTGTGAACCCGAAGGGGTGCAAGTCCCGCATTATAATATATCGGACTGTTGAATCAACGTAAAAAATTTCAACCGCACATTGCGGGCGTGTGTATTATCTGTGAAAACAATTGCGTATGGGTACAAAATACGGGCAGCCGTGAACTGTGGAATATATCTAAGCGGTGCGGAGCTGCAGCAGTGAATTGTTGTAACGGTGTTAACTGTAGCAGCGTAACACCTGCAGGAAATCACTTCCCACAAATGCAAATATACTATCTTGATATATTTAATTGCCTGGTCATTATCGAAAAACTACGTTGTTACCCCGCGGCGACAATGATATCAACTAGGTATACGCGGTGTACCCTCGACTACTTTATACTTCGGACATCGAGCATCTGTTTGGCTGCAGATTCCACGATGCAGTGTCCGATAAGATAATTGAAATAACGCGAAGATCGTAGCTGTTAAATTATAGGCGAAGAAGGTTCACGGTGGATGGATGGATCGTGACCCCGCGATCGAGCCTCAGCTATTCGAGAATCGCATCGTCGCGAGATAAAGACGGCTGCAGTTGAGAAACCGATCAGAAGGGGGGGGGGGGGGGGGGGGGGGGCACCGATATTTTCATTTATACACGTACATGCCTCGTGTATACTATATAGCCGGGTCGGCGTATGATATATATATCCCGCGTGCTCGTGAAAACGCATTACAATCTTAATGAGCACTTAGCATAACAAACGAAGATCAAGATCGAGTTTCTGAGTGGCTACACACAACACCGAACGCGTTTGGTCATGCGCATGCCCCGCGAGCCCGCAACTGCGAGGTTTAGCCGTTAACTTAACCGGCGTTTACCTTAATCTAAGATCAGTGTACGGCCCGCGGCGTTCCATACAGTAATGCATGACGGTAGGTATATACCGCGACTCTCCCATGAATATGCATACGAGGTATATGCGCGATATATTTGTATGCACCCTATCGCGACTCGCCGGTACACGCCGATCGCCCCCTTCGCCCCCTTCGCCCCCCCCTCGCTCCCATGGCAGACTGGTGCATATGTGCCATAGCTACCAACTCGCAAAGGTATCATGTCTTTTTCTCTCCCGCTGCGCCGCCATATCTCCGCATAGGTATCGTTATTACAATACCTGTTAAAAGTCTTATCTGCTGGCTTAATCCGACCAGAGGGATCGTGTTCTCTCACAGGATTACCACCTAGCTGTATACCCGTACGTCCGTACGTACGTCGAGAATTCGTACCCTCAGTTTTTGGGAGCGAAGAGGAAAGACGAGCCATATGGCGATTCGGCGAGGGGAACCAATGTCTCCCGATAACGAACGCGTTCGCACCTCCCCCCCCCCCCCCCCCCCCCCCCGGGGCGCGTTATAGATTTGCACAAATCAAATGATGTCTCATCCGTCGGTATATGGGTAGACTAATTTCGACGATTTTGTTACCCCCGTCACGACGCGCGTCCTTCTCGTCATTGTGCCTCGATTCGATCCTAGGTACCCAGAGACGTGCAAAACTCCCTCAAGTCGAAAATCCTGGAACAATTATTATGCTAACATCGTACGTATTCTGCTTTATTTTTACGCTCGTTTTCGTATTTCTCGTTTCAATGCAATTTGGGGTACGATATTAAAATCCACCGCGCATCGGTATAGATTAGGTAGGTATACAGTTGTACTCGTTGTACACAGCATTGAAGTTTCACGCGATCTCACTTTAGCTGTCGCTCAATTAGCCCCGAAGTACGCCATTAGCGTTGTATATTTCCTGATTTAATATGCGAATTATAGCTGCGGCAACTGGCAAGAATACTTACATGTAATAAAACTAGGGCGCTTCGTGCGCCAACCCCCCATTTATGTATCGGATTGTTTCTTTGTTTTAAATTGCATTATTTTACGCCCGCGAAGGCGCTTGATGAGGATTGCTTGAAAATGTTCTCATTTGGATGTCTTTGGATATCCTCGGTGCAGAGTTGCCATGACAACGGTTCAAGTAATACGCATTGCCTTGGTTACCGAAGTGCGGTTGCTATGGTAACGGTTGCTATGGTAACGGTTGCTATGGTAACGGTTGCTATGATACGGTTGCTAAGGCAACGGTTGCTGGGATACCGCGTTCCCATGGTAACGAAGGAGGGGTGAGACCGTTTTGATCAAGATTCGTGGCCAACTTCAGTCCTATATTAGAACTGCGAACTTTGAACTTCAAAACCACCGGTCGAGAAGGATTTCGATGATACAAAAAGCTTCGTACCGTATATGGTGGAGCTTGCAAGGATAACTGGTGTTTGGAGATTGATCGTAACGAGTACAGTCGCATGCGTCTCCCCCTCCAGCTTCGGTTACATTTATCTCTTTATAAGCGTGGAGGTATTACGTGTATTGTGTACCACATCGTACACGTGGTATGTGTGCGATACACCTATGTAGGTACAGCTGCAACGGTATGCGGCTGCATGGAGCAGCGGCAGCGGTGGAATGGAATATCGCTGCAATCGATAGCAAGGATAAGATTTAACTCAAAGTATAACTGTGTTGCATATAGGAGCTGACAACGGTTCCGCAGGATGTGGTCGGTCGGTGTACTCGTAGGTCGGACGGGTGGTGCGGCACCGCCGACTCTCACCCTACCCAACTTTGGAATAACAACGAAAGTTGAATCGCTGCCATTATAAACGTAGCCGTGGCGAGGTTGCGGATTATAGCTGTACCGATCAACGATTATTAGCTGCGAGGGGAGAAACTGGCGCCGCGCCCAATCGTCGAGCAATTTCAAGAAACGATACAATTTTATTAAATCTCTATGTATACCTCTATACCCACACACCGGAGGCTCACCCCCTCGCGTACCTCTGCGGGCCCGCACAAGCTCCGTCTTTGTCCGCAGACTCTGGTGCTTCGTCGACTTTCCCCCTTTCCCCTTTTCTCTCCCCTTTTTCCCTTTTCCACCACTTCGCTCACGCCGCACGCCCTTGTATCCGACTATAATGAAAGATATTAACTACAATTTTATATCGAATTACTCCTGAAACACGTTTCGAATTACTTGGGCGGCGCGTGTGGACAGGCGCTCAGTCGGATACGAGTAAACGATTGGTCGGGTGATTAGCGTTTCGACTTTCCATTGGGCGATGAGTTTTTACGGTGGGGATTCCTGGGGGCGGGTCTGCGCCACGGTATGGCCGACCCAGGACTGTAACCGGTGGCCCTGCTTCAGTTTGGCTCAGGCGAGGGAGCTCATAGCATATACTTTATATGTGTTCCCCGGGCACCCGAACCAAGGAACCCGATTCCCTCCGTCATCGACGAAACAACCCCGTTACGTTAAACGAGAAATCGACCACCAGCACCGCTCGAGGATACCGAACAGTGAAAATCGTCTGGACAGTATCGTCGATCGCCTTAAATCGCACTTACGATCGATTGGGAGGATCGTTGAAAAACAAAAAAAAAAAAAAAAAATACACGCGGAGCTGAATCGCGGATTTTTTTTGTCGCGGGAGTGACCGGATGGATGTGCGACAGATCGTTGTATCCGATAACCAGTGAACTAATTGATTGTGCGATTATAAAAGTTATTGTTTGACAGTTGTAAAGTTGTATACGTGTTGCGTGAAGGGTAACGAAAAAGTGGATAGAAGGACATCGTTTCAGCCGGTGTGGGTAATTGTCGGGGATGTGTGATCGATCGTCGCTCATCAGCTAACGATTTTTCGCGGCGATTAATTGAAAACGAAAAAAAAGGAGAAAAAAAAAAAGAAAAAGAAACGCGAGGAGACATTTTCCTCGAGATACATCGCCGCAGTACAATTACGCCGTGGAGTGCAATTATATAGTGATTACCTTATACCTTTGACGATCGTCTAACGTAAACGAGCAAGTGAGGGGCATGGGTGCGATCCACACGCATCATAACCATACCGCTTTACGGATGCATTTGTCTCGCGATACGCGAGCCTGATATAAAAGTGAAGAAAATTTAGCAACAGCGGTCGAGTATACGCGTATAACACGTACGGAGCATCGAGAGCAGCGCTTATATAAAAAATTTAATTATGAAAAAATGAAAGCGGAAATGGTAGTGCGGCGGGCGGTGCGGTACGGTAATTATGTTAAGTGGCCAATTAGCAATTAGCGGAGGAGCGAAGCGCGGGCATCTTAATTGCACTTGAGCCGGAGCTTACCTGCAACGAGGAAGTGCCTTAAGCAAACTTGAGGTAAACCACGCGAGCGTAGGACGCGATCTTGCGCCGATTTTGCGAGGGTTCGAAATCACACACACACAGAGAGAGAGAGAGAGAGAGAGCGAAGTGAACAATCGGCGCGGGGTGATCGATATCGATACCGGCGAGCGGACCAAAATCGGCAAAATTCTGTCGCCTCTGAGGTACCGGCGATCCTCGAGTCCTGGGGTGGCGCAGGGAGTCGCACCTTCGGGCGTGCGGAGAGCAGGAAAAGTGGAATCTGATACCGTGATGACGGTCCATCACCATCACAATCACCACGTGCCCACCCTGGGTGGCATCAGCATCGGCGGTAGCGCGGGTTTGAATCTCACCGGGATATCGGGACTGGACTCGGCTAGACGGTTGCAGGACAATTTGCAGCAGGAGAGAAACGGCCTGGTCGAACGTCTCGTGGGCGGCAACGGCGCCGGTCATCTGGACAGAGGCGGCAGCGTCGACAGGAACGGCGTCGAGAGGAACAATCACCTGGTGGACAGATCAATGGGCGATGCCTCGACCACCATGCCGCAGAGGTCAAGGTTCATGATCACGGACATCCTCGCCGGAGCTTCCAGTCCGTCGAGTCCCTCGAGCCTCCTGCAGGGGCAGGGACCACCCGGCAGTCCCCCGTCGACGCCCAGAGACCTCAGCGTCAGGCACCAGTCCAGATCTTCCCTAAACAACAGCACCCTCGACGAGGACAGCGACGAGAGTCACCACGACGCCGCATCCGTATCGTCGAACGGTAATTTTTTTTTCAAAAATTTCCATCCATTTCGTAACGCGCTGCGTTCGTTGCACGCTTATTCGTCGTCGTTTACGAACGCGACTGCGTTACGTACGCGCCGATACGCGTGAAGATCGGCGATTTTCAGGGGTGAGAATAATTACAACCCGTCCAAAAATCCATCGTTCCGATTACGTTACCGATCTTATCTCCGGTTTATTTTCAAAGCGGACGTTTGCGCTCACTAGGTGTTTCGTATGTGCGGCGTTCGTTGGTAGCTCGTGATAGTAATTCATAGCTGCCCGGCTATAATTTCGTAGGCATTTGTAACTATAAGTATTGGGTCTCTGCTTAAGCCGGCTGTAATTTGTGGCCAAGTTATACGCTCCTAATATATATCTCGTACGATGGTTTTTGTTCTTCTAAAGAGTTCCTACGGCGGCGCGCACGGTTGTTATTATATATCACGATATAATTATCAGATTTTACGTGAAGCATCGGCTCACCTCCGAATTATCATTATTATACGGTAGTATTTGACGATGATGAATTTTCGAGAGCTCCGTCGTTAATGTACACGCGCAGGGACAATATAATGTACGCGGTAGCTAAAAGCGGCAGTCGGGCGACGAGCGATAATTAATCTTTGAAAAATTGTAACCGATTTTTACAAGACTACTTAACCGTGCGACAGAGAAATATCAGACGGGGAGACTCGAGCCTTCCTCCTCGTTGTGTACCGGAGGTTCTTAACATTTCAAGATTGATTGGATCGGACTCGATTAAAGCGGTACACAAACGCGCTCGTACGGTCCGTAATTGAAGTGCTCGTCGATCCAATTTTCAACCATTAAGATCTCTAAATGCTGTCCCGTGTACGAGTCCTCGTTCGGCGGGGGTTTGTATTCTCCTACCGTCGAATTCCCAAAGGAGTGTCCGGTGGCCCTCGCACGAACACCGCGGTACCCGACGGCGCGGAATTGCCGCGGAGAACGCGCGCGCTCTATATTAGCTCTTCGACGACACGTTCGTATTCCTATAACGGAATGAAAAATTTTCAGTCTCGTTAAATTGTGGAATATCGCGGTAAATATGAACGTACGTACGTACACGGTTAAACGCAGCGCGAGTACATTATACACAGGTATGTGGTACACTTGATGGATGTTACGACATTACTACGATATTCTAATTGGAGAGTACCGATAAGCCCTATCGTTTTTACCATGCAATATTGTTTCAACGGTTTGGTCGTTTAGCTTTTTATCTGTCCGTACGCGGCATACGTATATATATACGTGTGATTAGTATATACACCTCTTCCCGCACGGGTATAGGTACGCTACGATATTTCTAAACGAAGGCACACGTTACAACTTCGCTCGTACATCGGACGTGTATGTTCTGTACGCACACCTGACTTACACACGTGTCGAGTGACACACACTCGACGCAACATGCGGTAGCCGCCATATACGTATGCGTTACATTTACATTCCTGTATAACGAACGACATTGGCGATTGACTGTACGTTAGGTTACAAAAATGATTATCTATACCAATTTACACCAATGGCTGACTCATTAAGTGTTCGATAAGCAGCGATATATACGAGCCACCTGATGCCGGTTTCCTTTGCGAATTGAATGAAAAATGAAAAATAGAAAAAAATAGAGAAAAAAAAAAAACCGTTCATTCTTTTATCTGCTCGCCGCGTACCACTTTGACGATTCGAAGCCGATCGGTTTCGCGTGTCTACACGTATTAGGCCTTAATATCGTATACGGGACGAGTACGTATGAGCGATTGTTAAACGCCCTAGCGTCCATTATTGTTTCGCGATACAATTTTACCGGCGAAAAATATATATATATATGTATATGTATAACGTCGCGCTGCAGTACTTTCGCGCTATCGTAATGACCGCCTCGGAGATATGACAGCGTTTATACTTATCGTATTCTCATATTATATATACCCCCGATGCACGCGCTAACTCGTTCTTTCGCTATTAAATTATCATATATACCTGTATAATTGGATATTCTACAAATTTATATTTCACCTGGAATCGAAGCGATTCGATTCGTTACACGCGTTAACATCGCATCGGTGGGTATCTCCACGTTTCATCGCCAACTACATCAATAATATATCGTCATAAAAATATCGCCGGTTATACTAGTTTGTCGGTGAAATTGAAATCGCTCCGCGTTAGATCGATATTATACGAGTGAATTCTTCTTGATCGTGGACTACGAATACCACCACACCACGTGCGTGTCGACGTTTATTGTATTTCAGTCATGACGTTTGATCGGCTCATCGTATCGGAGTGGATAATCGAGCAACTTTCTTGAACGGGCATTATATCTGTATCGAATTTTTCGACGATTTCGACGAGACCAGCTATGCGAAATGTCGAGACTTGAGTCGTTTCCAAGTTACGAACGGGATGCGATATCATGAAATCGCAGGGTGCTGACACAGGTCGTCGAAGGGCACCTCGAACCGTAATAGAGCGAATGGAACGAAGAAACGGAACCTTCTATCCGCCGAGATGATTTCGTCAATGTCTGACAGACGGACGTCGACGATCCTCAAATGTGTGCGAAATTTGTACGGAATCGCGGTGCGGATGATCGGTTTTCGGGAGCCAATTCTAATCCCGAATGAGATCTAAACGGTTGCCATTTGATAATTTCCGGTCTCCGGATTAGCTGGAAGTCAGTTGGCAGTTTCGAGGCGTGAAGCACCTTGACAATCCCGAGTACTGTGCGCGGTATAGGTATACAATAATAACGCGTCCACAGGTATCCCGAGGCAGGACCAATCGCACGGTATAACAGCTCGCACGGCTGCTGCCTACAATGAATCCGTATAAGCGGATTAAATTCGACGTGCAGTCGGTAAACGTGAGCCGACAATTTTAACGCGTTTATAGCCTATGGCTTACGGACAAACTACGGACGCTCTGGCTATACAAATAATAACGAAACTGCGAATATTCGCCCTACTCGGAGAAACGAATTTTCAATCGAGTTTTCACGGCTCTTTGACTTACACGCGCGCACACCGTACTGTTATACTGTAGCCCGAGTTTGACTCCGGGTGAAACGCGAGTTTCTCTGCGCGACGTCCGACGCCACCGATGGATGACGGGCTTTCGGGATCGAAAATCGATACTTAGGCCGTATATAACCTACGTCAAGTTATTTGAAAAGCGACGTACGTACCTATACACATCGCCGTGTAGCCCCTAATTCGTCGCGTTTGCTCCGGCAATTGGCAAAGGGCGTACGCGGTATAATTACGCGAGGCCGAGTATCGGGCGTAGTTTGAAAATCGTTGATCGGTTTATCGCTTCGCCGTATAACGTGTGAATTCCTGTATATAACTGTATGGAACGGCGCGTCGATGGAACGAGAAAATCGAGAATATACATACATACGTGCATACATGCATACATATATCGCGAAACGGAGATCCGCGGACGACACCCCAAGTGAGCTCTGATAAAGCGCGAGGCCACCGCGCGGCACACGGTTGACTCGTGGGGTTAAAAGCTAACAGGCTTTGCCATAGAAAATCTTGTTATGCAGGCGTATAAAGCCAACTACGAGAAACCCGATGACGGCTGCACTTCGGTAATTAAAACTTTCGACCAAACGCGCTTTGACCGATGCATCGTACGCCCGCGGTCTGCGCTACGCGACGACGATTGGAACAATAATAATAATAACAACAATAATAACAATAAACGGAACTCGCGATCGGACGAAATCGTGCGGCAATTTATCGGATGAAAAGAAATCACGTCCTCCCCGTTATGCGCGTGTACACGCGCTTCTTAATCTTGTAGGTATAACTATGATAAATTCGTGGTAATTTGTTCCCTCAAAATCTGGAATCTAAGATCCATATAATTTAAATTCAGAAAATTAACCCGGACCTACTTCGGCCGGCTGTTTTACCCGCGAAGTGGTTTTAAAGTTCCGATTCGAGTGAAAACGAGAGAAAAAAAAAAAAAAAAAAAACGTATAAACTCGCGTTCGTCAAACTGTCCCGGGAATATATGAGGAGCGCGGGTCGTTGCTCACTTTGCGATTGGCTAACACGAGTTTTGCGTGACCGAAAACTCTCTTTGGCCTACGATATTTTACCCTCTACGTGTGAGACGCGCGCAAGGTTTCGAATACCGGTAGCTAAGAGAACGCGCGGATTTCCGCTCGCTTTCCAGGCTGACGCTACTACTACAACAAACGGATAAGAGGCTCCGCCCTTGTAGTCGCTGCTATGGTTGTAAGTTATTTCGATTATTTAAGTCGTCGGTTCCTTGATACGATTTTGATCGTCCGCGACGTGCGCGATAAGCCTCTATACCGTATGACCGAGAATATTACCCTTCCTTTGTTCTTACTCAAAGCTACTTTGCCCGCCGAGGATTCTAATCCCGATTAGAACGAAAATAATAGGAGAAAAAAAAGAAGGTCGATTATCGTAACAGTCGCCGATTTATTACTACCTTTTATTCCGTAAATCACCGTGGCGTGCCGCGGAATTCACGTGAACATACACGGGCCCTAAATGAACGAGGGCGAAACAAAAATAAAAAAAAAAAAAAAGAAGTGAAACATCGACGATATAAATAAATAAATAAATAAATAACCGAATATGAATATAAATGTAATAAAATGAAATGAAGAGAGGGAAAAAAAAAAACAGAGTTTGGCCGGCTTGCGTCGAAATGATTAAAGTTAATCCGAAGTGACGTGGAACCAGATTTCCTTTTTATCATCATCTCAAACTAGGCGTCCCGAATGGGTTTTCCCTGGTGCCCGCGCGCTCTCCCCCTCGCAGAGTCGCCTCGTTCCTATGGCTGCAGTACAGCAAGTGGGCGAGCTCCTACTCGAGAATTGAAGAAGTGAAGAAGTGGAGTCGAAGTTCGTGGAGTCTAATTCAATAGTGACAAAAAATGCGTCAAGCTGTCCCGCTGCAACAAGGGCAAGCCATGACTGACGACGAGGGGAGAGAATACCTAGGTATACCATTATACCCCGCGTGACAAAGAAGGTGGAGAAAGAGCGGGAGAGCGAGAGAGAGAGAGAGTTCGGTGTACAAGCAGCTAGAGGTTGCCGTGGCAAGGGAGTAAGTCGACAAGTATATATATACGTACAAGTAAGAGTAAAAAGAGTGTAGAACAAAAAGAGGTCGAAGGAACGCAAAAAAAAAAAAAAAAAAAAAACAGAAACCAACAAAAAATAAAAGTGAACTTGACGAACAAAAGAAAGTGTACGTGTATAGCCGCGTATAAAACAAACGAGCGGCGACTAAGTGGCTCCAACGGCACTTAAGGAAAAACTTAATTCGGTATAAGGAATCGGGTTTGCGTTGTAATATCATTCCGTTTGAATTAAGCCGGTAGTAAAGCCGTAGCGTTTTATAATTACTGTATAGGATATAATGTGTCCTATAATGTGACCGGCGTCTTGTACGTATACCTCACAAGTTTGTAATCGACATCTCCGACCCTCTTGTGTGTATATATATACTCGATCGAACCGCGCTCTCGATCGTGGAATGTGAAATGAAATTTGAGAAAGATAGGATAACTGAAACCTTACTCGTGCATAATACGATACGACAGTGATTGCAAATGATTCCATTTTTTGCTATAATATTTCATCCCCGTTAAAAGTTGGTATACAGGTACGGTATATATATATATATATATATATATATGTATCCTGCCGTATAGAGTCGTTTACGGATCGTTACATGTCATCCAATACCGTGTATAGGTACAAACAACACAACCGATGCGTACATGTACTTACCTATGTACCGTACGCACACGGGTAAATATGCCTCTGACTAGATTCAGTTAAAAGCGACGACAACATAACTGTTTATCACCCCTGCATCATACGCGCAGCCATTGGGTAGGTGCGATACCCGCAACCTGCGATTAATTTCATCTCAATCGAACCGATAACACGAGCTCTCGCGTGTCGCCTGAAGTCTTACCTATATACATATATACCATATACCTGTCGCCGATCCGCGTTATAATTTCTGCATAACTCAGGTTATACGTACATATATATATATACACATGTATATAGGCGTGGTGTTTTAGCCCGTTAAGTAAGTGACGCTGGAACACAATGCGCAACGGGGGGGAGGGTCTCAAGGGTCAGATTCAACCCCGCGGGGCGACCCGCGTGACCCCCACTCGACCCCAGGGATCACCGTCGTCGTCCTCCTCCTCCTCTGCGATACAAATGTACGCGTCTCTGTAAGTTGATACGTGATTTTCGCCTTTATCGCGCGACTTTCTACAACGCCGCAGTTCTTTCTAGCTACTTTTGCGGGGTGTTACCGAACATATCTTACAAATCTCTACGATCGATCTCCTACCCCGGCTGACGAGGATATCGACGATGTACGACGTGCGTATAACGATGCCTAGGAAATAGTTAAAAGTCTACGCTCGCTAACGCATCCGATCTTCGCGTGCAACACACGACGACGAAAACAACAACGATGTTACAAGACAATGGGTTAATAAAACCGAAAGTTTATGTGCAAAATACTTGCGCCGGGATATCGGTCGTATATAATAATAATAATAACAATAATAACAACAATTCACGTGTTTATATACGTGGATAATCCTATGCGTAACGTGGAGAGATCTGCGGGCTGGGGGGGCGGTGCATCGGAAAATGGGGGGAGCCGCCTATCAACGTCGACGGTAATAAAATCAAAGCTGCAGCGCTTTGCGAAACTTTTATATTTTCAATTTTACGAGCCGTATATATGTATAGCTGCGGTTGTGGTAAGCAGGCGGTGTACAGTATAAGGTACGCGGGTTATACTCCGGTTCCCGGCAATATCCGCCACCGCCGCCGTCGCCGCCGCGATGAAACATGCGACCGAGGAGGAACTCCTGCCTCACAAGCCAGTAGCCGCCATGATGCCACTAATTGCACCGCATAATTGCTTAATAAACATCCTGTTAAGCACGATTTTATACTGCACGGTAATATCGCACGGAAGGTAGTTTGCAATAAAGTGATGTAATTTTTCCCTAGCTATATAACTGCACGATGCAAAAATGGCAGCGAAATTCCGCGTCTGACGCACGCGGTACCAAGTCACAATTCGTCATCTTCGTCGCGACGAACTTGCGATCGAGAAACGCTCTCTATAGGAAAACCTGAAAATAATATGTACAGGCATAGATATATTGAACGGACGTTCTTGCGTCGGTGTGCAATTTTACGTACGTATATACGTATATCAAAGTGGACGAGTAAAAAGATATTTCGGTACGGAGAAACAGTTTGCGCGTCCGTCTAGCCCCCCAGGGAGTATTTCCGTATGGAAAGGGGAGGTAAAAGGCCGTTATCGCAATTCGCAACCTCATCGATTGGAACGTGGGCGGTCGACGCTCAGCGGATGCTTCGACGCCGGGTAACGCGCGTTGTGTAAGAAAGGGGGTGGTTTTCGCTCGGTTGATGGAGGGAAAACGGGAGAGAGAGAGAGAGAGAGAGAGAGAGAGGAGTATTCGGCGGAGGGTGGTTCTTTGGAAGCTACGGCGGACGGACGAGCGGACGAGCGCTCGCGATTGAGTTAGACCTGGCGAAAGAGGCGAAAGCGTGGGCTCTTAGCTGCGTTTGATCGGCCAGATTCGCTTGAACGGTCCACCGCCGTCGCCATTTTCCAAAATGGCCGTTCCTATCCCTCAGGAACCCCGCGCGGAGCGGAAGAGAGGAGTGCGGGGGGGGCACGCGGGACGGAGGGGCGAACGGGGGTGGAAACTAAATTTAGTATGTGATACACTTATTGTTGAAGGAGAGACTCCAGAACTCGGGACCCGGGACGCGCCGTCAAGATCCGGGTTCGCTTTTTGAGACACTTTCAAGACGTTAGCGAAACTTTTACCAAGTTTTCTTCTTTTGAGTAACACGAGAACGACGGCACGTATAGGGAGCTCACTCGCGTTGCTCTGGCCCCGCGTCCTATATACGTATACACGGAGCCGTGGTAACAGCGGGACAAAAATAAATGGAAGAAAAAAAAAAAAAAAAAAGGAGTAAAAGTAAAAAACAAGAAATGGCAATCCGACATTTTTGCCTCTTCTTTTCACCCGGGTTACAACCACACGCGCACACACACACACTGACATACACACGGAATCCTCATCCACGTTCGCGTATACCATACCGCAGGTTTTACGGGGTTGAAATATCCTCTCGACGTTTTTACCAACGATTTGAACTCATGATCGAATAAAGAAGAGGAATGGAATATACATTTTTTGTTCCACGTTTCGGGATTCATCGAGTGAGGAATACGAGTGTGCGTATTTCGTTTTTCTTTTTTCTCGTATGTATATAGATACATACCGCGATTCGTCGGTAACAGGATTTCCGAGTGAGATTATCGTCCTTTGAATACAAATGTTCCTAGGCGTGTATTACGTCGTGTATCAGAGACGCATAAATCGTAATATGCATATAACCGCGCAGACGAAGTAGAAAAATAGCGAAACTCCATCGATACGTGCATACAGACCGCCGACATAGACGCATCGCTCACTCCCCAACGTACATTCCTACGAAACTACGTTTTAACGATCCGCTGGAATATAGAAAAAAAATAAAAAAATAAAATAAAAAAATAAAAAAAACCGAACAACCATCGCGGGTAAAGCGTGGTACGAATGCACGTAAATCGCGAGGTGTAACGTCGCTGTACGAGGTGGGTTAGCTCGTATACGCGCATCTCCGCAATCTGCATTCTTACGGAAAAATTCCGTCTGCAATCCCGCCCTCCGTTAGCAATTTGTTCTGCGGTGGTGCGGCTGCGTGGTCCAATAATCGTACCGACCAATGATGTCTACCAGACTGCGCAGGGCGGTTGGTTGGAGCCGCGGAGAGCCGGGATGCTGCGGGTTGGGAGAAAAACAAAAGAAGCGCGAATGAATCCCCGTGGGCGATCACGAGCAAAAACTCGAGCATCGATTTGCCCGCGCTTCGAAACAAAAGAAGGGACGTGCGGCGGTGCACCAGCGCGGGCATAATAAAAACCAAACCGATGGATGCAACGAGACGAGAACTTCCAATCCAACGCTCTTCGTTTCCCTGCACACCGACTCCCATTTATCTCCGACGAATATTTCGGAATTCGGTTAACCGCGCAACCAGATCCGCGCGTAGATCATACACTCGTCGCTGAAAAACCATAAATCCTCCTTCGCACGTCGCAAAAAAAGCCACGACGTCGTTTGTATTTTCAGGTGACTTCCCATTTCCCATTTCCCATTCACCTCCGAACCTTTCGTCCGCGGAATTGCGCGTCGTTGTTGCCCGTAGTCGCGTTTAATATTGTAAGACGAAACGACGAAGAGGTAGCAATAGAGGTGAATTCCTGTCTCGTGTTTCCAGGTGGCAAGGAGGACGACCCCAAGGGATCGTCGTCGAGTTCATCGAGTTCGGCGCTGAGTAAAAAGCAGAGGAAAGCCCGAACGGCGTTCACGGATCACCAGCTCCAAACCCTCGAGAAAAGCTTCGAACGTCAGAAATATCTGAGCGTACAGGACAGGATGGAACTCGCTGCCAAGCTGTCGTTGACGGACACGCAAGTCAAAACGTGGTACCAAAACAGAAGGTGAGTTTCGTACCTCCGAATGCACCCGCGGTAGCCGCGTAAGGACACGAGAATTCGCGTCGTTCGCAAAAAAACGACGCTTTCAATTACACCGTTCAGGTTGTTAATCAGTGTCAGCTGTTTACCCGGAATTCGGAATATGTTGTACGGTCCCGCGACGAGCTGCGGGGGTTTTTGAAACGGTAGTAGGTACGGAAAGATTGATAAGGCGGCTACGGTAGGGACAATGCGGTACGCGGTGGAAGACCGGATGACGTGATTGTTGGTTCACGTTTGTCCGCAGTTGTCCACTTTACTCCGGCAATCACAGCGAGACAATCGGAATGCTTACGTTACCAGCTGTTTGTCACGCGACCGCTCCGCCACGAAGCTACCGTATACTCGTGAGCCACCGGCTCGTTACATTTTTGATTCACCGCTGACGTTACCTACCATGTGGATACGTAAAGTGTACGATCATCTACTTAAATACACGACTCTCGAACACCCGCCCCTCGCGATGCGACTTCTTTTGCAACGGTACGTACGATAAAGAGATCGATCGAACGCGTAGCGATTCGAAATGTGAAAATCACGAGAGAATAATTACGTATTTCAGCGGTATAACTCGCTACTGAGGTCATTTATCTCACGCTTTGATTATTTTCGTGTACGGCGAGAAATTGAAATTTTTTTTTATGAAACAGCTCGCGTCGTCCTATGACCTTGCGAAACCTCGTGGAACGCTTACGAAATCTCACGAAATCTCACATGAGTATCTGACGATCTTTGTATGGAAAATTAATGAAATCAACGCGATCTAATCTGCGATTTTCCCACGGATTATGCTTCGTTATCTACTAGATCGAAGGTGTAGAGGAACTGGAGATTCTCAATCCGTTGCACAAAAGTGAGAGCGAATTATAATTTTCGGTTCTAACTGCGAATTAGTTCCGTGGCGATAGTTCGATACCGATTACCAGATCTTAGGATGATCTATAAAACGAGGCGGTCAAATCTATCGTCTATCGAAGGTTAATTTACTTTTTTTCTTCCATCTCTCTCCGTATCCGCTTTTTTTTCATCCTTTTTCATCAGGGTAGTTGACGCTAATCGGGCGTGGCCAACACTGGAGGCTGGTAAAACAACTGAGCCTCGTCAAGGCGTGTGATTCGGATTTGTTCGCCTTCGAATCGGGCCCGCTTTGCTTTTGAAGTTCAGTTTAACCGAATAACCGAAGACCAAGGGGAATCCTCGAGACTTTCGAGGCCCGAATTACAGGCGCCGGTCGATGACGATGTAAAATCCTCTGTGCATCGCCCGGTGCCGCTAAACGCGTACGCTTATGCGTCCGTGCAGCCGTGTATAGGTGAGCACGGACACGAATACGAACGACTCGAACACCGGGGCGAGTCTCGGGACCGCATCACCCATATCGCCGTCGACTCCGCTTCTCCGCGGGCAGCTCTATCCAGACCGGACGTTGTTTCTGGTTCACTTTTATTATATTCCAAAGTAAAATTCGGCTTCGATTATTTTCGCGCATCGACAGGAAACTACATTGGCGAAATAAATCTTGGAATCGTCGAAAAAGTCCTCGCGGACGGCGCCCGAGGTGTGGCCGGCGCCGGGAGACGTCGGAAAATGACCTAGTCACTGGGATTTACCGCGAGAAGTTAGCGCCCGCGTTGTTAACCTGCACCACCCTTGAGTCGCTCGTTAAAGCGTTACTAATTTTTCCGCGTTTGTGCGGTGCGGGTCGGGCTCCGCGTTTCAAACGTGCGAGGGTTTCGCGTCGTCCGCCGCTCGCCCCTCGAGCAGCGAAAGGTCAAAGCGATTTTCTTTTGTTTTAACTCGGAGGAGATCCCTTCGGGGTTTCGGATCCGACGGTCTTTTGTCTTTGGACACAACCACCCCGCAGCGACGCGCGCTATCGTATAACGTTAACCTTCGTTAATTATCCCCCTTCCGCAAGTCTCCTCCTCCTCCGCCGCGCACGAGATATTACCGAGTCCCCGTGCTTTTCACCGATCGGTATCGCGATGATGTACTTCTTTTCCTTTTTTTTTTTTCTTAATTTTCGTTTTTCTTTTTTTTTCTCTTTTTTGGGTTCACTTTCCTTCGCCACAGCGTAACGATTCCTTTACCACGATCCAATCTGGTGCCGTACGCGTACAACAGCGCTAGGCGGTGAGCCAAACCGCAGCGAGTCGACCGTTACCCCGCCGTTACGGATTCTCTTGTGCTTTCGTGGCTTATGTTCAATTTTTGAACGCCATACGGTCGCCGCAGGCCTCTCTTTAATAAGCTAATGATCGTTGCTATTCGACAAAAACAAAAAAAAAAAAGTAATGAAATAAAATAGTGGGAAAAAGGAGAAAAAATAACAAAAAAAAAAAAAGGAAAAAAAAGAGAAAAAAAGGAAACACGAAAACAATGACGAAACGAGCGATGCACGTGTGACGGTACGACGCGTATTACCGCTCTAATGGGCCCGTAACAAATTCGTTGCCCTTGCCTGTCCTGTTTAACGTATTACAAACCGCAACCACATTTTCTTGTCACATTCCCACTGTTCCGCCTGCACATCATTATTCGGGTTAAACTTCGCCTGGGATTTTTCTCTATCGTCGAAACCATGCACGAATACAAATGGCGTTCCGCAGCTTTTATATAAGCATCCGACACCCGTGTTCGCGAGTGAAGCTGCAAATTCCGAGAGAGAGACCGCACACCTATATGCGACGTTCCGTTGCAGGCGGTATGCGGTTATGTGGCAATTCTCGAATGACTCGTCGTCAATTATTGCGCGCGGAGATCCACGTCGGTGTATGACTGGAGAGTTTTTGGCATTTAGTTTGGTCAAGCGCGGCGATCTTTTCAAAGAGAGTGAATTATAATATGGGAGGGCCCCCGGGCCCGCTCGGGGCCCGCCTGCCACCACTCTGTGATTATATTGTCAATTACGGAGTAGAAACTGATATAATAACATACATCTAGTTTACCAACCAACCCGGGAGTGAGAGAGAGAGCCGGTCGAACTTTTAGTCAGACCGGTGCCCTCGCGACTTCCGAAATATCTCGCCCCTGCTACACCTGTACGGTAAAAAGAAGTGGCCCTATTCTCGAACCACGGATATCGTGCCAATCGATCATCGGCGATCCAATAGATTGGCTGATTTTTTCGCACGGATTTACAACGACGTTAATATGCGTCGACTTCATGAAAACCGGATCTCTCGTCGAATCGTTGTACCTACATACCCATATTCGAAATGCATTTGTATGAAACCGCTTTGAGCAGCTGGTTACGCCTGTTAGTACAAATAAATCACACGTATCGGTCGATGACCAACTATAACGTAACAGTTTTGCTCCATGGCATTCGACGTGTATCCGTAGAGGGAATCATGAGTATAATAATATCGAGTCGGGTGAAGTGGTTGCCTTGAAGGCGAGTAGTTGTTTTTTTTTTTTTTCTTTTCTTCTTTTTTCTCTCGTTTATTTAGTTTATTTCCTTTCTTTTTTTTTTCTATAATATGTATAATGACCGCTACAGTCCGGGAGGACTAGCTGAACCGAACTGGTCTCTGTATATGTATAAAAGCTCGCGGTGGCAACTTCACGAAAGGTAAATCGCCAAGTTCTTGCTACCACATAATACTCTAGAATTACGTGTCGCATCCCGAGGGCACAATTCTCGTCCCCCCCTCCCCTCCCCTCCGTATAACTCGTCTGTGCAGCTTCCTTAGGGCCGGAGAAAAATATGGGAAAGAGATAGGACTCGCGGGGCGTCCTCCCGCGGGAGGACTCGAGACGGGGGAGTTGATGCGTTTGAAAGGTAACACAAATGACGCGGCTAACTGAAATTACCCTTTTTTAGTCCACCGCGCTCGAATTAGTTGTCACGAAGCTTAGCGGCGCCGAATGGGCGGTCAGATGTCCGGGTCCGGATTCCCCGAAAAATGCTCGAACTATCTTTTTGCCCTAACCTCACCGCTCATTTGTTCCAACTTCGAAACGCTCCGCGCGCTCGTCGTACACGCCTCGAGAACTAACTACGGTGAACGCCACTTCGAAAACGCGATACTTGATTTCTGCCACAAGACACTTTCGATCGAAACCAAATTCTCGGTGAGGGATACACTTTTTGGCAGAAACTGATGGACTCTTCGGTTTTTCGAAAAGTTTCCAAAAATTCCGGGCAAACTCGATGTTTCCTCGCGTTGGCTAGGTTAGATCGCCCGGAGCAGCGAGTCTAATGGCCTCTCGCGCTCGAATCTGGACCCACCGGACCACGACGATGATATTTCGAGGATATTCGCACGTACGCAGGTATGTAAAACACAAGCGGGAATGGTCGAGGTATACGAGTGAGGTGGGCGCACACACGCGCGCGAAAGCGCGTTCGACTAATGCCCACCTACTTTGGCGATGTGTTTCTGGCGCGTATACAAAGATGGGGATATAATGCACTTTTAATGTCGGTCGGTCTCGTCCGTATGGCGGTGGTCTCGCACGGCGGTTACAAATGCACAACATGCTCGTGCGCCGTGTCACTGGCCTGCGGAACGTTGATCGTCGGCACCCCATTCTCCGCTACCCCAGAGGCACGTATAACAGTGTCACTCTTCGGTTACCGCCGCACCGCCCGGCGGTCTACGGTGCCTCGGTATATAATAAATATTACTCACGGGGCGACAATTTGACATTATTATTTGCTCGGCTGCTCTCGAAACGCGTTATTATTCTCATCTCCTTTTATTAGACCTAGTTTCTGACGTATGTACGCAGGGATATCCACACGTTCTCCGTTGCGTGGCGCGCCACTTTTCTGCCCATGCGGTACGCTTACAGGGTGCGTACACTACTTTCATTTAGGACGAAAATTATGGGGAGACGACACCCGTAGACAGTCGCAAGGAAGCACCGATCGTCTTCATTTACGGAGAAATAAAAGTGCGGCAAAGGTGTATCAGAGGGGCGCGTCGCAGTCGTTGCTTTAATAATATTTTACTCCAACGATAAATTGGACAAACTTTATTAGCGAGGTGAATCCGGCTACGTGATAAGAATCGTGAGAACGCGGAACGTTAACGAAGAACTAGGAATACTTCTTCCCACGCGACTGCATCACCTGCATTATAACGGATTCATTCCCACTAATGTAGCGTGTCGCGAAATAAGACCACGCTTACAGAGTCTCTCCTCGCACTTGAAGCGCGATTCTTTCGGAAGCTCGATAATCCTAAAAAAAAAACCTACGAATCCCAACCTGTTGCGCGTAATTCGGAAAAGGTGAAAATCGAGGAATCGGCGATCAGCTCTTATGATAAGGGGTATACCTAGGTCTGAGGTATACGCAGTTCTACCTACTCCACGGGCTGTGAGAAAATAGTCCGGGTGCTTCGATGATGGGTTTGACTTCGAACCGAATCGCAGTGGTAAAATAGTAACAGGTTACTACGGGTGTCGGCCGCCACTCGAATCGGTTAGGGGAATTCATAAGAAAAAGATTGATACCCGACAACTTTCATCCTAAACGTTGGAGCCGAGCGTGCGATGATACGGCATGTATGGCTTCGGAAGTGGCCAACCGAAAGCGAGGCGATCATTAGCCCATAGAAGCAAAGAGCCGGTGGAACTACGGGGCGACAATGGGCAAAGAAAAACTGGTATAACGCAGGGGATGAAAGGGACGGAAGGGAGAGGGGCAGCGAACGCCGTACGAAGACGTTGTCCTCATCCCCTTTCACGTGCATCGATATACATGTATATATATCTACATATATATCTACACACGGTTGGGGTATACGCGGCTAGGTAAATCGGCGCAGCGTAGCGAGCGTTGCGCAACCCCAGCGAGTTTTGCTCTCGATAAATCAGTCATACACGCAGCATAAAGTAGGTACACAATGCAAACACGGCAATTAAGGGTGTTTTAAAGCTCGCCTCGGTTCTTCGGGACATTAAAAAACATTACTCATCGTATAATCGTAGGCCAGAGACGTACGAACGCTCGCACGTCAGCCCAAAAATGAGAAATGATCCCGATACTTCGTTCTACTCTGTGTGCTCCGATTCACAAGAGAGATTCGCGGGTTGCGATTCGGGGTTGAACTGTTTAAAATTCATGAACGATTTTTATACCCGATATACAAAAGGGTTCGAAATGTCGAGTGCCTCTATTCGATCCCTGCAACGGCGGCGACTCTACACGCGCGCGCGCGCGCTCTCGGCAAGGGTCGAAACTCTTGTATAGAAATATTAATTGTCGAATTTTCCAACCGAATTATCCGGACAGCCATTAGGGTTTTGCCCCGGCACAATGGCTCGTCGTTATTAATTGCTTTTTGAGTTCAACTTTCAACTGTTTTCATCTATTTTTTATCTCTCCTTTTTTCAAACTCTTCCATATCCTACCCTCGGCTAAGTTAGTTCCCTTCGAGCGAACCGCGCGACTCGCCTCACGATTATTTTATTCAAACAATCCCGTCACGTTCCCATGCGTCTCTCGTGTCGTAGGCAGGGTGAGTAGAAGATGCGAAATTCCAGTCGTTACAAAGGCGTTGAAAAATGTGGAACGAGGTTAATTTTGGCGAACGAACGTTTCGTAGGACGTCGGCGAACTGTAGGGATCGAAGGTTAAAAAAATTCACACGATCCCTACGTAGGGATCGAGATAATATTTCCGTGTATCCGGATATAAATTGAGCCGCGGTAGTTGTGGATTAAAACGGGACCCTCGCCGAAGTGTATACCCATGCGCCGACCAATTCCGGTGGCTATCTATACATAACAGTCCATGTATATAGCGGGTAGGTCAATTTCCTGAACTCCGCGGGTAGACCGGTGTCAGAGTACCGCGTTACGTCTGGATTTCGTATCGGAAGCAGTTCCCCGAGAATGGTAATTCGCGGCAATTCTTGAAAACCAACCTCTCAACCCCCGCGTGGGTTGGTTTTACCGCGAGCCGCGTCTACGTCGGATCGCTGAGATACGATATGATTATCGGAGCCCAATAATACTCCGATCTACGGGGCTCTACACTCCCGTGGTTCTTAGCATAACAATCGGATTCGTGCGCCGCTCCGGGGTAGCGATGGGGGAAGGGGGGAAGGGGGGTAGGCAAGGAAAGAGAATCACGATTTCCAGCTACGTATGTAAATCTCGATCTAGGACAATTACGCTAAAGCGGGTGGCGTGCCCCGCAGTGGTTAGGTGAGGGCGGTAGTTGCGCGGTTCGCCACACTGCGGTGCTTATTATACTAACAAATAGCCCGGAGAGTTCGCGGCCTAATCATCGCCTATCATGCCAGCGTTGAACGTGCCCTACGGACCCACCCCCTCACCCGCCCCCGCATTCGCCGCTCTCGCCCGTCCCTATACCGAGCGAGGGCCGAGGGCGGAAAGCGCCCCGTTCGCCTTGCCGCGGTAGGAAAAGGTCCCGCGCAGCCACGCGCCGCCCTCGCCTATAATACATAACACTTGTACGCGTTGTCATTTACGGTATGGGTAACGTTACAAGCATTAGGTCCCAACATCCTACATACGTCGCGAGGGGGGTGCACACCCGTACAACCGTATTTACATACACGTATGAGTTACACGCGATATAAGCCTGCAGGCGACACGGCCGAACCCTTTCGTCGCCGGGGGAGCGAGGGAGGTCAACGTTGAATAATACCGAGAAAATTGCACCCCGACTCGCGCTCGCGTTCGTCGTTTGACCAAAGCCGTGCGTGCCAAGTGTGTACGGTATAACGGATATCTATACATATATATATATATATATATGAGGGAAAATTAAAGAAGGGGCGCGGAGGTACGCGAGGATCGAGGGAGGCGCGAATTACGGGTGATTTTCCACAGCGATAAAGCTAAACAAATTTTCTCAATTCCCGTTCCGGCTGACGTAAGGAATCGGGATTGCGGGGCAACACCACCACCCACCACCCCCACCCCCCCTCTTTACCTGTTTCTTTTCCGATGGCTACTTACCGACTAGGTCATTTAGAACGATTCTTACAGCCCCGCGTACACCGACTCTAGAACGATCTACGTCTCCTATTAAGCCTCCGAACACCCGTTTTTAGATAGAAAATTCTCATTCCCAATGGGGCACTCGCGTGTCGGACGTATTACGTATCCCTTCCGTCGAGGATACGTTATTCCGTATAAGAGGTTTCTTCTGTGTACATACAAGCAATAGAAAGTATATCGACTTCTTAATAGAGAAATATGAGCTTCGCCCCGCAGCGCCCGATTGAGATGATAATAATTTATCAGGCTTACACACGTACGTACGTACGCTCGTACGGACGATAACCGGGAATCGTTCCGAATTATTTTCCCAACGAATTAATGACGAGGGATTTTCACGTTTTATTCTTACAGAACGAAGTGGAAGCGTCAAACGGCCGTTGGTCTGGAGCTCCTGGCGGAAGCTGGTAATTACGCGGCGTTTCAGCGACTGTACGCCGGTGGCGTCGGGGTCCCCGGGCACCCGGCGGCGGCGGGACCTTACTGGCCCTATCCGGGGGGCCCGCCCCCGCCCCCCAGTGACATCTACTACCGGCAGGCCGCGGCGGCCGTCACCCTGCAGAAGCCTCTGCCCTACCGACTCTACCCCCCCGCGGCGGCGATGATGCTCGCCGGACCCAGCGCGCCCCTGGGTACCCTCGCCGCGAGTTCCAGCCTCTCCAGTCTAAGCAGCTACTACAGAGCGAGTCCCGAGACGGTCGAGGCGAGGGAGAGGGAGAGGGAGAGGGAAAGGGAGAGGGAGAGGGAAAATCACGACAGGGCGAGTCTGGGGAGGGCGTCGCGCAGTCCCGAGAGGAGCACGCCACCCCCAAGAGAGGACACGCCGCAGAGCGTGAGGGCGGACAGCGACGACGAGAGCATACACGACGTCTAGGAGCGGGAGGGAGAGAGGCTCGCATTTTTCCCGACCGGATATCGGGGGGATATTCTGATACGGATACGTCCGTACGAGGTTTTGCAGGAGAGTCATTTCTCTGCGGCGGGGGAACAGCATCCGAAGCGTTGAATCGTGCGCGAACGAATTTCGGTCGGGAAAAACCGCGCGAATTTCGCTTCTTCTGGGCTATGTTATCGATCGCTGAGCGCGTCGGTTTCGGCAAAAACAGAGCGGCCGTAAGAACGCTAACGTACAATTAATATGACATTAACCCTCGCGGATGTACGCGCTGTACACGTGTACACGTGGCGAAAAAATATAGAAAATCGCGTCTCGAACGGGCAAGTGTGTGCGGAATATCTAACGAGGTGTTGCACAGAGAACGGAGGAGTCGGAGGTGGAGAAACGGGATAAAAAAATTTCTAAAATTCTCCGCCAAATCCGACGGATCGAAGGAAGCAACGATGAGGAATAATCGCAGCGGGCAGCGACAGTGATAACGATATTATGAAGACGAACTGCAATATAAATAAATAAACGAATCGACGATACAAAGTACATATAAACACGAATAAATGATCGCGATTGATTCGAGTCCGAATTACACGGGATTCAAGGATGCACGCGATATCCGAGCCGTGCGCCCAGGGCTCCGCGGTAGAGTTTCCTTTATTTATTATTTAATACGTGTATAAAGAATGCGATCAATAGCTTAATACTATCTACGATATTACGTATTATTTAATTAAATATAACTGAATAAATGAGTAAAATATTTCACCTATATAGCAACGATGTGCGACGCGTACACGTACGCAATTACGTACGATGCGTACGTATGTATGCGTTACTCTCGCGCTCAACAAGGTTCGACGAAATTATGATATCTCAGAATAATTGTGCGGTATGATGAAATTAAATCTGAACGTAACGTTGGTAACTGTTGTAAATATATTACATAATATGCAAACGATATATATATATATATATGAACGATAGTTAAAATTATATAGAATTAATTAACGATAACGGCTATACAGTAATTTTAAACGATTTAATAGAACATTACAAATATATAGTTACGACTTAAGACCAGCCAACGAAAAATAATTCAAAATATTTTTCAAATCCCATAAATACATACATATATATACATATAACGAATATATATGTACATATATTCAACGCAAATTCTTTCACGTTTTCAAAATCACCGAGAAAAAGACGAAAAAAAAAAAAAATAGAAAATATAAAACGTACAAAATTAACTCGGAAAACGGAGGCTATAATTGTACTCGAATATATGATTATTCGAACGGATGCGAGGCGTGAGAGGATTTGAGTAGACCGAAAAAGCAGAATAAAAAAAAAAAAAAAAAATGAAAAAAAAAAATAGATAAACGAATAAGAATAAAAAATACCAGTATTATGAATGTACGAAAAAGAGATGAAAAAAAAATAATAATAATTTAGAAAAGGATGAAAAATAATGAAAAAAAAAAAGAAATAAATAAATAAATAAAAATAGGATACGTGAAAATGGCATCGGTTAAGCGAGTGGAGCGGTTATTAATATTCTTCAAGAAATATATATACCTATGTACCTATAATAATATGTATATGTATTATATCGAGGATATGAAAGTGGATACGCCATGCAGTGAATATCGTACTTTCAGCCAGAATAATAAACTATGCTTTGTATCATACTGTCTGTATAGCAAAAATGATGATTATATGGAAATATATTATATTAAATTTACACCGTTCATCTCATTTGTCATTCCCCCGCTCTACCTCCTCTACCGCAGAGCACCCGCTAAATCCTCGTTTCCATACACACGTTGCGCGTGAAAGAGAACGGCGATAATCAAAAAAGCTCGAACGAACCACCCCGAAAAATTTTGTTCACGTGTGAAGTACGTCGATACGTGCATGCCTTCGTTTGCCTATATTTCCGGAAGCCTTGCAGCTGGAATTACGCGGCTGCCGTGCAGAGTTGAAGGGTTATTTTATTTCGATTAGGGTAATACCGGTAGCCCTCAATTACGTGAAATTAATTTTCTCCCCATTAGCGGTTAGCCCTTATGTACGGCAATCGAGTGAGTCGGTTGCCCGATTACCCTGTCCATAACATAACCACCGTAACGATTTTATGACGGTCTGTCGCCGGGACACCCGACCATAACTACGATTGTTCCAAAAAAAAAAAACAAAGAAAAAAAAAAACCAACGTCCCGATACGTCGCGGTGAAAAAAAAAAAATAATATTTCCAAATTCTTCAAAAAACCGACGCTGACGACCGGATGTTCGACATTCGAAATGCTCACAGAGCACATGTATATATAGATAATTTCTAAGCCTATTAATTTTCTGTGGTTTTTTTTATTAATTTTTTTCCACCTCATATCTGCAGTCTTTAAATATAGGTATACAATATATCGTTCGTTGCGGTTTTTCAACGTGTATTGTACAATGAGTGTTATTATGCTCCCTTAAAGCGTAACGTTTTCTATTTTTTTTTTTTTTTGTTTTTTTTTGTTTTTTTTTTCTCTGCGCAAACGTAGAAAATGACAAAAATAAAATAAATAAATAAACGCAACTGAATATCGTGGTGTTTACAGAGTTTTGATCAGCTGGGGTAAAACTGAAAGGATGTGGTTAACCTGTGTTTAAATCGAGTCTTTGCCAGTGGGGCTTCTGTTTCCTGAACTGGACAATATAAAAGTGGCTTATATGCATGCACCAGATTATGGGACAAAAAGTACAAGAGGGTCGCGTTGCCGCCGCGCGTACATTTCTGCCGTCACATCCTGTCTGTCTGTCTGTCTGTCTGTCCGTCCGTCCGTCCGTCATATTCTTTCCATCCGTATGCGTCGGGGTCTGTTCCTCCGGGTATACGATCGTCGTTATTATTGCTGTTATGATTGTGATTATTGTTATTATTATAAACGTCCATATTACATGGTTAACTGTTTCCCGACTCGTACGAATGCCCCTAAAAAGGTAGGTTTATATACAGTGTAAAAAAAAAAAAAAAAAGTGCAGCGGACTCGTTTGTCTCTCTCCCGTAGGTATTATAAGGCTGCAGGTTGTACGTACGTAGGTACTTGCGATGGGAGTACGAGGATCAAGCGCAGGTGTAATTCCGACATATTTGCGTCACGATCGGAGGACGAGAACGATGATTGAAATCGGTGGAATGTATTTACGCGCGGTGGAATATATACACGTGTGTATGTGTGTGTGTGTGTGTGTCGTAGTCGGTGAGCGTCTTTGCAATTATTTATGTATTATACGGTAAATATAATGTATAATGGGTCGAGAAGGGAGATAAGTAAAACTTTGCAAAACGGAAACTTTTTACTTAAGCCACAGCGGTTATAATTACGCGAGGAGATATCTTCTTCTTGTATTTTTATTTTTTTTTTTTATTTATTTATTTTTTTTATTTTTCATTTTTTATTACTTTGAGCGGGTGGATATTACGCGTGTAAGTAATGACTCTTGGTAAAAAGAAAATGAAATGAAAAATAAAATGAAGGAATGAATGTGAGTAGGGTACATAGGTATGTGTGTTGTACGGTGCAAAGGCAGCGAGATACATACATAGTTGCGTGGGCATGATATACAGGAACTTTGTCGCCTTGCTCCGTGACCGCGGAGTTTAAAATAATTATGAAACGTCTTGAGCCGTAACTTAAGTGCAGTAATTGCGATGAAATACGGTGGAAAAAGAATGTGTAACCAACGGGTGTTGCTAAGCGCGGGCAGATTGTAAGAGTTGCGAAGTCCCGAAGGCGATAATATACGTTACGTATTATATCACTATACGCTGCAGATGACATTGAGACCGTACGAGTAATTGTTCGCTTTGAGTAGAAGAAAAGAAAAAAAAAAACAAAGAATTGTCGTCGGAATACAAAAATTATATTTTAAACGTCGAAAATTATACATACGACCGCTCGAAAATAAAATAGCCATTTTACGTACGAAGACGAATTACGTTGTACATACACATATGTATATAAATCGAATCGCGTTCACGACGCGGTCAGAAGATCTCCGTAATAGCCCCTCTGGCTAGAAAAACACGTCATCGCGCTCCCCCCTCCCTCCGGCCCTCTAATTATTTATTCTATTTTATAATCCTCCCATATCTGCTCCGGGCTAGTTTACTCTATACTTTTAATCTGGTCAATAATTTCGTAGGCTGTACGCGTGCTACCCTTATTCGCTCTAAAACGTATCTATTAGTTTTAAGCATATATCGATTATTACCGTGCACTTCCCATTTTTCACAGCGATACGTTTGGACGGTGTTTTTTTTCTTTCTTTTTTTTTTTTTAATTTCTTTCATCCAACTCGAAAACTCCCACGGCGAAACGAATTTTCTTCGCACGATTCGACGGCTTTTCGCAGAGCCGTAATAGGGCCCGAAAAATCGTGCCCCGCTTGTTCCTCCGAGGCGGCTTGCAGGGCTGCATCAGGTATATAGGTAGACGTAGGTATACACGGGAGGCGGGATAGCCATTGGGGCGATCGCATGCGTGCGACCGCCGGAAGTGGGTGCAATTAACGATATATGTATATAAGTGGTTCGTCCGTCCGTCCGGTAGTGGGTCTCCTTCGTAATGAGATATGATCGCACTAACTCGAAGCCTAGCTTCTAGCGCACTTTTGTTGCGACGAGTAGATCACGCGGCGGAGATAACGTACGCTCGGCGGGACAGGTGCCTGCGCCTCTCCGACGAATTATACGCTCTTATTTAGCTCGCCCCTCTTATCTCGCCTCTCCTCTTTATCCCCGTTGCACCGAACTCGCATGAAATTGCATCGTCGACCTACCGATCTCGGGGTGCGGAGTGCCGATCGCACTCTCGCCACTTTACGTTTCTCACCGTGTCGCATTTGGAATTTGAAGAAAATTGTAAAGATTCGTCCTAGAAGAATCTGAATCGGGCAAAAGTATCGAGACGAATCGAACGAGGAGTGAGAAAACGGGGCGATTGAAATAAAAAGTGGTTCGATCGGCCGGAAGTTTGAGGGAGCGATTATCGAAAGCGATCGAGTGGGATAAGCGGGATGGGTGGAGGTGCCGGGTTATCGTGTATTATATAGATTCGTGTACGAGAGCCGACGACCGTTTCACAGCTAATGAATTACCGCGATCGCGATAACGGCCAAATGTTTAGCCAACAGTTTTTTTCATTAACGGGCAAGAACGATAAACGCAGATAGCGAATCGTACGATACGTCGCACCGTGCACCCTACGTACGTACGTACGTACGTACATACACCGTATACAATTACACCTCGTAGGAAACTCGAGCGCGCACATGTTCGTGTAAATTTGAATATTGTAATTAGGGAGTCGAGATCTGATCTTGAACGGAGGCTTCCGACGCGGTTTTTGGTGCACTCGACAGAAACTAAACATTTTCCAAAACTCCCGGCTATCCGTGGGTATCCGTTGGCATATGGCGCCCAGACAATTACCACGTAGGAGCGAACACGAGGGATAATGATTTTATCTCCGCTCGACATCTGAACCGTTTTAGGGGTACCTATAGGAGGGAAACCGGCGCGCGCTCCGTCCTGCGAAGAAGCAACGACGCAACCTTCCATTCCGCTTCTCCATCCGCAATTTTCACGAAAAAATTCACCACCTCGAATTCACTCTCGTTGCCCCCCTCTCCCCCCCCCTACTTCCGCGTCTGGTCGCTCGATTCGCGAGCTTTCGAACTCCGTGAAGAAGAAGTTGGCGCGATCGGAAGGAACACGCTTTCGAATTCAGCGATTAACCGCGATAACGGAGGCGGGAAAATTCGTGGATGCGGAGCTACGGCTGAGAACCTCTGAAAAGTTAGATTGTTACCTGAGCGCGTCCTTCCTGCGGACGCGGCAGTTAGTGAGGCTAAACGAGTCCCATATTCTCCGGACTTACTCGGGAACATCTAGCTCCCCAACGGCCGACACCTTCTCCAACCTTTCGGCGAAGACCTACGACGAATAAAATCCTCGAAATTCTTCGCAAAATGCGGAAATTCATAATTACATCCTCCGAGCGTCGAGCGCGACCTCGGCCGACCTTCGCGTCGCTCGAGAAGCAACGTTTTTCCTTTCACGATGTGAGAAGAAAAAAAGAAACAAAACAGAAAAAAAAAAAAAATGGAAGCGAAATTTCCGAGCCCCGTAGATCGGTCGAAACGAGCTACACGATGCCCGGACAGAATCCGGTGCAAGATGGATGGAGAATCATTTAAGCAGAAATAAGGTCCTGCGCGCAGGACTATTAATTACGACAAAGGAACCGCTCGAACATCATAAGCGGCGACTTGAAAAGAGCGAACAATTAGTTATTTTAACTAAATTATCCTCAGGACAATAGGCGTCGCTTAACAGGTGAGAAAACTTGAGATCTCCAGTTCGAAGACTCGGGGATTATTATTACGATACGCGCCCCCGTCTCGGACGATTGATAGAGAGCGGAAAAAAAAACCAAAAAAAACCAAAAAAAAAATGGAGAACACGTCGGGTACCCAGGCGAGTACTCGCCGGTTTCCAGGATACATGAATGAGACGATATCCCGGCGTTCGGTCGGCGCGAAGCTGCGCATCTCTGATGTTCCAGTTTCTCAATTGTCGCGCGTACATTATCAGCGGCACATAATCTGATTCGGAAAAAAGTCGATCGCCGCTCATTTGTATCTCAACGGGCGTGGATGGGGGAGGGGGGGAGGGGAATTCGTTTTTTTTTTTTTTATACGGGGTAGATAATTTCGAACGTCAGCGGCGAATATTAATTCGAATTCCTGTCTCGGTTAAATATGGCGGCAACGCGAGGGGGTTTTGTCTGGTAAATGAAATATCTTCGGTAGCCAGGTACCCCGTGGCTTCTACCGAAGCCGCGTTCGATTTCGTGCTTTGTCCTCCGCGGATTCTTTCGGGGGGAGGGGGGGGGGGGGGGGGACGACGCCCTGGAGCGGATAAGTGGAATCATTTCAACGAGGTCCCGGCTATCCGGGAGTCGCCGGGGTGCCGCTACGTCCGCGCCCGTCCTTCCTCCGTGAGCTAGTTCCTCCGAAAGATACACCCCACTTATAAAACTTCGGCCTCTCCGCGTACGCGGCGAGAAAAATTCTTGCGCCGCGCTCGCTGTCGCCCCGGTTTCCGACAGCGAAACGACGCAGAGCGCGTACCTCCAACCCTCCCTGTTTTATCAGATTATTTTTGTAATTAAAATTCGGGAAGCCCGCCGCACGCCGCCAAATTGGACGGTAATATACCTAGATTCTTTCACCCCGTGCCACCGCGTCGCGTATTAGTTCGAGATGGCAGTGCCACCATCATCAATATATGTCACAGCCTTATGTATTCACTTTATATACCGGAGGCAGGCTATATATATATATATATATATATATATCGAGCCTCGACGCACGGAACCTTAATTATCTTCCAAGTTCTTTTGGCGCGCTACTCCGCGGCAATCTTCCGCCCGTTTTGACACTCCGACGAGGATACTCGACGCTGTAATGGAAGCGCGTCGGCCGCTCGCTCAATTTTCTCAAACTTTGACATCGGAGGGAATCGTCGTTGCTTTCGAGTTTCGATCCTCCCCTCGGTTTTTCGGACGCGCGATCGCCGAGCGGAGATTAAGTTTTAAGTGAAATTAATTGGACGTTTTATCTTGTACAGGGATATTTTAGCATATCGTGTTTACGAAAGGTGGAAAAAGAGGTGGGGGAGGGGAGGGAATAAGTTCGATACCGTGTATACGCCATATGTACGACTACCGCGTGTACGTACATTTGCGAGTATATCGCGGTGTTACACGGGGCTGTTACAATGCGCTATAAAAGACACGACGGCGCAACGTGCCTTTATGATGCAAAGAAGGCTTACATTAGCAACTAACAATGCCTTCTCGATCCCCGTTTCTTCGAGCAACTGGCTCGTTATAATAATAACTTTAATTATACACCGTTTCGAACACCTTCTCACCTTTTCGAACGGGCTATACATACGTACATATGCACCTAGGCACGTACGTACGTACGTATATATTTCTCTGCGCACGGTTTCCATCTCTGTTTTTGATCACAAACGAGCGCGCCTAAATTAGCAAGGAAAAAAATAAGTGGGTCTCAATTTATCTCATTATCTTAATTAGAGATTGATATTACTGTAACGAGACTTCTCCGCGTAAGTAGATGGAAGTCGAAAGAGGGAAAAGAAAACAAAAAAAAAAAAAAAAATAGAGACCAACGATCACCGCCGTGTAATGGGTAACGTTACAGTTCTCGTAACAGCCAGACGGATAAAATTAAAAATTGATAGCTCGAAATTTCTATAATTACGAGAAAAGCTCGCGGTCATCGTTCCGGTAAAAGAATGTTTTTTCTTTTTTTCAAACTCGACTCAGGTATCATCCTTGCACTAAAAATTCTGTACACGTTTCGGTCGCGCGTTGCATCGACGATCCCGCGACGTAATAAGGGCAGGTTTTCAAAGGTTTCGGTTACATCTTCTATCCGTCGAAAATTCATCGAGCCGGAAGACTCCGGCAATGTGTTTCGCAAAAAGAATTCCTCGCCGCGTTAGGCCTGGCTCGGGTACGTGTAGCTCTCGCTACCTGCCCGCCTCCCAGCGAGATTCGCCACTTTTGACAAGCTTGACAAATTATTGCCACGATCGTCGTAGGTTCTGTGCGAGGAGGACTCGTCGTCACCCCGTCTGGAGAAGTCAGTCGTAAATATCGCCGGTATACCGCTACCACCACCTACCCACCGCCGGAGTACCTTCCCCTCCATTGTACCGGTAATAAGCGGTAACCCACAAATGATTCCTTTACGGTTCCACGCTACTCGATGTAATTTATTATTTTACGACCTTTTTCCAACCCTTTCTTACACGCTCCACGCCGGAGACGAGCTCTAATAGCGACTTCACGGATAGGTCGCAGGTCGACCCGATTCGGGGACGGTACGGACGGGGTAGGTTAACTCGACTGTACGCTCTCAACGCTCCTCGAACTACGCCAACCCAGACAAATGAAGAACTGCGAAACAAAAGATGATAGCCGGTTTTTGGACGCTGGGCGTGGCGGAGTGGCATTATAGAGAGCGGTTCGGCGTTAGCTCCGCCGATTGTCGACTGTGTACAATATAGCTGCGAAGGTTCTCTTAAATTGTTCGAACTACCGGACTTGCGCTCCTCTGATTCCCAGTCGAATTATCGGTGACATGCTCAGCTCGCGGCGTTACGAGGAATATTTTTTTTTCGCCACATCTGTTGGAAAAATTCGCGTCTTGCCGAGCCTCGGCGACGGACGTAAAGTGGCCCGCCGTTTCTGCAACAGGGTTGGAAAGCGAACCCTCCCGTATCCCGCGACCGAATCGAGCAACGAATTTCCGAACCTTTGTTCGCGGGTGTGAGAATAAAAATGGCGAACGCCTTGGGATACCATTTCGTTGCTCGCGCACGCGAGGGACTCCCCTTATTGCATCGAGTTTTCTCGCGGTGTTCGCGGCGGTATTACAGCTAGGTGTGTCACCTACTGGAATGTCGAAGGTCTCGAGGTAATTGTTTGCAATGTGAGATTCATGTACGGCTATGTAACCAGCAGGTCCAATTACTTCAAAGAACTCAATAACCGCAGATAAATTACAACGGATACCTCGCTCACGATCTCGGCGCGAAGTTTTATTGACGGGACGCGTGTGTACGTTCGTACGTACGTGTGCGGACGAACGTTTGCAGAACTTGGAACGTTTTCGTAAATCCTAGGGGGGTGAAAAATGACGGAGACTCGGACGATCGGCGAAACGACGCGGAGGGTATCGTAATTCCGTGGAGAGTTCAACCTCGAGATATACTCGAGCAAAGCTCCCGCCATTAAACGCATAAAATACAATCATTAGAGGTCCGGCGCGATCGGCGAGGGGGCGCGTTGCGGACCGCTACGCCGGCCGGAGAGTATTTTTTCCGGCGCGTTTTAAGCTTCGAAAAAAGGTTCGTTCGTCTCCGTCAAATGCAGCCCGATGGACTATAATCACCGCGCGCGCTGGTACAAACCGCAGCGCAGCAATATTACTGTCATTTGAACACGAAATGCAGACGACCGAAAACCCACCCCCCTCCCCTCCGTTCTACGTCCCGATGAAAATTATTACTCGAAATTAAATGAACGAAATCGTCGTGTTATTAGGGACAATTACAAACGATCGAGCGGGACTCGCTGTGTATACCGTGTCTGGACTCACGGGGTGGACTCGAGGAGCCTGGAATTCTCGAATTATGCTACGACTCGAGTCGGAAGCGAACTCAAATTCTCGATAGGGTCGTTCGGAGAAGCTTGACCTACACGCTTTGGAATTGCGAATCGAAATATCGAAAATTTGACGTTATACGGAGGTCAATTTTTTCGAAACCGTGGGAGGCAGCTGATGACTGGAGCGTTTAAAAATACGAGAATTACTTTTTCTCGGTTTGAATTTGAGAGAAAAAAACGCAACGGCGGGAGCAGCAGCAGCAGCTGCAACGCAAAAGCCCGCCAATTACGAAGGAGAAGATATCCAGCTAGCCCGGCCGGTTCCCGTGTGTAGGAGAACTCGAGGTTTAAAGTTATCCGAGTGTAATGAATTGTGTTTCATTTCAGTTGCTCGGCAAACGTGTAATTTCGTTCTCAAACCCCGCCTAATTAGGCGGAGACATCTGTAGGTCGCAGCGGTTCTCAAATATAATTGCTAATAATGATAGCCAAGCGACATTCGTGAAGGAACGAAACTTATTCCGATCCCTTGAGGATCCCGTACGTACGAAACTACGAGGCGAACGCTCGATCCTCCGCAGCCGAGGCACGTCTTCCTGGCTCTCTATAATTTTATACTAATCTTCGCTATACCGACAGATCATATTATCCCCGATGTCTATTGTATCATAATCGTTCTAGCTATTCTCAACGACCCGCACCTAATACCCCCGCCTTGCGCACACAATCTCCTACACCTCGAAAGCGCACGTACGAGCAGCTGGGAATTCCGTCGTCGCGGACGCAACGGCTACGTGAACTCCTTCGAATTCAGAGGCGATCGGGTGCTCCGAGCGAAGATCCAAAGTCACGCGAATCGCCGCGGTACCCAAAACGCTCCGAATCTCTACCGAGTTGACGACGTCGGGATTCAATTGAAGCATCTGTAATTCGACGGACCGTCGAGTCCGTCCCCTTGGCGGATCAAACGGAGACCCGGACAAAGACCGCGTAAACCGGGCTCTAAATGTCCACCGACTACAACGGAGGAGGGAGACGGCACGAATCCCGTCGATTATCGGTCCGCTCGCTGATTCGTCCGGTCGCATCGCCGTCTCCTCGAGCGCACGGTCGGGGTGTAATCGAGTTCGAACATTCGGACAACTTAGCCCCTCGCGATTCCCCGGTACGCCAATAATCGAAGCGAAGCGGGAATATCCCGCTGGAAGCGCGCATCGCGCCGAGGGACGGATGGCCCCCGGATCTCCGGACCCCCCGCGGATCCCGAGGTGCAATCCTTTATTTGGTCAACAAGACGGGTAGCCCCGCGGCGTCCGAGATCGCCCTTTGTATCGGAGTGCCACTCCTACGAGGACAATTTGTAGCGCCATTAGCGGTCAGCGCTCGGACAACGTTAAAAGAGCTAGCTAGCTGGCCAGCTAGCTCCCCGCTACTTCGTACGGTTTACAAGCCCCCGGAGAGATTTTCCCGGTCAAATTACAATTTCTTAGCGATTCGCGACGCTCGTAGATGACCCACGGTTATTATTTGTCCAAGAAATTCGCATTAACGCGTTCTCTCGAATCGCTCCTCAACCTCCGCGCTCGCTCAACGTATACACGTACGTCGTCGTCGTCGTCGTCGTCACTCGGTGATTCCACGCAAAGCTGCGAAATATGCGAAATGCGACAAGTGAAGAAGAAAAAAAAAAAAGAAAAAAAAGAGAAGAAGAAGAAATCCAACGGAGAACGAGGACGGTCGATTTGTTCGGTCGGAGATCCGTTCGCGCACGTCGCTAGAGGTCCCGAAGTGGTGATCCTTTTTAACCGTAATCATTGCCGACAACTCGACACTTCTCCCGTGGGGTTTTTAGAAGTGGTTTAGGAGAGCGGTTCGTCCACGGAGTTGCACACGTGTATAATACCGTGTACGTTGCGAGGGATAGACGACGGTGGTAAGGCGCGAGCCGGCCATCAGCGAAGGGAGGAGAAGAGCCGATCACGATATATTTCCTCCGTGTACGGATCGTACCGCGGAGGCTCGTGTTCTCGCGTTACTCGTCGCCACGTCTCCTCCGGTTTGTCCGTGCGGCTTACGCGCCTCGTCGCACCCGAATTCGGCCGTATCGAGCACGGACACCTCACCAACGAGAGAGAGATCGTCTCTCTACGCTCGCGCATACTTTGCCAGCGGATCCAGCCAGCATCGTTCGAATTACAAACGACGTTGCGTGTTCCCTCGAAAACTTTGTCGTCGACTGACTCGCGTCCGTACGCGCGCACACACACACACACGCACACCTTTATTCGAATCGACTGCTCTGCGGTTATGCTTTGTATTACCAGTTTTTTGTTTAATGCGATAATTTGGGCGGCGGGGATCGATTCTACGCGCTACACGGTTTCAATTACCCCAGCTGCTTCGTTGTTTAACGATATCCCTGAGAAAACTAGAAAATAAACGTACGCCACCCCACCCCCCCGCAAACGTCGCTCCTCGCGCGACGACTATACGGAAATCAGCCGATCGCCGATCGCCAACCGCGATTACCTATACGCTACCTTCCGGAACCGCATATCGAAATGCGATGCGAACGACAACGCGGATGAAAGTCGAGGGAGCGAAGAGATCAAACGTCGAGGACGTTGGTTGCAGTCGGGGATCGCGTACGCTTATTTCCATATCTATTCTGAGGACGGAATGAATGTGAAAAATGAAAATATAGAAGGCGTAAGACGCGGAGTAACGAATCGAACGAAGCCTCTTACGGCGGAGTTCCTCGGGAGCATCCCAGCAGAAGAGAACTCACGGACCGCCCACGTTGGCAGCAACCCGATATCCGAGACGCGAGACCCGACCCGAGTGATGATCTTAATGTCTAATTGACCGTGCGACGTCCAGTGCGTTGATCTTCGATGATCCGTGGCGTCCGAAGCACCTCGGGGTAATCGCCCTCGACGTTGCGGGCTACACTCTCCTATCCGACGACGTTACTCCCCAATTCATCGTACGGCCCGGATCAATCGAAGAAACACTGACCATTCGGTGACATCGACGTTTGAAAAGGTATGGCGCAGCGTTATTCGCTCGCGCTCCGTCGTCGTCGTCGTCGTCTCGATCGTCCTTTCCATCGGCTACGTGGCATTTTTGTGGTGACGGTGGGCGCCGCGCAGAGCAAACCTCGGTCAGCCGCACAATTTTCAGCCGAGGTACGGTGAGGGGGGAGGCGTGCAGTCGGGTTCCTCTTTTCTCTCGACGATCGGTACGCGACGAGGAAGAAGAGGAGAGACCCTGAACATACTACTCGAGAGGCAATCTCACTGAGCAAACAAAAGAGTTGCTTGCCGCCGGCGCGAGGAGAACCGCCGATAGAAAAAAGCGAGGGGCAGAAAGAGAGGAGCATCGGGGGATGGGGCGGGGGAGGGGGGGGGGGGGATAAAAAATGGAAAATGAGAGAGAATATAAAGGCGGGTACGACGGTAGCATGGGCGAAGGACGGAGAGAGGAGGGAAGTAGAGGGGAAAAACATTGATCGAACCTTTGTCGGCCGGGGCAGAGAGATATTTAAGTAGCAATCATATCGGTAATTCGTCCGCTGATTGTCCATGACCGCAGCCATGCCGTACTCCATGGATGGGTAACCCTCTGAACGAATATTATTCATACCTTATTTGGCCAATGATACCTTCTAATAGCCGAACCCCCTGGCGACCGCGAGAAGAGAGACGAGGAGGCAGAGTGACCCGCAAAAACGACGGATAAGGATAAGCGATCCAATCAGCCAAGTAATATGCCCAGATTGCGTACACGGAATTCGGACCGTTGAATAAGTTTTGCTACCGTCTTACAGCCTGATCGTGACCGTCGCGTACGCGGGTCCCATGCCCGATACACTATGCACAACACATCCGAGGAGTCCCGATATCGGCGGCTCTCCACCGCGATCAATGACACCTACTTTTCCACATCACGGACCGCTTCGATCGAATTCTAGGAGGAAAAAACATCCGTAATGACCGACACGATACGCCGGATTCTCTCTACGAGTCTCACGGATTCGCTTCGTGCCGCCGCCGCCGATGAACTCGGATCGGCGCAAGTGTTTTCAGTTTTATACGCGGTATATTCCCACCGGCGAAAATCAATATATCGCTTGATTTCTTCTCAAATTTCATTAAACGCGATATCCGATTAACGAGGGATAAACGCGGACCGCTACAGCTTTCCAATATGTAAACTCGAGCCGGAATCGATTTGTTTTGTAATTTTTTTTGTCGGTTCGCGTTCGGGGCGCTGCAGCTGCATCTGCGCCGCGACGCGCGCTCTTCTATCGCCCGATACCTCGAGAATCGTTGACCCCGCCAATCCGGGTGGTAGCGCAGGGTATTCCCTTGAAGGGTATTCCCCCGGTCTCTCTCTCTCTCTCTCTCTCTGTTTACCGCGGGTACACCGGCGCACACCATGTGAAAATCGTGCGAGTGGGTACTGAAAATATTTTTGTCACCCAATACCCGACCGCAGCGCGTCCCGGAGAGCGGTTAACTCTTCGTTCGAGCGATCGACTTTGATTAACTTCTAGAAGGAAACGGGCCGCGGAGCACCGGGGTGACGCCCGTTCTGTAATGAGCTTGTACACGAACTCACCACCTCGTCACCGTAGATGAGATCCCACACTTCCGACGCGATTACGATTCGCGAGTTTTTCGGTCCGTCGAAAAATCCGCTCGATCGAGGGGTGGAGGAAAAATCGTCGCCCATATCTTCGCGTACAGTAAGTCGCTGCAGCTGAGATATCGGATCGGGTTATTAAAACGGCATCGTAAATGCAAGGTAAACGAATATAACACCGGGAACCGCAACGTATTCTGTAGCAGTTAACTCGATGCGCCGGTGATTTTGTTTCCCGCGATCGTCTGTCTCCCGCGCCGCTGCTGCGGCAGCGGAGCTCCCTCTGTAGCGGGGGTTCCGCGGGCGCGGACCGGCCGATCGGGTTGTATCGTATTATCGCTGCCCGCAATGTTTGTACAGACCGCTGCGCCGCGACGCTGCACCTACTCGGGGACGCACACGACGCGCAAACCTACGTACCTACGTACGTACGTTACGTATAAAAGGTACGCAGCTCGACGCCGGTCTCTGCGTACACGCTCGCGTTTGAAAATAGGTGAGCGCTCGATGTGCGTGCTATGCGCGTTGACAAGGTACGGGGCAACACATGATACATATGGGAACGTAGAGAGTCTGCGGTTTGAAGCCCGTAGCGTGTGCTCGACGGTATCGAGTAACTTATATGTGACCGGACCTCACGAATCTTTACAAAGCATAAGCGAACTTGCGTAAGCGGTCTATCAGAGCGAAATTGATCGCGTATACCGGTTACGGGTTCTTCTCGTCTATATACTACCGCCGCTCATTATTTTCCATCTCCGATACGCGCTGACTCCGTTCCATTTCGTATTATACACATTTCGAGGGACGGTAAGCAACGATCATCCGAGTTTGGAAACTCCCCGACTATTTTCATCGGAACGTCCGAACGGGAGCGCTTTCCAAGCGAGTCCGGTGCAAAATCGGAGTTTAACCGGAAGTCGAACCGCACGTTCAATTCCCAGGAAAACGGCAGTTGCTTCTCACGGTTAAAAATTACAACGAGGACAAAAAAAATTCGGACGGGGGTAGGTAATACGGAAAAAATGGAAGAAACGTGGTATCTGGGTGCTGAACTTACGCGATGTACCTCGGAATCGATCGTTGTAAAAATTTCCCAGCTGGTTCCAGTACGGCCGTGTATCGTTGCGTATCGCCGAGCTATTAACTCCTAGGCAATTTCGAACACATCCTATCAATAATGACGATAAACCGATGAACAAATCAATGCACGATCCGCGTATTGATAAGTGGGTAATTTTGTCCGATCATTGAGAAGGTAAAGGAGTCAACGGTTACGGCCGGGATGCGAGAGGGAAATACAATACATTAATTGAAATAACAACGACGAACGTGCATAGGAGGTGGACGTAACGTGGACCGGCTAAGTGTGCGCGACGCGGTGGTATGCGCGGCAGCTTAAGGAGGCATTAAAGTTTTGCCAATGGAGGTCCGCAATTCAGATAATTCCCCACAATGGGAATCATCAGGAATCTTGAGGCTGAGCGAATCATTATTGTCATTACGCACGTAACGTACTCGGCTGCAGGCGATGGATTATTACATCGGACGGAGCCGCCTCACGGACAGAGCCTACGAGCGCGCCTAGCCCCCCCGACCTCCGATATCAAAGTTACATAAATGCTGCGACCGAGTGTCAATTATTTCAGGATCCCGGCGAAAGCTTCTTCTTCTTTTTTTATTTTCTTTCTTTCTTTCTTTCTTTTCTTCTTTTATTTTCATTCGCCCTCGACGACCGAGACTTCGGCTTATCCGCGCGAAAAAATTATCGCACTCGAGATCGAACGGCGTCGTCGCGCGTTTTAGAATAATTCGTACGTTACAGATATAGATATGGATAGATAGATCGGATAGATACATCGGAGAAGTGGGAACGAATGTAGAGGAATTCGTGTAACCCAGATATGGCGGCGACTGGGCTGGCGCTCACCGGTGCGCCTCGTATCTTTCGGTAGCGCATCAAGCAGGTCTCGGAAGCGCGCGGTTAATGAAGGTAATTAAGTTTTTTTTGCTCCCTGGGCGCCCTGCCATCGCTCGAATCCCCGCGAGCTCCTCGTCTGTGCAGGGCGGCTTGCATGATCGATGCCTCCGCCACTCCCAGCGCGTGAATCCGTCAGAGCGGCGCAAGACATTTCAACCGAACAGTCCCGGCTCCGGAGGAGTCCGATCGTGAAAAATTACATTCCCAAAGTTTGTTGTCTCTTTTTTTTGTTTTTGTTTTTGTTGTTGTTGTTCTTTTTGTTGTTTTTTTTTTTTTTTCATTCCACTCGGAGGAATTTCACCCTAATATAGTATCCCCGTTTTTTGTTCGTCACTCGATCCTTCCTTTTAAACGCTTTTACATCAAAAGCCAATCACGTACCCCGTAATGGGTATACGGTCGGGGAAAGGACGCCGGTTATGACATCAACTGTCCCCCGATCTTAAATCATCCGCGTCGCTCCCCATTTATTGGACGCACGGTTTTCGAGTGCCGGCGGATCGAGAAACTCGCCGCTTTATAATTCGTTCGATTATGAGCCGGCGAGTCATTTGGACTACCGGCGTGCGTATATATACGCCGTACACCGTACGCGTATAACCGGAGTTCAGCGTCGACGAGATTCGCAATCTTCAACGGGGCAACGTCGCTCCGTTGCGCCCTGGGAGATACAATGCGCCCTAATGACGACCGCCGCGCCGCCAAAGATCTTCATTTTATTTGATTTTATTTCACAGCATGTATATTACTACCGAGTCGTTGGCAATGCGCGCATTAATTGTCAGCAGGGTCCTCGCAACGCGTTAGACGTTTCGAGTAATCGTCTCTCGGATGTATACATATACCATACGCAACTACGGTGATGATATTAAAAGGGTTGATTCGACCCACCTCGAAATCTTGGCGAAAAATAGAAAATCGAATACTCGGCCGTTCAGTTCTCGCATCTGACAACGATCGGGTGATCGATAAAGCGAAACCGGCTCTCACGGGGCGATTACCAATGAAAATCCCTTGAACGATAAAATCGATAAGCGACCGAAAATACGCAGGCATCGCGTACGTTGAGAAAAACGAAATTCGTCTGGGTAGGATTATAGTGTTTAAGAGGTCGTTGATCATTTTTTCTTCGCTGGAGGAAACAAATGAGCTCCGAACAGACGGGGGTCAGGGCGGTTCTTTTGAAGGTCTTTGACGTTCGGGAGCCGGAGGTCAGCCGTAGCCATTCACGGTAGCTCCCCCGAAGCACCACCTCGCGCCCAACGCCCCTCAACGACTTCCCCCTTTTTTTTTTTTTCTAACTCGATCTTTGTCCAGGGCGAAATGTAATGAATGAGAGCGGACAGAAGGTGGTGGGATCTCTGACCGGGTCGGCGTCGCGCCTCCCGCGCACGAGATATTAACCGTCTTAATTATATCCGATCGCCGATCGGACATCGCTTCGATACAATTATCGGTACGGATATGCGACGCACGGTGCCTCGTCGCGTTTGTTCGCGTTACGATCGCACCTTTTGAAAAAACAAAAGAAAAAACACGTAGAGCGAATTTCGCAGCGATTGGACAGGTGTGCCGCTTACGAGGTGGATGGAAGATTCTCTTACGCGTCGATGTTAGCCGCGAAGCACTTGGACGAGGTCGTAATTAAACACCGCAATTAAAAGTGGAATGATCGGCGAGACGCCTCTGCTCAATTTCGGCGGCCTACCGTAAGCCCGCTCGCATACGGTTATAAAAAGAATAGTGGTAAACTGTAACAATAGCCCTGACAAAGGCTATTGTGGTTTCATATAATATTGATTAATTACAATCTGGAAGCCGCGCGGGTATACAACTCGAACCTCGGGACACACCGCCGACCGGCGTAATTATCAAAGCGTTCATTAGCGATCGTCATTTTAAAAACTGTGAGAACAAAAACTCGCTCCTGTGTATCGACACTTTGATGTGTATACAGTTAACGACTTTTTACCGGTCATACTAGGAACTCAGGGACCCCGATGCCTGGCCCATTATATTCTCCATCCGATTGATCGACGCGCAACTAATACTCGACACGCCACCTTGTTTTTTTTTTTTTTTTGCACCGAACCACATTTCGATCGAGTCATAATGTAAATTTGTATCCGGTTATTCCCACAGGTATACATACATATCTAATCGACGACAGATTTCCTCCATCTCCCCCATCGGGTTCGCTAACTATTTTAAACGCGTCTTTCAACTTTCGTACACGTTTCTCGTCTTCTTTTAAGCTCTCCTTCGTTCTGTTTTCATTTTTTTTTTTCTTCTTCTCCCAGCGAGAATCACGCGGTAATTGGTTTCATTTGAAAAGATGCTCTTCGATTGAACTGGAAACGAATCTACGTCGAGGTGATGGTGTTTTGTTAATGAACGACAATTAGGTATCGCATTACCTGTATACGTGTACGTGGAGAAGTGCGCGAAAATAAGAGGTAAATTGTGGCAGCTTTAGGCCTCGTGTACCACGTACGTTAAAACAAGCCTAACGCACGGTTAATACAGCATTAAAGTTAACGTACTGAACGGCAATTCTAAACCCCTTTTAGGAGGATAATAGAAAAGTTATCGACTCGGGGATAGCAGCTTACAACGACGTCGGATTGTAATTAATAGTATACGTCAAGTGGCACTCTATTCGATCCAGTGGCGTCGCCCGTACGGAAATTAAATGAAATTTCCAACAAATTTTTTCAACGCAAAAAAAACAAGAAAAAATGTTTCGCATACGTCGATAACGACGGAGCAAAGAATTAACGGACCAACGAAACAATTTGGCTCGACGTATCGCGACACCGAGATGCGATGAGAAAAATTCGATTTCTTTCTTAGATTTGAAAAAACATTTTTGAATTTGGGTTTGACTCTTTTTTTCTTTTAGATTTCGATCTTGGAAACTACTGAAGCGAATATCTCAGAAATCTGACAAGTTTTGCGAATAAAAATTGTGGCGATCGCGTTGAATCGTCGTCAAAAGTTGTCGCGGTAAATAAATTTGATAACTCGTACACAACTAGAAACGATCGGTGTTGATTTCTCAGAGCGCGAAACTTGTTTTTTTCAATTCCGGGGTGATCGCGATAACTTTTCTACGAAGAAGAAGGAAGTTAAGAAGAACCGAGGCGGAATGAGTTTTCCGGTTGTTGGAGGTATACGGATTATTTACCTCGCGATTATGAAAAGATACTCGAGAGGAGGGGAGTGTACGAAATCGACGGAGAAAAGTTGACACCGCGGTTTGAACGGCGGAGGACGCAGGAGACGATAGAAAAAAAACAAGCGGTTGGAAAGGTCTAGAATTTTGATTGTATTATAATGAGGTCGGAGGGAGCAAAGGCGCGAGGCGCCACTGCAGGGCGGGTCAAAAGTGGTTCGCAATTGATATAACGCACAGTTCACTCCCGGATCCAACCCCGGGGGAACGGGTAATTAATTAAGTTTGACTTACCGCGCGAATTACCAAGGCTTAAGTTAATTAATTGTAACTTGGCCCTTTGCGACGGGGCAAAATGGAGTTTGCGAAAATTTGTCACCTTTTAAAACTGATCGATTCTTGCCTTTCGACGGCTCAAAGGCTCCTCGCCTCCTCAATGAAAAACAATTAATTATCTACTTTTGTCAAAATTCACCTACGCCTAGCGTGTACGTTACACGGCCAAGTGTACCGCGCCTCGACAAAAAGAAAAAAATAAAAAAAAAAACCCCTCTCGAATCTCAATGATAAATAAGGAGTAAGTACAACGAGGATGCTGTACGCGCACCCCGCGCGTGTATCGGAAGAGGTGTGTGTGATATTTTTTTATTTCGGCTTTTTTTCCGGCGCTGTGCGAAACGACGTAATGAATACCCGTTTCGCTATTATATCCTGAATTAGCGTGAGAACATCAAAGTAGAGGTAAGTTCAGGTATTAACGCCGGTTAACTTCGTTACTTCCGGTCTATTCGCAAATTAGTCCGCGCGAATCACTTACCAATTTACTGCAATAATCCGCGTGCGTCGAGTGGCTAATTGTAAATTGCACACGAATCAGCGGCTCATCTCGCCTTCCCAATTAGGTGATGCGTGTATAATACGCACGCACGACCCACCGGAGATTGTGCGAACACACCTATGCGAACACCACAGCGCGAATCCAACGATTACATTACTTTTCGGCGGAAGATGATTTCGAGCTGCGCGATTCATCACCGCGGTCTTCGCTCGAAGGATACGCGCGTATCGTCGTAACGGCGCGTCGGTTGTCCGGTCGGGGGGAGAAAAAAAAAAAAAAAGCTGCGAAATCTCGGCGTGGCTCGCTTCTTTTCTTTTTTTTTTTTTCTCTTTCCTCCGCCGATAAAGCCGCGAGGTTTTTTCAAAGTTTACGGCGGCCCCTCGGGGGCGTCGTCGTATATCGGGCAGAGTCTCGCGAAATCGCGTGCGTGGAACGTCGGCGGCGTGATATCGTCGTTGCCGAGGGTGTGTAACGTTGACCCTCCGGCAGCCGCGCGGTTCAATTGGACAATAAATGAGAATAAAATAAATTAACGAAGAATATAATGCTTTAGGAAGGACTCGAAGCCATTGCATGTGTGTCGGGAGAACACCCTTTGTTTAACGGCGTTGCCTAAGCTTTTGTTTCAGTTATATGGCGCGAGGCTACCCACAGCAAGCCAATAAAACGAAAAACCACCGCTTTACACAATGCCACGTATTTGCATAATTTCGCGTAATCTCAACCATTTTAGGTTTTGTTTCAACCGGGGAATTTATGGAGATGGTTTCCTAAGCGCGTAAAGAAGAAAATTTCAAAATTTAAGGGGGTAAGGAACCCACGCCGACGACCTCCGTACCCCTCGACGGCGAGCCCCTTTGACCACGCTTGCGACGTTCGCTACACGCGCGGATCCCAGCCCTAAATTCTCCACCCCTCTCGCGCGGCAGAGGCGCGCGTTATTAACCCGGTCGAAAGCCGCGCGTCGAAACAACCGACGACTCGGAAGGGTAGCGACAACGGACGAAATACGAGGAGGACATTTTTCGGGGAATCGAACAAATTTGCCAAAATGATCGTCGATTTCGGGGGGGGGGGGGGGGGCAGAGGGCGAAATGCATATTTATATATCTCTTCGAGGGAAGGGCGTACAAGTTTGGCACCTGCACTCGATTGGGAAGAGATACGGGCGATACACGTCCGCGCATGAGTATACGGGATACGAAGGTACGATGTGTACGAAGGTGTAATAAATTAATCGAGTGCCAAGAACTACTTAATAATAATTGAACAAAGTAGCGAAATACCGCGCTTACACCGTGCGCCGTGCGTTGCGCCTGCGAACGTTAGACATTTGATTAATGACGTCACCGCTCATTGGTCACGCTACTAATAAAGGAGCGTTCACACATATTAAACCCGCACCGCGCCTACGCCGCCAACTTGATACCGAACGAACGAAACACCTATCCACTCGCACACACACGTTCACGAACACGACGACGACGACCGATATATATATATACACGCGGGGACGTGGTCAGGGGGGGGAACCTAAAGGTGTGTTAGAGTTGCGCGCATACGTACGGTAAATGTAGCCTTTTGTAACGAGGGAATGGCGTGCCTCGGTCATAATTGAGGCAGGCAGGCACAATCCAATCGTTTTTAATCATCGAATTCACATCTCGCGCTGCCCGGCCAAGTTTCCCGTGCTCGACTTCGAGCCCCGAGTACCTCCACCTCCGCCTCCACCTCCACCTCAACCTCCACCAGCGCCCGTGTTCGGGCGCTTTTGAACGCCGGATTCAGATTCTAATCGCGTTGCTCTCTTACGCCATTTTACGAGCCCTAAATATTTCCCTCCGTAATAAGGATTTTTGTTCAGATTTAACGCACTTTATAATACCAATTTTTTTCATGTCTCCCTCTCCGTCTTCCCACCCCTTGGTTACACTTTTTCTCTTTTATCGCACCGTTGCGTGGGCGCGAGCCCTACCGGTTATTCAACCTACCGATCGAAATAATCGGTTCGCGATGACGCTCGATTAGAGCGCGTGGTGCTCGTTACGTTGTAATCGAAGAATCAAGGGTAATACACGCTGTGTGACTCGTAAATCTACGGCGGAGCGTTTGACGGGCGCAGGTTGATGGGATGATCGGTGAAATATGTTCGAGAGTAGAGGAGGGGATGGGAGACGCAGCTTCCGCGTCGTTCGGTGCCCCGATAATACGGGGAGCGTAATTACGGCTAATGATATGTACACGCGTAAGCGACCGCGTTGCTCGGTACGTCCGATAAAAAAAAAAGATTTAGATTCCGTGTCAAAGCGCGAGTAATAGCGATTTGACGAATCGTTGTAATAGAAAACTGCAGCCGATGCAGATCGAGTCGACGTTATTCCTGCACACCGTTTTGGGTTGACCATATGTCGACATGTGCCATCGCGTGTGTGTACGATTCAAAGCGAGTTGCGCGCTTCGCCGAGTCACGAAGGCGAACTGTAAAGAAAAAGGCCCCGAGGCGGGTCCAGATAGCCCGGGACCCCGCCAGTGTTTTTCGTGCAACGTTCGGTCGATTATGTACCCCGAGGATCGCGAGCGAGCGAATACATGCGAACGTGTGCGCGCGCGTGCGTGTGTATAGGTAGAGGTAACCGGTAGGTGCGATATAAGTGTATGATTTCACGCGGTAGGTGCCGTTTGTTTTTCAACGACGGAGAAATCCGCGTGTTTCCAATAAACGGGGTAACCATTTGTTATACCGTACGGTGAAAATCCTTGACGAGGAATTTCACTCACGGAGATCGATAATTATTATATATCTCACTTTGATTACCTGTTATAAACCAAGTACGACTCGTTCTCGTCACTGGATTGTAAAATTTTCGGCGTGCCGGAGAATTTCTAATCAGAAAACTTGCTTAAAATATACGCTCGTTTTTTTTTTTTTTTTTTCATTCCGCTACGTATATCTGTACGTATATATTATATTCATAAAATTTTATACGATTCGTTTTTTACATAACTCGTCGCAGGACGTGTTTCGCGTTTGATATATTTAATGTAATCATCTCGTCGAGTTCTCGACCCTTAAAAGAGACTCGGAACGACCGAGAAGGACAAATTACCGGCAAGTTTACCAATCTGATATTTTACCCCCTCGCCCCTCGCCCTTCGCCCTTCGCCCCTCGCCCCTCGGCCGACTAACCGCCTACGTCCTCCGCGGCTCCGCCTTCGCCCGGCGACCGCCGCCGCCGCCGCCGCCGCATCGTCGGTCGCTGATAATCTTGGAAGGGGCTTTTTAAATTGGTTCCTTTGAGCGGCTAGCGGTTGAAACGAGTTTTATTGGAATAATTTTCGAGCTCGAACCCGAAGTACCGAGAAATTACCTGGTTTACACGTACATAAGATTATACATACCGAGAGCGTTGGGGGAATTTCGCCCATGCAAAGACCACGCGCGGTACGAGCGAGGCGTCCAGCGTCCGAGCATCGTCCGAGGGCTGAAAAAAACTTGGTACTCCTGCATTCGTCGTCGAAAACTTTGATTCCCCCCCGCCCTCGCTAATTAATATTTATTCGCCTAATTGTACCTAGAAATGGATAAATATAAGTGTCCCGAAACCGCGGCCTCTACGAGGGGTCGAGTTATTTACTCGTCGGACAGCGAATGTTTAGCGTTATCCGTTCGGGCAATATTGACACGCCCGCGCGGCATTGCTGTACAAATATGTAACAGATGTGTGCGTACGTCGACATATATATATATATATATACAGGGCGCGGGTGTACACCACCTCAGGATAAACGCGCTCCACGAGCGGCGGGGGTCTCGCTGAGTCGATTCTCGTTATCTTCTACTAAAATGTCCTTTAATCGCCCGATAGCCGTGCGCATTAATTATTCACAGCTACCGTAAGTTCTCCCAAAAAAAAAAAAAATGCAAATTCTCACACAAACCGTATCGATATATATATATATATATATATAAAGTAAAATGATCACATCGGAGTGCGTTTCTTTTCGTGTTGAAATTTTATTGTTTTTTTTTTGTTTTTTTTTTTTTTGAACACTTGAAAAAGACTCGGGGTACAGGTACGTTACGTACGGGTTTCAACTCACAATCGGTCTCTATATACCATAGCGTCGAGCAATTAAAAAAATACATTTAATTAATTCGAATAAAAGTTAAGTTAATTGCCGAGTTTCTCACAAAGTAAATATACGAGTGTGCGTGTGTATATAAAGTAGGTATTCGTACGCGTTCCCTGGGTGTTCGCGATAATGGTAATTGTAGGTAAGAATATAACTTTATGTATTTTGCTATGATCATCTCGCTCACTTTACCACTCGCAAAGCGATTTCATTTCCTAGTTCTGTCGGCGGTCTAATCGCGTCGGCGCATCTACATCGTATCCACCAACCTTCGGCGAAGCTCAATACCGGGGGAACGGCACTTTCTTTTCACGCCGGGTACACCACAATTGCACACGTTGTACCTACGAACTATTTACACGCACACGCGAGTCGAGGGGGGAATCCCGCATGCACGAGGAGGAAGAACTGCGTTTAGACGCGATTATGATGATCGTAGGAACATACATACGGAGAGACGTAGAGGTGAACGGCGTTCGTCCTTCTCACCTTATCCGATAATTGAGCGTGTTATTTCCCATTCCTTTAATTGTTTTACGCCGGCGTGTCCATCGCGCGAGGCGTCGCGGTTATATATTCGCCGTATATTCGGTCGGGATAAACGCGCGGGCTACCACCACCGCTCACGATTAGGAGCGAGAGAATCGAGGGATTAGCATTTTACAGGCGAGATATCCTGCTCGGGCTGCTCACCTGCCGTTTTATTGGCTTGTCGTGCGAAGAAGCCATACCGTAGCAGCATTCCGGTGTGTACCGTTCTCACCTGTACATACGTGTTTATATACCTCTACCCTACGTAAACATATATACATATATATATATATACGGCAGTATATCGACGAACGTAAGCCATCCGCAACTTCTTCATACTTCCAAGCTCGCCGCGGACTAGGTTATACGATGCACGCGTGTATCGTAATGCATCGGCAGCAGGAGCGAGATACAGCCGGTTTATACAGACCCGTTATGGCCGCCCGGATTGTCGGCTACGGACATAGGAGCTGGATTCGCGTTTGTAAAGTAAAGTACAGAGGTACGTACCTACGTCTTCATCTCGACCTGTGACGCGGCGAGGAGAAATTACGCGAGTACAGAGTAGGAAAAAAAAAAAAATGGTTGAAACGGGGGTCCGACGTCCAGACAAATTGTCATTACGAGTCCTCAAAACGCGCTGCGCGTTCCACAACTTCGCCCGTGTGGAGGCGCGGGGGTTGTGTAAAAAAAAAAAAAAAAAAATTACTCTTTCTTTGTCGAGGTCTGACGCTAATTTCGGTAACGGATCGACGCTAATTCGGGGCGTGAAATCAAAAAGCAATGCGCGAGAGTCCCGGACGAAGGGCATTAAAGTTATACGCGGAGCTAAAACTTCCAGAGAGAACCCGCACCCGGAGGACGGATAAGCCGTCCCAAACTACAAGTGTAAACGATCGAAAAAGTTGTTAACTGCTCGGAAATCGGTAATCACCCGTAATAATCGACCCTCTATGTAACTGGCATATAGTTTTTGTTGAGAAACATCGCCTACCCGCGCGCCGTCGTCAATCTGCCGCAACACTCTCCGTTCTTCATTCTTCTTTTGATACAACACGTTGCGCGTTATTTTTTTTTCCTTCTTTCTTTCTTTCTTCTTTCCCTCCCCCTCGCCGCGTCAATAACGGCTACGATTCATCGGTATTCCATTATTTTCGACGATCCACCTATTCGCGAGGAAACGATTCTTGGCGAGATTAAAAACTTATAAAATCTCCTGCAATTTGTCCCGCGGGAAGACGAATCGCAGGTGTTCGTAAGGGTGTAGGACGCATACATATGCGTAGAGTGTATCAATGGTTGTGAGGTGTATCCATAAAAATAACGTCCGAACGACCGAAGCTTGTAACACAATTTAACGATTTCTCCAAAAGCATCATCTATCTTTGGCAGCGGACAAAGGAACGATAATTAAATTAAATTAAACCCCCCCCCCCCCCCCCCGTTTCCCCCTTTGCCTCGCAACCACCCTCCCCCTCCCACCCTTTCTCCTAGCGGAGCTGCTCCCACTTTTATTTGCGGGCAATTTGCACTCCGCGCCGTAGTGCAAAAAATCAGAAATAATGCAACCGTATTAATCATCTCTCAGGCTTGCACGACGGCTGCTCTCCCTCTCGGCATTCTTTTTTTCTTTCTTTTCTTTTCTTTTCTTTTTCCACCATGCTACTATGCAGCAGCAGAGGAAGCGACGCGCGGATCGTGCAGCGGCACCGGGTTTCCATCCCGCTCACGAATTCGGAATTTAGAAAATCCCGAGGAAAGTTCGGTTTCATTCGACTGTTGAACGATTGGGAATCGGAGAAATAACTCGGTTCACGACCCGATGCAACGTTGGGATAAAATTTATTTATTCATACTTACAAAACTGTTTTATACCAACTTTCATACGATCTGGTCACATATATGTATCCGAACTTACGCCGTTCAATTACATGAATTGCAGATCAGAATTTTTTCGTTTTTTTTACCTTCTCCAAGCCACTCCCGTATTCGGAGGTGTTGAGCATTCGCACTTTTTTAAGGACGCCAGCTTTGGCCGCAACGCCGCGAGCACCTTGCTTTTGCGGAAAGACTTTTTTGGGCCTGTATAGAGAAGTAAAATAGACGGTGGTATAGTCAATGCGAGAATAAGAGGTCGGTAAATTTCGGAATCCGTTTCAGGCGTAAACGATTTTTGGTCATTTGGAATAGCGTGATAAGGTACTGCAGCATGTGGTACGAGAACACGGAGAAGGATGGAAAGGTGAAGGTAAAAAATGTCTCGCTTTGTGCCGGGGTACGAAAAGGAGAACTACTCGAGGGCTGGTACACGACGATGCGGAGTTCCAACTGACGTTGAAACTGAAATTTCATCAAGTTTTTTTTTATTCGCGCCCGTATCACTCAACGGCTCGACACCGTCCGCATATAATAATCATCGGCAATCACAACCGGCGCTGATTACGCTTACCCGGCTATTAAATACACGCGACAAATATTACGCCAGTTTCTCCGCAATTCGGAAGAGCGATTATTCGCCGCTTTTGTTCGAATCTCGACCAGCACTACGTCACTCGATTAAAATCGCTCTCCCACGAATCGGATAATCGCGTCAATTAATTTCGTCGATCGCTTTCGCATATCGTCGGTGCGCCTCGTCGTTTCTCCTCAAGTTACTCCACCGTGATGCCCGACTATTCGTACGATTCCATGTAATATGCACGCGTAATTACCGACATCCAGGGAAATCGGTATAGCTGCCGCGCATATCGGCGCGTGTTGAAACGTTACACACTGCGACGATGACGAGCGGCGCGCGTTCCACGAACTGTCGCTTGATCGTGTCACCGTAACGTATCATCCGTCATCCGTCATCCGTCGCCTGTTTAATGTCGTTGGACGGTAATCTCCCATATTGTTACCTGCGGTTCACCGTGTCTCGCGTAAGCCGAGGAGGCAACACCCACCACCCACCACCACCCTCGCCTCTTCACGCTCGAACTTTTTAACGTACGGTGAATTCGTCGGGCGTACAATACCATACGCTTACGTACGTACGTACGTACGTTGTAAGTATCGCGAGCGCTGAGAGCGAAAGCATAGGAACTGACGCGTCGTCCGCGTTATCCGCGCGCGTTTGTCCGATTCGAAAATTCACGTGCATGGCGTTTACTGTTCCGCGAGTACACCGGGGAGCCGGCCGGTCGCCACGTACAGCGGACTATACCGCGACTGCCTGCCGCTATTGTTCGTAATTATACAATACGGCTATTAAACAGACTGATGCGACCCAACGTTTCCGCCGGTCGAACATTTCTCGAGTAGCTTATAACCGAGTCGAATTTAAAAACTTTTTGGAGCATTCCCAGTCGTCGTTAATGCGTCCGCAAGACACGTTTATAGCTAAAAACTTACGGTTATTTGACTGTCATTCAACTGTCATTTCGTAAAGTTCGTAGCGATTATTTGGAACGTAGTTGTGCGCGGACGTCACCGACTCCCCCGAGGAAGACCGTGCCCGCGGTCAGAGCGATTTATAATAGGTGAAAGGAAACTACGCAGCTCGTACGACAATCCGGATCAATGCAGTAGACGGTGGGGACGCGAGGACTCGAACTTCGGAGAAAAGTAGTCGTCTGTTTCCACGGCTGTTGAACGCGAAAATTCGCCCGCGATTGTACCAACTCTGGACGTGTGGAGGATCGGTGAGAACGGAACAAGGAAACTTCGAGCGAGGACACAAGTTTCGCAACGAATCGTGCGAATCGATTGCTATAAGGGATCGTCACTCACCTTTCGTTGGAGAGGCGATTGTTGTGGATCTTCTTTCCGTTGTCCTGAAGAGTCTTACCGATTCCTCCGATTTTTTGAGGCGGATCTCTGAGCCCGAAACTTTTCGCAAAATGTCCCAGATGAAGCTCCTTCCTGTCGAATATCTCTCGCATCTCTCTGGGGTAACTGGCGTAAAAACGTATCCACGACACGTAGGCTGTAATCGAGAAAAATCGAGGCGACACATGTTATTCATCGGTAGCGCAACGTAGAGAAAAACACTTCAACATTTCTACCGGCGGTATATGTACAGTGTACATGGATACGAAAGCCTTACTCGGAGTAGATTGTAGAACATGGATGATCATAAACGGTTTTGCCTTAAAAGAATGGTCATTTATACGGTCGTTGGAAACGGTGAATCGAATAAGGCTATGCGGGCGTAATGTATCGTCCTTAATTACTTGGTAAAGTAAGACGCTCCATCGAGTGACCGTAACTCGTTACCGCCGTCTGTGCGTTTACTCCTATCCACGTTACAAGGTTCCACACGTCGCGCAAAGACGAATTTCAATTTCGACGATCGGGTTCGCGAAATCCGGACGACATCCGACTCACTTCGGGACGCGCGACGCTTTTCCCGATTCCAGTGTATCGGCTACACCGTACGTATACGTCAACGTGGGCCATTGTTAAACGCGCGCCTCTATATACCGGTATACTAATTTCTACACGAATAGAATTCCGGGCTGACCGCACAATGATAAATAATGTCACGTGCCCCGAAGGACACGGGTAGGGGTAACGACTCGATGCATGCCCTGATTAATTGCGCTTCCATTAGGATCGCTGTAGGTCCTTCTGCAACGGTAGAGGGGGGGGGGGGGGGGGGGGTGAGGGGGTGGGGTGTGGGAGCTGTTCCGCAGCGTGCTATTACAGGGCATTAAGGGCTGGAAGTCAAGTGCTGTGGCTAATAGTTGCCCTATACACACTTTTCGGTACTCGAGCCACATCTCCTCTTACACACTCGCGTCGCGAACGTATACCTATTACACGAGCGCAGGGGTGGGAACCCGTGGGGTTCCTCGGTCCCCAGTGAACTTCACACGTGCACCAGATTCCGCACACTCGGTGTTTATATTTTTCCAAACTTTAAACCCCGCATACAACCTGACGAACGGACGAGACCGACTTTCGGATATGGGGAAGCGGAGGAGTCTGTGACGCGGGGAATGAAAAGGATAATAAGAAACGTCGCGTTGAGATAAAAAAAATGAAAACGTAGAAAGAGAAAGGGAAAGAGAATAAAGGCGGGCGAAAGAAATATTTTTCTCCATTTAGCACATAAATCTGAAAGGGGAAAAGTAAGGGGCGGGTATTGTTCCTAAGTGATATAACTACATCTTATTGTATTTGTATCCTGTATGGCTGTATCGCATTGTTAAGACTCTCCACGCCACAAAGCGTAAGTGGTTTTGGCTGGCGGAAGCCACATTCAGTGGTTGGATCGCGTCGGCCTACCACCACCACCCTCGAACCGGCGGTGTGAACGATATCCTTTATTCGACGTAACTCCGCCGTTCCTAGACTCCTCTCCGTCGCCCCTCCCAGAAACGACCCCCCCTCGATCTCTATCGCCCGATGATTTTCCGTCGGGACCGCGGGCCCTTCGAACGATCGCCAAAAATCACAACGATCGATCCAGGCGATGATCGTTACGAACGACGCGCAGGTGCGAAAAGTTTCAACGACGCTACCCCGTTTCAGAGGCAGTGAACGGATTATCGTATAGGAATGACAAGTGAATCGCGAGACAAACTCTCGGTATTATCGCGAAGAGAGTGTAGGCAGGGGTGCGAACCGTATACGCCGGATAAAGTGGATGAATCTCTCAGCTTAGTATAGAGAGCGGAGCCACCCCTCGACCCCCCACCCCCCGTCCCCCTGTTTCCCCTTTAGCCCGTATTTCCCTCTTCCGACCGCATGGAACCCCGCCCAAGTCGGATCCCTCGGTTGTCGTCGGGAGCTGTAGTCACCGTTGAGGGTTGTTGAGCTCTATCGGGGTGATAATGTTACGAATTAGCGAGATTTCCACTTCTATTCTCATCCGCATCGCCCATTTCGCCCATTTCGCCACTTTACCACCACCACCACCACCACCACCACCTCTCGCCTCTCGCCTACAGTATATAACAGATATATATCCGGCGGCGTACACCTATTCCCTATTACCACACCCTTACACCGGTATAGACACCGCGCTGTATAAACCGACGGTATACGGACATAAAATAAATTTCAATTCCCCCTGTACAACCGTAGGATACACCAAGCTGGTGCGCCACTGTCTGTACCGACGTATAAAAGAGCTTTACTTCTAGCTGTACTTCACTTATTCGACTAGTAGTTTACAGTCCCGTAAATGGGGCTGCTATTCCAGACGAAGGTTCTACCGTCTCTACCGCGTTATTACGGAGCCAGTGTCTCCCTTCAACGGGACAAAACTATATATGCACATACTTCGTTAGGTATACACATAGATCCCGTCTGTTGTTCGAACGTATTTGAAATTTCTCAAATGTCGATGGACGTATAAACGTGCGATATACATATACTATAGGTACGTACGAGTGGGTATATTTTAAACGTTGGCTCGATAATGTGGCTAAGTACCGACTGCTCCGAAGTATTTCGAAAAGCGAGCTAAACTCACGGAACCAAAAGCAAACCAAGCTAAACCAAAGCAAGCCATAAATCTCGCTGAAAGGTTTTCACGGGGAGGGTAGCCTTGTCGGCGTCAACCGAAGCTTTTCACGAAGGTTAGTCGCGGATTTGGAACGGTTAAGCCAGAAGACGAGGTTTCGAGCCTGAATCAGATCGCGTTGAGCCTCGCGATTTGATTGACGGTACACAACTAGCCACTTGACCGTTAGCGATTGATCGATCGATCCGCGAAATTTCGAAGGTGCCTAATGTCCTTTCGGGGCGTTTCTTGCTTCTCCGTCACCGTCATACGTCGATCTTGGCCATACCACCCGACAAACTAATTTGTCACATTGGCGAGTGTCGCTAATTGCGAATTTCTGTCGCTATAATTTAACGCGACTCTCGAGAATCATACGTGTCGAGAGGACGTGAGTAAACTCCGTAGAATTTCGATGGTGGAGAGAAAGAAAAAAAAAAAAAAAAAAAGAAAGAAAGGTGTGGAAATGAAGGTAATCGGCATAAGAAATTAAGTGTTGGGTATACGAAGTGCGAGTAACTTAATATTACTATTATTAGGTAGTACGGGGCCACGTATAAGAGGGGGGGTTCTAAGTCAATTGAGAAGGACTAGCGGAGGGCGCTGCATCCCCTCGTCGAATAAAATCACCCCCCTGCAGTAGCGGTAGCATCGGGATGCGTGAGGCCTATACCCGGTGCGTCGAGTGGAATCGAGTGGCGGCCGCGTTCCACGGTATAGGAGTCCTATTTACATATTTACATAACTACATATTTACATAGTCTACGAGGTACGAGCTGCTGCTCGAGGGATGATCTTGTTTGCTATGGTATGGTTATCCCATTACGGTTGCCATTGGCACGGGGAACTATTTATTTGCTGCAATAATAAATCCATTCGAATAATTTAAATCCGCCACGGGGGGTTCGACTAATAATTTTCTTCTTATATATATATAAAGAAAAAAAAAAAAAAAAAAAAGTAAAAGAGAAAATAAAACAGTCGGTTATCGTTCGGGCGACGACGCATACCGAGAAAACTTTCTCGCTCGAATTCTAAGGAGTATACAGACAGATAGATAGATATACATAAATATACCAACGGTGAAATGATTTCCCGCCGTACGCTGACCTCCGCGTTGTACAGATCCTCCCCCGATTCCTCCGTCAATTTATTCGTCAAGCGGCTCGTGGCTTAATGGCGAATGAATAAAAACAGCTGATTTTTTTACTTACCCTTGCAGGCTTTCTTGTGTATCTCCTTGTCCTCTAACACGAGGGTCTCGAATTGATTTTGGAGGGCGGTAGCGGCAGCTTCGACGCTGTTACGCGTCGACAGAGGGCCGAGTAGTTTATCCAGTATTCCCGACATGTCCTCCTGTTGTATCCTCACTCTTCGCGACTCCAACATCCGAACGAACTCGACTTCCGGTGGGGTCAGGAATATCACGGCGGAACCGGATGACCCGGCACGGGCGGTTCGGCCCACACGATGCACGTAATCTCTCGCCGAGAGGGGCCCCGTGTACTGGACCACGCTGTCCACCTTCGGAAGGTCAAGCCCGCGGGCAGCGACGTCCTGTAAACAGCGACGTGAAAGCGCATGATTTTGATTGAACCGTGCATTCCTTTAATTTATGAATATTGTTTTTTTCAGAATATCTCGTAGATAATAAATGATTCGTGTGTATCACGAACAGTGACCGCCGCCGCCGCCGCCGCCGCCGCCGCTGCTGCATGATTCATGTGGACTCGTATATTTCTACCTACCATGGCGCTAGCACATGTAAAAGCGGTAAGATTAGAAAAAGAGGACGGAATCAAGTCGGGTAAAAAACGATTCCTGTTCACATGAATGTCCGATGAGCCGAGCGTTCCGTAGAAATACTCGTATACCTCACCCTACCTACGTCGGAAATGCTTACAAGGCACCGTTCGCGAACGAATTATTACAACTAATTTGAAAGCTGTGCGTGTAATAAAATAAATAAACGAAGGAGACGGAGAAAAAAAAAAAAAACATTGCTTCAGCAATTCCGTACAAAGTATAACCGCGGGCCGCGACTGCCGAGATCATTGAATCAATTTCGCAATATTGGTTTTTATGGGAACGAGTCGGAATAAATTCGAAAACCGAGCTAAACGAAACAAACGGAAACACAATCGATTGACGCCCATTAATATTCGGTAGGCCGTAGGAACCTCGGTCGCGAGTTAATAGTATACGGATATTCACGACCGAAATTGATAGCGTCGATTAAAATAAACGATCGTTTAAGAGCAGCCCGCGATCGGAAAGATCGGAAACGGATAGCCGTTCAAAACATCTCACTCCGGCCATAGATCATCTCGTTGGCGGCAGGCAACCGCGGCGCGGGAGGCCATTCCACGGGTTTCACCATAGGAATTAATAACGAGGATCCCCCGAGGAATTGTACTTACTCGGGAATTCCATCTTATTTCTCTTGCGAGCCAACATTCATTCACTCCAACATCGCGCGGTATTAACTCTTCCAGGTTTCATCGCGACGACGAGAAAGCTTTCAACGATTCGTACACCGGATGCTCTCAGAGCCCCCCGATTACACCGATACGAGGTGGTTTTCGATCTCTCCCGCGGTAAGGATACAGTTTCCCGGAGGAATCGTCGAACGTCTCCTCGGAACCCACCTGCGTCACCCACGAGCGAGGAGCGTTCGCTTCGGGGGCACCGTGCAGTTGGCGTCCACCTCTCGCCGCCCGCGGGGTCTGACCCTGCTCGTATCAACTCGAAATTCAAGTACCAACGCGTCGTACTAAATCATTACCTATCCAAACATAGTAGAGGAGGCGAAGCACGGCCGCGGACCCGACGCTCAAACGCTCACCGCTGGGGTTCGCAGCGGGGTTGACCGCACGGTTGGCCAACTGCTGACTTCGACGTACCGCACTTTGCCTTTTATACTCGGCGTGCTACGGGTCCACGGATTCACGTGTGCGCCCATATTTGTTGTTGCCTTACCTTACGAGTTACCCCTTCAGTTTGTAAGACATTTGTATGATTAAGCGGCTCGCTTCTACCCCACCACCCCCCTCCACTTCGACCACGCGAGTATGCCTGTACGCGGACAAATGTAAGTGGAGAGGGTGGAATAGTAACAAGATACTAGAGTCATCCCAAGAGTTCTCAAAAACCATAATAGCTACGCGAAGAATGAAGCGGACACGAAAATAATGCGATACGCTTCAATGGCTTACAACGGCGTTTATTATTATGTCGACGAAAGTAAACCACCTTCGAAAACTTACAGGGGATCGAGCCTTCTCTGACCCATAGAAGAATGCAAATGGAAGTGATTCTCGCTCGAACCGAAAAGAGGAAAGAAAAAAAATGTAAAAAAAAAAAGTAAAAAAAGTAAAAAAAAGTAAAAAGAAATCATACGAAGAGATCAAAATTTGACTCGGGAGTGTGCCTCACGCGACGCAGTGCTACATACCAATTATTTTCCCCGAGCAAAGAATTCCCCTGTGCGAGCGTAATAGAGAGTAGCGATTGGACGGGGCGCCCGTTCGCTCCAGCGGAAACGATCGAGATCAAAGAGCAGAGCCCATGGCGAATGGTGCGTGGCATGAAATTCGAATCGGATTGATGAAATACACTCTTCCAGTTGGTCAAACGTAGAAACCATGCACTCGCTTGGGCAGGACTGTTAGACTTCATAACACCGGATGAAACCACCACCACCACCACGGAGCTGCTACTAACTTTTGCTGCAGCTAGTAGTAGCCGTTCCTTGGCTCAATGGCTGATCCTTATTCTCAGAGCGATCGAGTTACTACTTCTCTTATTTTCTACCGCTGCCTGCCGCTGTTGCTGCAGGACATCCACGTCACGGACAGCAGTTCTCGCGAGCTACAATCGTTTCTTTTACTGACGTTTTGCTTTTTTTTTTTTTTTTTGTCAACGCTTTACGTATATCTCTAGGTTTTTTTTTTTACTGCGATACACCCGACCAGAAATTCCCATGTCAATCCGATCGGAGAAAACGACACCTATTTTCTCGATACCAGAATCACTTTTTCCAAGGAAAGTATATTTTTCCACGTACAATTGTAGCGACGATGAATTTATTTGTCGAGCAGTCTTGTTTTATGGATCAAACGACAAAGAGGATACGTTTAATGGAAACTCGCCGCTTTGCGCAACAAATTTATCGTACGGTCCGTCAAGTCGGATCGAAAAGGACGGGGTATTGTGCGGTTAAATTGTCGCCGACCCCCCGCGGTTCGATGAAATTAAACCACGAAATGGTATTTGTGTATCAGACGTGGAGCTGCTGCGGCGGTGAGCGTGGCTAACTTACGTGAAGCTACAAAAAAAAAATAGAATACCGCCTAATAAGGAACCATCGTTACCGCGAGTCCGATCTCAAAAATACACCCGAATTCCATCGTCGGGTCTCTGGCGTTTTTTAATGCGTGAATACACGTCAGGGTGCCCCCCCCCTCGCGGGAAAATACGTCGGTTACAAAAATCAATTCGATTAACGAATTGAAACGTAGTTTCAATGAAGTCGAAGCTCGATCCACTACATTTACGAAAGATTCATCGGATTCGCGATGCTATTTATTGCAAAGTTCGCGAGATAATACACAAGGCTGCAATCACGGCACGCAGGGAGTCTCGCTGCTCGATTGAAGGAAGTATAATGATAATTACATGGTACAAGGTGCGTTCATGATGCGTGTGGAAAGATGTGTGCATTGCGGCAGTTCAGCAGCACGCCGGTGGAGTTTAATTTTTCCCCAAGCGCAGCGTGAAGCAAAGATATTAAATTTCTTCTTGAAAGAATAAGTCACGGTTTAATTTACAGCTTCGCTCGTCTGCTGCAGCGGAGTATAAGGGAGTGGTGGCCATATTTCACATTCGTTTTTTTTCTCCATTTTTTATACGCGCTCACGGAAGTGACGTCCGCTGCTCGCCTTTTATTTACGGTCGTGTCGACGCTCGATTATACCCGCACTTATACTCATTTTAATAGAGAATTTTTTACATTATTTATACAGGAGTAGTGCATTCCTTCACCGGAATACTTGCCACCGTGGTTTTTATTAATCGGGAGCCGCAGACGTCGACCTCGATCAACTAGGATTAGGACTCTATTCGTCGTTGTACAACCGCTGTACGACTGACGAAGAAAAAAATAAAGGCGAATTTATCGGAAAAAAAAAAATTTACGGGAATTAATTCCCCGCGATCGCGATCGCTCTCGGAGATCGCTACGCCAATGCTGAGCGCAGGTGGTTCATGGGTATACGTTTTATAATGAACTACGTTCTTCGGGAGGCACCCCTAGCGCGTGCCATTGTGGCTCCTTTAATTGCAATGATTATACTATAAAATTGCATTCACGAATTATAATAGTCCCGAGCTTTGTGCGGTGAACTCTAAAACTCGGTAGCCCAATTCTGACACGTAAATAACCAGAATCGACTGTAAGGCTCGACCGGGACTACCCACTGATCGCGTAATTATCGAGGCCATCAGTTATACAGCAATCTTTAAGACATCTTGTTAACCGCCGTGTACGTTCTTATACAGCGACCTTTCCACGAACTTGAAAAATAACGTCCCTACCGATTTCTGGTATTCGATTTAGAATCTCATTCCATCGCGCGATCGTTTCAAATTATTGTTTCGAACTTACCGTGCAAAGTAGAACGCCGCTCTTCGCCGCCCTGAATGTCTTGAAGACCTCGGTCCGCTCCTTTTGCGTCATGTTTCCATGGAGTTTGAAGAATTCGACGTCCACCAGGGGTTCGGAGTCCTCGTCGTTGTCGTCGGACGGCCGGCAAAGCACCGAAGTTAAAATTTCCGCGTGATAATCGACCATGTCTTGAGTCGCCATGAAGACGAGAGTCTTGTGCTGCCCCGCCGCCTGAGAAAGACAGAATCACGTTCAACGTGCGCGAATTTCGTCGTCAGAATTGCGACGAAACGAATCACGGAATTTTTATCGTATTTACCTGGCACTTTCCGGCGATGTACGCGCTCAGGCTGACCAGTCTCAATTTAGGAGGAGTGACGACGTAACTTTGCGCAACGCTTTGCGGAACGATCAAATCTTCGTTTATTTCGCTAACGCTTCCACCGGCTCTTTCTAAATTTTCTCTGGCCGCATCGACGACAACTGGATTGTCCATCGTGAGTCCGGCTAGTTTTTCGACTGCCTGCGTCAGAGTTGCAGACAGCAGGATTGTCTGTCTTCTGTTTTGATCTCGAGGTGGTTCGGGGTTCGCTATTAAATCCGGTTTTGCATCATCCTGACACAAATTTACATCCGTGTCTTCTTTGATTCTATGCTGCGAGGCTATCATTTTCTTCTTATCGCGCGGAACAGGAAGGAACGGTTTTATTCGGTTATTTTTCTTCATTCTAATCGGAAAATCTTGCCCCGCCCCATCCGAGTCGCTCTCCGTTCCCGAATGATATTCTCTTTGCGTCCCGCCCTCATCATCGTCGTCGTCATCATCGTCCTCGTCGTCATCGTCCTCTGCACGGATTTCCGAATGAATGACGTTCGACGGTTTCACTTTCTCGATGTCAACGTTCTCGGTATTCTCCCGTTCTTTTGTTACGAGCGATTTTTCGGGACCGGAAGTCTCGTTTATGGAACTTGTTTCGTCGGTTTTTATTGTTTCTGTACGCATGGCGTCTACCTCCGAGTCGGTGAATATTTTCTTTGCGTTTTGGCGGAGCATTTGCAAGGGATTGTAACCCGAATTACTGTTATCTTCGCTTTGGGTTTTTACAACTTTCTTCACACCGAATCTAGGCATACCTTTCTGCTCTTCGAGAGCGCTAACGATTCTGAAAAATTGTGATTGCATCACATTTCCGGAAACGATACGAAAAAAATAATCCTATTCGAACTAGACTGAAAATATTAATATTACAGGATAGTTCAAGACGTTATCGTTGATAATTAGAATAAATAAAAATTGTGATTTCAAAATAAAATATAAAATACTGAACGTAGAAGTTAAAAAATTTGAAGAGCAAAGGAATTTTTGATCTCAGGTATCTGGATTCGGAAGATAAATTGATCTATATATATGAAATTGATCGAGTTATCACCAATTTATCGATCCAGTAAGTGGAAAATCAAGGATATTTTAATGGGAAAAATTCTTAGCTTAATTTGACCGACGGATTCGGGTTCCAGGAGTCAGAATACGTTAAAAAAGCTCGATACTATTGATTTTTAAAATACTTCATTTTTGGTCCAAAAATCGAAAAAATCCAAAGGGGTACCCCTTGAAAATTTTTCGATTTTGGACCAAAAAAAAATATTTCATTTTATATGCTATTCTTATGTATTTTGATCTCAGGAATCTAAATTCACAAGTTAAATCGGTCTATCTATAAAATTGATCGAGTTATCGCCAATTTTTCACTTTTTGGAGCAGAAAAATTGAAATATCTCAAGGGGAAAAATTCGTAGCTCAATTTACTCAACGGATTCGTTTTCCTGGGGTCAAATTACATTAGAAAAATGTGATACGGTTAATTTTTAAAATACTTCATTTTCGGTTCAAAAATAGGAAAAATTCAATAAGGGGTACGCTCAAAGGGGTAAACGCTATTTTTGTAATTGAGCAAATAACGAATGAAATTGAATGCGGTGCGTGCAAGATCGGTAAAAATAAATAGGAAATTTCATCCCCAAAAACAAGAAGATTCACTTTTCGAAACAACGAACGAGCAACAAAAGGGCTGCAACATTTCCAACAGAACTCACATAAAGTACTTAATAATATTCGAGATATTTTCGAGGAGGAGTAAGACTCACCCAGAGATGTCCTTTTCATAGCCCATATCAAGCATTCTATCAGCTTCATCCAAAACAAAACATTGGACGTCATGCAGGCGCAGTGATTCTGTGTGTTTTATATGATCTAACAACCTCCCAGGTGTAGCTACTAATATTGTGCATCCTTTTCTCAATCGAGCTTTTTCAGCCTTCCGTTTTTCACCCCCTACTAGATACCCTGGTACAATCCACGTGAACGACTGCAAGACAAGTGAAAGGAATGATGAAGAATGTTGTGAATTATTCCTTCATCATATCCTTTTGTGCATTCTTTCTCACCTTTATGAGCTTGAGGAAACACTCGTAAGTTTGCAAAGCCAATTCCCTGGTTGGGACAACAATTAATGCTCGTAGTCCGCTTTCTCTTGTGAGTTTTGGCCTTATTTTATGTAAAGATTCGACTATAGGTAACGCGTAAGCTAGTGTTTTACCAGAACCAGTCTGGGATCGTACAAGAACATCTTTGCCAGATAGAATTTCGGGTATCGCCTTTTGTTGTACAGTTGTTAACTTTGTTATCTGCATATTTTGTTCCAAGTTTTGCACCTATTCAGAAAATATTCGATATAATTTGTTTTCATCTCTGTTTTCGCAGGTGAAAAACTACAAACCATGAATGGATGGAGATCAAAGTCACTGAATTTCGTAACAGAGAAAACTGCTTCATCCACTGGTTTTACAAATCTCTGTCCAATGTTTGGTATTTCTGGATTATTTCCGAACAAAGATGATATTTTACTTCCACCACCTCCACGAAGGGGTTGGTTGGCATGCACGTTATCGCTGATATTCTTTGTGGAGTCTCTGTTTCCAACATTGAAGTTTTTATTATTGTCGAATTTAACTTTCTTTGTACCCCGAGAGTCACCAGTGTGCTCGTTCGATTTTCTTTTGATATTAGCTGGCCTAGTTTCAGGTTTGTCTAAAATTTGAGCTGGCTCTGTCGGTAGAGCTAAAGTGACTTCAGAATCGATCGCATCAGATTTTTTCTGAAAGATATCTCCTAAAGATTTTTTATCAGCATTATGATTCTTGTCTCGTTTCCGCGCCAATATGGTTTTTATAGAAGTTCCTTTGCCCGGGTCAGCAAAAGACACAATTGGTTTATCTGAAACCGATGGCTCCTGAGTCTTGTCTGAATCGGATGCGTGAAACTGGTGTTTGAAATCAGATTTCTCAGAGCTAGAGTTCGACGTAGTTGCTTTAACATTTTTTGAAATCTGGTCAGCTTTTGTTATATTTTTGGCAAGTTTTTGTGTCATCAAGTTTCTATTAACAATAGCTGCTAATGATTTCTGTTTGATTCGACTTTTAGGAGCATCAGTTATCAGTTCAGTATTATCTTTTTCTATGGAATCATTCCGAACCTTTGATCGATTCAATTTTTTCATCTGTCTCTTGAATTGTGGCTTGAAAAATTCTTTTTTGTAACCTGTTGTCTGAATTTAGAAATATACGAGTTGAATTATTTGACTTCCAAGCTTACGAATAAGATCAGCAGTTTACCCTGAATATAACCTACAAATTACCTTTTTAGATGTACCTTTCGCCGGGGCGGTGGTAGAAATATTTAAAGAGATATCCATGTCTTGAACAGTCATGACAAATCTACGATTAATTATAACACTCACTACAACTAGGAAATTAAATCGCAACTAAGCAGAGGAAAATAACAGAATCTTTCTCTTATTGACAGACCACGTGAAACCCGCACTCAACAGCACTTGCAGCGACCAGCTGCTTCGTGGCCATGCGCAGCTTTGCCGAGTTGTTCTCCATCTCTTTTACGCGGTCGATCTATCTTTCGAATTTAAAAGATGAGTCGACAGAGTATTTTCTGCTGCATGTTGCTCGTTCGCATTTAAATGTTAGCATTATACTCTGAATTAATATTCATGATCTAAAGCGATGTTCCCGATATCACATTTACAGAACGGATATTTTCAATGGGAATTATAATGAAACAATCGGCGTCGTATGGAACACTATTATTTGCTCAATTACTTCACAGCTGCGTATATGTTTACATTTTTTTTAACACATGTTATCGTCGCGCGGGTAGGACTCCAGTATAGTTTCATATAACATCGAGGAGAGATCATCAGCAACTCACTACATCTTTTACCGTGATTTAAATGGTGCAATGAAGCGATTCTGCGGCGTTAGTTTCACTGTAGCGGCTCGGATTATTGGCGTTCTTGATTTAGTAAGAAAAATTCTGTTTTTTGCACGACTCATCTGGCGAAAAAGAAATCATCAACTAAAAAAAGTTAATTTTCTCTTTCATAGTCAACGGCGGTACTCGCGATAAACTTTTTGGCAGAAGAATTTGCTAGCGACTCAAAACGAGTGTTCGTATTTGACGAAATAAGGATTTTTTTGGGTTTGAATTGGGCAAGACCGTCAGGAAATTGCAGGAGCCATGAACCCGAATGTAAAACAAGAGCGCTGTTGGAAAAAATACACGAATAACACATTTTACACTTCGTTTACGGACTTATAATATCGTATTTTTTTCAGATACGTGGGTCCTTTTTTGCCTCTTATTTTATTCTATGGTTCACCTGATGTGCACTGCTACCCTTGTATTAGCCACGATTTTCGTAAGTATCACAACAGTACGGAATCACAGTTATGAATCTGATCGTCGGTGACCTCTGAAATTTTACGACAGAAAACAAAGAGTCAGGCTCTGCCATGGCTGACCTTTGAGATCATCAACCTGGCAAATCAAGGTGGATCGATATTCGTACATATTGTACAAGACAAGTGCGAAGATACAATGCTTGGAAACCACTACACGTGTCTGCCACTGGCAAGTTTCTACCTGAGTGAGTGTATACCGAATTATTTGTCACAAATAACGAGTGTGAACGGTAGATGTGTCGGTCGAATGGATTCCAAGTTTTCGTTATGATTGCACGTCGTTTGAGCAAAAACCGAAATAAGAGTCAGCCTTGATTTTGATGCGTCCGGCCAACTTTCAGCTGAATGATATTTGTGAAATTTATCTGCATGGACCGAGCAGCAGATCACATGCTTACGTTAATTGCTAAGTCAACTCGGGATTCACCTCTTCGTTGTTAAGTACAGTATGATGGAATTTATTATCCAACGATTCAATAAATAAATTGGGAAGTGATGAAACACTTCGTTAAATATGGGAAAGTCTAATGTGAGTTGTAGACTCTGTTGCCAGGCTGACTCAAGAAAATAATAACACTGACGTTAAGAAATAATTACATACGTAATTATCAAAGTAGATATAATCCACCATAATGTGTCTAGCCTCGCTCATTTTTCCTCATACGTACAGTGACACCTGTGCTGTTCTTGGAAATCTATATCTGATTAATTTTTGTTCCATTAGTTCTGGGCGTATTTTCCTGGAGCATTGTCTTCGCGGCGCAAAAATCATGGCCCAGCGAATCGACCGGCATCGTCTTGGGGTCGACCCAGAATTCCCTCATAGAATTACATTCGGCTAATTATAATTTGCCAAAAAGTCCCTCCGCTCTCGCCAACAATCGATCGATCTTCGAATCCCCGCAGCCGCCGATTCCATCGAAATATTACGAAGTTTGATCTGTTCCATCGGACGTACTCTTCTGTATACCTACTTATCTGTGCCTACTTTAAATATATTTAGATGAATAAATAAATCTTGCATTTTTTTCTGGATAATATTGATTACGAGTATCGATGATTTTTTTCTTTTTCCAACCTCGAACTCTGCATAAAGACGCAACGGACGTATGGTATAGCCGCAGGTACGGTAGGCCGTCTGAATTATTGCGGTACATATGCAAAGTTTGTGAATAGCAAACGATGATGGTAGTTGGATTTTCAATATCCCGAAAGCTAAGCTGTCAATAAATCAGAATAGATGCGGCTAATAGTGTGTATCAAACGCAAGGGCAGCAGACCGCGTCTTCATAGAAAACATGAGAAATGGTCGCGGTTACGTCAAAACACTTTTAAACTTCCCAGATTTAAATCCTGTAGCATATTTGGCGTACAGTGGACCGCGCGTACATATACACATCCATCTTTATCCATTCGTATCTGAGAACGATTTATTCTAGATTTTTACGATTATACAGGGAAATTTCGATGCACAGAAAGATGGAAAAAGGCACTTGAACGAATTTATTGCATCGAAGCATTCGCGTAAAAGCTATGAAAAGTTATCCCCAAAAGTTATCTGCATCTCCGGGGGTGAACGTCGCTTGACCATGATAATAACGTCGGAGTAAAAATAATAACGTCGGTTTTTAACAAACGCAAAAAAGGCGGGACAACCCTTTTCCAGATTCTCGCCGTATATAATAAGCTACGCGAATCACAAGAGAAAAGAGATTCTGCTGCGATGAAAAATAATAACAAAAAACAAAAAAAAACTCGTAATATAAAAGAAGGGGACATAATCTGAAGAAACGAAAGTACATAACCGCATACCGATTTCCGTTAATTTGAAAGTTTTCTGTTTTCCCAAGTAAACATCTCTTTACCTCACTCCGCGGGCAAAACCCCGACGAGGTATACGAGAAAAAAGTCTTTGAAATGAGATTTCCCTGCTCGCGAATAGGAAAGAGGGAAGTTCGTTATATTTTACAATCCATCGGGTCTCGAAGCGGCATTCTCGGAGCTGAGACTCTCTCTCTCTCGAAAAAAAAAAAAAAAAAAAAAGAGGAAAGTGGCCGGTGGTCGGGGGCGGATCGGCGGGCTAGGGGTGGAAACGGGTCTCGGCTTGTCAACTAGTGTTTTAAAAGTTTCCGACAGCCTACAAATTGGCTCGCTCAGTTCTTTTTAAAAGCACCAGCAAGCCAACCAACCGCGGAGCAGTTACGGCTATATATATACACACTGCCATGCCGATGCCGAGCGCAATGGGGGAGGAATCGCAGTAAGGGGAAGGTAATGTACCCAGCCATGAATTTTTACGAAGTTTAGATCTTGGCCGAGGCCGGGATCCTGCCCCCGGCAAGAGCCCGGAGTTCTATGGCCCATAAAGAAGCTATCTCACCGAACCGACACACAAGCCGCGCATCGCGGTGCACCGCGCCTCACATCCAAGCGAAATTCACACAGGGACGCATCCCCCGTGTCTACCGATACGATAACGACGAACGTCATTTACGTTACGTACATCGTCGATCGAAATGACGAGTGAATGTGGAAGTATGCAGTGGAAGTTTCGTACCTGAATCGGAGGTGATTATTTATTTTTTTTTTTTCAGGGTGGACGAGAGATCGGACGTGAGCGGGACGTATTTTGATTCTGGTATCGTAAGTAGTGAGCTGCATCGGTCGATTTCGCATTATTTTTCCCGACTGACAGATTTTATTGATCGGCCGAACGAAGGACGGAACTGAGCGCCTCATAAAGCTAACCAATGCTAATACCTCGCCACCCGACAAAGGCGCGGAGTTCCATCGGCGTCGGTTTTTCATCCCTTCCTAGATTCCATCCCGTAGGAAGAATGGATGAAAGTGGGGGCGACCGGCGAGCGACGCCAATGCGTCCGACCGGAATCTCCCATAAACGCGAAACCGAGTCTAATTCGTAATGTTGGCAGAGTCATCGCGCGGCATTGTTGCTTACGGGCGCATCGGTCGCCCTCGGCCCTGCACCTATGTACGTACCGTGCCTAATGCCGAAGTTATCGCAGGAAATAGTCTACTAAAGTGTTATCGAAGGACCAAGAGGCCCGCTTCGATCCGGGGGACGAAAACGAGACCCTCTACCGCGTCGTATTTCGATTGAATCAACGATCGCCTCTCCTCACGGCATAAACGATGAGAAAACGATGAATAAAATACGAGGCAAACTGGATACCCTTATTTATAGTTTTCAGAGGTGGAATTCAATTAAAACTTCCCACGAGTTTGCCAAATTTAGCGCCTGTATACTTTGAACCTTCGCAGAAGTTAAATCTGCAAAGTTCAGCTTCGCTGATTATAACGGCCGAGGTTTGAGATACTTGTAGGAGGGATCGAATATAAACACATGTCGCACGATCACACGATACTCAATTTGCAAAGATTATATAATTAATTATCATTGGAATTATTGCCCTCGTGATGTTTTTCTCGATCGACTCAATGACATCAACTTACGATAGATTTGGTCTTTGCTTTCGTTCATTTTCAGAAATTCTATTCATTTTCTGAACTCCGTTTTTTTCATTTTTTTCTTCCCCAGTCTCTCCTGGGTGCAGGAAGGTGTATACCTGTACTCGCACTATAGGCATTACATAAAACGTACGGATATATATATATGTATACGTATACAGTTAATTATCAATCAATTTTCTGTCCGTCAATTGTTTTCGAAGGGCGCATGCGGTTTTCGGTTTAAGTGGGATGCCGTGTTACCCCGGGTGTTACAAGCGCCCCGTCATATCCGCGAGATTAATTGCGTCGCTAATTATTAACCCTCCAAGTGACGGCAGCTACTGTAACGGTGTATGACCTGACTTATATATAACCCGCGAATATGCGTACAACACATAAGCTCGCGACACGCATACCTACAAATTATATGGTAGCATATTGTAGGTATACGTAGGATACGAGGTGAAACGTACCTACCTACGATATACGCGCGGCTCGACCCAAAGCGCGCAAATATAATGCCTTATATGTATCATACGTATATATGTATATGCATGTGTAGATACAAGTATATCCTGGATGATCGGTGAATCGTATTAATTCAAACGGCATTTCGAGGCCCATTCAAACCGCCGCAGTGTGAAACGCGATCTGCCGCTGCAGTTATCGGTCGATAAAGTGCGGTAGCATCGACATTAATTAGCTGTTACAAATTCTGGGGCGACGCGAGCAGCGACAACGTTAGAGGCGAAGGCTGCAGCGATTCCGGGCAAAAGGGGGAATTATTCCGACTCCTTGGGCCTCGGCCAATCGCTTGCGTAATCGAGAGAAGCGGAAGCGGAGGCGACCTCGATGGCACGGGCCGTAAATTTTCGATTGAGTGAAAAGTTTGTTTGGCAAAATGCTGTTGCCATTCCTACGTTCGTCTTAGCATATGAATACGCGCAACCCCTACCGTATGAAAATTTTCCAGTCTTCCTCCTTTTCATTCTTTTAATTTTTTTTTTTTTTTTCTCTTTCTTTCGTTTTTCTTTTATTTCTTTTTTTTTTTTCGCTTCCACCCTTTCAAATGACAGCCGTCGAGGGAATTTCCAGCGCACGCATCAATTTTGCGAATGGGAAAAAGATATTCGCTGCCAAAATTTCACTCCGCCATAATGTTCTCGATGGTTTGAAAGTGCTCAGGGGGGGAAGGGGATTCGTTTCTTGGCAAAAAAAAAGAGAAGAAGGGAAAAGAAAAAAGGTGTCCCGAAAGTTATTGCGGCGAATACTGTACGTAGCATGCGTGTAAACGTTATTTTCGAATTTGTCGGACTACTGCGAGTAACGCGCGGGTTAGTGCAGGAAGTTTGTATTATAATAGGCTCGAAACTCCTGCAGCGATATCGAGCTCCGGCGTCGGTCACGTGCGCACGCTTTTCCCGATTCTGAGGGAGATTTCTACAATGGAGAAAGTGAATTTGTGACCCCGCTTCGACGGTGGACACAATGGTTACATTTAATAGTACATTGAGCACCGACAGTAGTGACCCGTGACCCGCGTATACCATACAGCGCTGCGACAATGTCCGAAACCCGGGGACCAATAGCGCTACGTTTACTTCGAACATAAACGTCTGACCCTGATCACCTATGTAATAATTTGCAGAATTATAAAGCGGTCTCATACAAACGGAGTGTTCTAGATTTTAGAGGGGGCGTGACGCGAAGTGTCTTTGTCGTTCTCGATCGAATCGATGCGAGGATAGGATGATTCGACGATGTGGGTTTGGCGAAGAAAAAAAAAAATACAGCTATCACAGTTGGACGGACGTACGAAGTATAGACGGTGGAGTCGAGTAGTTAGCGTCGCACAGCGTCTCGTTGGCCATTTTCCTCGTCAGGCAAATGCAAAAGCAAAGCTCAGAAGCAATCACGAGCTTTCGAATGCAAAGCAGTCGGGCGGGCGGCTGGTTCTGCACACTTTTACATTCAAATTTAAACTCGTAGAGTGCGCGCGCGGGCTACGGGATTTAATATTTTACACCTCAAATGTTGGGCGTGCGCGAGATATGCAAAGCAGTTCGCTTTCAACTCAGATTGGATTTAAAACGTGCTAATTTGTTGAACATCCCCCCTCCGCTTCTCCTCGGCAACGCGACCCCCCCCCCCCCCCTTCCGGAGTCACCCTCAAGTGTACATATAAAATTTAAAATCTGCTTTGCATAACACGTCCGAACGCGAGTACACCGGTATACCGGCGAAGCTAGAGGTCGCGGCGCGCAACCTGTACCTACACCTATAGCGTTCCTACAATTTCACCCCGTTAAGCTAACGGTGAAGCTTCGACGGAGGTTTTTCGCGCAAGGCATAGGTAGGTACGTACGTACGTGTACTACGGACCACTACCTCAGTCTTCCTCTCTAGTGTCCGGCTCCTCGATTGACCGAAGAATTGATTCCCTAAGGATTGTGCATCGGCGCGTCGGGTGGCCCCCGCGGGCGCACAATTGTTTCCGGGTTTAATCAATTGTTGGAAATGGTATTTATATGGATTATACAGGACAGAAAGAAAATGAGCGGGTATAACGTTACCGTTATCTTTCTACGTAACGTGTAACTTTCCTCTCTCTCTCTCCCTATATATATATAACTATACCGCGTAAAGGCTCGCGAGCAATTTCCTATGATAGATCGAGTCCGCGGACAAGTTCTATTACGAGGTTCTGAATTATTGAGCAGGCAATTCCGGGGGCGACACACGAAGCCCTGCGTCAAAGTGTCAACGGGATTATTAAGCTTCTGTAACCGAGGTGGAGAGACGACGGACAAAAATTACGTCAACAACCGGTTTGATAAAACTTCCCTTGTAATATAAGCGATGAAAACTACGACCATCCGCCGTACGCGCGATACACGTACACCACCGTACGCACTCGAAGGATCGAATACAACGCACCGATTCCATCTCGACTTTTTCTCCGAGTTGTACTTCCGAAAAAAGTTTTTTCTTTTTTTTGTTTTCTTTTTATATGCTACGGAGAATCGAATTCGGTTCGAAAGAAGGCCGACACGCGCACACGCTATTCGGTATAGGAACGTCGCGGGTTTCGAAATGCAAGGCAAATTGCGTATAGTCCCTCGAAACACGATATCCATGTCCCACGTGTGGATGTGATCGGTGATGTCGAAAGGAGTATAGGTATACAACGTACAGATTATGAGGATCGAAACGGATGGCGTTCCGTTGGCGAATTCCCAGTTGGCCTGTTGGAGTAGAAAAATATTTGGTGACAGGCGAAGGGGTGGTTTTGTTATTAGGGAGCTTATTAGCTCAGCATATGGACCAGAAGGGAGTATCCGATAAGATCACTTGTCCTCGGTGATCGGAGATACCGCAGTTTTCCGTAACAGGTCCTATTTCAGGGGATTATGGATCGCTTCCGTATCTCGAACGGAGGATCTTTATTCACCGGTCCAACCGTGTACGTACGTACGTGTATACCTACGGCTCCTTCAAACGGATCAAATGCAAATGCAGTTTAATGCAGTTGCAGCGCCGCGCATTAGAGCACTCGCGTGTAATGTTATCAATAAATGATGGATATAAGGAGTCTCGAGTATCAACAGATATTATGCACCATGGATAATAAATGCGGGTGTTGTGTACACGCGGTGCGCTACAAGCTCCTCCTTCGTCCTTGCACGCGCGTTTTTTTTTTTTCTCAACGACTTTTTCTTTTTTCCCAAAGGAGTCGTAGACACTGTGGAATTTTCTTAAATCCTGCGAGCTCATCTTCATCTTCAGGTTGGCCTCGTCGCCGCTCGTTTCACAATCGAAGTTTTTTTTTTTCATACTATTTATACTCGCACGTTCGGCACGGCTTAATCGATCAGAGATCTGACCGGTGAAATCGTTTGATATTACAGATATCGTCGTGCGCGGTGTGCGGTTACACAACGCGCGCGGTTACTAATAATAACCATTAAATAATATAGATGAGAGAAATAAACTCGGATACGGTATTACGATAGTTGCTTTTTTTCGTCTACGCGATGCGAATCGGTTTCGAAAGCCGCGGTGGTTCCTTTTATTTCTCTTCTCTCATCTTTTTTTTCGTCGTCGAACGGTTTAAATGTTTGACAAACCTCTCCGGTTCCCGTTTAAAAAAAAACTCCACGCTACGAAAAGGGACACACGTTGACGCGACCCGAGTGTTAAACGATGTTTTATTCATAAACGCTGTTTGAATAACTCGCGTTCGGATGCGTAGCTTTCCTCAGAAACGTTGGAATATTTTAGCGCCTGTAATAATTAAGGGCGCCCGACGAAAACTGCGAAAATTTACAAAGCTGGTGCTCATGAAACTCCTGTCGGTAAAAGTAAAAATTCGAATCCGCCGCATTCGCTGCACGCGAGAGATTCGATCGGATCCTCCTTCGCGCGTTTGGACAGCGATCGCCGATCGGACCGGCGTCATGTGCGCTGCAGGTTTAAACGGTGTCGTTACGCTCTCATATGCAAAGCCATCCTTTTACTCCGGTCGGCGAGACGCCTCTTCCAATGAAATTCCGAGCTCGTCGCGCTCCCCTTGTCGAAGAGAGAGAGAGAGAGAGAGAGCGAGAGAGTGAGGGAGAGGGAGAGAGCCACCAGGTCACGCAGCCGCGTAGTCGCGCCTCCTCCTCTCCTCGTCCTCCTCTTCTTTCACCCCAGATCCACCCTCGCCCGTCCGCACCCTCAGACTTGGGAGTCGCGGGTGGCGCACGATGTCGGTGGTGATGCCTCGTCGAGCGCAGGGTGTGAAAATGAACGCCCGCGACGCGGAGGGGTGGAGGGTATAGCTGCGGAGGTAGGCGTATTAGGCGGGGGGGGGGGGGGGGGGAGGGGAGGGATGGCGAGGGTGTAAAGGACGAGAGATGAAAGGCGAGAATCTGAAACGCGGGGGAGGTACGGGAGGGAGTGGAAGGGGTAGGAGGAGTTGGTCGGCGGGAGATGAGGCAGGAAGCTGAGTTGCTGGGATCCGCCATTTTACGGAAAGGCCGCATCTGCATAACGATCAGAGACTAGCGTGTTTATCAAAGCTTTTCTCCACGATTTACATAATTTTCAGCAACGCCTGACAGACTCGCGGGCGTAAAGTGCCCCCACTACACACCTATACACCAACTTCGTTTCATTTTCATACGAATCAATAATCGTCATTTCGTTTCACCTTAAGCGCGCATTATGCCTTTTGCGCTCCCAAAATATCATCTCGCGCGTATCGCTTCGCACCGAAATCGTGCTCTCCTCCTCACCGGTGAACGGTATTAGCATTAAAGATAATTATCGGTTACACCGCAAGGTATACGCGTGTATATAACATGCGTAATAACGCTCGCGTTTTGCGGAAGGACTCGCAGTTGACGAGTTGACACTGGCGGCCATCGCGCGGTCGTTCGAATTTTAAGTCACACCGCGAACCCATGGGATCCGGTGGTCACGACGACGACGACGATACCTAATTGATTTAACGAGTGTAATATAGTTACGCAATCGCAATATAATCGAAATGGCCACTTAAGCGAGGCAACGCCGCGACGACGAATCGTGTACGACGATTATCGCTTACAATATATTTGTGTCATGTTGAACAGTAAGTATTTCTAGGTTTCCCTGTACGGACGTATACATAATAGACGTTGATCGCGAGCCGAACCCCCGTCACGATGTCCACGTGCGCAATGTCAAGAGCGGCGCACCGATCCCGACTCGTACATGTGCGTACGTACGTACACCTATACAAGGTGTACGAATTTGCATACAAACGGTGTAGACGTATGTGCGGATCACGTACGGTAGGTACGTATAACTATACACGTGCAGGTAGAGGTATACGTACCTCGCGGTCGAACGATGGAGGGGTACGTTATTCGTGCCCACGGTCGCAGGAAACAGCTCATCACGGTAATACCCGTCATCAAACGTTCTCTACTCGTATCGTATGTACCCGAACCGGAATTCCATGGAAATTCGATGTTTCGGAAAATCACGATCCGCGTCTGCGGTATGCATCTGCGTAGGAACCGATTGCACCTCCGCATAAATAACGTTTACGTTGTTTTTATTCCGCGTACGAATATCGGTCCTCTTTTCGAGGAGGGCTGTCTACGGCGCGAGAAGGACGTCACAGTTTCCGAGGCGTAGAATTAAGGAATGGATTACAATATTCGTGGGTAATTTGTGACGGACAAAAGATGTTATTCTCCCTTCGCGGTTCGACTGGGAACTTGGCGAACATCTAGCTCAGTTAATTAGAGTAATTGATATTCCGCTGATATCACCTCCGTCTAACTCGATTAAAGACTGTCTCTGATTGGCTCTTGAAACTCCAAATTCAATTACATTATTATCTGCATGCTTTGTGCATCAGACGCTGAGTCGACTCCTCTCTCTTCCCTCCTTCTCCTCCTCCTCCTCCTCCTCCTCCTCGTCTTCTTCCTCCGTCTTATATACACGGTGTACACGTACACAAGCTACGTATTTACCGTACTTTGTACACCGCCACCACCGTGGCTCGCACCTGCGGCTAACGTATAGCGCCGCGGTATAGAAAAAGGCAAAAACTCTCTCCATTTTTACCCTCCGTGCGAGCACTTCTTTTTCCAAACCACAGCGCAAATCAAGCCCGTAGGCTGTGCCGCGATGCATCGACACGCCGGCTTAATAGAGCTATACACGCCCAGTGAATTAACTCAAATGAATAAATATGATTCCGGCGAACGACGCGGCACAAGTAATGACCGCCACTTCGAGGCGATCGAATCGACTGATTTTCGGAGGATTTCCGGGCGCCCCCCTCCGCGCAACCGCGCTTCGCGAAACCTCGATATATTGTGCGGATTGGATTCGTCGACGCGAGTAGAAATTTTCACGTCCGCGGTGTTTTTAGCGGGGAAAACTCGCGTAATCGCCGCGAGTAATCTGAGGACAACACTTTATCCCAACACCACCGGGGTCGTCGCGAACTAGGGACCCGGCAACCCCGAGCTAATGCCGACAAGCAGCAGGGGAGGCTCCCCTACACCGCCTCGAATAAGCCCACCCCACATACGGCATAGCGGCTATCGAATTATTTTGATTCTGCGATAATTCACCCTTAATACGAGGCTCGCTTGGCAAAGCGGGCTTTTTGATGGAAATACGAAAACGCACACGAGCATTCGATACAGCGGAGATTACTTTTCTTCTTATACGATTCCGACCCCCACCACCCCACCCCCCTGCGCCGTTTTCAAAAAAAAAGCTTTTCGCGCTTGTAAACACGCGTCCGGATTACGACCTCTGATTTCCACTGAAAATCCGTAAGCATCCGGTCGTCAGCGTTAAAGGGCTAATGCATAAACCATGACCGATCCGGTGCATCCGCGGGCGACGTACATCCTTTGAACACACTGCACGGTAGGGGCCCCTCGGTGATATTTCCCAATTATAAAATTTCGCATAACTTTTGGGAAAACCTGGGGGGGGGCGGCGATCGCTCACAGCCGAGAGGAGAACGGGGCATTAAACATCCCCTGCGTGCGGCTCAATGAAATTTAATTTGTCAATTAGAATCCACGCCTTCACGCATCGCTGGATATCATCGGTTGGTGCAACGCGTACGCGTTCCTAGGCGCGCACACGCATAAGCCGACAATGGCCGACGACGAGCAGATGCAAGCGGCGAAGGAGGCACCTAATTTTACGTCCTGCCCGAATATCGCCTCAGGTCTAATTGACGCAAATCACGAAACGGAATTGAACACGTTCCCCGGATTTCCGACTTACTGCAGCGGCTATACCGTAGGTACAACTCGCCCATTCGAACGCACATATGTCCGATTCGCCTTCCGTACTTTTCGCCGAGAGGATAGAAAAAAAAAAGAAAAAAATTACGGGCCCGTAACGTCCGACCGTTCATCGCGCACACACCGCAGCACCGTACGTTGCGTATAAGGAATTCGACTGAAAGCGGGAAGAAAAAATTTTGAATCAAGAAAAAAAAAAATCAATTGTAAAATTTTTCGGAGACAAGAAAAAAAAAAAAAAAAAAAACAACAGAGCGCGGGTCGAACGGTAGTCGGGCGAGTTGACAGGAAACGTCCCATATGTATATCGGATGAAATAGAATGGTAAAAAGGGTGGTGTATATACCCACTCGAAATTCACGTAGATTAGCATTGTGTCCATTGAGGACTCGCAAATCTGATCGTGGCTGCGATACGTCCGCGGTGGCTAAAGCTGCGCATCGACACGATCGGGGTGGTTGTTGCGAACGTAGCGTATATACATATAGTATAGACGCACTGCACATGACACACTGGTGCCCGGTGGGGTCACGGGCAACGAGTGAGGAGTAAGAGGGATAGAGAAATTCGAGCCAAATGTGCGCGCCTAAGTAGATACTTATAGAGCCATTTGACGAAGGGGCGAGTCCGTACACGGCGTTGTACGACACATTCGAACGGGAGATTTAGTTAGCGGATTTGAATTTATAATGCAAATGATATCATCGGGGGAGGGGGGGGGGGGGGGCCATTGTTACGCCGGTGAACGATCACCTGACGGTTCTATTCGCAGCTTATTGACGCCGTGCCTTGCTTTGTACGTTCCGACTTGAAACCGAATCCGTTTTCAAAAAAGATCGACGTGTACGTTTTTTGGTAGGATGACGAACGATCGTATTATACGTATATAGTTTAGGCGAAGTTTTCCAAGCTCGAGGATTCGATTCGAGCGAGCGAGGATAGGAAGATTGAGAATAAGGGGGGGTGTACTTATTCTGCGGGATACGCAAGTTGATAAAATTATCTCTTCATTTATATTATACCGGGCAGAAACAATCTCGTAAGCATCTCCCATCGGGCATATTAAGGTTGAAGGTTTGAAGGCGAGGGTTAGTTTTGGTAACAAGCAGGTAAGGCACGCCGTATACGTGACACGGTTAGTAAAGCCAATGCCGGCTTTGTTAAGCTTGAATTCGGAGAGCCTTTGATACGTGTACTTGCGCGCTAACTAAGCTAACCCGTAGCCGGTTCTCCGTATACACGCGATACATTTCCAACTTGCAATTCAATTTGACTGGTAATTTTAATGCCATTGTGGCTCAGTCGTGGAGAGCCATGAGGAGCGCCGGAGACAGAGGGTGACTAACGCATCCCCTTACATGTTTCAATTTCACCTCGTAAACCCCAACCGTAGCTACGTCGACACCTGGAAACGAGATGTGTGTATACACGTCGGAGGAAAGGGGGGGGAGGGGGCGGAACGAAGCACACGTGCGCGTTGGTGTTCCGAGACTCTGGGATTTTGATTATTTCCATTTTTTTCCATTCTCAGGAAAAAAGGATTTTCCAATTTTTTTTCGCCTTCCCCACCTCCTCCCGCCTCCCGCCTCCCTCCCTCACGACCTCTTATACTTATACCCTCGTAGGAGAAAAGGTACATAAAGCGGGAAAGCTTCGGTATACAAAGCCCGGTGTCATAACCACTTAGGATCTTGAGAAAGCAAAGATTTTTACCGCGACGATAAGCAGCTTTGACTCATAGAGTGGCCGAGGTTATATCTTTATAAATGGATCCACTCAGCCTTGATATATGCTGGGATCATATCGCTCAGCGGATTTGCAAAATTATGCTTTTGTTGGCCGGCTCTTCACCTCCCTTATGTCCTTAGAATAACGTTGAGGCGCGAAAAAAAAAATGCCAACAGCTTTACCGCGCGCCATTTGCGATCGGACGCGATTTTTCATTCTAATTGGTTTTAGGTATCCTTTTTATTCACGCTAACGAAAGTCCGAAATCGGTGGACACCCTGATACAATCGAGCCAGGAGTGGCGTCATCTTGACTCTGTACACGAAGAGAATTTTTTAGGTAACTCGAACATGCGACAGTACCGACACAAGAGTCGTTACAGGTTTCTGCAATTGATAAGCGAAGTTTCACGACCGCTGCTTCGCGTTCGGTAAGATACCGACTGGATTATTTCCAGGTAATGATATTATCGGTAGGTAAGTTACCTGCTTTATAGATGCCATCGATGCCGGCGGAAGGTAAGGTAGGAGTTTTCTTTCTCACGACCGATACTCCACACATTTCTACCGATTAGAGGCATTTCTGCACGATACCACTGCGTGAACGAGGCAAACTTTGGCTGATTTGCATGGAATGCACGGCACTCGGTAAAATAATCCCCCGCAGTATACGGAATACTGGGATATGAACGGACATTGATTTCAGCTAATGCTGAAATTCCACTAGTTCACCAGAAATTCTGTGGCTTAACCTACCTGAATGAAAAATTGATTGACCACACAGACATTGGATACAATGTGCGTGAATAACTAATGAATTCATACGTCGATCCTAGCGCACGAATTAATAACGACATTCAAGTTTGTTGCGTTGTTCGAAAATGCCAAGGGTTGTTGTATTTGGCGGATACAATCGTGTTGGGGTACGAGTACAGTTTAGAATTTATTGAACATTTGAATCGAAGTGACACTGAGAACAAATCGATTGACACGCAGGTTTTGGAATCTGAAAGTGGGAAATTACGGCACAGATATACACAGATGTTACAGCTGCTGCATTTCAGTCTTCATTCGTCGTGATGACCTCGTAGTCGGGATACGCCTTTTGCAATAGCTTAACCGCAACTTTGTGATCAGCTGCGCCGTAACCCTGAGGAAATACGTTAACAAATTAGAAGAAAAAAAAAAAAAAAGCGATTCTTCGCTGCAGATGTTGCATCGTGAAAAAAAAATTTATCGCACCTCGGTTAATGAAAGGTGAAAAATAGAAAAATAATCAAACTGCATTGCGACGGCACAGTACGAAGACAGTTAACCGGCGCACCTGTTGCATCACTGCCTAGCTGATTGTGGAGTTACATAAATTACAGCAGCTGGGGTTGCGTTGCAGTGTTCGTTTCGTCGATGGACTGCAACAAGATTTTCGCGTCGACAAGTTCGGATGACCATTTCGCCCATTCGTTACTCTCTACTCTACGTAATTATATTTCAGGGGTCGTAATTGCGTTCGGATCGGATCCTTCATAATCCGAGGAGCAAAACCGATTACCGTATAAAAGCTCGAGCTTTCGTCCTATCGCTTTTCCACGAAACAGATACCCGAGTTTGAAACAGTTAAAACGCGGGTACTCAAGATAACCAAGGAGTGCCGGTCACTGTTAATCGCCGTAAGTAAATAACACCCATACCATAAACGCCTGTATGTATACCTACGCTAATATTCATCAAATTAGCTCGATAAAGCTTATGAGCGTTTCTACACCCTATAAGCGTTCATTAAATCTGTTCACCGCTTCACGCGTCAACTGAACCGCCGCATCTATGAAGCGATAGATTACTACACGTGTGCGCCGTACACGAAGGACAAATATTGACCGTATACATTTATGATTAACAAAATGTATCCGTACACGGGAAGCATATCGGTTTTTATTGGCATTTTCGTAGGACCGATCGAAGCGCGAATATATTGTACGCACACCTATGCGTCGACGTACGCGTTACAGATCTTCAACAATTTGATGAAAAGGGGCTGACGTCAACTTTCAACGTTAATCGGGTTCCTTTCCTCCTAATCCAGGATCGATCGTTTCGGGATTCTGGGTTAAACTAACGAATCGAACGACGCAATCATTGAATGTTGACGCGCGCGCGAAACGCGAGGATTAACGCATCTTTGAAATTAACTGGGAAAGTTTTCGATCCGGCCTCCGGTCTATAGAGTCAGCGAGCGCGGATTGTGAACACTTTATGTTTTTTCTCCCCTTCCAAAATCGGCGTAAAATTTATCGGCAGACATTTCTCAATTTGATGCGCAGGTGTACATCCGTTTCGGCGGTAGGTGTCGAGGTATTGAAGAGAGAAAAAAAAAAAAAAAATGCCCATTTCCGAATAAGATCGATAGACGATACCGGTCGTTTACTTATGTCTCCCCTCCCCCAATTTCCTTATCAAAATATTTCGGGATTCCATCAATCCCAGCCCGGCGGAAATAAAGCTTGGAGGGTAAGGAGAATGTGGAATCGAAGACACTCTAACATCGAAGCGATAGCTTTTTGAGGGGTATATCAATCTGAGAGATTTACAAAAGAAGAAAAAAAAAGTGTCCTTTTTTCACCCACGTTAAAACTCACGAGGGGGCGAAACCGCGAACCTCCGGTGAATCCCTCGTCTCGACGAAAGTCGAAAAAAAAAATATAAAAATTTCTACCACAAATAGACGCACACTCGAAATTTCTACGAATGGATTACGTTTGTTCGTACACCTGTATTACAATACGCATATGGTATGTATACGCCGAAGACTGGAGTTTTATAGAAATTACAACGAAATTTGAAATACACATATTCGCTTTTACGAACAAATATAAGGTGAACCGGAGAAAGTTGAAAAACATCGAAATAATATATGGAGGGTATGTATTATGTTGTATAATATACCGTACCAGCTATCCCTATATACAAAAGCGAACGGTGGTTTTTTCAGGCTATTAAACTTTACTTTACTTCACTTTACTTTACACTTTGAAACTTTTCTTTCGGAATATTCTGATTATTAAAGACATTTTTCTTAAAGTTCCGCGCCAGGGATTTCTGTGCGTGAAGAGCAAAGTGGTTACTTGTACCCACCGATATTTACCGCGACGCCGAGCGGAAGCGGCTAACGGAGTAGATTTTTCCGGCGATATATTCAACGGAAAAGATAAAACGCAAATTTCTCATCTAATCCAGGGCCAAAAGTCTGTCGCGGAAACTGAAGAGTTCCGTTTAATGTACAATGACATTATACATTTTCCGATTTGTTAAAGCTCTTGGAAGCTCGCGCTAATTATCGGTATTACGTCGTGTGCAGAGAAGTCGAAAAAGTTAGATTGCCACCGAGGGGCATTAAGTATGCTCGTGGGAATGAAAATGGGGAGAGAGAAAAAGAAACAAAGAAAAAAAGAGCGAGCGGGGGGTAAATCCGCACGCGTAATTTGCGGTTCGCCGAGGCAAAGTCGTGTTTTAGTTATTATATACCCCTGCGATGGACATCTGCCGGAATACGTGTCCGGCGATCGGAAAATTCGAAACTTCGATACCAACGAATTGGATCACATACGAAAGCACGGTGATGTTTCAACCATAAGCTCGCCTACCCGCTGAAATAACACTAAAACCAAACGTGTCCCATTACACGCGAAAGAAACGATATCCCGACTTTCATCCCTGCAGTGGTGTGAGAATATCCGATGAGAATTTCATACAAAAGGTGAAAATAAATCACGTCGAAAACGGAGAAACTGAACGCGATGGACGGACTGTTGGTAACCCGCTCGCGATTTACGATTTGAAATATTCACCAAATCATTGAAGAAAAAAAAAAAAATAAATAATAAAAAAAGAAAAAGAGTTCGACGGAGTCGAGATACGCTTAAACGCTCGACCGTTATTGTGCCAAGAATTCAATAACAGTTGGACGTTGAAAGCAACACCTTCGGTAAAAAAGGAGTGCTCGATTTGAACTCGATACCTGAGTGCTCGCGCTGCCCCAGCCTGAGTGCTCCTCGAGGTCCGGTATACTACATGCGTTCGAAATACTTGTTGATCCTTTTGAAAATTTGACACGACGAAGGATAAAAAAAGTTCTTTTTCACAGACTCACTATGGATTTTCCGTAAACCTTGATCTTCTTCGCGGCAGCGTTGTGTTGGATGAATCCACCGCCCGGACAGTCCATTCGGATGTCCTTCGATATTTTCTGGATCTTCTCCTCAACCTCCTCGAAGATGGTCACTGCAATGTGACAAATCGAAGGATGAACGTGATTCCGAAGGGTGTCGGCGACAGCGGACCAACCGTCTCGAGATGCGGGGGAGAGGAAAAAGTCGAGAATGAATCAAGGGAGGGTCGGACTGCCGGACGATACGGAGTAATGAATATAACACAAAAACGTTACAGATGTGATACAAGGGTGGATGCGCCGTTTTCAGTAGCATGGCAATGTAAACATATTGCGACTTCGCCAAGTGGAATCAACCGGAGTGGGGTGCTTTTAGTCGCGATGACGTACATTTCGCGCGAGTGCTCTCGAACGAAGAGTGTTCGATTTCGTACGTTCCTATCGGGTGGACGTGCGGCGATAAAGTTGGCTTATAATTAAAATATGTTTGAAGGATGTTTCGCGAAATTGAGCGATCCATCAATCGGATGTTTGACCCGGCGTGTTGCCCGCCGCCAAAACTCTCGTCGTATAAAAGAGATCAAATTTCACTCAGGGAAAGACTACCGCTCGGGGAGACCTTGCGGAAGGTAGAAACGGGGGGGGGGGGGGGGGGGGGGGGGGAGGGGGGGAGGTATCTGAAATTTGTTGCGGAAGAAAGATGTCCCTCTTTCAACTGTGGATATTTTTCCCCCCCTCCTGCTCTGCGATTTTATGAGCAATAAATTTCACTCAAAGGATGCAAAATGCCATGGTACAACATTCGAAACTTTCGAACGGATGGAAAATAAAATAAGCGAGGAAGTACGGTATAAATAAAGGCTTAGAGTGAACGCGAGTAACAAATCACTCCGAAGGACGCGGGAAAGTTCAAGTGCAGCAAAGAGGCGAAATAAAGGCGCGTGGATTAACCTTAAAATGTCAAGGGCTGTACGCTGCTACCGTCTTACATTATCCGTTCGAATGAGCTCCCGCAGGACTCGCGGGGGATCGGAAGAAATTAATACAGAAATCGTGGGCGAATCAATTTGTCGCAAATTTTTCGCTTATCCCCGCTATCGGAGTTGAATAATTTACGATACCGAGAAACCTATCGGTGAATTATCGCTTACGGAAGTGCGAAAGTATAAATTTACCGCGCTTGCAAGACGAAGTTGCTCCGCTGGCAATGTCGAGCTTACGTACACACCACCGCCACGTTCGACCGTTTCACTCTGAAAACGGATAATGCAGCTATGATTTGCTCGGCGAGCGTTAACTCCATTGAGTTCGCCGGAATCTACCGCAAACTTGACGTACTATATCACGTCACTGATTCGACGTAAGCCCCGAAGTCGTTCCGACGTGGGAACAATAAAGTTTCGCCTATCGGAGAACGTCGTCTCGATACACCGCGCAGTCCGATAATTTTAGGGAGAAAGTCGAACTCCGAAGTAATGAGAAAAAATAATTTCTAAGAACTCGATGGTAATTTTGCGCGACTCCGGAAGTCGGGGAATTTTTTACGAGTTCCCCGGAAATTGACCGGAGCTCGAAGATTGGCCGAAGGTACACACGAGTGTGATCTGTACGGTATACGACATCCTCCTACAGCGGAAGAGGAGTGTAAAGATTTTCGTAATATCCCGAAGTATACGCGGAGAGATGCGGATGCCCGGAAGCTTGTAAAGTCGAGAAACCCTGAGGAACCAACGCCGGGGAAAGACGACGACGGCGGCGGCGGCGGGTAAAACATCGGGGCGTTGTGTCGCCGGCGAAACGGGGGAGAGGAGAAACGTGAACAAGTCGAGCGTCACCCGCAGAACTTCAGCGGCAAATTAACAGAAATCAATACGCCCTGGGTCCCCGCGGGTGCTGGCGGAACGCAAAGGCACAGTGGGGACTAAGAGCCGAGGCTAGTTTGCGCTAAGTGCGAAATACCGTAAGAGTAGAGAGTGCGGATGGTACACGGTGGCTCCGGCTGGAAAGCTCGCCGATATTTTCTTTTTTTTCATACCGCCGTTTCTGGTCACCGTGTTCTCTCCGACGCTGTAACCCAGACGTTCGCCGCGGTGCCTCTTGATGCTCCCGTTAACGAGATTGTTATCCTGTTTTTCTCGGGGCTTTCAACGCCCCTTCGTGTCGTCGAAATTTGCGTACATGTGTACACCGTACACGCGCCGCGGCCTACGTACACCCCATCAACGGCTGGGCGTATTTGCTACGCCGGCGAAACGATCGCGATCGCGGCGAACGAACGCCATTTTGATTCAGCGGTCGTTGCACACGGTGCGCACGGCGGTAAACAAATTGGCGAACGATAATTCGGATGAAAATTACAAAACGTTACACGGCGGTTCTCCGCGGCTGCCGCTGCGTTCGAATAAATTGTCCGAAGTTTTTCTTTGTCTCGCGTTTTCTCCGCGAAGAGAAAACACCGAGTTTATAATTCGTACAGAACTGCTACGGCGGGGTGAATAATTTCGAGAGGGGTACATTTCTATTCGATGTATAAAATAGCCAAACTTGTATAAATTTTATGGAGATAAAATTATGAGGATTGAAAAAAATTGTCGCACGACTTCTGGCGTAAGGTCACGACCGTTACAACGCGAGCGTCGACGGTGCGAAGAAAAAGCTGCGGCAGGGGTCAAACACTCGACGATACGGCAAGATAAATGCCACTCGGAAAGTTTTCCAACTCACGGTCATCTGCACGGCTCAACAAACTTCGATATACCACACGCCAAATAGTCCGCAAACTGTACATCGGAAGGAATTCCGTCACGATACTGGCAAACTGTTCGACGACTTTACAGCGTTTCTAAATTTTTCGTGTATATTTATACGTGCAATTTTTTGGAAAAATTGAGGATACTTTTCAAATTTTACTTCGAAAAGGAAGTCTCAGATAATTGTTTTGTTTTTTCAAGCATTACAGGATAAAAGTGAATCTCGTTGGTTGGTTTTGAAAGTAAATCACTCCGTTCCGCCCTATTCCCTCGTGTCCATATACAGAAAACCTTCGCTACCTTATTGCACCGCGGTCTCTTAGGGTTAAGTATATGAATATTCATGGTTTCAATAGTTCCGCAGGATATTACAGCGGCGGCAAACAGCCGAAATTAACCACCCCAAGAGCCCCGGCGGGTGGGTCCGCTCTAAAATCCACTCTCCGATTATTGCACTCTCAACGAATTTATATAAAGTGTAAAAATTCTTTTCGCTCCGGTCGTCCGAGGAGATTACGACGAGATCGGCGCCTCGTAGTTTCGCTTCAAATATCGAATCGGGCGAGAAGCGTATGCATGCACCGCCGTTGGCTGCGATTATGCGAATCACTTAGCTCCGGCTACAGTTCGCGTCCATGTCGGCTGATTAGTTGATCCCGTGCGCAACGGAGATTTGCAAGCCGTGTTCCCATGACAACCGTGGGGCACCTGCCGAGGCTTCCGTAAATGCCCGCCGGTTAGTCGTATATACCCACCCACCCACCCCGCACGGTTCTTCCGCGGTTCATTTCGCGCTGCACCAATATCCAGCACCTACCTACCTACCTACCTGGCCGGTTTATGCGGTCATTTCCCGCCCGCAACCGGCGACATATGAGGGAAAACTTCTCGCCGCCCCGGTCAATATATACGTTACATACCATCGCGGTATTCGCGTTGTAATTGATGACGGAAGGTACGCGCAACGGGTGCCCTTCGGAGGTACCGATCAATCGCCGTTTACGGAAGCACGGGTATCGTCGTATTCCGCGAATCGCGCTCGCGTTTCGATGCCCTTCTAAATTACGTCGCACAGTTTGACGGGACTTTGCGCACCACCACCACCACCCCCCGAACATCGTTCGCTCGGCTAACTTCGCTCCACCGCACCGCGTCGCACGCGCGATGCAGAGCTTACAGTTTCAACGCTGCTGCAGGAATATAAATTACAAGGAAAACTTTATACTTGCACTTAGGAAAGCGAGTTATCCTCGTGGGTCGTTTCGCGCGGACGGGTGATAGGCGGAGAATCCAGCAGGAGCCGGTGCTACGCTGTTGCTACCGTCGGGATAACGGACTCACCTCGGACAGGGCGGAGGTCCAGATGCGAAGAAACGAGAGCGTCGCCGAAGCCCGGACCACGCGGTAAAGGGAGAGGAATAGAAATGCGGGAAAATAGAGGAAAATGGGGCGCCGTATTTTTTCGTTTACGGAATGTTTGCTCGGGAGTAAACCGGCCGGTGAACCGTAAAGAAGGCAAACCGGGAATGAATCTATCTTCGTATCACCTGTTCCGTAAAACTTTGATTTCTTTTCCAGCCTGATATCGTTCACAACTTTCGCATCCTCGATAAAAAAAAAAAAAAACGAAAAAAAAACACAAAAACAAAAAAAACGCTTCGACGAAGAGATTCATTATTCGCGAAATCGTTTTGACGAATGTTGTATACGTTAGGTAATTGTCGTATTCCGCGAGGAGTCTCGGCGCTGTACACGCAATATTCATTTCCAACTATACGCGCGACCGAAAAGACCATTACCTGGTGTGTTTGCATATACCTGTAAGTTGTCATTTTAGCGCGGTGACGCTTTCGTCAACGTTATATATAAAACACCCTCGCTCTGCATTCGTTGACGAACATCGGGCTAACAATAGCGAACCCGCAGGGATAAGTCAACACCCAAGATTTTTCATTATTATTAATGTTTCCGAGTCACGCCAGCTAACGTCTGCCACATACACAAATACCCCTATGACCACGAAATGGCCGTAATTTCATAGTTTATTTTATATTCAAGGTGCGGTGAAAATATAATTACACGATTACGCGTTGTACACGTCTTCTTCATATTTTCGCACTAGCCTTAGCCGTCTCCGGAAGGTCGTTAAAAAGGGACGTCTCGTCATCGATGTAACGTACGAACGGACCTGCTACAAGGGATGTAATCGGGCTCCGATTCCAAGGATTCTTCGGATTTCCAGGAAAGAAGAGAAGCCCTTGGCACAAAACGGCGAATTCGCGAATATTCCGAAGGTAGCACAGGTGAATTAGCGCGCTCCAGCGCGCCCAAGGGTAACATTAAATACCGAGCAATTAGGGAAAGTATAATTCGAGGTATGAGAGCGCAAAAGTAGGTGTAGCCCTAAGTCCTGCAGTTGAGAGCGCCCCGCGTTCCGAGATTAACAAGTAGATGGGGAGGATAAGGGGGTAGGGAATAGAGAGGCATTCCCGCGGACGGATATTAATAAGCCTCACGTTCTTGATAAAACAGTTGCGGTATAAACTAGAGACGGTACGATATCCAAGGAAGCGCCAGAATTCCGAGGAGAGGAGATATATACAGGATCCTAAAAGGTTGGGGAAGTTCCGCGTTTAATTTCGCCGTTGGTCTTTTTTTCCTCCATCCGACCAGAGAGGGGGTGGTCGAACTCTCGTACTTTTATTTTCCGAGTTCACCACCCTACGGATAAACTTCGGCTCAGTCGTTCGAACGCTGCGCTTTGAAGAGCGAACAAATAACACGAGTGTAACTTCAAAGCACGTACGCGCGTATACACCTATACATCGATCTCCTCGCGGAAATCAACCGTTGAGGGAAAACTGGATACACGTACGTGGCAAACAATTGACCAACGGTAAGTTTCGGTAAGTCGCTTATCGTTCCACCGTCGAATATAAATGGAAAATCTATTCCCACGTCGATTTTGTCAAGCGACGCGTGCGACGTACGCGCGTTCCGCCGAGCGAAGGGAGGAGACTTTTCCCCGTTGAACGGACGACGTTAGAATTTGTTATTCCTGTTGGAAATCAAAGGCAATGAAATTAGGTTCCAATATCGATATTGCGTAATTGACATCGCCCACCCGGACCCCGATCGTCGAGCGTCACGCTCTCTCTCTCTCTCTCTCTCTCTCTCTCTCGTCCCCCGGTTTCCTTTGACGTCACGTCGAACAACACGAGAAAAATAATGAGAATTGCCCCGAGTCATCACAGCTGATTACCTCGCGAAACGTGTATACGTATAGCGTGATATACCTGGCGTAAGGGCGACATGCGAGCCCAATCACTTCCGATCGCCCATATTTCATATTCGAAGTGGAAAATTATTCCGACTATTGTATCAGTAGGAGCATTTACATGGGACTCGACTCAGTTTTTCATCCGAATAGTAATGAGAATTTCTTCGGTTCCGTGACGAGCGTACCGATTCAGCGAGATCTTTGGACGGTACGTAGCAACGTACGGGGCACTCCGGCTTATTACTTCATCGGAGAGATAGGTTAGCCAGCGTTTTATTTAACAAGTATTTCGATGCCGTATTACGTAAGAAGAAGCCGCCCGCGCTTTACCTGTTTCCCTACGTAAGTACGGAGGTCGGAACCCCCGTGGGAGACCGTCCGGAATGAAGGAGGGCTGATTGATTGCCCCACTCATTTCGTCCTTATTATCAATCTCCGTGGAAGGAAAGAGCGGAGGGAGGACAACGCTCGGGAGTGAGGGTGGTGGCGTAGGCGCCCCCCCCCCCTCTCTGGGAAATGAAAATTCGATGCAGCCGTAGCGAGCGAACGAAAACCGACTGGATTATTTCTTTCAAATTATTCCGGCAGTACCTCGAAACCGAAAGGATGCGCCGCAAAATGCTCCGAAAACATACTGACCAATCGACACTCGAGGGAACGACTTCGGTAAACCCGATCGGTCGTCGGGGTAGGGGAGCGACGCGACCCTTCGCGATATCTCCTCGGTCGTAACGCGAACGGAGGTCAACGTTGCATGAAAGAAATACGGAGTAGAGGATAATTCGGTGCGCTCGGATCGCTCGCAATTTTTTGCAAAGGAAAAACGCCGCTTCTTGTCGACGGACCTACTGCTTCTGATGTTAGCGCGGCTCGCTATAATAATACCGAATGCGAAACGGACAACGAAAAGCTTTTTTTAATTTAATACCGTTAGACCCGAGGCGGTTCGCTCGCGGTCTTAATTAAGAAACCGTACACGTAGACCGCCTCCGGGGGTGCAACGCGATGACTTTCCAGCTACAGTATCAAGGTATAGTTCGAGTCGCTACACTGCGACGATTTTCATCAAAAGGGGAAAGTTTATACCTCGGTTTATACCCTCTGATAGGGACGCAGGACTACGTAAGGAAGTTTGCCGATCGTTATTGCTGTTTTCGGGAGATGTAGCGATTACAACGAGAGGAGATCCGGTCCGTCCGGTGACTCGATGTTCTCGAATTTCATCTTGTTTGTTTGTTGTTTTTTTTCTATCGACAAATCTTTCAAAATCCACCGGACCGCTAGCGATCGTTTAACGTCGAGAGTCTTGGCGAAGTACTTGGAGTACAAGCGTATCAGGTTTCAATGAAAAACAAGTTCGGAAATACGATGAGATTTCGTCAGACGGTGTACTCGCGATCGAAATTCGCCTCTCGCCAACGTTCCGCGAGTATCGAAGTTGTGTGACGAACATCGATGACATTTTTGATCGCCCGCGTCATCGGGGTTCGCCGTCAAAATCCAAAAAATACAATTCGAGACGTTCGTAGCGATTTTCATATCTCTTCCCCAAACACGGAAGATCGAGAGATTCGATAGTCACGTTTCCTGCTCACTATCAGCGAACAGATGGAGTCGAAGCGTCGAACATCAGATAGCACGGGTAAAATAGTCGGTGAAAAGAGAACGTCCGCGAGTCCGGCGAGTGTTATAAACTAGAGTTGAACGAATTAACAGGTTTGCACGATGATAAATGGTTATCATTGCGATCGGTGTGAAGAGACGAGGGGGGGGGCGGGTACTCGAGGTACCTTTCGCGGATGAAGGGACGAACGAAGCGGAGAGCGGAGAGAGGTGAGAAGGAAGGTGCACCGCTTGTCGGTAGGTCGATGTGTGTGCGTGCGCGTGTGTCCGTATGTGTGTAGTTACAGGGCGGCAAGGGTCGTCGCGACGTTCGCGTCGGCGTCGCTCAGTTGACATCGAACCTTGCGAGCGGGCGGACACACCGCCGCGAACATTCTGGCAGCGCGTCGTTTAACGAAAATTTTTATTTTCGTGGTTCGTTTCACGTCATTGTAATTACCGATAACGACCTGCGAAGCGAGGTTAACCGCCCGGGTGGAACCACGCCGTAGAAGTACTTCGCTTCGTTCGCCTCTTTTTCTTCGGTTGGTTTTCGTCGAAACAATCGAGATCCAGAGTCGACGAAGTTTCATCCGAACGAACGAAAAGAAAAAGTTCGACGTAACAACGAAGGGAGAAAAAGGATGTAACGTGTCCGTGTGTGTGTCGTCAACCACTGCGAGAGCTGCTCCGTAATCCGTATGAAATGAGGAGAAATTAGGGTGAATACGAGTCAAGATTGAGCTTGGCTTAGAACAAAAAAAACACCTCACCGACTCCCCAATTTCGCGAGCGCTATTCGTTCGCACGGTAGCTCTCCGGTATTTCATCCCCCTACCGAAAGTACGGAGTACCGTGACTCGAACGGTACGGTTTTGCCACAGCGAATATATTTTCGTACGCGTGGGGTGAAAACCGAACTTCCAATACCACGGCGCTGACAATGACGACGACCACGCGTTATACTTCCAACTCTAGCGTACGCCAGGCGCGCTCTTTTTATGCCCGGATAGTTCGAATTCATGCGACGATCGAATGGCGAGGCGACGAAAAAAAGGATCGAGAAAATGTCTTTTCGATGCGGTATCCCCCCCCCCGACCATCCGCACGTGTGTTCGCCACCCCATTCTTCATACCTACGCTTCGAGCAGCCCGCTAACCCCGTAAAATTAATTTACCGTCGTGTGCGCCCATCAAGGGAATATCCTCGGGTTACAAATGGTTCGAAAGAGCTGCACTTCATCTTCGTTAGGGTATATCTGATTGTACGTCGGGTCGTGGCAGCGATGTGGTGGAATTCGGTGTCGTCCCGTTCTACCCTTGCGCGGTGTAAATTTTGCCCCGTACGACAAAGCTCCGGGTCGATTAATTACGGAATTTACAAATAATCGTCGCGTATCGGCAGGTGTCTGAAAAAAAAAAAAAAAAAACGGCGCAACAGATGCGACCAACGGAATCTGGACCTCGAGCGTCTGCTGTAGGAAAAATTCTTCTTTTTCTCTTTGGCAATTTGTAATCGAACCGCGATCGGGACATTCCGAGTAGGAAAAATCGGAAGAATGTCGATGGTTTTCTCACGGACGCCGCCGACACGGTACAAATCCGCGAACGGACGAAACAATCATTTCCTATCTATCGTCCGATCGGACTACGGGGGTTGGATTAATCGAGCGCGCGCTGTCGTAGCTCAGCGATGAGCAACACGTAATATTCCTCTACGACTGTTTTCGAATCTATCCGTCGGAGGGGGAAATAATGTTTTATAGGAATAGCAAATACGAGCGTTGTGACAGTTGGAATGAAATTACCTCGATTGAATCGAATAGTGGAGCGCTCACAGGTTTCGTATACATATATATATATATATCTTCGTTTGACAAGGTATACATAAAATTATTCGAAAGCGCTCACAAGTAAAAGCGACGCCGCTACGTTCTCGCTCGCGAAAAGTACAAATATTGATTTACAAAGAAAAAAAACAAGATATTTCGTTGCAGCTGTGTGTGTTTTTTACAACCAGACATCCGTTTCGTATAAAACACGCGTATGGTTCGACGTATCGTACCAGGTATGAAAAACGACGAGGAATCACCCGTGGTTTCCGTCGAAACGAACGAGAGAACTTTATCGTCGGTTATTTTTTCGAGACCGGCGAGATACGATACACGAATCGGTTATGACGTGCAAATGAAATTCGAACGACACCCCGATAAAAAATTGGACATTCCTTGGTAACGACCGGGCGGGGTAGCTACCTCTTTATTTTCCCCAACGAACGTAACTAGCTATCGAAACTCGCGATCGCCCACGGCGAACGAATGAAAATTTTCAACCGGAGTCGAGCCGGTGCGCATCGGTGATTTTTTTTTCTCACCTGCAGTTCAATTAAGGGAAAATCAACAAGCCGAGTCCACGATTGGATCAACGGCTTGTGTAAATTGAGCTTCGCTTAGCGAGAAAAAGCAGCGACTGGGTCGATACGCATCGAGGCGTCCCGCGAGTCCTGATTCTTGACTCCGACCTCGGGGAAGGCGATCCTCGCGCACTTCAAGGCCTCGTACACTTCGACCTACTAACCGTCCGAACTTGTGGAGCTCGAATCGAAGCTGAAGAAATCGCTAGCGGCGGCCGGGCGGATCGGTTTCAATAATCAATAATCGATAATTACGATCGTAGGCGAAAATATTTCAACGATCGTACGCCTCGTGGCGGATAACGTTCGTCGGGGATTATCATCGCCCATTGTCCAGGTACCTTTCGGAAGACCCTCTCTCGCGTCTCCGCCAAGGTCATTTGTACGCGACAGAGCGCACGAATCGTTCGTACGATCCGGCGAACGTAGTCGCATTATCTGTATAATGTCTATCAAAAACAGTTTCTGAGCTGCGCCCCCCCCCCCGTAGTAGTCCTCGGGTATCGATTGCTATTCATAGACCGTTAGCCAATTTCAAGTTCGTATTAATTTCCCTTCCTACGCGGTACGGACGGGAAACCCGCTCGGCACCCGAACCCTTCCCAAAATTACGGGGCGTAGGGAAATCAACCTGATTGCCGAATATCCACGATCAAAACCAGCTACTGTGTAGGTGTTTCCTCCAATTTACCTACCTATCGATATATATATATATGTATATATATTTTAGCCAGAAATTCCAAATTCCGCTTGTTTTCCCTCGATGACAACCTTCGGCACGCCAAAGGTTCCGAACGGTCCCACCCTCCGCGCTCTTCTCTTCTCTTCTCTTCTTTCGATAAGTACGGTAAAAGCTTCGCGATTAATTAGCCTTCGAACCGATCGCTACATCGGTGCTCAAAACTTTACCGTTCCGAGTCGCGCCAACGATATCGTGTGTCGTTTGCGATATTTCGCATAAAGCTGGCGACCAAAAAACGACCACCAGACGAGGATTGAATTTTGCAATAAACGTTCCAGGGTCGAGAGACGACGGGACGTTTGGCGTGCCGGAAGATTAATCTCCATACACTCGGTGCGCTACATCTTTGACGTTAAAATATCGGAAAGGGAGGCACTTTGGTAAAAGTTTTCCTGAAAGCCGATAGACCGGTATATAGGTGCAATACCTGGTGAATATCGATTCCATTGGGAACAAGATAAGTACCTTCGACAAGTGGTGTATAATCAGGCATGAAAGTCCCAACTATACGCTACGGGGCATCGACTATACCGCTATCCCGAGTTTCCATAGGACGGGAAAAACTAGAGAGACGAGACAAAAAAAAAAGCGGAATACATTTGGAGTAGAATTTCTGCCGCTACGCAAAAGGACAAAAATATACCTGGCCTCCGTTGAAGGTGGGGACGTTATCTGGACGTGTTTGTTACGCGACTATCGCATCCGACGATCCTAACAAACGGCAACAATAAGAATCGAGTAATTTCCATGCTAAAAGCGAGCGCCCCGTGAGAAGAGAAAGAGAAGAAAAAAAAAAAAAACAACGAGGAATAAAGAACGGCGCCGCGTACCGCACGATCGGTGGTAAAAACGAGGGTCAGCCGGCACCGACCCTCGGCATACGCGCGTCCGTATAACGCTGGATTTTGGGCGGTTAAGGACATTCGCGGTGGGTCCGAAGCCAGTTGTAAAATTGTCATAAACGATCGGCGAGTAGGTGGGTACCATTTGCGGCACCGCTCACGGTAACGCGATCGTGAATCGCGCGTGAGACGCGCGCTCTGACCTTTTGAACGTAGGTGTATAATACCGCGGCGAACGATCGCTAACGAGATTATCTCGCGATAAACGGAATTTATCGCGGTGATATAAAAAGAAGAAAAAAAAAACAGATCTCCTTACCAGGACACTGCGTAGGGCGTATATTCGATTTCGCGAGTCAATCGTAACGCGTGTGGTTTCTTTATCTTCGCCGCGGTTTTAACGGCCCGTCCACGGAAGGTATGGCGCTAATCGCGAATCCCTGAGACATTTGGCGTCGTTGCGTCGTTGCGTCGCGGTTCTCATTATCCCTCGGAAATTTTTCGCGCGATTTTTCCGGCGAAAACGATTCCGCTGCGTCGCGGACGAATCACCGGGTATAACTCGCTAATGCAATAAAAACGGAGGCGAAGGTTGGACCGGATGGCGGGCAGCTGGGGCGGCGGGGGTTGAATCTAATTTATTTTCACCGTAGAATTCAGTTAGCTGCTTTTCACGGAGATTTATTTTAGATCCGCGTTACCGATGCGGACAAATAAATTGCCTCGTACCTGAAGTTGAACGCGCGAACGGCGAATGTTACACGCGTACTATGAGGGGGTGCACATCTCTCGAAACATAAATAATTGGCACATTTTCAGAGGCTAGACTTCGTCACGTGAGGAGTACGACACCGGTGTCTCGTCGGATGAGTGAAATCCGTCGCGGACTTAAAAGTGATAAATAAAAACTAATAATAACAACAATTTCGTCGATTCCGTAATCGTACATTGCGATGTTTCGAAGCGGCGATATCCTCGAGGGACTGTGTGCGTGATTTTTTATTGTCTGTTGGGTCTCTGCGTGCGTCGCAAGGGTCCGGAAAATATGGCCGAAACGACGACGACGACGTCGACGACGACGGAGACGACGACGACGGAGACGGAGACTGGCCGTCTGCAACGTTCGCCGGAAGACCTCGACGTCGAGGAGGAGGGAACCGCCGACCGTGACGTCGACGACGAACTCACCGAAAATTCGGAACAACAGACGCACCACCTCGCCCATGACAAGTGAGTAGCCGCCGTTACTACATCGATAATCCACCGCGAACGTCCCGCACTCGTTATTTCAGCAATATCTTCGGCGACCGAACCCTGCGAAGGGTCGCGCGTACAATGCGTTGACCACTTTTGCGGTATCTGACTCGCCCCGGGCGATCGCTTCTGCCATGGATGATTCAGCGTATACGCGAAGCTGCCTATTCGGCGGAAGACAAACATAAAGTTTCGTGCTCCGGGCCTCAGGATTTCGGCTTTTCCAGTCGAGAATTTCATCTTCGCTGAAGTATCCGTACATCTAGTGCGCGGTCTGTAAGTGCGAAGTCGAGTCGCGTGTGTGCCTCGTGCTTTTTTCTTTTTTTTTTTTCTTTACTCATTTCCACGGTCCGAGTCACGCGGTAGGTCCTCGTGTATGACGCGTCTGCGTCGTGTATATATGCAATTTTGGTAAGAGAAAGAGGATCGATGAACATTAACCGCTCCATGACCCGAGCCTCTATACGGGCGTCTGGGGAAATTCATAGAGAACTCTCGGCGGGGGCTCGATTTCTCCTTCCTTTTACAGGGTAGCTGGTTATGCAACGTTACGCAAGTAGTATAGTTCACGGTGCTCCTTGGAACGGGATCTATGTGTACAGGGTATCTCTCCGTGCATATGTGCGTCTCAACCCCCCGCCCCCCCCCCCCGCCGCTCGGGAACTGCTAAGTTCAAATGGCGGAAGTTCGTTACGAGCTAAAGTTTTATCATTTTATAATATCGCTGCGATCGGAAAGTGTAATGTAATTTGGTCCGGTTTCACTTCGCCTTATTCTTCGGCGGTTGGGCGGGGATTCGAGTTGCGAGGCTGTGAAGTTTTTCTTCCCCCGATCGGACGCGGATCGCCATGTATAGTAGGATGGGTTGGACAAAAATTTTTTTTTTTTATTTTCTCAGCATGGGGACAGAATTTGTACCTTACTTGATTAATTATTTATTCAAAAAACGAGTGGACTACCTCAGAATATCGAGTAAAAAATTTTTACCACTCAATGATTACTCGATCGATTGCACGAGTAGATGATTTTGGCTCTCAGATTTGGATTTTGGAGCTGATTATATGTGAGATTACTCTTGAAGAACCAAAAAATAATTCGATTTTTGAGCAAAAAATAAATCATTGTTTCAATTGGGTCAATTAGGCTTTTCTTACGTATTTTGACCTCTGGAATCCGAATCTGGAAGAAAAATTGATCTATCTCCGAAATTGACCTAGTTATCGCCGATTTTCAGCTTTTTGGGCTCAAAAATAAAAAATTGATTTTTTAGTCTATCTTAATGTAATTTGAGCTCAGGAATCTGAATCTGAAAGAAAAATCGATCTATCTGCAAAAATGACCGAGTTATCCCAGATTTTTCGCATTTTTTGGTATAAATTTGAGGATATCTCGAAGAGAAAAAATCGTAGCTCAATTTGGACAACGGATTCGTGTTCCTGAGGTCAAAATACATAAGAAAAGTGGCGAACGATCAATTTTAAAAAATAAAAAATTTTGGTCAAAATTTGAGATTTTTCCAAGGGGTACCCCTTACGATTTTTTCAAATTTTGGCCAAAAATTTTTATTTTTAAAAATTGTTCGTATGGCACTTTTCTTACGTATTTTGACCTCAGGAACACGAATCCGTTGTCCAAATTGAGCTACGATTTTTTCCCTTCGAGATATCTCCATTTTTATGGTAAAAAATGCGAAAAAATTGGGATAACTCGGTCATTTTTGCAGATAGATCGATTTTTCTTTCAGATTCGGATTCCTGAGCTCAAATTACATTCAGATAGACTAAAAAATCAATTTTTTATTTTTGAGCCCAAAAAGCTGAAAATCGGCGATAACTCGGTCAATTTTAGAGATAGATCAATTTTTCTTTCATATTCGGATTCCAGAGGTCAAAATACGTAAGAAAAGCCTAATTGACCCAATTGAAACAATGATTTATTTTTTGCTCAAAAACCGAATTTTGTTTTTGGTTCTTTAAGATTAATCTCACGTATAATCAGCTCCGAAATCCAAATCTGAAAGCCAAAATCATCTACTCGTACAATCGATCGAGTAATCATCAATTATTCGCTGTTGGGAGCAGAAAAATTATAAAATATATCGATTGGTTTTAATCGTACACCCACTTTGATTCGTCGCAATCCATGCATGGGTTAAAATATTCGAATTTCTAGGTCTACGAGGGAGCGCGAGCTTAGCTGGAGTCAGGTAGCCACGAGCGAGGGGCCTTGTTTTGAGGCGTCACCTCTGCTCAGCCCCCAAGGTGACGTCTCACAACAAAGCGCTACGCTGCTGGCTACGCTGACTCCAGCAAAGCTCGGGCTCCCCGACTCAACTTCAATTTTAAGTCAAAAAAAGAGCATGTCATTTTTGGATTTTATACTTGAATTACAAAAATAATGGGAGCCAAAATCATCTACTCATGCAATCGATCGAGTAATCATTTGGCTACCTCAAAATATCAAGTAAAAAATTGTTTCCAGCTTTGAAAAATTTTCTTTTTACATAAGGTACGAATTCTGCTCCCAAGCTAAGAAAATAAAAAAAAAAAAAAAAAAATTTCTTCAACCCACCCTAGTGTATAGTGGAGGCGGATAGTTTTCAGTGTTTATGAAAGCGGGCATATCGATCTCAATGCACATAACCGACAGGCGTACATAACGCGATACACGTAGCCGGTGTAGATATTCGTTGCGTTGTATACGGACAGGTGGAAATTTCAACGGAATAACAAGCCGTAGCTGGGTATAATAGGGGCTCCGATTCACTAAAAACCGAGCGCGAGAAAAGTTTCCTACCCTAGGGTAGTAACGAGGTAGTATAACATTCGAACCGGTAGAACTCTCTCGCTCTCCACCTTGCACGAAATTAGCTCACGGCGAGTCGTGTATACGTATACGTATACGGTTCGCTCGCTCCACCGCGTAGCAAAGTAACCGACACACGGTGGATACACGCTTTGAATTAAATCTGCGGGGGCGTGATTATGAATAGTTGATTAACTCCTTTAATTAATTAACATAAAGCGAAATGGCAACGGTTCCCTCGCACCGACTCGCCGGAATCGACCGTGTACGCCGACGGCGCGTCGCGGAAATTGAAACGTCGACCAATTTTCGTTTGTGTCAGGGGGGAGGGGGGGTGGGGGGGTGGATAAGGTGAATCGTCGGTGCGTTGCGGGTCCGGCCCTTGCGCGCCTCCCCCGCCTCCCGGTGGACGGTCGACGGAGCAGACATCGTCGCAATTACGGATGATTGAAATATCGCGGATGCCGCGCGGCCCAGGCAGCCGAAACCGAACGAAATTCCACGGAGATCATCGCCGCTGCGAAATCCGACCGGTAAACCGCGCGACACGAGGAGCCACGTGATGATTTCAAGTGGTTCGATCGCACCGAACGATCTGACGAACATTTTACCGCGACTGGTCCGGAATTCGGGGCTATGGGATAAGAAATTGATTTCGTCGGTAGAGGACGGACTCCGGTATTCGGAGTGCCTTTGTCGCTCTCAGATTAGGGCGATTACGCGGCTCGTAACGGGAACAATCCTCATCTCGTAAATATATCGGCGGCTATCGCTCAGCCCCGAAAGACATCCAGTCCCTATTGTGAGCCTCCGAGCACCGCGGAGTATAAGACATGTGTCAAAAACGGGGGCGAATAAACCGAGACCCCCGTAACGATCGTATCACGTGATATTGTATTTTTTAGCTGCAGCGCTTATATTGTACTTATTCTATCGAGTTTGTGTTCTTTGGTTTATTTTTTTTTTTTTTTTTTTTTTTTTTTTTTGTTTCCCTCCGCTCATATACCCCGGTATTGTGTATATCTGTACGCTTCTGTATACCTTCCCCCGAAGCACGAAGATTTATGCGATGGAGAATTTTTATTGAAAGCTTATTTTCGCGTGTGGGGGGAAGGGGGGCCGAAACGCGCCCCCGGCACACGCTTACTTATTCGGGTTCGAGCGCGCTTCTGATACCGCAAGCCCGATCGTTCGAGTCACGTATTCCATCGTACTTTTTTTTTACAGACAAATAATAAAGCACATGTACGCGGTACGATGTTTGAACACCCGAGAGTCGAACCGATAGAATCACGTGAGAGGGGGGAGGGGGGGCCCTTTTACAAGGTCATTACACACACCATCCCTCGGTAAACCCGAAATCCGAAAAATTATACGTCGACGCAAGAAGTATACGTCGGACAGGTGGGTACAAAGCCGCGAGATCGAAGCGAGGAATTTTCCCATCTCAAACTCCGACGATCGAAAACGGCGAATTTGAGTTTGTTTGAGTCGGTTTTGTTACTCCGCTCCGAAATAGACACGCGAGGTAGATTCGCTTTGTAGCGAATATTTCATAGCGTGTGGTACATCGAAAAATAACGTTAGTCTCGCGCATACCTGACCGACGTGTAAGCACCGCAGGTGAGAAACGTAGCGTTCATCTTCTCGGCACGAGCGTACTGCGGGTTACGTACTTTATATATAATCATATCTTTAATACGACTTGATTTACGGAGCTCGGAGGGTTAGACGAACCCTCTTAAAAATAGCTCAGCTCCGCCACGTTGCACCTGATGCAGTTTTCCGCAGCTAGCACCGCTACTACGCGGGCGTTACTCAAAACTCGAAACAATAATTCATACCCCGCTAAGGAGGTTACGTCGCGGAATTCTACGGACCCGGAACGCGGGGTGGAGGAAAACTCAAAATGTACGCTGCGCTTCGATCACAACGCGGTGATAACCTAGTCCGTTTCGAATAACCGGTGAAATATTTTCCTCTATTTCCGGTCGAACGAATTAAAGCGGCGCAATTGTACGGTAGAATCGTGAACGGCAAACGACGGGTAAAATAATTTTGTATCGATTGTGGAGTGAGGAGAAAAAAAGAAAAAAAAAAAAAAATAGAAAAAAAAGGAAATTTACCAATTCCGGTGAGAATGATGAACGGTGATTAACCTTCGTCGCTTATATAATTCGAAATACAGCGAGCATAATTTTCCCCAGGATTATTATCATCGCTATCGAGTGGTGTATGTACAGTGACGGGCGGTGGGAAAGCGATTTCTAACGAGTTTTTCACCTAAATTGAATACGGGGATCAGCGCGATTATGCGATACTCGGGGTGTTTTTTTATTCTACCGTGACATTTTCTTTCGTTGAACAAGGATCCGAAACCCCTTTAATTGAAAAAAATAATTACGTCCAGTTCTAGGATCTCTTCGCGCGCTCCGTTCCGGAAAAAAAATCGGGGGGAGCCTATTTCAAATTCAACATTCGGAAGGAACCGCCGAGTCTCTGACGTGTTGTTCGCGAGCGTACAACACACGCCACCACCCGCTTCCGCGTTTCATCTCTAATTTTATTTCCCCGATTCTTCGCCACGCCGCAGATAATCATTTTCAACAATAACGGCGTACCTAAGCAACGCGCGGCGCGGCGCGACGCAACAAAGTGCTCGAAATTTCCGCCTGAACGTCGAGGAAATTATTAAACGAATTTATTCCGTCAACCCCATCCTCCGGCGAAGAAAATTCACACGAGGAGGGGGGAGGGAAGGGAGGAGGGGGGAGGGATCAAAAGGACGCCGACGGACTTTGGGGAACAGACAATTTCGCAATTTTGTAATATGTACAATGAATTCCAGGCGATGTTGAATTTAACCGAAAGCTCCGGTACAAATTCAACGCATAATTTCGCGTCGCTCTCGCTGCCCGTGTGTAGCGTCGAGTCTAATTCTAACAATAAGTCAGAAGAATCCAGTCGACGATTCGGGGCTTTCAGTGACGTAGCGACGTTGGGTCACTTGAGCCAAATTAACCATCATCCAATCTTGTGAGCTCAAGGACGACGAAGAATTCGACCCTGGCGGTGCGAACTCCGCGGTATAAGAACGAAACGTTCAACCGCCTAACTATCGACGTGACGTAACTCGCGGATGACCGAACCGACTCTGAAATAACGTCGTTTCCATCCATCTCCCTACGGGTCCCGGAACGAGGCCCCTCGTACCGCTCTATTTATTTTTTACATCCGATCGAAAAATTGCTCCGTTATTCGGGTAATCTACCCCAGAAACAGATCGAAGAGACGATACTACTCCCCGAATTCCGATGGAGAGCGGGTCTCTCAACGGTACGTACTTTGCGGAGGGTTTTAAAAGGGGAAAAAAAAAATCTCAAGAATGCGGCAAAGAAAACCTCGCCGTTCGGCTTTTTCCCCCTGTTTCGGGGTGAACAGCCTGAAGGAAATAGTGCGGGTACGGGGATCGGGTCCCTTGCGAAAGAATTGATTTACTGGTATTAGAAAGGGCGGCGACGGCAACGGCAACGGCAACGGCGGCGACGACGGATATGAGGGCGGAAAATTCTCTACCACGTATTACCTACGCTTTTCGCGAACGGCGTGAGTGGCGCGGAGCTCTAAGGTCGCCACGAATTTCCCTCGAGAGATTCTCCTTCTAATTTCGAATTGGACGTAATCAAATTTTCCCGGGATCGTCGTCGTAGCTTTGTCACCGGTCGCATCAGATTATAGTAAGATCGTTGTTGGGAATAACGTCGATAAAATAAGGCCCCCTTTTTTACCCATCTATGGCACGTCTGTTATTCAACCGCAACGTCAAAATCGAAGCGATGTTTTAGAAAAAAAACAAAAAAAACAAAAAAAAAAAAAAAACAAATTTCGTGGAGACGAGTGTATAGGAAAACTTGGCTCGCCCTTTCGCTCGACGAGCCAGGGTAGTCGGTGTGCAAAGTGAGAGACGCCTAGACGATTTCCCGCGATCCGAGAACCGGGACCGGGAGGAGTTTGTGATTTAATTTCCGCTTCAACTTGCTGCAGACGTCGTTGAGATTCTGTTTACATCTTATCTCTGATCTTCCTTGATTTTCTTTTCAACCCCGCGCCAACTGTGGGTCGTCCCCTTTTCCCGAATATATATTTTATTTTCTACACGTTATAACTGCCGTCGCTAACTCGCAGCGATCGGCAAATATTTCGCGGGGAAATTTTCCAGTCCGAATTGAAATTTTCCGCGGAAAAGGGAAAATTTAATTTATCCGCATCGCGGGGTCCGAAGTCGACCGAATCGAATTACGACTCGTTACCCGTTAAACCCGGACACGGCCGCGGCAAAAATATTCTTTTGAAAGAAAAAGAAAAAAAAAAAGTTAGAATCCATCGTAGATATGAGGCGTTCGAGAGACTCGTCGTCGATTGGTAAAAGTACGCCAGACGCTCCCGCGCAGTTTTCTTCCAATTTTCCTCAGACTCGTCGGCGATTAGGAGAAAAACCTCCGTTGGTTTCCCGAGCGCGCGAGGGATCGTCGGTCGTATACTCGGGTACGATGCAAGCCAGCTGGAGAATCGTTGGGCGTAGCGAAACGAGAAAGCGCGGTGCGCCCGGAGCCAGACGACGACGCTCGCAATGAGACCCGAGGAGGCTACGTCATCGTCCCGTAAATCGATTGGGTAAATGCGTACCTTAACGTAACCCACCGACCTACCACGCAATTGTTATTGAACTAGACCGGGTTATAGATTTTTGATTAATCTACGCCACCCGAACAACGTTTCAAAGTTTTTCAGATTATTATGCATTCAGTCGAGCCAACAACGCGATAGCGGGGATTACCGTCACCGACGCGTTCGATAAAATTAATTAAACACCGGCTTAGCTGCGCAACAATATACTTTATCCGTAAAGTTTTTTGTATACATGGTATACACGTTCGAACTCGCGACGCCGAGACGATTCACCTTTATATTTCTCTAACGAATATCTCCGCTTTGTGTTTCAGCAAAAGCGAATCCAACCCCGCAGGGATACTCTCCGACGCATCTTTCAACAGTCAAAGGTAAATCATCGCACGTCTGACGGACGACGGGACGGGGTGGTGGTGGTGGTGGTGGTGGTGGCGATGGCGCGCGTAACTCCCCACGGTTATCGAATGGAATATAAACCGCGTGATGGACGATGCAAATTTTCAATTTGTTCGACACAATAAAACCCCGCGTCGCAGTCAACAATGGCTCCGAGGGATTCGATTATTATCGATCGGGGAGTGAAACGTGGCGCGTTAACGAATAACGTCTTCAATCAAACCCCGCTCCTCTCTCTATTCGTTTCTTTGAGACATATAATCGTCCCGTTATAACGCTAGCCGCCCATGAGCCGTGGGTGATATAAATTTCAGGCACCGTTTGCCGCGGATTTTCGCGAGTAAATGAGAATCGTTTAATCAGGAGCGCGAACGAACCGCCGCGACGTACGTACAAGGATACAAGGTTATTTTTTAGCCGCGATAAATATCAATCACATCGCGGTTTTAGCACCTCGGAATTATGCGGGGGATCTGATGATTTCCAAGGTCGCGGGGCGAAGCCCGTTGTCGTTAGCCGGAGAAAAAAAGCCCCCGTATCGTTGGGTTGAGGGGGTCGCTAGGTATAAATTTCGGAGGGTATAATTCGTAATTAATTAAAGCACGCGCAGCTTTTAACGACGCGTCGAGCTTTATTTACGGCAATTTTACAATCGGTTAAATTCGTTTATTGCGGATACTTGAATCGAAATGGCTCATGACCTAGATTGTACCTTCGACGCGTCTGTTCGCCAGAAAAATTGGCAAGTTTCAACGGAAATTGGAAGCGAAAACGAAATTCTGACTCTCGATCGGGCGAAGCCGTGAAAAAATCGAACTTGGACTTCCGGAAAATCAGAAATCGTTTCTAGAGCTCCGACGCGTATAATATTCCCTAGAATTTAACCCGCGACCTACGAGAGCGGAAAAATTAAAATCGTCGTCAAAAGTCGAATGAAATTCGAAGCGTCGTATCCTCCGATCGGGTGATGTATTTTACGCGGGGTATTCCGTGTACCTAGTCGTACGTACAGTACAATCGAAACAGAACTCTAAAACCCCCTTTATCCCGGGACTACTGTCGCCTGCATTTACAAGCGGACATTAAATAATCATTTGCCACGTGCCGCACAATGGCGGACGCTCGCTCGCGGCGGATAACTCTCATTGTACTCGAGCAACGGCGACCTCCGCTATATCCGCAAATATTGCGCGTAAACTGGGAGGAGGAGGCTGCCTTCGAGGAGAATGCGAGCCCACAATGGAGCTCTGATGGCCCGGATCGCACGGGGGTTTAGCGAACAGCCCCCGCGAAATATCACGTCATATTATCAAACCGCACACGTCATCCGAGTTAACGACGCTACCGATATTTGTATTTTCACTCACTCACCCCCCCGCGCGCATCCCTTTTTCAACGCGCATCGGTTCGAACTTCGCAACGATGAAAATTTCAGAAACTGACGATACACCTTTGTTCCAGGGTGTTCAAAAAGTCGTCGTCCAATAACAAACTGACTCTGTACCTGGCGAGCAGAGACCTCGTAGTCAGTGCCGGTAAAATCGATCGTCTTCAAGGGGTGCTGCTGGTCGACCCGGACTATTTGCAGGACAAAAAGGTACGGCGTGAATAAAATTATTTAGCATAATGTGCCCGCTGATTACGTAGCGGTGTCGAGAGATCCGGATCGGTTCGAACATCCGCTCTGACGATAAGAAGGACTAATCGCCCCGGGGGGGGGGCGATATCGATGCTTCGACTTTCGAATAGGGGTGAGATAATTCGATTCGCTTGCGGGAAAGTAGTTTGAAATTAAATTCTCTTTGTGTATCGATTCGAATCGTGGACGTGTATATTATTCGAACGTTCGACGGGGGTGAAAACCTTCAAATTTCTGGGGGGGGGCGGACGTGGTTTTTTTTTTTTAAATACCTGTCTTCGGCTGCACGCATAGAAAATAAGTAACCTTTGATCTTCGAATATAAAGGAATCGTTGAAAGTCATATTTCTCAATGGCGAGAATTGTCGAACTTCCTAAAGCCAGCAAAATACCTGTGCCCCCCCCTCTATACCTTCTGATCTCCTCGTCCCGCGTGGTCTTCCCTTTTTATATTCCCGCCCTTTTATGACGATAAGCAGATTATACCTTCCCACCGGGCTCTGCTGGGTATTATTTCGGGCACAGTTTGCCCCTCGGCGGTACAATGAGAGGAAGAAAAATGTGAAAGACCACTAAAAAAGTGTATTTTACACCTATACACTTTCGAACGGCGACCAACGCGCATACCCGTAATGCATCACCGTAAAAATGGATGCCGGAGAGGTTTTGCCAAAGATCTTGTATATACATATAGGTATAATGGAATTGGGTACATAAAAGGGAATAAAAATTAAGGTGAGGCAAAAAAGGAAGTAAAGAAAAAAAAAGAGAGGAGAGGGGAGGCACGTGCGGGGCTAACAGAAGTGGAGGATGCGAGCTAAAAGGTATACTATATACCTATATGTAGGTGGGTATACTACAGATGTAAAGATGAAGCGAAGAGCTATAGATCCGTATGGCTGTAAACAAGACCGCGAACCACCATCTGGACCCAAAGGTGCGCCTCGGGATAAGCGGGTTTCTCGATCCGGGGGTAATTTAGGAACTCAGCCGAACTGAATGGAGGTATATCTTCGAGAGACAGAAGGTTACGTCTCCGTATACACCGATACAAGGGGTGTTGTTACACGATCGACGATTGTGTGGAACGTATACGGTCGGCAAAGAGAGTCGAATTCACCGAAGTTTCTGCCTCGAAAAATTCGACTCGTCGACATAAATAACGTCTCAATTCGAGCGAACTCTGAATTCACAGTTTTCGTCGAGATTCCGTTCTTTTTTTCGACTCGAAAGTGCTCGCTACGACGGACTCTTGTCTTCGCGAAAAATCGGATTATCTCCAAACGCTGAGAAACATTTAGCTCGTCGGTGATTTTTATCACGGACGCGTAATTTTCGCACACCCCGTAGTTCCCTCTGCGTCGCACAACTGTAACGTAACGCGTTATCGAAACTTGGGAAGGTTCGTAGGGGAGAAGGAACGAAGAAATAAAAGTTTACCGTTCTATATTACGCCACGCTGGATACAATAACGCCCCAGAGGCCCATAGAATAGATGCAAAGCGGAAGAAAAAAGCGCATATATTCATACGATATGGAAAAAATAACTGCACTTTTATTCCCACGTCCAACTCGGTCGTCTCATCTATTATTACCGATCCTAAAACGTGTCGTGTAAATTTGAAAAAACAAAAAAAAAAAAAAATTGTCCCGGAAGACAGACGCCTCGATGTCGCGTGTGTATGTAAATAATCAATCCGTCGTATTAACGACGAACAAACGCCACGCCTGGGACAAGATGGACGAAAAAACTATCAGACGATATAACGTCTATCGCGCGGAATCACAATTCACCCCCTCCCCCTCCCTCCCTCTTTTTCTTCGCGTGCACATCGCGGCCGTGGCAGTGACGGTGGTGGTTGTTTAGCGTGCCAAGTTTCTTTGCAGAATTAGTTTCTCAGCGAGAATATCATCGAACAATACAACTTTTATTTCGACGCCCGAGACGAAGGAACAACACCTCCGAGACTCCGTGTGAAAAAGAGGATAAATGCGAACGGAGATCAAATGGTTTATTCTTTCATCCGGTGCCGGCGACGGCGAAAGGGGAAGGGGGTGAAGAAAAGAAAGAAAAAATAAAGAAGAAAAAAAAAACTCCTCCGCTTCATCCCTTAAAATGGTCCGGTGCTGCAGCAATTTGCGCGATCGTCAACATTTGTAATAACGACGTGTACCTAACGCGGTGTTGACGGGCAACGCCTTCGGAGTCATAAACTAAGATTAATCTCGTTGTTCGCGCGAATCGAGTCGGAAAATTCTGAATTTATTCCTACTCACCCCGTACGTCGGCGAACGGAACGAACAAAAAAAAAAAAAAAAACAAAAACAAAAACAATCAACACCGCGTGCCGTAGCTACTCTGTATTTTCAAATGATGGTGAAAATCAGCTGCTTCGAGAAATTTTCTCGACTCTCTTATTTTCGGAGAGGGGAGGGTAGAAGGGGAGGTAAAAAATTAACCGACGAACCTCCGCGATTCGCTGAAAATTTGAGCTTCGCTTAAAAGGGAAATGAATAAGAAAATATTATTTTCTCCACCGGTTGCGAAGTGTGACGATTATTCATCCGGAATTAATTTTTTTTTTCCCACAGATTTACGGCCAGGTAACCCTGACTTTTCGATACGGCAGAGAAGACGAGGAGGTAATGGGCCTGAAGTTTTGCAACGAAGCCGTGATGTGTCTGGCCCAACTCTACCCTCCGTACCCAGGTGCCGAACACCAGGAGCCCAACACCCCACTTCAGGTAACGCTCGATACATAATCCAGTTGTACGTACACTATTCAACATAATTACAGGGGGGTTATCTCGCCGATGGGCCGGAAAGTACATAAATTTTTTATGCGCTGGATGGGAGACCTCAAGTTTCACCTGAATGTTTCAGTTTCCGCGGTCTTGGTATATTACTTTTGTATTCCCGAATCGATATCCGAGGGAGAAAAATTCCCCGATGAAATTGAATTTAGTGAGAGTAAAGTCACCGTGCGCCAATTTTTACGGGAGCATGGGGGGGTGGTAGGTGAGGGGTGAGGGGGGGACTCGCGATCGATCGACCGAATCATACTACGTGGGCAATTCTCCAGATAAATTGAGTGTTATTTGAGAGTGTAATTCCGGCGTGGCGGCGGCACCCTCCGACATCACTATCATCACGCCACGTAAATTACAATCAGAGTTTGAGTGGATAATTTGAAATTTAACTTGCCGCCGCCGAGAACCGAACACTCAATTTCCAATCCGTTGTTATATATATATACCTGCCACCTTGTTGCCTACGGAAGCACGAACCGATTCTGAATTTTTTATCTCGCAAATTTTCTACACGGTAACGAACCCCGCCGCGGAGTCTTTTTTTTTCAGTCATTTGGAGCGGGTACAGGCTCGCCCGTCGAGCCTGCTTTCGAACTACCGATTCTTCGAGTCGGAAATATATAAAAGTCCAACGGAACGTACGGAGGGGGAGACACACCTTCCTAAATAGTTACTCCGACGTTTGTATGCCGGTGTGCGTTACGCGTACGTTCCGCCTTTCCAGCGCTCTGCCTTTGTCGAGCGTCGTTTGTACTCCTGAAATTTATATGCACTCCGACGATCCTTTCAAGAGCGGCATAAATTTGCGCTCGCGGCAGGGTCGGAGCTCACTACTGCCGCCGTTGACGAGGAGAATAGTTTCTTTTGTTTTCTGATTCCGCTCCGCACGCTAAAAGCAACTGTTCGGAGTGTCGCTCTCGCCGTTGCAAATGCAACGGCGGACGCGAAACGCTCCGACGTCAGGTGAAACGAACTTCCTCGAGTTTCAACGGACTGAAAATAATTTACAGCCTTATATAATCACCGACTTTTAATTAGATGGCCAACTGAAACTCTCTTCCTTTTTTTATTTTTTTATTTCTTTTTTTTATTTCTTTTTTTTCTACCAAAGTCTTGGGAGGAGCGCGAGAAAGGAAAACGGTAGCAGGATCCTCCTCGCGGAGGGTTTGGTCGGTACAGACGCGATACGAGGTAGAAATTTTTCCCACCGTTTGCTTTCGTAGTTTTGCGCTCTTCGTTCTTCGGACGGCCGACGATCCGGTCGGGCGCAGTACGTAAATATTTACAAAAAGCTTCGAGGAGCTTTAATTTCATCTTACGGCAGGTTGATTTTTGCGCTGATTAGAAAGAAGCTCGCAGCTCGGATACCGGCCGAGTCATAACGATGGAGAATTATTTCAGCTAATTTAGCGAGAGCGATTACGTGCAGGCCGTATTATAATTCGATTAATGAGAAAACGTCAGGGGGGGGGGGGGGGGGGGGGCTCAGATTACAGCCGTGATATATAATACACATCCGTGCGGTAAATTTCGTTATTAATTTTTCCCGCGCGGAGTACGGTGCGGGTTTCGTTTTTTTTCTTTTTTTTTTTTTGCTTTTGTCTCATTTTTTTTTTTTTTCCCCCATCTACAGCAAATGTATTATTCAATTCGTATCAGCCGTACGACAATACGTAGAGGGTGGTATACGATGGTGATTTTGCGCACGGCGTCGTAGATTAGCGTGTGCTGACGTAAGCGTTGTTCTCCACCGGGGTTTGACCCTGGCCTCTCGTCGCGTCGACTCGCACAACCCGTTCGGTACGCGCCGGGGAGGCTGCTCACCGAGCCCCAGCTGCAGGTGGTGTTTCAGCTATGCGTTTGGAATATCCTTGAACTCGCGCCCTGGTCCTGGCCCTGGCTCGACTTAGCTCGCGTATCGCACCGCTATCTCTCCGCATCTGTCCATTATCCATCTCCGTCGAGAATCTCGAATTATACGTCCCCCCCGTTCGGAGTCTGGCTTTGATCGTCGACCGACCGACCGACCGAACGACTCTCTCTCTCTATCTCCCCACGACAATGGGAACGAGGAGGCGGTGGTTGTATACCGCCGCGCTCGCCATATCGCCGCCGCCCGTCCTTTGATAATAATGCATTTCGCCGCAACGAATTCGTACCAGCTGGCTCTCGTTCGATCGATGGGCGATCGATTATTGTTGGCCATGTTTGATTGAGCGTTGATTCACCGTGTACGCGGTCGTGTGTTATCTGTGTAGTTAAAAAGTCGCGCGCGTCCCTGTTGGTGTGGTTTGAAAATTTACGGTATCATCACCGTCCCACAGGCGCTGTGGAATAACGTGTGATCGCAAAACTTACAAATGGGATTACGGAATGACAGCTGTCACGTGATACCGACTCGAACGAGATTACGACTCGCAAATGTTGAAAGTCAAATAAAAAAACAACAACAACGCGTGACTGTAACGGATGACTCGGAGCAGACGTTCATTTTTTTCAATCGACTTCAATTTGAAAATTCGCAGTGCCTTCTCTCGCGATTACAGCCGTCGACGGATTTAGCGCGTCGAAAAGAAAACGACGGGCTTTTGAAAATTATCGGTAAAATATCACCGTCTCGGAACAAGAGCGCGACGAGGACTTTTTTTTTTTTGGTTTGTTTTTTTTTTTTCGGTTTTCTAACGTCCAAAATCAATTTCCCGACGGTTTCCTCCGCGACGCATCGGTACAGTCGCGTAATCGGAAGCAGCCGATAACTTTCGAACGGAAGCGCGTCGAGCCAATTTTACTCGTCACCCACCCTATCCCTCCACGATCTGAAGAATACGGCAGCGGCGAACGGTATAAATCAGCGGTAATGATAATTTACTGCAGAGAATGTTTTTCATAGAGAGTTATGATCGACTTCGAGGGAACGTACAACGAGCCGAAGTCGAAACTCGAACTGAACGCCTCGTTTCGCAGGAGATACAAATTTGAATGGGGTGCCAAAGTAGCTTTGTACGTACCAGCGCTCCTCCGTCTTTACCAGAGGCGGGGATCTGCAATTCATGAATGCTAATACAAAAGAGAAGATCGGATACCACACCCCCCCCCCCCCGTCTTCTTTGACGCCGCAATACACACGCTATACCCTTTATTACGTTATTACGGCTGTTTGTATAAATCGATCGCTGTAAGCCAACGCCGCCTCCGTTCGAAAACTTCGGAGTTTCGTTGGAGAGTCTCCGAACTCGGCGGAACGGGTCGGGGGGTCGCGATCGCCGTTCTCGCGAAGCGACGTCGACACATCCCTCGCTATTCGATGCAAATTCGTCGTTCGAAATTCGCATTAACGGAGACGGAGGTACCGAACGCGCGGCGAGAAAAACGGTATCCGAGCTAAAAGGGAGAGCGCGAGATCTGTGACCCCCCCAAAAGTGGAACAAGGTCGAGGCTGCATTTCCACCGGCTGCGGAATGTCCTTCACCCGCAGGAGGCAGGACCTCTAACCCACATTCGTATCGTACTACTCTGGAAAAGTTTTCTATCGATCCGGAGCCCAGACGGGGCCGACGGGCGGTCCATCCTTGCTTATTTCACCTTGCAACACCCGCTAAAACTAACGGCTAATGGATTGAATATTATTAGCCGGTATTCGAAGCGGCGAACTCGCTCATCCGTTCCACGTCTGTTCCGTGTCACTGCCTCTCTTCACGCGTTCGTGTATCGTAGTCCGCCTGAATCTGATGTACATAAACCGGCGGTAAGGGAGGAGATTTCGCGAATGTGTAGTTTGGACATCAACGGCTGTTTTCGAAGAGTCGAATAAGAGTAATCAACGTCGTAGTGCGAGGAAAATATTCGCCTTGTACACCGTTCGTACGCGTTTCCATCAACGTTCGTGTCGCATGAATATTCAAAGTGGTTTTCCACACTGCGGAACTTTCAACGTCGCTCGACGAATCAGCATATTTTAACCGTCGATTCTATCGCCCCGTCAAATTGAACCGGAATCCTATGACTCGACTTCGGAACGGCTGTCGAATCGGCCGAAAATTCCACTCAACTTCGATCTTTTTTTACCCAAATGGAAAATCATAATTAGACCGTACTATCGAGGCGCGCTTGTAAAACACACGTTTAACGCTCGTTGTCCGAGGGACGATGCGAGGGGGGGCGCGTCGGCGGATATACGAATAAACGGAGACAAAAGATACGTACCTTTTGTACACGTGCAAAATCCTCCGTGGAAACAACAAAGCCTCCGGTTAGCCGCTCGGCCTCGTCATTTTGCGGGGTGAATTGCGTTTTATCCTCCGACAAACTAGAGGCAGAAATGTACGTACCTAGGTATTTATACGACCGGTCGTGTGTGAAAATCGCGGGATATTCGCGAAACGGACGACGACGACGACGACGACGACGACGTCGAGAGGCTCGACGGTCTCGGGCCAGGGGTGGCGGTCGCGAGGATTTTTTTTTCTTCTTCTTCTTTTATTTAATTGAATTTAGATCCGCTCCTCCAGATTCGGGGCGCGAATAAGTTTGAACGTCGAAATTCTCGAGTCATAAAGACGCCTAACGCGATTATCGAAGGGAGAAGTAATTTTTCCCCCCTTTATATACTCGTGCTCGAGGGTCGCGGGAGAGAATTCCGGTTGAAGGAGCGGTGATAGCGGGATGAATTTTGAAATTTATCGCAGCACTTCCCTCGGAGTTACTCCGAGACGGTGGACCGAAGGACACAGTTTGTACGGACAATTAGGATCGCTGTAGGTAATTAAGGATATTTCGGAGTCGTGCACTTGACAAATTCACGGGGCTCTCGGGCTCGGAGAACACCTCCTTACCGCGTAACCTCTTAACTGCGTACGCCACGGTGTACGAGGCAAAGCCTCGGACGTCCCCGATGAAAGCTTGTTAATTTGTTCAACGTCGAAATATAGTCGACGAACCCGGATTTCCTCAACTTTCCGACCGGCTACGGACGGGCCCTGTCTACTGCAGCGTAACTCACGACTAAATTTCAAATCACTTTACGGTAAACCACGAGGCCATTGTGCGGGACTTTTTCATACGGATCCCGGAGACCGTCGGCTGATAAAACTTTTCGCCGACTGACGGAAAATACCGCTAAACAAATCCCCGTGAAATATGTGTCAGGATTGTCGATTGAAAGAAAAAAAAAAAAAAAAAAACGGAGAAAGAGCTAAATAGAAACGGAGAAGTCCTTATTCAGCTTGATTGGGTCGTGTAATCGGGAAAAGCATTGAAGGAAAACTGTCCCCCCCTTTCGCTGTAACGTGAACTTTGCCGTATCGGTAGGGGGCGGGGTGTGTTTCTTTTTTCCGTCGAAAAGAATCGCCTCGTCAAATTGACTTTCGCTTTCGTTCTCGCCTCGGTATACATCGGCCTGTACGTTGATCGTGATTCGAAAACATCGCTGTCCAAACACGGTACATTCAACGCTTCCAAAATTTCCGGTTGTCAATAATATTTTTCCCGACCTTTTTTTATCGCCCCTGTCAGGGTCGTCGTCGTCGTTCTTCGAGCCGATGAAAGAAACTCCGCCGGGTTTGTCGACTTCTCGCGGTTCGACGCTTTCCGCACTCTTATGTTATGGTACACACGTGTCTCCCGAACGCGTGTATTATAATCGACGAAGTTTTCACGCCCAGAAATTAATCGAACTAAAGCTCGTCGAACTTTTGAGAGGCTGAAAAATATGGATGATTAATTTCTTCGACGGTATCTCTGATTTGGAAGTTTCCGAATTCGGTGCTCCCAAGCGTTCAGTATATACTTCCGCCAACCCCTGGCCACGTCAGGGTATTATGAAAATTGGAATCGTGCCAGAATCGTATTATATCGTTAAAGGGGATGAAATAACCCTGATACAATTATCGTCGTCAATTATTGAAGAAACGATTCAATTGCTTCGACGGATTTATTCGTCTTACAAACACCGTCTTTCTTTCGTGCAACTTGTGTCAACGTGTCGAATGCACGTCGCTTAAAATCTCGACACTACTTTTCACTATAACCAGCGCAGAGACTCCACATCGAATAATAAATAATGCGACGAATCGGCCTACGTAATCCAAACATGCATGTTTTGTCGATGCGAACATCTGGCCATAAGCGGGGCGTGAGAGTTCGTCGAAGATACCGTGGCAACACGAGGTGCACGTCAGTCCATGAAAAAGCTTCGCGAACGGACTTATTCGAAACACGTGTGCGTTGGAAAAAAAAAATTGTATGAAGTTCGAATGACGATGAGGCAAAAATTCGAGCCAACTTCGAGATTTCTCATCGTCCCCTGTTCGATATAAAACCTGTAGCACGCGTCCGTTCTGAGAATAAATTTTCTGCAATCCGAGATTAAATCTAGTTACAGGAACGCGTTCCAATTTCGATGTCGCTATAATGCCGCGACATTAGCATAGCCTCGAATACCGATGTCGTTCAATTTACACCGTCGAGCCACAGTTATATATATGTTTCTATGGTTAAACAAAACCCCCACCGAATCACGTACAATTTACATGTTCATTAGATCCAACCGTACGCTACACGAGTCCGCCAATAGTCACCCAAGTAAACGAGATTTCGCGATAAAGTACATTACCAACAAAAATAAGCGGGCCACCCTGTTTTGACTCAAAAAAAAAAAAAAAAAAAAAAAAAAAACACCCGATTTCGGAACCTCGTAACTGCTCGAAGAATTGGGGTGAAGAGTCAGGGATTTCAAACGTTTCGTACGATTTTGGAAAATTTTGAACTTTTCAAATTCTTCACCCCTATTTTTCGAGCAGTTATGAGGTTTCCAAATCGGATGTTCTTCGGAGACGAAACGGGTTGGCATTTTTTTTCACGACCCATCCATCCGGGGTCTTCCTCTACAATTGATCGCTCTAATTTCGGTAGCTTCTTAATCGCTCCAAGAGACCGAAATCTAATTTAGTTTCCGAGCTAGCTACGGTCAATTTGTCTAATTGATCGTTGAAATCTGATCCTCGGATTCCTTGTAAAATCACAGCTTCAACGGATCACCGTTCCAAGCGCACTGTGTCATATTGCGAAAATTTTATCATAAACAAATGCGAGAGTCCATTCGCTGAATTGAACCTAATTGTAAGTACGGGAAAAAGTGCAACCGGTACCGTAACGATAGCGGCTCCACCGGTTCGGGGTAAACTTTTCCGAGGGGTAAGCGTATAATGCGAACCTCGGTCCGTTACGGCGGACACGCGGGTCATTACTTAACTCGGTACGAAAGGGGTTGATCGAAGAGCACCGAAAACCCTAATCACTCTCAGCCATGCAAGTCTGAAAACAAAGCCGGATGTAACATCGAAACTCCGGCGATCCTCCGTTTTTGGCCGGGTAAAAGGAGAATTTTCTTTTTTTTTTTAGAAGTAAACTGTCGAAAAATCGAGACTTTCGATGTTTCCCCAAAGGTCAACGACATCGTTTCATTCGTGTTTCAGGAGACTCTGATAAAGAGACTCGGAGCGAACGCGCATGCCTTCACCATGGAAGTTACACCCCTGGCACCACCTTCGGTGCAGCTGGTACCCGCGAAGGAATACAACGGTGCGCCGATCGGAACGAGCTATGACGTCAGAGCGTACGTCGGTAAGTTTCCATTTAACGATTATTTTACGGTGAAAAGAAGTTCCCGGAGGTATACTACGCGAAGCGCGACTCGTCCCGCGAATCGGGAGTACGATCGTTCGAACCCGGATAGAGTTGTAGCGGCGTGGGAACGCCGCCGAGTTTTCGCCATTTGCCACAGTCGTTATTTCGAATTTTTTGAGCGTAACTTTTAAATAAAACGTTTTTCGCAAAAAATTCAGCGGAAAAGGCGGACGAAAAATTGCATCGAAGAACCATGGTTCGGATGGGGATAAGGGTTGTTCAGAGGAGCTGCCCTCCGCCTCTTCCCGCCACCACGCCGCACAGCATTCCCACAACGGCCGGTGTTGATCTGAGTGCGTCGCTCAAGTCGCAGAGGACGAAAGCCAACGAGTCGGCGAGTGACGTAGCCGACGAGGATCAGGGTAGGTACAGATGGAAAACTTCCGCGGGATCGGACCGTTGCTTTTCTCGACGTTGTTTTTTCTTCAACGGAGGATTTTTCCAGAGCCGACCCCGCCCCACGCGGCCGTGGAAAAACCATTTTTACTGAGCGACGGGAGGGTCGGATTGGAAGCCAGACTTGACCGGGCCATATACTCCCACGGTGACCCCGTGGTGGTTCACGTGAACGTCAACAACAACAGCAGCAAATCCGTCAGGAGGATCAAGGTAAGGGGGAAAAAAAGCGCGCCTAAGACCACCGAGTTTAACGTACGCTTCGTAGTATTCGTTACGAAATTCATACGGGTCGTCACCTCTACGCGTACCACGTCATCTTGTTTGCGATCTACGGGGCTAATCTCACCTCGGCAAAGTTTGCGCAACGGATCAACCGCGGCACGAGTCCGCGCATCTGGATCGTATCTCCGACGAGAAGTCGCGTTGAGGAGAGTCGCTCGAGGAAATAGGCATTTTATTTAAGGGCCCCGAGGGTCGCGCCTAATTTACAACATAGCACGAAAATTTTGAGGGGGAGGGAGGGGTTGACTATCCACGAGTTTCGTGATATACGACCCCATCAAAAAAGTAACGGTCCGTCAGTTCGAAGGAGGCTCGTGGACCCACCGCTTTACAGGAGAATCGAGTTCCCGTCTCCCGTCGAGTGTGGAGAATTTTAATGTTCGAAAAAGCGCGGTAAAACGCCTCGTCTCACCTACTAATCTATGCGCTCGGATCTATTTCGCGCCTCGAGGCACGTTTGGCGGCAAAAATTGACCGCTCCGCTCGGCCGAGCGTTTCACGGATTTCAGAGCCGGTGTCTAGACTATTTCTTTCTTCGAGAAGGGCGAAGTTCCAAGTGCCGTAAGAAATAATGACGAAAGGGTTCTAACGGCCACTGCCCCGAAGTTTATTTTACCAAGAGCAAAAATCGGGTACGATTTCATAATGTAGCGGGTCCGTACAACGGGTGTAACGCTCCTCGTTTTCGAGCTCTTAACGTCAGTGATCGCAGAGACTCGTTGAACCCGCGTGTGTAAAGAGGACTGTTGATACACGCGAAGGGATGGTGTAAACGGTACAATGTGCCCTTATTTGCGTAAACGCTCTAGCGACACACATTTTCTAGCTGGGAAACTTTGAATAAATTGGCCGTAGATTAGATAGGGCGAGGGAGGAAGAGAGGGAGGTGGGCTGAAAACTGAGACGTCATGTAACAGGTGAAATTATCATTCGTGTTGTTTGTGAGCGGTGACATCATCCCCCAAAAATCGAAAATACTTTGGGATGAAAAATGTACCTCGAGGTGATCGGGGGATTTGGTTAAATTTATATATTCCGGCGAGCAAGGTCGGTAAAATACCTCCGAGAATAATCTTGAGCATTGAATAGTGTGGCGGAGATGAAGGAATTCGAGGAACAATAGACGAAGGTACGAAATACGGGAGAAGTGTAGGATGAATGAATTCGTTGTTGCGAACGAGATCGTTGCGATACGGGGAAATATGTATTTACCGGGTGGGCTCCAAAAGACGGTGGAGCTACACCGAGCGAGAGGGAGGGTCGAGGTAAAATCACAGAACTCCGCCGTGCTAATTTTATACGCAAACATTTGTTTCGTAATAATATTTACGAGTTACCGCAGCGTATTCCGAGGAAGAGGTGAGCCATTAGGAGGGAAAGATACACCCTTTGAATGAAATTGAGATTTGACGAAAGTTCATTAGCTGACTAATTAACTTGAGAACAAGTTTGGACACTGTTTTATAACTTTGTATCCGAGGGCCACGGAGAGTCACGCGCAACTGCAGTCGAGGAGAATGAGGAGCCGCTACGTCGCTCGACCCCCAAAAATACAAATCAAAGAAAACACAATAAGATGTGTAAGCGAAACCGCCGTTACAGCGATCGATATCACGACTCGCGTTTTGCGTGCCCTAAATTGCGAGCGTGCCTCCGGTAATCGAAACCTCGTGGGCCGTGATTCTCGGTCAGGTCAGACAAATAAAGTGACCTTATCGGAGGTACGATCCGTCTCGCGGTCTGTTATAAAACCAACGTTGATGGACGCCGGTGACTCGAGCGTCGGATCGGGTTTCGGAGGGGCCGTTAAACGACCACGTGAAAAAGTTCGGAGTTTGCTTCAAGACCGGAAGAAATTCGTGTACCGGATAAGCGAGGTGTGACGAACGTGTGGCACGCTGAAAATGATGAAGGTATATAGGTAGAATCTAACGACCTTGACACGGCGTCGGTGACCCAGTATCGAATACACCGGAGTAGCTTGGCTAAGGGGTTGAAACGTCGAAACGTGACGTCACTTCGCTAAGACGGAAGCGCACGAGACCCCATCGGACGGATGAATAAATGAAGAGACGCTACGGAAATATATGGAGGGGTGGGTACGCCGCGACGCGACCGGCTCAGAGAGAACCGAATTTAATAACGTATTTATTTCGCATCCCGCGATTCTCGATATAAAGTCACGTCGTATACTGCGCACAAATTTTGCGACAGGAATAAATTAAACCGCTCAAATCACAAAGTTCTAACGTGAGACTGAATTTTTATCAAATTTGGATCGATCGAAGCAGACGCCGGTACATCAGACTCAGTCGCCTCCTTTTCCTCCCTAATTCTTGTCGTCCTTGATTTGTCGATATTTCGATATCGATTCGGTGCACATCGCTAAGCTTCCGGTAAGATAAAGCTCGGTCCGGCGATGATCGATAATATTTAATTTCCCTGATGTGTGAATAGATGCTAAATATTCCTCATTCGACGCATCAAAAGCTCGCAGAACTCGTTCCCGTTGCTCGAGAAATTTTACGCCCGACGGAGTCAAATTTACTCACGCGTTTCGAGGGGTGGCACGCCGTTAAAAGCCGAGAAGAGAAAAAAAATGAAAAAAAATAAAAAAATAAATAAAACGGAGCGTCATCAAGGGGGATAATAACGCGGAGCACAAGCGTCCATACAGTTACAAAATTGAGGAATAATACCAGCTGTCGCCGAATTGTTAATAATTTACCAAGGCAACAACCAATTTTAATCTTCATTTCGGAGTAGTGGATGCGGCAAAACAAAAAAAAAACAAAACATTGGCGCGGTAAAAATTAGCTGCGCGTCAGGTGGAACTCGGTATCCCCGTTGGTAGCGTATATCCACCCCGTTCCTTATAAGACTTCGGAGACCGTGTAGGTGGTGCTCGCGTGAATCATCTCGCGTTACGCAGGAACTGGATCCACAGTACACGAGGGTGTATTTTAAAGGAGCGTAAATCAAGGACTATGATACCCGCGTCCGCTGCGCAGCGTCTTGTCTTTTCGCTACTCCCCCCGCAGTCGGAAATTCGACAGTAGCGAGGAGCGCGGTACGCTGAGGAGTTGGGGTTGGGGTTGGGGTCGGGGGTGTCGCTAAACGAGATATACGAGCAACCCAAATCTCGAAAAGGGTAGAGGCGGACGCGCGGGTATACGAAGAGCAGTCTCCTAAGGATCCCTCGAGTGCATTACGAAGCAGGTTTCGGGCTCGTTGTGTTTGCCCGAAGAGAATTTTCCGCCCCCGCGAATCGACGCGGAGGTTCGTCGTTTCAAAAATTTATACGCGAGTATAGCGCTAGAGTCCGCTCGTACTCGGACGTACCGCTCGGAGAAATAATTCTCCTTGTTTCCTCTCGGCCGTATATATCGAAGTTGAATTTCTTCAGGCGAAAGAAACGCGAGCCTGCACCGCCGGACCTTACGGAGAGGACGAGAATAACGAAGAACCCTTATTTAATTCAGGGGCGGGGGGGGGGGGGGGGGGGGCAACGGGTGAAGCGTCGAAGGCGCGACCCGAAAAATAGGGTTTTCAAATAATTGAGGGAAAGGTAGAGGATAGCGCGAACGCACACATAGCCGCGCCGGTAGGACGGGTGCGCGTATGGCAGGGTACACAAAATAAAGCGAATGAGGGATCGTTGCGGGTGCGCGGAAACTTTATTAGAGTGCCTCCGAAGAGGGAGGCCGTTCGTTCCTCCCGCCATGCTTTCGCTTTCCACGCCTAGTCCCGACTACGCGGTACGGGTATTACGCGCGCACCCCCGTAGGCCGGTGGGCACATTTGCGTTGGTATTAAAAAAAAGGACCAAAGGTCGCTCGGCGATAATAAGGGCGCGGTGGCTTTCGGGTGGTACCGCGAGCAAAGTTTGCGCAAGTCGCGGCGTCATTATAATGTACAACGAGATAGTATAGTTACATCCAGAGTTACCCGCGCGAACAATCGAGATCGCCGTAATTGCTCCTACCCGATTATCAAGTTCAACGGACTTGCTTTAATCACTTCCGGCGAATTGAATATCCTCCTTCGTTACGCGATACTTCGCGGAGCCTTAAATTACGCTCGAATAATACCGCGCGGAAATCAATTCCTCATCAAACTCTGTACGCCCTTAGATGAAATTGACCGCGTGCGATGGAACGGATACGCGGACGAACGTGTAATGCACTCCCGGTTAGAGAGGATAGAGAAAAATTTATACGAGAATACGCGATGCGCGGGTCTGATCTTTAAAGCCGACTCGGGTCATGATCGTATACGTATACGAATACGAGAAGGCTGGCTGGCCTGGCTTTACGGCTTACGGAATCCCTTAATACCCCGTAGAGAGAAGAATTTTAACGAGACCATTTAACGACGTACGAGCGACTATGCGGAGGTACACAGTATACGTTGTACGTTAACTTAATATTAGCTCTCGTAGATTATTCGCTTTCGTAGATTATAAAAAAAACGATCGGCGAATCCGCTGTGACCCGATGGTTTGCGAAAACCGGTGTCCCGGTCTTTTTGTGCGCTCCGACGATGACGTGATAGCGCGATGATTGTATTAGTTTTTCATCTACGGTCCGGTAATCCGATGTGACCGAGTGATCGACGATGTGGTTTCGTACCGTCCCCTACATGGGTGTTGAAAAAAAGAAAACAAAAATAAAAAATTGCTTCGATCAATTTTTCAGTCGTGCCGCGCTCGCGGTTCGCACAAACCACCCCGAGAAACTGGGTAGTAGGTAGGTAACATCTTATACATATCGTATTATATTACCAGAGGTCCGTCGACGTTCGATAGCTTTAGTTTTTTACCTTCCGTACGTACGTACGTGTACTCGGTGCCCCGCCCTCGGATTGGCTCATATTTTATCCGGTTGATCGTAACCCCGCAGCTTTCGATATTCGATGGAATATCCGCACATGTTCCAACGACGAGGAGTGCACTGTTTCTAACTGATCGAAATACTTTCATCCATGCTCGAAGTGCTAAGTTTATCGAAATGTTGGTTAAGACGTTATAGCTGAATACCATTTATTTTCATCCGGGCTTTAGATTTTTGTCCCGTGGTATTTATTTCATCATCACATCATTATACTTCACACGCGTCTTGAGTTTTTTTTTTTTTTTGTTTTTCAATCCACGAATTTTTTTCATCGAGATATTTCAATCTTCCTGCTCCAAAAAGCGAAAAAGTGGTGATAACTCGATGAATTTTGTAGATAGACCAATTTAGCCTGCGGATTTGGATTTCTGAGATCAAAATACATTGAAATAGCATAGGAAAACCAAGGGAAAAAAATATCAATTTTTGACCCCAAAATCGACAAAATTCCAAGGGGTACCCCTTTGGATTTTTCGATTTTTGGGCCAAAAATGAAGTATTTTAAAAATCGACTGCAAGACACTTTTCTAACGCATTTTGACCTCAGAAACACGAATCCGTTGGCCAAATTGAGCTACGAATTTTTCCCACCGAGATATCCTCGATTTTTCACATTTTGGAACTAAAAATTGGCGATGACTCGATCTACTCAAGTCGATTTTGTTAGACGTACAATTCTTTCGAAACTCGGATAACTAGGGTTATTCCAATAGGCTGTTAGTACGAAACTTTCCGCTGGGTGAGATGAAATAGGCTCTACCGGGATCAGGTCTTGCACCAAGAAACGTTCAGTAATTGAATGTATGTCGTGCAATTAGTTGTAGACCCGTCAGGGAACAGCTTTAACTCGCAAAGCTTAGGCGAGATGTCTGGAAGAGAACGACCAGTTTCTGGTTTTGCGAGAGCCCAACACCGCGAAGAGGCAATCACCCCGGCAAATGGGGATCGCCCCGAAACTTGATGGGGAATTTACCCGCAAAACTGTCGCTCGTCAACAACCAGCTAAAATTTACACCAAATTCTGCCGCAACGTTGCAAGTGACGAGAGCAAAATTGGATAGGATCGCTTTTTTTGCCAGAGATAAATAACGCCGGTACCCACCTTCTTTACCAAAGTCTTTTTATGTTTACCTCGCCTCCTTTTTCTCATCCCGTGTCCCGCAAACTCTACAATTTCGCTTTTATACGCTCCTATCTCGCGCGCTTACGCTTTTCTGAGTTATTCTTAATCAATTTCGGTTCCGGAGCATTCTTCACGCACGTTGCGTACACGCCTATACGTATACCTCCTATAGGTATACGTCTGTACAGGGCGACTTTTTGTAATTGCCTCAGGCTAATATTTCGAAGTCTAATGGAAATATGAAAAAACTTTTCATAAAAAAGCTATAGGGTTCAGAGGAGCGAAGAAAATGGTGATCACGGTTTTACCGAATTTGAAATTCGCCACGGTCACGTGAGGTCTGTTCGTTTTTTCGAAATTCGAAGGAGCATCAAATTCCGCAGAAAATCCATTGGGGGACCAATTGGTTTTTTCACAGGTATTCGTGGTGCAGCACGTTGACGTGTGCATGTTCAGCAATGGAAAATTCAAGAATGTTGTGGCACTGGTGTCCTCCCAAGACGGATGTCCCGTAGGTCCCGGCGGATCATTGTCTAAGAGCTACGCGTTGAGACCGATAAAAGGTTCGACGAAAAACTGGATCGCCTTAGAGGACAGCTACACGAAAGCGGGGGCAACGCTGGCCTCGACGGTAGTGAGTACCGGAAATAGCCCGGAAGACAGAAACGTGTTCGCCATTTACGTGTCTTATTACGTCAAGGTTAGTAGATCGCGAATATACGTAGGTACCGTTTACGATTCGGAAGCGAAGAACTTTTCTTGTAATCTTCGTTCCGACATTTTATTTCTCTCTCTCTCTCTGTTTATCTTGGTGGAAAATCGAATGCGACGACGGGGTCCGGCGACTCAAAAAAAAAAAATGCAATATCGTCGAAACCCAAGTTTTTTTTACGATGTTTGCAGGTAAAACTTTTGGTGTCCGCGATGGGGGGTGAAGTTTCTTTGAAACTTCCGTTCAGTTTAATGCACAACAATACGGATCCGGACCTAATAGGGCTTCCATCGCCCATGAGAGAACCGACGGTGGCTAAGCCGTTGGAAAAAAATCGAGAGATCATCAACCAACAGTCGGAGGGTAAAGACTCGAGTCGGCAGAGTTCGAACGATTATCTGCAGTCGAGTCTCAACGATAATCCGAAACTGGAACGGGCGTCGAACAAGGGTCAGTTGCTCAGAACAACGGGGAGTCCGAAGAGTAAAGAAAACATGGGAGACGTCGACCTCATAGAACGATGCGAGGAAGACAGGGGGACCTGAGACGAGGTTGGGGTGCGCAATCAAGAAGATATGCCCCGTCAATCGACCAAGAATAATTTTACGAAAAACCTCAAAAATTCCACGAACAAGAGCTACAAAGAAGGATTCAGCATCCACAGAGCTTGGTGCTGTTTCAGACGAGCCTCGTAGTCGAGTCGCGTGAGACCGCGTTGAGCTAACAGAACGTAGGAGGGTGTAGATGGAACTGTGACTCATCGGAAACAGTCACCTTATCAACGTCGAAATCTTCGCGGATTTTATCGTCGGATGATATTCGACATTTTTACCGTGTAATTGACTTTGTTCACCCTCCAAACTCTCGCTGGAATTCAATCGAGCGACGCAATAGATTTTTATATTGTACCTGTATAAGTATAGGGGGGGCGAAAAAGAAGAGTAAGAGGAAAAGTGAAAATAAAACTGCCTTGATGGAGTCAATGATAGAATTACGTAGTGATACGGAGTATGCGTGCTATAGTACAGATACTTTTATACTATCCACGCACATCCGCGAATATTTACACGTAACTAAGTACCTGCGCGTATTTAGACTGAGGGCTGAAATCTCAAGCATTCATAGGGATGAATATAATATCGCAGGTAGACGTCGTCATTCGTTATCCTGCAGTTAAATTGAAAGTAAACCTACAACTTCATATATCTAAAGACGTACGTACATAATAGGCACGGTGCTGATTAAAATAAGCAACGCACGAACCTATCGATTTCGATGTGATCGATTAACTGAGCGGGAAAAAGAAATGGGGAAAGGGCATAAGATCGTCGGGTTCACTGCGTCGAATTAGCGGGTTAATATAATTGATTGATTCCAAGAAAACGAATAATTCAATCTGAAACCCGGAGTCAATATCGGAATGGCCCTCGTTCCAGTCCTATGAGCTTTAAATTACAAATACATCGCTAAATGTACATAAAAGAAAATCATCGACGATCAAAGTTTCGAACAATTTCTGAAATTATATTTATTATACTCTAGTGAAAAATTTGTGCATATCGAAATCAGAATATTACCATGTAATTTGAATTAGCTAAGTCATGTTTTTTTGTCCAGTTGATTCATTCTGTTCAGCTATGTGTATGCACTGCGCTTGGTACTTTGTGTATAAACTTGGAAGCAATCAGACAATACTAGCTTCCGCAGTAGAAATAAAAGACAGCAGATACTTGCTTCGGATCAAAACCCAGAATAATGGAACTGTGGGGTTTCAGTCTGATACCGTAATAGTAATATCCTGACAAAGCACTGACGAATAAATGGAATCACGAAATTGTTCGACCATGAAAAGGACCAGATTTTAACCAAAAAAAAAAAACTTTACGTTCTCACAGAAAAGGTCAAAGGTTGACTATTCATAGAGACCTCCTGTAGGTATAAACATACCGAGAAAGATACATGACACGCGTCATAATTATCACTTTTCTACATCGCCTGTACCAGAATAATGTATTTTCCTTGCTACTATTATAATATACCTGCGAACACTGTGCGTTTGAGTGTCCCACTAACTCTGGCGAGTCAGAAATATACATATAATTGTGTGTGAATCGTATTTTCGTTGAATACGATTTGATATTGCCTAAGAATGATACACCCATTTGTATGTTACACAATGGCGTAGGGAAAAAATTGTCGATTATACTTACATGTAAAATAAAAAGTTGTACATAATGGTCAGTATAATATATACACATGTATAGCGCATAGACTATAACAGTGTCTATGTTTATACTATAAATCAACAGGTTGAATTGGTGCGAAAAAATCTGGCGATAACCTTGTCAAGCCAGCTTCACAAAATTAATACCCAAGTTCAATATTATTATGACATACCATCAAATGAATTTGTCCATTATTTTATGATTATACTTCTTTTTTCACCGCTACCCAAAATCCTATATACTTGCTGTAATCGTACGTGTGTATAATTATTGTATGAATTTCCTAGCAACAAGTATGTTTGTGTATAAATAAAATCTTGACCGTATTGTATATCCACTCGCTGCAATTTTATGGTGATTCAATTGCATAACAAAATAATATCGAATGGTTTTTTCTATGGAGATAATAAATATCAGACCACCGAAAAATCAATGAACACATGTATGTAATGACTTGAATAAAGATAACCATCAAATGTATGTAGATGAAATTTTGTTGATTTACCCACCCTGATGGTGCTACAGCTTTTCTCTCATTCAGCAGGCTATCATCGCAGAACTTACAGAGGAACAAGGATGCAAAAATTTCTGACCATAGATCAGCTGCCAGCCATCATCATTTTAGAAATAAAAAACATGTAACTCACTATGATAATCTCTGAGGTATCCCCTGAGAATGACTTTTTGAATAGAATCGTCCTTGCCATACACGTCGATCAAAATGTACTTGAATGTTCCATTGTCGTCAATGTCCACATCGGGTATCGCTTCTAGTATTTTTTCCATGTTCTTGCAGAATCTGTGGGAAATAACAAGGCATGTCAAAATTTCGGGTGAAAATGTATAACCGGGTGTCTAGTCGACCTAACCTTACGCTCAGGGTGCCATTTCTGCGTTTCGCAAATTTAACTGGCACCCACGAACTATTGTGGACGAAGTATTTGTCCTTTTCATTATTACATTATTCTCTGAAGTAACCTCAACCTAACAAAACTTAGTAAAGAGATGACCGGCTTTCTTACCAATCTTGCCTTGACAGTGTCTGACAGTAGTCTATCGTTCGCCAGCGTTCGCCGCAAACAGGATGGTGGGAGATCTCATCCTTATCTCGTTGGGTTTCATATGTTTTGTTAATTTCTCGTAGCCAGTTTTGCAGCGCACCTGGTGGTCGGTGGACGAACCACTGAGCCCCCACTCTGCGAGTGAGCGGTCAATTGGAACTCGAATTCGAAAAAGAATTGGATCGAAAAAATTGCTTCAACACGTATGAAATCTAGAGCGATATGTATTTTAATCTTCTGAGCAAAACATCAGTATAACAAATATATAATCGTTCTGGACTATTGACAGTTACGCCTATCTCTATTCATAGATACATCCACAATGTATCCCAAATTAATTTTGGATCAAAATGATCGATGCATATTCGAAATTCTGATCCCGCTGTCTTCACGCCGACGAACAATACCCATTTCTCTCGTCTGTAACACAAAAATGTTGAAATAAACGTTGACTGAAGAAAGGGTGGCTTACATGAATAAAAAAGCAGAAAGATAGGGGTAGGTGGTACGTGGATGGCATTGCTCATCGCTTGCAACCCGCGTTGATATATTGCATTTCGGGTGACCTACCATTAAACAGGGCGGCCGCAATCCACGCGGGAATCTTTTCCATTCACATAACTTCCCTGTCACCTCACCAATTTATTTAATCCACAGATATGTATTCAAAAGGCTATTTATGGCTCCTTGAAAATTCTGTACGAATCATCTACAGACGGTGAATTTCATCGCTTCACGCGGACATAAAGTGCCAATCGACTTTGGTCAGGAATGAAATTTAAATCGTAATAGGATTTTAACTCTTATCAGAAGCTTATCTCCGGAGTTATAAGCAACATATCTCTACCGTGGGACAGCAAAACAGTTCAGCCGGTTACGTCTATAATTTTATTAACTGAAAAAAAAGTTTAATCAATCGCAAACAACTTGTATTTCAGACAAGTGCGTGCCGCACGTAGCCTGTGAATATATATCACGGCAACTTGCGCCATTTTCAATTTTGCGAAATACGCGACGAATGGGTAGAAAAAAATTCCCCAGTGATCCACTAATCAACGTCCTTGGATTTCCTAAGGCTAAATGAGCCCATGGGTAAACAAGAAATTTCACCAGTCCGAATAAAAACCATATGATATAGGTATATGCATTATCACTGATAACATTGAACTTATCGTGGATCCAGAGATTGGTTGTAAGATTGATGGGTGGGATAGGTATTGCCATTTACTTATCAGGTAAATGTTAACGTCGTACGGACATTGGCGAACCAGTGGTTTATATCAGTATTAGGATAGTGACGCTCAATCTTAGATAGAACAATGGAAGTTGGTGTACCTCCTTAGATAGACAGACTCTGACTTTATTTATAAAATCATGTGGCTCAGAATTCAATCGGTTTTTATACTGTGCATTATTGTGAATCACCAAATTGTAGCAGGTAAGTTTAAACTGAAATTGGTGTGTCGCAAGAAATCGAATTTAGTACTTCTTGCGTCAGCTTATAGTTTTCGCAATATTTTTTTTTTCACGAACCATCTCTATTCCAACCGAGTTACACCCGATTAGCTGTACATAAATAGAACGATATTCAAAAAAAAAAGATAATTCATCGATCGGATACAATTATAATTGAATCCTCGAAACCCGATAGGCCGTTAGTACGAAACTGACATGATATTTCGAGGACATTACGTTGTCAGGGTCGCACATCGATCGATATTTAATTAAAAACTAACTAAAATTCATTGTATCGTAGATTTGTTTTATTACGCACCGCGGATAGAGTTGGCGGAATCGAGATTCGATCAGAACTTGTCACATTATGAGCTTGCAAATTGTTCCCAATACAGCATTGCCTATGGATCGACGTGTAGTTGCCACAATTGCGAGGGTGAGTTTTTCACCAGATAATATCCCCGATCGAAGTCATTGAAAAAAAAGTATCTAATCCCATCAAATTAACAGGAAACGAACGTTGTAGAATTTGTTGTGACTCGCCGGGATTTACATGTTGCTATTGCGACAAGTGTTCCACAACGTGTTGGTAATAATTATTTTTCACCTTCCGATACGATCGATCGAATATAGATCCTCGCAGTTTAATTTTAATCCTCGGATTATTTCAGGAACAACGAATGGCGATTGGTATCGTTCGCACAAGTCGGATTTTCAACCGCATTGTTGGTCGCTATAGTCGTAACGATTGCGTTATTTTTAAGAATCTGCAGCAGGTGAGAATTTCCTTGTCTTTCCTTATTTGTTTTTTTTTTGCACAACAACAAATTCTGCATACAATGACTTTGAAATTGGAAGTTCAAGTGGATTGCGGTTTTGGCGCTCACAAAATAGCGCGGATCCTCTGATAAGGAATTCAGTGAGCAGAATCAGCGTGTCTTCGATCCAGCAATACATAATCGACAGACTTCAAGATAGGCCGCCGCGATACGGTGACTTATCGGACGCACCACCGGAGTACGACACGGACCCGCGGTCCAACAGGGTGAGGGAAAAACTATTCGAATAAATAGAACAACGAAACTCACGCTCACGCTGTTCGCTATTACAGATGGCTACTACAGAAGCTCCTCCCAAATACACTAGACGACCGGGACAAGCGGAACGCACGCAAATTTCAACCCTCAATTCGGATGTTCCAACGCAATTGGATGCGACCGTCACAACCCTGTCGGTAACCCCGGTTCATCACATGTAACAATTAGCAAATGGTTTACATGGAATCGAGCAATAGACTGTTTTTACGGTACAGTAATGAATTTATGACAATAAGTGTTACGCGGCAAGGTATTCGCCTTGTCCCGTTTCTCCGTTGACGCCAGATATATTTAAGATATCTACTTTGATAATCGGAAAACTAGAAATTATGCGTAGGTATTCTTAATATGAAGTTAACTGAGAATGATTGGAATTAGTACGTAAGAAATATTACTTGTAACGTAAATTCTCAATGTCCATAATTGAAAAGCGGAATTTCATATTGTATAAAAGTTGTGAGGCTGTTGGATATATATGCGATTGTTGGAGATTGCCGATAAACGCTAATGTAGGCTCATAAATAAAAAATCAGCAATGTCACCAGCGATGTTACGCGTTCTTCGCAATAAAAACCGATAATAATGATAAAAATATTGGGAATAATGATGGGAATAATCATAAAAATCATAATGGGGAGACAAATTATAGTAATAACAACAACAATTGGGTAGCGGAAATTATTCAAAGCTCTCAAAATTATATAATGAAAATGTAGTTTATTTGATGTGGTGCAATGACTTAAAATAAATTGAAAAATGAACGTTTGTATGAGCTGGGATTGATGGTCAGCAATGCGCACGAAAAACTGCTGCTAGACTACGGCCTCTCGTAACGAAAATTTTCAATTTTAAATGCAGCATATAATGGAAATATAGCGGTAGGCGATTGTGTAGCAGTAGTTAGTGACCCGTTTATGCTGATTTTGATGATGAGGTAACACTTGTCTTACTTGTACTTATTTTATCAAATTATCCAGTCATACACTCATATATTCTTGCTGAAAATTGTTTGCCATTTCTTTTGTATTTATTTCTTTACCATTTTCTTTTCCCTTTCCAATTCTCATTTGCTATAAACCATGTCGAACTTGATTTATTTATTTATTTTTTATCCACTCACTATTCCTAATATAACTAGGTCTCTACGAAAGAATGAACGAAAAGTAATGAAAATAAAAATAGAAAAACTCTTAATATTTACAGGTTTTCCGAAGGGAAATTGCCAAATAGTCCTAAAGCTTGATAATAACACATGGTGAGGTGAATTTAAACTTTTTTTTAACGATGAAAAAAAATATAAGAAAAGAAAAAAACCGATAGGGCCATTACAAATGTCGTTGTTGCATTCACGATCAGTATTCAAAGAGCTGTGATTTTCTGTTTTCTACAAGTTCTCATTTTTCAGTTTAGTTTAGTTTTTTTTTTTTTTTTTTTCCATTTTATTCGCTTGTTTGGTTTTCATGTTTTCTTTTCCGTTCTGTTGTTCAAAATTAGTTAAAAATTGGACCATCTCTGGGCTAGCTCCAGGACCAAGTGGACAATGTCCGCTGCTAAGCCAATAACTTCATAACTGGCTACTTGGAAATTGGAATTGGTAAATGAGGTTGTGACAGGGGAGTTTTCGGTCGGTTGGGAGTAATACGGGAGAGGCGATGGGGTGTACGGTATAGATATAGATAGAGATGTACAGTTGTTGCAGTAATATAATGGTCTTATCACAGAACATGTATGGCATTGATATTCGACATCGTTAATGTAATGGTAGGTATTTTATAGTTAAATTGATCGATAAATCTAGCTAGTAGGAGGATCGGGAAGCCAGTATAGTAAGTAGTAGTAGTAGTATACTACACAATGATCATTTGTCTCTGGTTGCCCATAATTCAGTTCATTTCACCACACAATCAATTTTCATCAGTTTCAATGATTATCAATTAGTTACACAAAACGATTAATATTTCATCATACTGTAATTGACTGAACTTTATTTATACAGGGTTTTTATTTTTTTCAATTCACTTTTATATACCTTTCCTTGGAGGTTTTTATTTTTTTTTTCTTCTTTTGTTCCAATCGTGTATTTCTTTTTTTTTCACTTATTTATCGATAATAACGTACTATTTCCGAATACAACTCGAAACATTTTCAACGTTTGAGGTGAAATTGCGCACCCAGATTTTGTGCGCAAGCGCGAATTGAAAAAACACTTGATTTTGTTATCTGCTAACGTCTAGTACCAACCGCCTCAGAACCCAGCTCGAGCTGTCAGATTGACATCATGACTGAGGTATGTTGTGACAGGTGAATATTGCAACACGAAATCAGCCTCAGATAATTAAAGTGACATGGGATGAAATAAATATGATTAAGCCTAAAATTTAATTGACCAACTGAATAACAATCATCAATCCTTACTGAAGTTGAAAAGCTGGGAATTCCAACTCTGATCGAGAACTATTATTTTACAATATTACTATGACATCTTTTGTAAGAAATTAGAATTAGACTCATCGAACAAATTGCGACTTTTGCAGAGAACTTTGCTACCTGCGTCGAAAGAGTTCTATCTTCTGGAAGGAATTAGGTTAGGTTTATCCCTGCCCCCTTACTCTCTGCGGTTTTGACAGCTGAATCTGAAATCTGAGTGTGTTGAATATTCTGCAAAACAAATGACGACGATCGCGCACGCGCGAATGGGGTGCGCAATTTCACGCGATCCTCACTGTACATACATACGATAAAGACATGTCGTGTTCTTTCTCCTCTAATTCTTTTGTTCAATAACCAACATAAAACTCGATAAATTATGGACAACCCTAAATTTAATACATTTATATGTTTTCGAAAATTTTGTTCTTTTCTCTACTACACGTTATATAGACGAATAATAAAAACAAAACAAACTGTGCCAGCTGGGAGAGGGAGAGTAGGAGCGGGAGAGAAAAAGAAAGAGAGAGGAAGAAAAGGTAGGATTCGTCTTGCACGGACAAAAAATATACAAAAAAATACGGAAACGTAATGAGGAGGAGGGGCACAGATCGCACGATATCGCAAGTAGTAATAGAAATCATATGAACAATCAATAGTTATTACATAATAATTATATTGAGAGAAAGAGATCATAAAAAACACTAACTAGAATCATTTCCCCGTTTCTGGAAGAATTTGACGTTTACAATTATAAATCACTATCGGTAATAAACAAAGTGTCTAACCCACGTGGGGGTAACGTTTGATCCGTTGACAAAGGAACAAAATATTATTTAGTCGTCTGGCTGACGTCTATCACAACTTTTTGTGTCGTTTCGTGGCAATTAATAAAGTCCGATCGATCACTTCCTGGTCCATCGGCAATTCTTGAAATACGCTCGACAATTATTCGACGCCTCGCCAGAGTCGGTGCAGATATATAAATATCGTTACGACATTTTGGCTGCTGTTCGGGTCCAACACCTTGACACGCGACGACGACGTTGGCAAAAGGGAAGATGAACACACGCGCTGCATTCTTCGGTAAACATGTTCGAAATACTGCACCTTTTTTTTTTTACGTACGACGCATCGAATCGGTTTTCGAAAAATTGTAGAAAAACAAAATAACTGAACGAATAGTAGTCGCAATATAGTTGTTGATTTGGTTGGTGAGCGAGCGGTGAGTGGCACAGAGTAAGAATATCGTTCTCTACCACCGACGCTCACTGAACACAAGAGTCTGGCTTCTGGGTACACCTCTGTCGACGGCACGTGGCCCTGAAAGCTCTTGGATGCCAGGTCGTTCGCTCTTCCCGGTCCTGGTTACTTTTGACCAGGCAGTGGGGTGGCGGCGCGCACTAGGAAACATTTATTTCACCACTAACCGTTCATCACTGTACACAGAGTCAAGAGGGATGCAAGAGGGGAGGGGGCGACGTGGTCGTTATCCCCGGGGCAAGGGGCGTCTGCTTTTCAGCTTTTGCTTTACCCGCTTTCGCGGAGGACCGATCGGTGGAATCTGTTGCGTCGCTAAAGCTCGGAAAGCCTCCGCTATCAGGTGCGGATGAGAGAGGATCATAGATTTCCATCCCGCCGTTTCCATCACGTCCGTCGCGTGCCTGTAACGTACGAATACATCCGTTAATTGCGCTCGAAGTTCATCCCACTTCAGATACCTATTCGAACGAAAATCAAACTTGGCACTAACGGCGACAGAATTCGCCATTTTCTACGCAGGTTGTACGAATATATTCGAGTGGGCGAACTTACGTGTTAATGAAATCTATGGCTTGGGCTTTTAATTGGTCGGCGCTGTGAAGGTCGGCTAGGATGAGAATATCGGCGGCATTCTCGATAGCTAAACTTGTACATAGCGCCTCCTCGCACATAACTTTCAGCCTCTCTAGCGCGTACTTGTCAGCAGCAGCCAACAGATCGTCGGCCATTTTTTCCAAATTCGCTGCTTTTCCCGTGTATAAAACGCAACATCTCTCTCAACACCTCGTGGTCAACGTCGGTTATGTCGACTCTGTTTAGCTTTCGCTCCTCCATTTCGTGCTCGAACATCGCTGAAAATACGGGACTTCGAGCTGCAAATTAATGAACAAAGATTAATTATGTGCGATATCCGCTGCGTTGAAAAATGAAGTTGCTAACGAATCCCAACTTACCGGCAAGTATTGCTTTGTGTGCCTGAAATTCTCTTCCGCAGACCGTTAGTGTAACGTCACTGAATTTTTGGTTTTCGAAAAGTAGCCCGAGGTCGTCGGGTAGCCGGCACTCCGGAACTTTGAACTGTATCGTGTTACTCTGTCCGGAGATGTTTACGCTATCGGCGACGACGCTGACCTAAGGTGGTTTGGTCGATTAGAGAATTAATTAGCTCAATCGTATAATATATTGATTAAATAATTGTAACAATAACATACAAAGGTATATACCTCACAGAATATCGTGAGTTTGTCATCGGGCAATAGTCCGTTCGCCTCGTCCAATAGGAAATCTCTTCTAATGAACTTTTTGAATCCCCAGTCCTTCCCTTGAACAAACCTGTAGGCTCGCTGGCTCTCTGTTGATAAAAAGGGTAAAAATTAAGAGAAATATTCAAACGATTCAGGGGCGTACGATGATCAGGGGGTAAAGCGTATCTACTTTTCAGCAATCTCGAATCATCGATTTCGGAGCAAACGATGTTACAGTATAGTAGTAAGATGATTCAACTCACCCATAGCTTTGGTTTCTTCCCTTTTGGCATTAAGAATAGAAAATTTGAACTTTGCTCTAACTTCGGATTTGTTGCAGGAGACAAGGAGGAGATACAGGGAGAGGTAGTCTTTACTTTCTTCGTCCAAACCCTTCGGATTAACTCTGAGGCACCTGTAACAAACCAATGGATCGTTGTAAAAAACGAGCCTCGATCGCGTCAACGACAAACGCCAAATAACAATCATCGTCGTTTATAATTAAGCGTTGAAACGATCAACGGAAATTGTTTGTCTCCTCACCATTTAAGTTTGTCGTTGGCCCCGGCGGAGAAAGTCGACGACTTGAGTACCTCGCCCATTTCTTCCCGGCAGAAACTGAAGTTGTTTATTGTCCACATGTAGCTGAACTTGACCACCTTCACCTGTGCACACAAGACCTTCAAATGCGACACCACGTCAGAATATATCCGGTGGACAATGTCCTATATGCTACTTAAAGTAAATTACGATTGAAGTAAGATTTCCATCAAAGTTTTCACTCTACAATCATCGTAATCGGGCATAGAAATACAAGGAGAGAAAACGTTCTAGCCAGAAATCGTCCGAACGTTGAAAAGTGAGGTGGCTCATGGAAGAAACTAATGGGCATGTTTTCGGGCCGTTCATTTCAAGTTCTATCGATAAATCAATCGTTCAGTTCTACGCGAAAGAATTTCGAGAAAGGAATAAGCCGAAGGAAAACGGAAATAGGTTCAATGATAAAGCCATACGTGACGAGTGGCTGAAGAACTAGTGCGGTCGGGGGGGGGGGGGGGGGGGGGGGGGGGGGGGGGGGGGGGGGGGGGGGGGTCGGTGAGGAAGCTAGAACGGGGGGAACGGGACGGCGGGAGGTCGTCGTCCCTCCCCCCCGTTTTTCCCCCCTCAAGAGTCAACGCTCCCTGTGACGTCACGAGTTTGTCCGACCTTGGCGAATAGATTCGAAGAACACACGTCGTAGTCGTAGTCGTTCGCGTAGATGAGAAATTATATTTCTAGTTAGCGACGAGCGAGTGGGTGGTCATAATAGTTTCGCGATCAAGTTGTCGGTTATAATTTAGCCCGTACGACGACGCTCGGGCGGTGTCCGATCGGGGTAAATTTTCATTCCGAACGACAAATGACTCCTCCCTCGGATGCTAATTGCGTAACGAGGGTACTATAAATGAAATTACGCAACTGCAGTATCTGCACCCATCGATCGAAAGGGGTCGGTGTTCCCGAAGACCTTACGTTTAATTTTAAATCGCACCGTCAGACCGGCAACACTTCGAAAGCCTACGTGGTCCAACCGTCGGTGTCTCGTACGTCTTACCGCGATGTTATTTCGTGAGATTCGATCACCTTTCAGAACCGCGGAACCGCGACGTACCCGAACCTCCCCCCCTCTCCGTCAAAGTTGCGAGGGTATACCGATTTGAAAATAAGTTACGAAATAATTTTTCCCATTTTTCGCTCACAGCTCTTACGAAACTTGGAGAAATGCCTCGTCGAAGGAGAGAAGGTATATCGCTGATTTTCCAATCGTTCGAAGTGCAACACATTTCGAAGAAACACCGAACGTTTCAACATTGGAGAATTTGTGTACGCTATCCGTCCTCCCCCCCCCCCCCCCCCCCTCTCCCGGGTGTTAAGAATAGACTCGAATGTCCGAATACCGCATCCATATCCTTGAACGCTCTCTTCGAATATTCGTTTCGTAGTTGAAAAAAAAAATGAGCACAATCGAGCCAATTCGTTCAAAAACGATACAACAGATTGCAGGAGAGGAAAAAACAAAATGTGTATTCGTATACCAGGTGTAGGAACGAGGGGAAGATACTCTTCGCAGGTGATAATATTCTCATGGCATTGAACGATAATCGCCGCGTAGACAGATACGATAAAATCGCATCGATTCCTCCTTTCGATGATCCTTCGTTAGTGCGCGGACGCGGGCGGTGTAAGAGAAGAGCGTTGCGCGTTGCGAATAGTCTTCGTACGGACGCGATTCGCCCGGTCACGAGTGAAACCGAGGATAATAAGGACGTGCCGCGGATTCACACGGTTGAATTCGTCGTCAGCTGCGGAGGCAACGGCGGCGCGAAGCTATCCTCTCCGTAGGGCCGTAGACCGACGATCGTGCCTCGGTCGACGCCCCGGGAGTCATTCAACTCGTCGTAGTCGTCGACGTCGTCGTCGTCGTCGTCGTAGTCTTCGTAGTCACCGAGCAAAGGCCAACCGGCCTTGAATCATCCTCGCGGATACTGGTCGCGCTGCCGCGGCGACGACGCCTCTCGTTCTGGTGCCTCGACGATTCGCGGGCTGCTAACCGAGGTCAATCACCGGCGGAGGGCTTCGGCTAGCAGTAATACTTCTTCCGGTCCGTTTCAGACCCACCGGTTACCGAACGGACAATGACACCGAGGCCCGGGGGGCAACGGCCACCGCTCCCGCGAACCCGACCACCGCCGGTGGAGACGAATCGGAGGTTCCGACGGTGCGCGCCCGCGTTTCAGCGCCCCGCGATTCTTCCTCCCTCGGGACACCGAGGACGAGGAGGCGATACGGCGGACGCGCGAAGGGTTGCGTTTCGCGGGATAACGCGGGTGTGTGTATCAATCACGCGCGCGCTGGGTTACACGAGATACGCGAGAAGGTGAGCGCGGAACACGTTTAGAACTCGGTAAGGCGCGCGGAGCTTTCTGGTCGCGGGTACCGAAGCGACTCGAGTTCCCAGGACGTGGAGTAAGACTGGTGCAACGGCTACGCCGAGTCGGAGACGGCTCGTTCACACGAATCAATCCTAGGCCACGGAGAACCCAACAACAGCAGCAGGCAGCAGCAGCAGCGGTCCGCAGCAGTGGCAGTCAGCCATTATGAAAGTTAACTCGAGCATGGGTTGACTTTCGATTCGGTGGTATTACCTACACGGTTGTACCGTATCACGCCGCTCTTTCCTCTACACTCTCCTCTACTCTCCTCTCCTCTCCTCTCCCCGACACTCCGACCGTTATTATTTTCTCCACCGCGACCTCTCGGCTCTCGAAATACACGAGAAGAACGACGGGGGGGGATGGGGCGGGGGGGAATGGGGGCGTGCCGAGACAATGATCATCTCGGATATTCTCTTCCGCAACGATTTCCTACGACCGCGCGGCGTCCATCTAGCCGACGCGCTATAGAGGTCACGATCCGTCGAACAGCTGGGTACGTATAGATACAACCTGGAGTAACGCAGCGTTTCGGCGATCGCGCGAATAAATGAACAAATCGGCGATTCGCGGTCGAATAGAATCTGGAGAATATCCGAAGGGAATAAGGGAACGCTAGGTGGGCGCTCGGTGAGGCGCGCGGCGTATAAAACCGGGAGATATCTAGTTGCGGGTCGTTCACATCGCCGGGAAGTGAGCATTAAAAATAGATCCGTATAGCGCCAACTGCGCGTATACGCGCAACGAGAGTCACCCGACTAGAATTTCTGCGCGAGTTCGAGTTAGCGCGTAAGCCGCCGCCGCCGCCGCCGCCGCGACCCGCGGCCAACAACCCGGGGTACCGCGGTGCAACCGACGTTGCGATGCGCTAACGACCGACGAACGTCTTCGCCGACTACTCGCCGCCCACCAGGTTCGATGGATTCGCGATTCCCCCGCGATACGGATATAACGCCGAATCGATCGTTCGAATCAACACGCGATCCGCGTCCGCGAGGACACCGCGAGTAACGTATACATCCGTGCCGCGTTATTCGATAGCAGAGGTCGAAGGTTTTTTTTATTTACTTATTTTATTTTTTCATTTTTTAAAAAGAAACATAACGATCAATATTTGCCTCGATATATTGGCTAACTCTGTAGAAGCGCGCGTCCGAACCAGCTGACCTCGTATACTAATTTACGAAGCGCGAGAAAGTCGGTAACGAGCAGGTATAGTCCCCCCCGTTCGGAAAAAATGGTATTCGCCTTTTTTGCCCCGATACATACACCTTCGATTCTGTTCCTCGGTGTTCATTGGAATGATGTCACGTACTCGCGTCGACGCACGTATTTATACGTACATCAGACCTAATGTGCAGTTTCCGTCATCCCTGCAGCCGATACGAGCGTATAAAATTGCAACGATGCTCGAGTTCCTATCTGCACATCCAGCCGGTTGGACTACGTAATATCGCAGGTGATTCCGCGATCGTCCCACCCTGACCTTCGATCCTCCGTGGTCGTCGTCGGGGTCTCCAATTACGAATGTACGTACGTATACGTATACACCGACCGATCCTACCAGACTCCACCGCGTATAAGGTCATAACTTGAGATCGCGCGTTAAAAATAAAAGCTAGACATCCGAGATACTGGATAATATGTCAGGTGGCTATAAGATACCGCACGCATGGTCGTCGCTCGAGTCGCCTAGGAAACTATACCGCGGCGTACGTGAGGCGAAAAATGAAGCAAACAAAAATCGAACCGATAATATGACGAATTAAATCAAGAAAATCAGTTCAAAATTATCACCGCTTTTTTTCAACCGGTTATACATAAACGTACGCCGAAGAATTTCCGATAGATTATCGCGACCACCACCACCGCTCGCGCGGAGAAGGCTCCCAAATTTTGTCAACCAGAGAAAGCCGAGCGTCAAAGGAGACGTTGAAATAAACGAAGTTGAGAGTGATGAACACAAGAAGCGGAGAAGGCGAATCAATCGAGCGAGTTGAAATACATACAAGTGAAAACGCGAACATTACGTACCTGCGTGTAGCACCAATTCTCAGCGACGGGGGTGTTTACTTCGGGCGGCGGAGGGCTAGGAACACGGCTCACCGCCATGCTACTGCTGCTGTGCAAGTTCGACGTGACCCGCGACGTCTGCGGAGCGCAGTCACTCACCACCGGGATCCTGAAACGAACAATCGGACACCAGATGAGCACAGGGAACGTTTCCTCCACCACCACTTGGTTCGACACAAACGTACACATCATCATCGTCTCTTCGATCGAAAAAGGTCGCGGATAGCGCGAAAATACCGCTTAGAAACAGGCGTGTCGAAATCCGGAGGACGCGCGCTGTCGACCTCAGTGTCAAGGTCGCTCCATAGCGAGTCGAAGTTAGCGATAAGAAAACAAAAAAAAGGACCACAGATTTTCGGGGAAACAAGAAGAAGAAGAAGAAGAAGAATAAGAAGAAGCGGCAGCGGCAGGAGCGTGGAACTCACGTGTATAAAATGGCGACGTCGGTGGACGCGCGTACGCTGTCGTTGTTACAGGAAAGCGAATGAATTGAGGAAACCATATTAAGAACCTCGAAAGCGTCCTCGATGCGAGCAGGCAACTGTGAAGCATTTAACCCGGACACGAAAATGTAGGTGTTCGTTAGGTGCGGAGGCCTCGCGAGTGGCAACTTCGGAGGCCTCGAATCTATCCGTTGCCCGCGTGAGCGCACTCGACCGACGACGGTAGTCAGGCTCAAGGTATTTGACCTCCGACGATCCCCCCTCCCGATAATTAATACCCAACGTACGATACCGGCGATAATAATGTACGGGGGATAATTACGCGCACACTCGACTTTCCGACAACGAATTCGAAGCGTCGACCGAAATAAAAAAAACACGCGCCGGAAAATCGAACGCGATCAAAACCAAAAATCTATCATCATCATCCTCCGCGCGGTGCCGACGAAACGATCGGGTCGACACCTTTGCCCGCTACGCGATGTACGTTGATAAAAATCAGAAAGTCCGGCGAAGAAGAAATCGGATAGGTCCGACGACCTCGGTACGCGGTCGGTCCCCCGAGCCCTCTGTACGCCCGGTATAGGTACGCTTTGGCCCACGTGGGGTTTTATCGTCACGTGTCCACCGGCGATACGGCATCGGGGGAGCTTCTCCGCTTCCTCTTCGTGGTATAGCCGTCGCTCGAGCGCGAAGTCTTCCCCACCGGCGGGAGGTGCAGGAAGAGGAGAACGCGATGGGTCAGTAAACTCTGGTACCCGATGAGTGTAGATAGGTAGGTACGTACCCTACCTACGTACACGCGATTAGTAAAGGTATCCGGCCCAGGTACGGAACGTCCGTCGAGCCACGTGCACGTTCTACGTGAACCGCGAAGCGCAAAAAACGTATTCGTAGAAGAAAAATTCCGTCGGTCGTTCGAAGCCGACTTACGATCGCTCGATTTTCACGTCTTTCCCACGAGTCGAGATCGCGATTAGGTGCTTGAAAACATCTGGATGAAAACGAACGAATAATCCACTAGATGCCGCGGCGACGTGGAGATTTCAACATCCAGAGACGGGGGTTTCGGGTAACAGCGGTAAAGTGCAGTTGGAGAGAAAATTAGGAAAGGTGGGTAGGTAGGTAGGTACGACGTTAGAGGCGTGAGAAGTGAGAAAAGTGAGGAACGAACGGGCTACACCAGCGAGACGCGCTTTCACTTTTCTAATAGATGGTCATTGAGAAGAAGCGGACAGCTATAGACATACGTGTGTACACGTAGGGATGCCAGATGCACGCTCTACGCCGGAGCACGTGCGCCGAGAGAAGATAATGTCAAAACTACATGACAGGTAATAATTTATTCGAACAAGGTAAACCGCCGATCCGAACACACGCTTGGCTTTATCATCATTATTCTTCATCTTCTTCATCTTCTTCTTCTTCTTCCTGTATTCGTCGACTGCGCGTCGACTCGAATCGAAGAGTCGAAAAAAATACAGACGAATATACGGAATGAATAAATGAATAAAATGATATCATCTATAGCCGCGCGATATCGTAGATGAATACAAAAGAGACGTCTTCTTTTTCTTCCCCCCCCCCTCCCCCCTTGTTACAGCGATCCTCGTCGTGTTAATTACGTCAATTGCGTCATTTAATAAATACCGCACGTAGTTCGTACCAAGTATGCCGAGAACGTTGATTACCTTATGTTAATTGAAGTTCTTCCAAGGCGGAAATTAACGAACAAATGTACGATCTACCTACGATAATCCGCAGTTGGCGTAGCCGGACGATACAACGAAACAGAAACAATTATGTTACGAGGACGAATTTTCAATTCTTCGCGTAAACCGTACGCGATACATCGTGCGTTCCGATTCTACCAACGAAGCACCCGAAAGATGGCGAGAAATTCTGTAGAAGTTTATCGAAATTTCGGCCACCGATTATCGTCAACACCCAACACGTTTACTCCGCAGCTTCGCGTTAGTCGAAGTGACATTTACCGCAGGATAACGTGAGAAATAACAACGGCGTTGCAGTTGTCGCGGGGGATTCCACAGCTGCGGTACGATGTAATCGGCGACCGTGTATCGCACGTAGGGTCCGAAGAAGTCGAACCAGCTGGGAAACAGTCGAAACGCAGAGAGAGAAGTGAAAGGCGTAAGAATAGCGTTTTGTCCGACGTAATTGCGTCTGTAAAAGTCCAACGATATTATTCTATAGTTTCCCCCCCTCCCCACCCAGTCAACTTTCACTCTCTAGCCTCGGCGTGTAGAAAATATCCCGACGAAATTTCGTCACCGAAATATCGTTGCAACTGTTATGTGAACTCCGTAGTCCAGAAGCACCGAGGATACGTATTACATCCTCGCGCCGGCGACCGAAAATTCTGACAATCTTCCGACGAGATATTTCCATAAAACGAATTAAACGCGGAAGTTGCAACGCAACGTATCGCAACGTGCGACGGTCGGCGAAAGTAGAACGGCTACACCACGGGTGAAACTTTGGCGGAAACAGAGCGAAAACCGTTTAATCCTCGGCTGTACGAAATTGCGAAGCGAGATGAAACGCGACAAAACACACAAGGGACGTCGATCTACGGAGCGCGTTGAGCGGTCAGATCTGAATATTCTCCCCCGATAACTTCGAGGGTCTGGAAATCGGTGTAGGTATATAGGTGGCTCGTTCGTGCAACGTCGGGTGAGAAAGAGGGTAGCCAAACCGCCCCTGGCCGGACGGTGGGAAAGTCGAAGGAGAATTCGGGCTATTGCTCGAGGGGAATACACGTCGCAGCGGTGGAGAAAATACCAGGGGTTCTCCCACCTGAAACGGAAAAGAGCGAGAGAGAGAGAGAGAGAGAGAGAGGGAGAGGGAGAGAGTAGCACAGATGCGGCGTACGAGGTTCCAATTTTAAAGTAAAATGCCCGGGTGGTCGTCTTTCGCTTTTCCAACCCTCAAACGTTCGCAAAGAAACGGATTCCACAACGCCTTTGGAAACAAGATTCTCCGGATATATCTAATCTCGTTCGAGTTTCGGATCGCTATAGCGAATATATCGGACGTTATTGAATACGCCCAACGCCAAAAATGAATAATTCACCCCGTGGGCGAGTAACGTAATAATTCAGCGGTGCTTCGACGGTGATAAGTGTCCGCCGTGCTTTACACGGACGGACGGACGTAGCGCGGTCGGCTCTCTTCCCCTCCCGTTCGGACTTTCACGGAAAGTGTTCGGTCGGTGTGCGAAAGTGTATTCGATGCATGAAATTATATCGTTGAAAATTTATCCCGGCGTAACGGTGCAGCCGCTGCAACAAAATGCGTCGCGACGTGGACGAGTGTGTCGGACGCCCGTATAAACGCCTGACGTACAATTAAGAGTGTGTATCGAATGTCGATTACGCTCTTTGAACGGCAACTCAACAGTCGCACGTCGCTCGGTACGTCGTCGCTGTGCAACGAAGTAAGTTTCGTCGTTTGTACAGCGCAAACGTATAAGTGACCGGGTGGAAACACGAGACGACGAACGTTGCGTCATACGTTCCGACCGTTACACGTTTGAGCGTCGCAGATTTACCGACACGGTGAAACGCGTTACATCGGTGACACTCGAAAGTAGCAAAACACCGCGGACGATGATGGGTACGGCGTTCTCGATACACGGGGGACACACGCGTACACGTATGTGACCCGAATGGGCGAGTTATCCGAGCTCGGGAAGATTGGGGGCTCGGGAACGGGGCCCATCATCGGTTCGGACTTTGCAAATTGACCGTGAGCTTCAAGGTCGTCCGGTGCTTCACGACGAGCGAGAGATCAACGGCCTGCTCGCCTGCCTGCCCATCGTCGGTCGCGGTGCCGTCCGTCTTTACACCGTACCGCCGACAGAGTGCCCATATATACCTTTCGAACTCACGACATTCGAACGTCGAACGCACGACGTCCGCGAAAACATAACTCGCTTCCTAAGAGCCCGAGATATTCGTCCTAATGGATAGTTTTTCCCATTCGAACGCTTAGCGGTAGGTGATCGTAAAAATGCGACCCTGCAGCTGCCGCACGACTTCAAATTCAGTGGTATTAAACTTTTTTTGCCGTTGCTTCTTATTTCTGCGTCTCCTTCGATATCGTCACCTTTTTTTATTTCGCGAATCAAGGTCTCCTCTCCTCGCGGGGGGGTATCGAGAATGAAATAAAATAAAGAAAAATAAAATTAAAAAAAAAGCGATGAATCGAATCGCAACCATGAACCGACGTCGCCTGTCTGCACAGCTGCAACGAGCGGATCGAGGAGCCGTTGGGATATGCCTAGTTAAAAATTCCATGGCCGATCCGTTTATGCACCGAAGGTCGGATCGGCGCTGGGCTCTCCTTAACGATTCTAAATCGTCTTCTAAGTTTCGAACAAGTTTTAACCCAACGACAAACGACCGTCTGCGAACACGCGCGGCAATTACAGAATCCCGATAAATCGACCCCCCACCCGACCGATCGCAGAGTTCTTTCATTGAAAACGAGGCGACGTACGTACCTACCCGGTAACCCTGTACACACACCTAGGCAAACGGTTCGAATCCGCGGCAATCGCGATTAATTTCACAGAATTTTTTCACCCGAGATATTCGAACGAGAACGCGCAACAGCCCTCCGGTTTCGACGAGGGGCTTCGGGGCGTGGGTCTGACGGAGGTACACAAAGATGGGGGAAGGGGGAGCCCTGTGCCCTTGACGCCCACGAGGCATCCGATGGCAGGCGGGCGAGGCCCCCGCGCGCGCGTCGTCGTCAGCCTGCGGGGAGAGACTTTTCTTTGTGTCCTGCAGCTCGTTTATAAATTTACCCAAGGTACCGGGAGCACCGGCGGCAAACGGAGGGCACGGCAATTCCCCGAGTCCCTTCTTCTTCTTCTTCTGCCCACGAGTAGTGTAAAATGAAACACGTACGACGCAAGGGAATTTCTTCCGAGGCCCGGGTCTCTGTACTACCTTGCTCGAACGGCAATGAGAACGGCTGCAGTTTCGAATATGTGTTTTAACGGTTGATCTTCCGTCTTTTTTTTTTCTTTTTTTTCTTTTACTTTGCTTTTTTTCTCGATCCTTTTCTTTTTAGAATGGCTCAGCTAGCCCGCGATATCCGTACAGGTACCCCGCATCATAGAAGAAGGAACGGTTCTTTTATCTCCGTAAAGACACGGCTGATGGCATTTCATCCGAAAGTAGAACTCCGCAGTTGGCTTGGAAGTATATCTGGGCCAGATACAGCGTTTTCCTTATAGCTCGCGATTAGAGGCCTAGACCGCGTAGACTCGACACTTCACGAAGCCTAGGAATTTATCGTATTAGAAAGGTTACGGCGGCGAGCCAACGAACAACGAGAAAAAATGAAAGGTAATAAATAGAGAAACGTAAAATCGAATGAAAAAAAAAAAAAAAAAAGCGATTCCGCGCGCCTCGATATACACGTAGAGAAATGAGTCAATCTCGAGTCTCTCCAAAACCACCGGGAATAAAAATTGTGCAGTCGAATAGGATCTTGGGATCGAACCACCCGGCGAAGGACCGAGAATAGTTGTTACCTTCGTCGAAACGAACAACAGGACCGGCGAGGTCCTCCCGTCTCTTTGTCGTCTAGACTCCTGACATTCGTACTACGAAGGGAAAGGATGTATATATTTTTAGAGAAAAATTCTGCACCTGGCGTATTCCGCAGGTATAACCGTGGCGGCCTCGAGTTTGAGTTTCTGGGTACCTGGCCCGAGTTTTGGGCTATAAACTTCAAAGAAATCTAAACGATCCCGAGATATTTCTCTGCCTGCGGGCGAGGGCCAAATTCGGTCGGTCGGTCGGTCGGTCGGTCGGCAACCGAGTCGTGGACGAATTTTCTTAAAATCTTTGTCGTTGCACCTGCATTATTTGCCGCTTTCGAATAAATCGAACGTAGAGGAAAAAAAAAAAAAACAAGTTCGCGAAAGTATTTCTGAAAAAAACACCTCGAATCGTTCTCGAATATTGGCAAACACGTGCGCGTAATGTTGTAAATCCTTCCGATCGTGCCAGAGGACAAGAAGTACGTCTGCGACCTCTTCCCAACCTCTGACGTTAGTTTAAGAATTTTTTTCGACGGCCATCGACGAGTCTATTTTCTGTATTCTTGGGAAATCGGAGCGTCGTAGGAGAGGCGCGAGAACGTCGGCAAGATCCAGGACGACGTCGCCGGGAATCGGGGACGACGAGTCGAGCGAAGCTGGGCTAACGACGTCGCGCAATTAAGAAACACGTAGCGAAAATTTTTCACCGCAAACAGTCGTCGGGGACGGTATTATCGCCGTGTCAGTATTATTGTGTAACGGCAGAGCCAGGCGTCGCGTCGCGTCAGCATTAAAACAGGGGGGAAACGCGTAAGCTTGCGACTATAAATACAGACTCGGAATATCACCGAAGGACGACTCAGCCACACCACCGATTGCGCGTGTTATAAAATTCCGATAAATCATCGCCTAGCTACCGTCGAACGATCAATTAATTCGGATCGAAATCTGTCGCGCTACGTCTCTCTCCGTCTCCTCTTCGGCACCGACCATCGGATTCGAAGGTACTCGAAGCGAACGTTGAAAGCCGAATAATAACTGGACGATCTACTTATTTCCAAAGTCGAAACGATCGTCGTATCCGAGGGTAAGCGACTCACGGCGACATGTTTCTCCTTGGATGGAAAAACGGGGATTCGCGAACCGTTCGAAGTGTGTTGTTACATTGTATCGCTTTTGAGCGGAGCTAATCTTTTGTTTTCATTCATCGAAGGACGACGTGTATAACGCACGTACATGCAATTGATTGGCGAACAATAAAATCGCGCATACGTACGTACGTCTACGTCTACAAACTTGGCTCTATACCGCACGCATTAACATCTTGCATGCATGACGCACGCTACGTCGCATCGAATAGGTGCTGATTATATTTATGCTCTCATTGTACCCACGGCTCTTTATTCGAACGAACAAAACGGCCGGGTCTTCGCAGTTTCCGAAGAAAATATTTTCGAATCGAAATTCCGCTCTCGTCGATTAGAAAAGAGCGCAGATCTCGAGCCGAGAGTCGCGTTGAGCGCCCACTTGGACCGAAAATATTGAATTTCTTCTTTTTTTTTTTCCCCCCCCCCAGTATCTTCGCTCGATCGCCGGGAGTCGAAGCGGTCGAAGTTCGTCAAAGTTGACGATTCGAACGCGTAGGAGACGTTTAAGGATTCGATGATTACGTACCGTGCCAGTGCCATCCTGACATGAGATAATCCAGATATGGAGGTCGGTAAGGTATCCAGTATTGTGATCGACGTAATATCACTTCTTGCCACATACACACGAAATGAACACGATTTTTTTATATTATTATTATTTTGTTTTATTTTTTTTATTATTATACAGAACAACCACCAACTTCTCCACTGACAACCGGTACGCTGCTGCGGCTACTCACACCGGTTGCCCTTCTTTCAGTTTTACCTTCTTCTCTCTACCACAAACTCCTTTGTGTCCCTCGTTAAATTTATCGTCGAAATTTATCTTCTTATCTGCGAACGGATTCCTCTCTACTGTCAAGTGTCCGGGTTACACCCAGGTCCAGACGCACGAATTTCAAATAAAAATATCCCTTTCGCGTACGTTTTACTCTGGGCATCGCCTCTCGACTCGTTTTTTTCCAATCCCTTTTCGCGTACCACCGGCACAAATCGCGACCCTTGATACAATAAGATATTCACGTTGCGAAAACGGCTGCGTGCAACGGTCGTGCGGAAATACGCCGTTAGAAACGCGCGACGAACGACGACGACGACGACGACCAACGATAATGATAATAACAACAATAACTGGGGCGATATCGCGGTTCCTATTCTCCTAAAACAACAACAGAAGCGGCAGCAGCGACAGCGGCAGCGTTGTAGCTCTGGTCCTCATTCCGGCACTTTGGCACCATCTAACAACGATCCTGTGCGCTAAGCGGCTCGGACGCGACAGCTGCAGCAACCCGCCTAATGACTGACTGACTGCCAACGGACTTCTGCCCAACTCCGTTAACGCCGGTAGCTCGACAGAGACTGACTGCGATCGTCCGACCGCCAGCGATTCCCCCTCCAAAAAAGCGCTCGGTCTCCTTCGCCAACCTTCGCCTGCGCCTCCCCCCCGCCTCCCCCCCCCCCCACCCCTCGGCTCAGCTTCGACGAGGACGTCGGGATCGCGGCAGCCCCCTGCGCCCCTTCGAGCCCCGCCACGAAAACTCTACCAAACCCTCGTTGGTCGTTCCAGCGAGCGAATCGCACGGGCCAGGGACGACGTTCACAGGAAATAGACGGGCGAGGGCCACTCGCGGTACTCGCCGATGAGAAACGACACTTCTCTCATGTGTGTGTGGGTTGCTCGTTTCTTTAGCTAACGAGTTTCAATGCCTGTACATAACGACAGATGGATAAACGAACGAAGCTTTTTTGTGGAACGGAATTTCGGAGGACGATTCCGAGTGATGAGATCGGACGGGGCATGTCCTCCGCGAGATGATCCCGGGATCAAGGGTCGAAACGGGGATGGGGTTGCGAATCTTCCCGAGAAAAGCTTCCCGGAATTTGAAATACGACTTTGAGCGATTATACACGCGCGATCGGGGCGTAGGATTTTCGGTGGGATCGAATCTGGAATACACGCACAATCCACGGCTCGACGAATTCCAAAAAAAAAATAAAAAGTAAATAAATAAATATAAATTAGAAATAAGCGTTTCACAGAGTACGCGACACACGCGCGACGTACGAGAGAGAGAGGCGAATTGTGTAGTTTGCGTACGTGCGGCGTACAATAGTCGAGGCACAAAAGGCCCCTTACTTACAATTAGTTAATTAGAACGAAACAACCGCGCGAGAAATGGGAACAAACGAAAGTTACGCACGCGGCTTATACTAGACGCGAATATGAAACAGCCGTTTCTCGATCGGCGTTCGCACGGGCGTGTATATCGTACGCGCGACGGGGCTACCGGGCGATGGCTCGTGCCTGCCAGCTTTTCAAAACGCCTCGCCGTCGATTTTCTCCACTCGACGTTCGACGAGATCCGAGCGCGCCGTCCAGATTTCTCATTTTCGCCACCCGACGATCGTCGCGCTTCTCGTTCGATCTCTCGCAGTCGAAGAATATAGTATATATTTTAACGCGATTATATTGTAACGACATACGAGGCGGCGTCTACGTAGCGCGAGTGCGCCGAACGATAAAATACCTCCGAGTCGAGCGTCGTTGCGGCGCTCCTATTTAAAGCTTCTTCGCTCGCGAACGTGAGCAACGAGTGCGGAGTACGTACAGTTCTGTATAGCTAGCAGTCAATGCCTAGATAAGATAAGAAGTGAGTAATTGATTTTCAAGGCGACGTCTTATTTCTACGCCCATAGGTGGCCGGGTACACATGGCAGCAGGAGCCCAGGCTCACTAACACGCGCCTCCTCTATATATTCATATGTATATATACGTATACGTATACCGGAGTAAAATAACATTTTTATTTTATGGCGTAACAAACGGCGACCTGTGACGTACATAAATCTTTACATCGGCTAAACGTATAGCGTCCTTGGCTTTACCAGCCTGCTTATGCATATACCCTGCCGCGATACGCGACGTCACCTAATATTCGCTGTTCTTTGCTATTTGTTCACATCAAAACCCGATATCGCAGTCTCCAATGCCACACGCCGCCTCCTCCCCTCCCCCTCCTCATCCTCATCCTCCTCCTCCTCCTCCTCTGCACCGCCGCTCGGAGGTGAACGATGGAAATATTCTTCACAGAATCTCGATCGATGTGGAGCCAATTTTTCTTCAATCGGGTACACACATAATTGTCGAATTACGCTTTGCGTTTTTACGAGAAGAAGAGAAGAGACGGCGGGAAGTTGGTATTCGGGGAACCCCTGACCGAGATGGTACGCGAATCGCACGCGGGGGGGTAGAGGGGGGGAGGGAGGGGAGGGAGGGGGTGAGGAGAAGGGCGCGGAGGGTTCAGGCGAGGTCGGGTCACGGGAATGGCGAACGGTCGATACCCCCTCTTCGTTCTACGCCGCGGGAGGACCCTGCGTCCCTGCGAACCGCGACCTCCGTTTCCCACGTTATCTTATCGGACGACTCTCGTTATCAAATTCGGTTTCGTGCTTGTAACCTCGACGTATATCCAACGTCGCCTAATTACCACTTGGACAGAAATACCGTGAGCCCGGGTAAGTCGGACGCTGAATTTCTACGGGGATCCCACCCGATACGATACCTGAGAAGTCAAAAATCGCGTCCCGCTGCGACACGCGGATCGCACGATCCGACGTACGCACGTTTACGCGGAGAATATCGAGCAGCGTGTTTATCTGAAATGACTGGCCGGAGCGAGGGGATGCGCCAGCGGGGAATATAAATGAAGTCGAAAACTATAGGGATGTATATGGGGATAGAGGATGAATATTATATCCGAACAAAAAGTTTTCCAACCGAGGCGACGTTCGACGATCCTTTTTCTTTTTTTTTTTGTTTCGATACACTTCGTCGACTTCCGCCTCGTTGGACATCGGGGTGTACTCGCGGTTCACCGACCCGCGTGTAATATTTATCTACGGTATACGAAAAGACCGTGCACGCCGTAGCTGCGGTATTGGGATCGAGTTGAAAATGGAAAATAAAACTTAATCGATAAATAACCGAGTAACCAGTCGACCGTCCAACAGAGATTGATTATATTTCAAATCGAATGCGTTACGCATTTCTGTATTTCGGCTGTATACAGATTGCCCATGTTCCATTTGGGACACAGGAACAAAGTATATATTCCGGATTCCAACGCCGTCTGAATTTTTTCGGTCGGCCGATCGAAGGAGCGTAGGTAGATCGCGGGTGTGATTTGTCAACTTTTTCATAAATGGACTGATTGGCGAGCGAGCGAGCGGTCGGTGTGGGTGAATAATAATCGTAACAGACCTCGTCGCGTGTAGGTATATATATACGTCGGTCGGCATAACCCATCCGCACTCCCTACACCTCACCCTTGAACCGTTTCGGTATTGCCGCGGCCTTGCCCCGAACGCCCACGTGACGTTGTTTCTGGGAAATCAGACTCCGCACGTGCAACCAGACCTCCGTACCTCCCTTCGAAACTTCCTCCCTCGTCGTCGTCGCTCCCTTCACCGTCGCTGGTCGAGTCACGACACGAACGACGGCCTCGCTTCGCCGACGCCATTTTGCCACTTTCCCCTACCACCTTCCACCTTCCACCTTCCACCTCGAACCATCATCCCTTCATCCCCTTCGCGGATTCCCTACTTACAAACCAACACCGGTACGAACGATGTGTATAGACCCTACGGTGCGCCGGTTCGTCGTCGAAAAAAAAAAAAAAAAAAACCGAATCGTACCTTCCGCGGCACTTCGGGTTCCATTTTTTTTTTTTTTTTTCGTTACGCAAGTACGTCGGGTACGGAACGGGATGACGGTTACCGTAATTACGTTACGTTGTTGCGGAGGCGCTCGAACGATATCTTCCAAAAAAATTTTCCGCCCCGATTGCCGTCGACAATCGGTACATCGAATTACGATCGACGCGTAAATTCAGTCATCGCGATCGTATAATTTATTCGAACCACATCGAAATGAGACGCGGTCATCGCGAAATCGTCTACCAACTTGGAAATAATTTCCTCGGGTGGATCGCAACGTGCTCGAGAAAATGTAGGAAAGTGTCCCCCGTCGTTGTAATAAAAGTGATCGGTACTTTATTACACCTCGGTTATACGGCGTACCCCGTTGTATACCGAGCGTAATTGGATCGGACCACCGGCAGCAGGGGGGCGGGGGAGGGAAAACGGGGGAGGGGGGAGGGGGGGGGGGGCGCGGAGCTTTCCGAGGCGATTCCGGTCAAGGCGCTCGAAGTTTCAAACAAAGCGTCGCTATAGTTATACGTGTACGCACACGTGGACGTGGATACGTGGGTATATGCATTGTGGAGCATATGCAGGAGTCGCGGAGAATTCGTTGCGATCGGAGCGAGCCGCGGTGTCACGTTGATCCATCTGGCCTTCGTTATACATGCGCAGCGTGTCGTATTATGTGATGAGATTACGAGGTGTAATAACGATATACACGTATATACATGTATATGTATATATATGTATGTAATACAGATGTTGGTTATCCGCATCTAGAATTTCTATACAAAGTTCAAATATCGCACAGCGTTCGCTACGCGAACATTATCGTACAATACTTTTACTCACGTATCCAGCCACGTGAATATATTATTATTATTATTATTACAAGGGAGATGTGTAATGCACGTGTTCGAAAAATCGGGGAATCGCACGAGTCAGGGGATTACGTTGTTTACAAGTGCGTCTGTACACACGGGTCGGGGACGTCCGCAAAAACCGCATGAAAGTATACGTGAAAAAAAAGAACAAAGCTAATCAAACAATATCGTCATCTATAATATTACGAGGTGGATGTGAGTAACGCGTCCGGAAATGACGGGTCGTTGAAAATTTGTAAGCTCAGTTTCGTTTCAGCGGTTTGACCTGAATTCAGGTGCGGCGAGAGCCGTACGGTAAACCGGGAGCAGAATAACGCGTCGAGCTGTACAGTGTGTATATATACGCTCGAAATCTAAGTAGGCATCTCGCGCCGTGATGACAATGGTATAGTTACGCTTTATATATATATATTCAAACATCGGGCTTGACACACGCCGAGTAATATCGAGCGACGCGGGGATGTTTAACAAATTGAGCCCGGAAAGAATTTCGGTGTGTCAAAACGACGGGCAAAAGCTGACGTGGGCAGCTCGATTGCGTTTTCCTTTTGTCTCGAATTTCGTCGCGACGGATGTGTACACACACTCGAGAATATAACATATACGCGGTGCAGCTGTCGCGATCGACCTGGAATTCGCCGTACTTACAGGTAAACGACACGTCCTATCGGACGGCCGAAGTATACGGTGTCGCGTTTTTTTTTAATTACACACCTAGACGTCAAAATATTGAAACAGATCATTTAAGCGCGTAAAGCGCGAACAGATCCGAGTTGTCAACGCTCTAAATTATCGCTATATGTACGCGTGTAATTCCAATCGGTCCCAACAACCAAACTCATCTCCGTCTGATTTATGCGACGGCGAATGAGGTGTATCGCGCATCACGGGTAAATTACGTACAGACGCCGAAGTGCGATTCATCGCGCTTTCGCGTTTATACATATATACGAGATTATCCTTCGCGGTACGCGTAAAGCCGTCGAGTTAATCGCGAGTCCTGGAGACCGATCAGCTGATCGCCGCTTACATACGTACGTACAAATCCGTCGCAGACGTCTGGTCGCCAAAGGAGCGAGAGAAAAAAAAAAAAGAGTCTCGCGATGCTCGTGAATTTACAATGAAACCGGTAAACGAGCAAACGATCGCGATTCCACATACACACATACATACGTAAGTAAGTAAGTAAGTAAGTAAGTAAGTATATTACATCGTTTGCGAAGGAACATGTGTGCGACGATTATTGCGTTACCAATACCTACGCGTCGTCGTAGGTGAGATTACACGCGCACACGCGCACACCCCTACTACTACGTCGGCACATACGAAGCGACGGTTTTAAGGTCGTGCGAGACACACGGCCAGTGCGGCGACACGTGGACGATTACGCGCTTTTACGTACGAACGCGATTTTCACTCGAACGCGTGTCGGTGGCTCGCGACTGTGGTCGTAGCCCATGTCCTTGTCCGCACCCGAGCCCGCGAGCCCGCGAGCTCGCCACGCCGCGCCGCGCCGCGACCTCTGCCATCCGGAGGCCTCGGATGTAGACGTCGGCATGCGAAATACATCGCGAGAACGCGAATATAAACCTGGCCGCGATCAGAGGAATCGCGGGCGATATTGTACGATATCGAGTTGCAGCGAGTCGCCGAATAACGGAGAGTCGCGCATCCTTTCGGCACCCGATCCCCCTCGCGATCATATTCTCGTCCTCGCGCACGGGACGCCCTGGCTGCGAAAAAATGGTTTCATTTTTTTTTCTTCTTTTTTTTTTTTGGTTTTTCGTTATCGACGCGCTTCCTGGCCGCAGACACACACGCATATCTCGGCGGAGTTGGTTCGCTCGAAAATAATACTCCTTTCCGCGATACCGGAGGCTAGAGTGTACCGCGACGACCTTGGAGCGTGTCGAACGTATACAAAACCGTCGTATACGACGTGCAAAGAGTCAATATGTAATACCGGCAGTTATTTTCTTCTCGCGAACGCGCGCGTCTGCGTCTGGTACGAAAAAGGCAATAAATAATAATAATAACAATATCCGCGGCACCTCTTTGGAAATCCAAAGCTCCTTATATTCCCGGAGCGAAACGGGACGGATCGATGCGCGACGGCCGGGCGAAAGGGAGTAGGCGGGATGCGCGCGAGATGTCGTAGCGCGGGTGGAAAGAAAGAAATTCCGCTACTTCTCTCCCGCGTCGCGGAACTCGCTCGATCCCGATCGAAGTTGAATCGCGTCGAGATGAGATCGCGTTCGCACCGGGGAAATTAAAAAATCGTCGATCGCGCTTCGTACGCATCAATTCACGTTCGATTCGATTCGTATATCGTTCGTTCGTCTCGCGGCGGTAATCCGCCTAGCGGCCGTCCGCTCGCTCGCTCGGTACAACGAATTTAAATCCAAGGACAAGAGGCGAGCTCAAAAATTGCACGCTTATCGCCTCGCGTTCAGAAGTCCTCTGCGATACATGTGCGAAGAACGCGTTACCTCGTGTCTAACGCCTCTACGTACGTACGTACGGTGTAGCGCGGCGCGGATCAATGCCGGTGCAGACAAAAATAACGACGTAGTCGCGGTACGAGCGAGCAGCCAGGGCATTCGTTGCGGAATTAATCGCCCTTATAAGGGATATTGGTAAGCCCCTTTGAACGCGGATGAAAATCTGACGGGCTGTAGACTGTCGCGTTCTTATACGACGCGTGTACCGCAGGTGAATATTATCGCGTACGTTATAGGGACACCTGTCCCTATATTTATAGAGGCCAGTAGGTTGGCTGACGAGATTCGAGGTTTCGCCTTTGTGGTGCTTCGGATACGGCGAACGGGCACCTCTACACTCCGTCGAAGCGTGTTACATACACAGGTGGGAAAATAAAGTACGTGATACATATATACGCTCGCAAACGCAATCAAGGTAGTTTTACGTAAATGGACTACGAACTGTTCTCCGGCGGTCGCCGTACAACTATCCCAATGCATCAGAGTTAGCCTCCCCGCAACTACCTTTGTATGTACACGTTACGTATGTACGTGGACTTGAGTTGCGTGTATCGCACGCTACCGGAATTAGGCTGGCTCGAGGCAAATCCGATTCGTAAATCGCTGGTAATGACACGAGGAGAACCGGACGCGGAAAACGAGCCGACCGTTTCTCGACGTCTGACTAAAAAGCTAGTTCGGTAGGGAAAAAAAACACAGCGATCCCACGAGTGTACACGGTGTGACGATAACGAAGAAACGGTTCGATCGGAACAAACCGCGGCTGTCCATCAATCGGCGTCGGTCGACGGAAATACACCGTTAGCGTACACCACGAGATATCGAGACTGGAAGATTATCGTCTACATCGGCTGGTTGTACAAGCTTGCAATTAGCAACATGTGTGTCGCATGTTAATCGATGTTGTTTCAACGAATTAGCCGATTTACCATAACTCCGAGGCCACGTTACGCGTCCAAGAGATTCAAAGATGCGAAGAATCGCTACTCTCCATTCATTTCGCCGAGAGTGTCATACCGTCGTCTGTCTATAGATATATATATTTCGAATCGCGATCGGCGTTCGATTTGCGGATATCTTTTTTATTTATTTTTTTCTTTTGCTTGCTCTCCGCGGAGCGGCTGGTGGTACCTCGTGGCAGCCTCGACGGCGAGTCCGTCCGTTACGCCGCGAACGCACGTGTTCGCTACGGAGGAGACTACTCGCCAAGGTCGCGCGACCTTGAAGGGTAATTCATGCCGACAGCTCCGGTGCACACGCGTGTCGGCTGATAAACCACCCGCTCTACCGATACAACGTCCCGTCCGCTGACAATCTCTTCCGAATCGGAGACGCACGGGGGAGTCCGGACGACACCCGGGCAGATACCGAAAAGGTGACGCAACGCGACAGAGAATCCATGAAAATATTTCCGATATAATTCGTTACGTTAGGTTTCGCGTCAATCGGGATTTGAAGTCCGACAGATCGAGTGGAGCTCGACGCGAGGATTCGACGCGTCCGAAGGAACCGATGATAGATTCGTACGGAGATAGAACCGAATGATTGGAAGAGGTGATGCGATGTGTAAAAATTTAGGCGAAGCCAATATTTGATCGACGTGACAAAAGTTGCGAAGCTCCTCGTTCGTTGTTCGCAAAGTAGACGTTACGTGGTTGTAAGATACGAGTCTCATTGATTGAATAAAAATTGTTGATTACTTACGCAAAGACATATCGTTTTTCTATCAGACAACAAGGACTGACGACGACTCAAAGAAAGCACATCTGAAATCAAACGGAACAAATAATAGATAAAGGAACTAAAACGGAAAGTATACAAAAATGATAATGTGAATCGTACGAATAGAAAACGGTAATAGATTTCCCAACAAATACCGCGGATTCTTTTAGAGCTTTTTACGATTAATAATCCGATCGAGAAATCGGAAAACAGTGAAAAGTGAAATGCGAAAAGAAAGTAGTGTCGACGAAACGTCGCCGTACGTTCCAAGGAAAACTCATTTCCCGGTGCGCTCGGGGGCTTGTCTGAAAAAAAAAAAAAGAAAAAAAAACAACCAGAACGCAGAGTGGTCATTCTCGACGTTAAAAAGTAACAAAATTGATTCTGGTTATCCACCGCCCCACGATTTCTCTACGAATTCTATCTGCCGGTTATCGCGTGATTACCCTCTCGTTCGTAGGTTTTCTGGGTCATAAAAATGACGATAAACAGAGGCATGCACGGTGCTTAGGTACAATAACGCTCGTCTAGAAAAGCCAGCAATAAAACCGCACGATATTATTGACGTCTTTTAAAGGAAGCAGCCGCGGTCGCGTTCGTCGTACGACCGATTACAGAAGCAGAAAGCCTACATCTATATACACACACACACGTATATGTATATCTAGAATTTCCCGCGATCCGAATATTCTACCTTCGCCTCTGTAGAAGGACGTGGACTTTCTAGTATCTCGCGTAGCCCATTAAACTAGTTCCATTCGTCACGGCTTTGTTGGAGCGCTAGGCGAGTTTAAAAAAAAAATTGTTTTTTATTTTTTACCGGGGGTCGGGCAGCGAGGGGCAAATTTATGGATTCAATTACGACGACGAGCTCTCTCAATCGACGCCGCAAACGGTGGCGGTGGCGGTGGTGGTGGTGGTGGTAGGGGGGACCTCCGTCGACCTCCGACTCGCGATTACCTGCTCCCCCGGCCTCCGTGTCGCGCGTACGCGTTACGCCCGACGTAAGCCGCCGGACTAGCCTCGCGGTCCAAAGGGGGTTCTCGGCCGAGGGTGAGACGGACGGCCGAGGGTCGAATGAGAAAGCGAACGAACGGGGGATCGACGACGGACGATCGCAGGTGAGCGAGAGCGAGAGAAAGCGTGCGCAAGTGAAGTACACAGAGAGAGAGTGAGTGGCCGGCCGATTGCGATATACCGCGGGAGAAAGAAGGAGGGGGGGGGGGGGGGGGGGGAGGGAGGAGGAAAGAAAGACGCCGAGGGAAAAATGGAGAGAGAGAGAAAGACAGAGAGAGAGAGAGAGAGAGAGAGAGGCGGAACGCTATCGACAACGGGGTTGCAGGTGGTGGGGAGGATTTGGGCGCCAAAACGGCCCTGAGCCACTTACGACAGTAGGTCAGCTCTCTTCTGACACGCTGCACGGCCGCTACATTTACGAGACGCGCGAACCGCAACGGACTCGCCGCGAGTCGTACGTGTGTATGCGCGCCCACTGGTTACGTAGCAGACGTAGCATTGTGCCCGCCTCTTCACCTCTTCTCTATTCCATCCCTATTCTGTTTCATTTTAGCGTCAGCAGCGACGTTACGATATCGTTCGCTTTCGTAAAGTCCCATTTTTTTTTTACGAGACACCGGAAAACGCCCACCGTGTAACTCGGAGTCCGATTGCACATTATCATTTGTGTGTAAAATGTTCGATTCCGAGGAGGATAATCTCGTCGGCCGAATAATCAGCTCGCTCGGAGAAAGTTCTAATGGCGGGTTCACCGGATGGGCCTTCGACTTTCTTCTCGAGCCCCACATCTAGTACTCAGGCACATATACCCGTTCGACGGGGTGGTTTTAAAAAAAAAAAATCGAGCGAACGACGAATTTCATAGTCGATCAAAATGTATATTGAGGAATGTAACGACAGAATAGAAAAAGCCTCGTCGAAAACTGAAAGAACGTTCTAGCGGCGTGATGTATAAACGAACACGAACCGCGGCCTGCAGGTTGCCTTTGGAATGCCTCTTTCGTCGGTTGGTAATAAGTAGGCTACACTAGAATATTTATTACAAACATCATAAGTATAATCGCGGCGCGGCAGCTGGATCGTCGAAGGGTCTTCGGAATAATTTTTCTACGAACGACAGCAGCCAGCAGCCCGTACGTCGTTCGAAACGGGAACGGTACGTAGGTATACGTACACGTACCGTGTACTTGTGGCGTTACAACGCTTCCGCGCTGTCAATCAACGGGGCTCTTTGTTCGGCTGAACTTTGACCGAAAAGAACCGTTGTCAAACGGTCTCGAAGTAACCAGAGACGTACGTACGTCTCGTCTGTATAATCCGAGGACCTAAGTGGAACGGGAGTGTCGCAAAAGTAATCGGCTTCGCGTCGGTTCGCCCGCTTATACGTAGAAATCAACTAGTTTTCGGACTATGCGTATTAAAAAAAAGTCCTGCAACAACGCCGCGCGTCACGTTGTCGTCGTCGAAAATCAACGAATATAACGGCGAGTCTCGAACCACCGACCGAATCGAATCCGTAATATTAATCTCCGAATGATTATATGGCTCACAGGGAGTTCTTCTCGACCTAGATATATTATACGCGCCTGTGTACCTATACTCGAAATTTATTTCTATGTACCGTATGGCTCGCGGTTACACTTCAAGGTGCGTCTCTCCTCGTCAACGCCCCTTATGTATTGTATATAATATAGTTACGATATGTACGCTACATATATTGTCTGACCAACGACGACAGATGGACCCTTACGTATTTCGTCGTGAAAGTGCATCGACGATTGCCTACCTGTCCATCGTAGAAGGAGGAGGAGAAGGAACGAGTGAAATCTATACCGTACGTAAGGACGGTACCGGAAACTTGTGACCCTGATCTATTGTGTGTTTTTTTTTTTTGTTTTTTTTCTTTAGGCTAGTCGGCAATGACGAGCTGCGCCCACAAACGTCCGCGCCCGTTAATTTCGGGAAGCCTCTCCGTTTCGTTTTTCGAATCCGCTTTCTACTTATTTCGGACACTGCGGGCGAAAAATATACCATCGCCGTGAATTTATCGAACGAACGAACGTGCGGCGGCGGCGGTAGAGATGAACGAACGCTATCGAACGTACGGATCGAGTGCGCGAGGAAATCCGATCAGTCGGACGATCGATCGATCTTCGTCGCGCGTGGGTAATGATAATTTGCAATTATGATTGCGTGTAGGAGGTGAACCCGTCGCGGGGGTCGATCAATCGCTTTTCGATCGGGTGTAACCCGTTAATTGCACAATTGAGTGGATCACCACCGCCCCATGACCCCGAAAATGTTATTCGTCGTTCTTAATACCCTCTAATTGCGTCCGCTTTTCATAGAGTCGAGTCGAGTCGAGTCGGTGTGGGCGATCGAGCGAGCGACCGGTAATAGGGGAATTCAGTTGCGCGGTTACGAAACCAGCCGTGATTTAAAACAGCGCGAAACGATCGTCCCGCGTACATGCGACCGGTCATTGCGAAATCCGAGTGGACCGCCAACGGAAATAGAAAACTCGTGGGAGCGGTGGGTAAATAGCGGACACTCGAAGATTTCGGCGCACGCCGCGCGTTTACGGTACAGGAAAGTTGATAATCGGGAGAAACCCGAATCGAGAGGAAATAAGCGAATATGTATACAAGCGTAATAACAAACGTACGAGATAAACGCTGGTCATATGAGATTTTTATGCGACGCGAGGTCAATAACGGCTGCGGTTTTGTTTTCAGCTATCGATCGATCATTTCACTCGAGCGGAGCGGTCTCGTCCGCCTTGGCCTTTCGCGTCTACATCGCAACGATTTTGTCTCGACGATTTCCGGTTTCCCGCAACGCGTAACGTACATCGAAATCCTCCGTTGTTTTCCCCCCAAAAGATCGATCGATTCGTTTTCGGTGAAGATACATTCTTCGCTCAACTCAAAAATCGATCTCCAAATCCGCCAACGTCGAGTTTCCCCCATTTTTATCGGACTTTACACGAAGATGGGTATCACGGCGGATGACGTTGGGGCGGACAGATGGACCCTAGTCCGCTTAAACCGCCCGACGAATCCACCCCCGACGGCCCGCGCTGAAGAGTAGGCAAGAAGAGTGGGCAAGAAGAGTAGAGACAAACGCGGAGAATCGACTCGCCGACGTGTGACAGCCGGGCAGATGCCCGCCCGTTGTAGACGGAGGTCGCCGTGCAGGGGTTCGGACTCGAGCGCACGAAATGAATAGCGCCCTCCCCGCCCGGCCCTCAGCTTCCGCATTCGGTGTGCGACGGGTGAGCGAGGCGCGGTGCAGTCCTGCAGGAATACGAGAGAGGAGCGGAGGGACGACGGATCGAGGGCCGTCGGTGTAACGCGCGAGGGGCGATGGGGTTCTTCCCCGAAGGGGAACGTCGACGTCGACGTCGACGACGACGACGACGACCCGTCGTTGGGGCTCGGCGGGATTCATCTGGATTCTATCGAAGGGTACTTTTTCACCCTCAACTTCGGGTAAATGCGAACACCACGCGGTACTCCGTGCGAACCCCTCCACTCGGTACGGAGGAGCTAGCGGGGTGAGCGCGAGATAAGGATAATAAAAAGGGAAATAATAACGGAGAAAAGGAAGCGACGGTGCAGCGCAAAGAAGCGACCGCAATGGCGCGATAATAGACTCGCTAGACCGGCGGACGGAGATACAGATGTATGGTAAATGTAATCCGTGCGATGCACTTCCCGTTGTGTATATGTGTGTGTATACTCTGCACCGCCGTGGAATTAGCTCAGGCCTTTCATTGTTTACTACTGCGACGAGTGCGGCATGGGCTGCTTTTTTCATTTACGCTTAGTCCCCTAGTTTTCACCACTCTGCTTTTTAATTTCAACGTTCGAGGTACCTACGACCCTCGTTACGATGACCATCCCCTAAGCGGACTATAGAAATTTCACCGAGCGAACGAAACCAAGGGACAGAAAGTGCTCTCTATTGTCCCCGAGTGCGGACGCGAGGTCCCTCGTCTGGACCCGAAAACTTCGCTCCGTGCAAACTAAAAGCACGTTTTTCGACGTGCCAATCGATCTTTCCTTGAAATTTAAGGTGAAATTGGAAGAAAGTTCCTTCGAATTTGAATCGCTTCGTTTTTATCTTTTTCGATTCGTACAAGAACGAATCTGGACGTCGGACGACCGGTTGACCGAAGTGCACGTTACCACGAGGTCGTGAATCACCCCCCGTGTTACACACAAAGTATTCCGCGAGCGTTAGAAAGTGACCCGGGCCGGTCGATGTGACTCGGCGCACGAAGCGAATTCGTACGACGGACTCATAAGTCAGACACAATCGGTTTATAAGGTGAGCGAGAGCGGCGTTTTACGTACAATAAATTGTTGCTGAGTATAAATTGTCCGGGTGAGTAAAAGTCGTGATTTTATCGATTAATAAATTATAACAAACGAGCGCCCCTTCGCCGTAGGAAAACGAGTCCTGCACATCGTTTGTACGTATATATATATACATATATACCACCGGGCGCAATTGCCCGTAGGCGTTACGGTATCATCGGCCGAGTGTCGTAACACCGAATCGAGCCAGGCAAACTCAAAAGCAAACTCCCCCCCCGACCCCGATTTTCGAGGATCGGCGCTAACGGTCGGGTCACCGCGTCTCAACAACTCGGTTTACCGAGCACCGCGACTTCTTCCACCGACGACGAGCGGTATCGATCTTCGAGCGAAGCTCCCCTTTCGACGAGTCCGTCGAACGATATCGCACGATGCTCTCTTTCTGGTAAAGCAACGGGAGTAAATAAAACTCATTCGCGGCGCTCTACGTACCGCCGTGTAGCTATTACGCTAGTATAATGGAAAGAAGAATCGAAAGTCGTCCTCGAATCCTTCGTCGCCTCTCGGGGTACGCAATGTACCTACAAATACGTACGTCGTCAGGTCGTTGAAAAATCTCCTTGTTCTTCGGCTTTTTTTTTTTCAGCGAACTGCGAGAGAGGGGATCGTCCCGATCGGACATCGCTTGTTGCTCAACTCGATTCGCGACGTTGGTCGATGCGACGCACAATGTGCCGGTACATTACACGCCGCACTCGACCCGGTCGACGACGTTATTTTATTTTATTTCTTCTCGCCGTAAAAGTGCAGCTGTGACGAAAATTCAATCGAACCGCAAACAATATCCGAACGACGCGGTGACGACGTCGTCGTGCGACGCGGCCGAAAGCTGAATATGACGAATACCTTCGCGTGGTACGTACGTACGCGGGTATTCATCGAGTATACGGCAAACAAAAAAGGCGAAAGATATGTCAAGGCACCAGTGGCCGACGCGCACCGCTCTTTCGCAGCGAATCCGATGGCGTAACGCTCGCTCAATTTCTCCGCTACGTTTGTCTTACTTTCGCGATTCGCGAACCGTTCGACGAACGTTCGTCGACGGAGGGACAAAAAAAATCGAGGCGTATCCCCGAATCCTCGAAGAAACTAGTTACCTTTTTACAATCGGTCGAACGCCGTCCGTTGATCGGTCGAGAAAAGCACGCGGTTCGTTTACGATTCGCGGTGCGGCGCCGCACCGTACAACGTTGACGTTATCGAGTTGGCTTTGCTCACTCGGTGAGCCGAGTTTTCGAAGAGTAAAAGTATACACGCCGCATGGATCGAGTAGTCGGGTCGCTTTCACTTCCTGGCAAACCTCCCGAGAAACCCAACGGACTCCCGTACACACTCGCCTACCCGCACCTGGGCCTATCTGCTTCACGGGGGAGAAATATCCCTCTGCGATATATATACATGTACAAGAGGGGAATCGAAAGTTTCGCGATTATTCGAATAACGATAAATTATTCGATTCGTTGAGCGTCGAAAGTCCAACGAATATAATAGCCGCGCGTATGTTTGATCAAGTGTTTGGCGAATTTCGCCTAAAATTCAACGCTGTCATATCTCATCGGAAGGCTCAAAGAGCGGAGATCGAGAAGAGGTGGAATTAAAAAGAAAAAAAATAAAATAAAAAAAATAAAAAAAAAATAAAACAGAGCGGAAGTGTAACAACTCCGAGGTCGGGATACCGAAAGTAGTTAGCGGGCTACGCGTTTCATGGCTATGCTAATGTGTATCGCTGATTGACGCTCAGTGTCGGATCTCTCGACGGCGGCTCGTTACGGCGCCAGGGTCTCCCCGGTGGGGGGGGGGGGGCATCAGGTACGGCTGTGCGTCTATCGAATCCAATAAAACCGAGTCGAGTTTTCACCGCTGTGATTTATAAATTTAACCGCATTCGATGCATTTCGACTGTTTCGCGTGTCGGCGAACACCCGAGCGGCTCGCGGAGCCGAGCCAGAAACTATTTATAAGGAACCCAAATAGCGAATAAGCGAAACTCGTCGAATGGCGTCAATCTCACTAAATATCGACGATGACTCATTCGACTGATGCGTACGTACGCCGGGCCCTGACGAGTTCATCTTCCGATCGCTCCCGCGTGGTAAGAGTCGATTTAACCCTCGGTAAGGGTGAATTCGTGAATTCGTTCGGCGCAGAGCCGGAGAGCTTTCCGCGATCCGGAAGCCCTTCGGTTTTCCGGTAGCCGTCGTTTACGGCCGGCGGAGGTTCGGCGCAGGGCACGGGCGTGCTTACGCGTTACCTATACGTACACGTACGAGAATCGATAGCAGTTGGAACACGCGGTGCGCGCCGGTGTGCCGAAATAAAGGCGAAGGGGGGTACGAGGGGGGGTGGGGGGGAGTTTGAAACGAGATGTAAGCGTGCCATAAGCGAAATCAGTTGCAAATGTCTAACGCAAACTTTCTAAATTACGTCAGGAGATCGCATAGAACGCGCGTATCCACATCTACCTACGTACGGTTATACTACAACATTCGATGACGAAGAAACCGCTGCAGCAAAATTTGTAACGTAGGTGCCGAATCGGAAGGGGTCCGAGCGATATAATTCTGGAGCGATCGTCTCGTCGCCACGTCCTCGCTGTATTTTCAAAACTCGCAAAAAAAAACAGAAATTCCGAAAAACTCGAGCCCCGCAAAACAGACGTGAGAGGCAAAGACAAAGGAGTTACGTTCGTTTCAACAGACGCGGGGCTAACCCGGTCGATACCGGTGCAGTGTGTTATGTTAACGTTGAAGAATTGCGAAGTAGGGAACGGCGGAGCGACTCCGGGGGGGGGGAGGGGCTTGGACCGCATTTCGCGGTGTGGCATGTCGCGCGAAAAGGAAGTCCAGTCTGTTGAATGCGAACAAAAGATGGAAGTAGGTAACTCCGTTACCAGAATTCTCCGTTTACACGGGATATACACGCGTACACACGGACGTACGAAGTCGAGCATTTTTGTGCCCGCGGAAGAGCAACGTGACACCGCCTCGCCACACTTCCGTTGATACCGAGGTAGAAGGAATAACTGCGCGTTTACCGCACGTCGCAATTTTTCCAACGGTTCGTTTTCTCACCGAAAAATACGTACGTCCGTTGATCTCGATGCTCGAATCAACGTCGGTCACGAAGAAAAGGTGAAATTAGCGGTGAATTTTCGAAAATCGCTCGAAATCCCATCGTTCGCATCGGTCGTTATGCGTCGATGACCCGTCGACGCGCTACTCGACGCACCTCTCTTTCTACACATACACGTCGCACCGCGTATAGACTCGACACCGGCATGTGCACAGCTGCACGCATTGGCATGAAACGCAAGTGCGATGACCGGCCGATCGCTGTCTCGTCTAATTTTAATTTTATCTCATTCCTAAATTAATGAACGAAATCACTTCCGATGGGGAAAACGCGACCGATATTCTCGTATCCGCAATAGGCCGTTGGATCGATCCGATGGTCATGCGGTTAAAAGTCGGGTCGATCGGTGTTCGCGTTCCGATCGCCGAAGCGAATCGGTCGGCCTAGATCCTCCAGATTCGTCTCATTGTAACATTATACATCTGGGGAAAGAAGATGTAACGACGGCTATACATACATACATATATACCTACACGTATACCGTACGGTAGAGAACCTGCAGCGGCGGCGGCGGCAGCGGAGGCTGGGAGAAAAGTGGTAATGGGAACAAAGATAAGTCGTCGGAGCGTCGAGGTCGAAATCGTCGTCGTAGTCGTCGTCCGGGGGGGGGCGGAGGGGGCGAAGGGGAGGGAGGGGGGGCGTTCCGCATCGTGCCGATTCCGAACCAAGGTTCAATAAAAATCAGGGCCGGATGAACGACTTAACGCGCTACGTACTTTCGCTCACCGGCGCTAGTTCGATCGGCCCGCGCCGCGCTAATCGTGAGTTTCGTCCCGCGGATTCGTGAGCGGGAGAAAGCGCGCCAAAGATCAAAACCTACCCGAGTTTCATATTTTTCGGCTCGTCGCCCTCCGCCACGAAGAGAAAAGAGAAAAGTGAACGATTCGAAAATTGATACCCGAAAAGCTGTTTCGTCAATCGGTCGGAATATCCGTATACCTACTCGTGTCTCGTACACGCGTACAGGTGTACAGGAAAGCGAGTCGCCGCGGAGGAGATACGTGATTAATAAGTAGGGCGAAATTGACGCCGATCGGTTTTACTATTCGTCAACTGGTGGCACACGTATGTGCGAGAGAGCAGCTATAGGAAGATTCGAGGAGTCGTCGGTAGCGTGGATAACTAAAGAAGCTGGAAGGGGTCACAATTTACATAATGTCTATCCGCGGAGTCAATTGCGACTATATACGCGACGATCGCGTGCTCGATTTCAACGACGAGAAAAATAGATGTTACGGAGGCAACGTGTGACGTACGCGTCAGTTTATAATGGTTACGATGCGCCGCACGGCGTTCGAAAACTGCTTACGATCCAGCCGATGGATTGTTCATCTTGTTTTCGTCGATCGGCCACGCTCGAGTCGCGTTTCAGCGCTTCGGACGCGGTTGTTCGCTGGAAATAAAACTATAAAAATCGAAGAAGAAGAAAAACAAAAAAAAAAAAAAAAAAACAGTACGTGGAAGCGTCGAGCGACTGCTCGTGTCAGTTTTCACTCACGCTGTTACAATCGGCGAGAAAGCGCGAGGTGAGTTTCGCGAGACGGTAGCGCGAAAATTGTTGCACAAGAGGTGGTAGCTATGGGGGTATACGCGGGGATACGAAACGTATATCTCGGGGTCCTCTGGAAGGAAATGAAAGGAAAGAGAGAGGGAGAGAGAGAGAGAGAGAGAGGAAGGAGAGGGAAAGGGGCTAAGCTCGAAACAACGTTTGCCAAGCGCTTTCGCGTATTCCGCAGAGAGACACGTGTGTGCGCAGGTATTTACATTTGTGGTAGGGTATAACAGGAGCGTTCTTTGTTTCTGGGATCGCGATTCTCGCGAGATCGTTGTATTTGATTTCTAGCCGGTCGGACGTTGATGGTTCAATTTTCCGAGTTTTCTCCTTAATACAATTATACCCGAGTATAACCGTACCGTTGGAAAGTAAGTAACAAACTTTCCCCCGTAGTTTTTAGATCATAAAACGAAATCACACTTGACATCGTTCCGCCGGATCAGAGGAGCAGAAAATTCGATCGTACAACGATCCACGGCTTATTCGCGGTACACCGGGGGCGCTTATATGGCTCACGGTTTTCGCTTTGTCTTCGTTTCGTTGTAACGTGGGTGGCGCGGCCGTGCCTATTTAATAACGTAATAACGGAGGTTATTGATTTTTCTTCGTTCCCCCGGTGCCTCTGTAACGACCCGAGAAATAAGGACAAGCCATTGCCGAGCCGGAGATAATAATCAATTCCACAGTCGCTCAAAGGACGACGCGCGGCGTTTTTTACGAGACGAGGTGAGACGATCGGGATTGAGAAGTGGACGAGAAAAATTCGCGACTTGTTCTCAGAGCGAGGCGATTATCGAGCCGACGGTGGTTAGGTATAATACACCTGTACGCAGGTGTGCGCGGTTAGTTAGGGACCGCGGCTCGCGACTCCGATGACCCTGTTCCGTTCTCTTGCGATTTCATACAACAGTTTCAAAACGTATTTTGCATCAACAGCAACGTCGAATAATTACACACGTTCCACCGTAACGACCCCCGCGTCGCGCCGGGCTACCGTATCGCGTGCGAATACTTTTTTCGGCTGGAAGAAATCCGCTACGCGAAATCGTCCAACGATCGCTACGCGGTAATCACGACTGTTTCCGATCGCCGACCGTACCGATAATCGATCATCGATCGGGACGGTCGACGAAGTTCGACAGATTTTCGCGATACGTTTGGGCGTATGATGTGACGCGTACCTCCCGAACGTCGTTAACGATGGAACGCGATTATCGATAAATACGAGGCTGGCGTACATGAGCGACGGAATTCGGCGGTCCGCATTCCGCGGCTAGCTATAATTCTATCGATCCGTGTCGACGTTTTTTTCGCAGCCGTCCAAAGCCGGTGATTTCGGGACTCCGTATCGGCGGACGAAGAGCAGAAAAGTAGCGGCGTTAGGCAGACAAAAAAAAAAAAGAATGTAAATAATTGAATAAGTAGATGAATATTTCATTCCAAACGTCCTGTATTACCGAGTCGAAGCAGCTGAGATTTAGCTTCATGTAAATTTCATAGCGGCAGTCTAGACTCCGGAGATTATTTGCTCGAGTTACCGCGCTGCAAGCCGATGCAGCGTAAGTCAGTCGCCTCGCTGTTTAATGATGTATTCAGGATGAATTCTGCACCCGCGATCGCGAGGAGGACGGAAAATTTTTCAACTTCCTGACCGGGGCCTGAACTAGCCGAGTATACGATAAGTATATACGATACACGGTCAGTCGTGAAATATTTATATTTTTATTGAGACGAGTAACCGAGTTCGTTTTGCTCGGGCAGTTCGATCTTTCGAAATGATGTATGCGCAATGGGGTATTCGTGCACTTTCGAATTAGCTGAAATTGAAGATGATAATAACGGTTCTTCGTCTATCGAAATTCGAGAGCACGTATCGTCGTTGATTGAGAAGCGAATCTCCATGGAATTTAGAACAAAGTTTTCAGTAATCGAAAAGCTTATTTTCTTCCGAGTCTGATTGATCGGTTCCTCTTTATAGAAATTGGGAAAGTATACATATACATATATATACATTTCCAACGAGAAAAACCGCCGTGTAGCTTTACGACTGAAATCTTCAATCTCCAATCAGTGGGAGAAAGTGAAGCCGTATCGAGCCTCCGACGAGGAGGACTACGCGGCGATCGCCCGCGCCTAATGTACAACTCCTTCGTCAACGGCAAATTATTCGTCGCACAATGAAAAGCGGTCAGAACTCGCCGAGAGAGAGTTATCGAACGTCGGGGGGAGGGAGGGGGTCTCCCCCTGTCCCGTGCGAGGGGACGCTCGGCGGGGGCGTCCCCCGCCCCCGCGTCGCTGAAAGGACGCTGATCGCGGGGGCCTCGCCGCTGGGTTAACTGCGGAGCGCAAAGCAGAGCGACTCTGACTGATTGCGAGTAGTAACCCAGGCCCGTTCTGGAGGGATGGGAGGGGGGGGGGGAGTCGCGTGCCACTTAAAGAGTACGAGAAGTCGGTCACAGCCTCGGCCCGTCCATCCGTCCGCCTGCCCCTGCTGAACAGTGCTCAACCTGCTCCTCCTCCTCCTCCTCCTCATCGCGGTATCGGCGCTGCGTTTGCCAGCGGTTCTCATCCGGGCGAGGGGTACGATTCGCCTATCGTCCGTTCGGTCGTAGGGATTGATTCGGTACGCACGGGCCATCGTCGTCGACTTTGACAAAATCGGACGAGTGATACCGTCGGTTTTTAGTCGATGCGGCCGCGAGTCGAATGATCGATTTCGACGAGCGGTACCGAGTCGTGTAGCAATTTGTCGAGGAGATACCTCGTCCGCTGTGAATATACATAGAAGTCGGAGGTTGGTGTATATCGCGTGCGGAAAATATTGTCTGAAAATAATTTCTACAACGTGAGAGCGGTGTATATGTGGTATCTGCGCCCCTCCGGCGAATAGGACGTATATTTTCCGACCATATATCTGAAATTTTTTCTGCGTCTGGCAAAGAACGCACCTCGCCGTCCGGCGCCTCCGTACACTACGCAGGATCCACCTTGTCGCAAAAACGATAGAGGGCGAAATAAATGAGGATAAAAAGCTCCGTTGTACGGTCCTACGCTATACCCTACTGCTGCGTTGTTGTTCGCGTTGACTAATTTGGAAACACGCGAGTCGCACAGCCGGATCAATCGCCGCCGAACGATCGTCTTCTCCGCGACCAGATGTCGATCCGTTACAATTACGAATCTCGTTCTCGTTCTCGTTCGCGTCGTGAAACAAGATTACGCCACGGGATGTATCAGCGTCGACTGCATTCGTGATCGCGTGCAACAACTCGCACGGTTGTTTGTCGCGTCGGTATCAACGCTGAACGTTGTACCGCGTCGTCGGAGGCGGGCGCATCATCTCGACTGGGTATTTTGTTTTTTTTTTTCAGTGTGGGTGACGTCGTCGCCTAGACACGGTCGTACGGTACGTACGGTACGTCGTACAGCCGGTGTAATTTACTTATTGTGCGCGGAAGGTTGACGTGTCGTTCTCGCTACTTTTCTGACTTCTGACTTCTGCTTTTGCCGCGGCCGCCGCCGCACGGGTCGCCCGTTGGTCGTAGAGCGCGCGGCATTGATACACCGCGGTGTGGGAATATTTATAGTGGTAAAATGAACAGTATCTGTACTATATATATAGATATATATAGCGCATTATGTGCGCTTATGTACAGCCGTGGCTATACCGTCCCGTGTATATTCGCGAAGAGGCGGTAGCGGCCTACATTTGACAGCAGCTGCCAACGCCAGGAGCGCAGCCATCTTTGCATTTCGCCTTGTAGCAGCCGCCCCACCCCCCGTATGCCGCTAAACTCGTCGTCGTCTCCTGACGCGCCTTCGCATCTCTGACCCTGGCTATATTTAGTCAATATTTCATCCGTTTTACGATCAACCCGGTCAAGCTAATTATTAAACCGTCCCTGGGCTGATTTGACCTGGTCTCGTTCGACGCGCAAAAGTTAGCCGGACTCGCGGCGAGAACCCCCTCAAAACGAAATCGTCGTCGTCGTCGTCGTCGTCGTCGTCGTCGTTATAGATATGATTCGCTCTCCGCTCCGAGCGCCCTTTTTACCGCACCCGACGTCTTCGCTGCGGCAACGACCACGTGTTTCGGAGCTCCGCTTACTTTATATTACTCGGCGGTCGTTCGCGGGTCGTACGAGAATCACGACGACCGTCGAGCGACGGTGCGCCCCTCGACTTTGTTGTTTCTTACTCATTTCTCGCTGCAACGCTACGTTTTTTTTGTTTTCTCTCGCGCCGCAGCCCGCAAGACCGTCGTCGATGTTTTTGACGACCGCGGTACGCGACGCAAACAACCCGTCATTCACTTTGGATCTGTACACAAGTGCAAACGCGCAAACTTGGTAGACTTTATATATTTTTCCTCGCGTTTCTTTAAAAAATAATTACACAGTAGCGGGTCTCCGGCCGCAATGGCCTGTTGTAAAAATATCGAATGCAGTCCGCTTCGCGTCGACTACAATTCGGTCCAGCTGCTGCGCGGTTGCACACGACGCGCGGTCGAAGGAACCCCGAGCGTGGGACTTCGACGGATGATTCTAGGATTAATCGAGGCGCGATCAACGTCCGCGCGGACGATATTACATATCGTGATCTCGGTATCCACGAGCGATACACACCGCGTATCTGGACCGACTTGTGAAAAAGGTGAAAGGAAGCGAGACGCGGATCGCGGATCCGAAACTCGGCGGGTCCGATCGAACGGCTGACGAGACGATCCTCCGATCGGGGGTCCAGCGGAGGCGGAATATAATAAACGCGCCAACGGAGATGGCCCAGTTTGCACGTAAACCGTGTAAAATATCGCTTTCATCCGCGTCGAGAGGCGAAGGGTACGTAGGTACGAACTCCGCTCCACTCGACCCAAACAACTACTTCGAGAGGAAGTAAACGCAGCTCGCTTTTCCACGGCGCGCGGGGGATTGACGGCGCGGCGCGGCGCGGGCGGACTATTCGAAGTAGGCCGTGACCCGCACCACCGCGAGATGCTCCTTCGTATCTCCGTGTACAGGTACAGGTACCTACGTATCCTCCGTACCGTACCTGTACCTGTACTCTGATACATTCGTAACCGCCACGCTACGAAAGCACCCACAATAGAGCGTTGCCGTTTCTCTGTTATTCCGCTGTATTCCACTCGGCAATCAATTCGTCCTCTCCCGACCCGCTCCGCCGCCTCCGGGGCAACCATCATCGACGCCTACGTTATACAGGCGAGTCTACCAGGCGAGGAGAGTCATCGTACGCGCGCGTGTGTGTTTCTTTCAGCACCCGATAAATAACAACGGAGCGTCCGATCGTCCGTGAGCAGCTCCGACCGCAACGTGATCGAGAGCTCGTCCTCCGATCTATAGGGAATAATTGTAAACGCGCTCCTAGCGGTGGAAGAAGAAGAAGTAACCAGGCATACGGAATTGAATTTCATTTAGAAACGACCGATTCGACCTCCAGATACACGCCCACGATAAGCCGGATTACGCGACCGATCTCGGGATCCATTCGCGAGTTTTTATATACGTTGGAAATATTCGGCGATGTCACGTGTACGGAAAGCGAGATCGCGTGCTACGATCGACGCGGTGGTACCTGTACCTATACCTATACCGCACAGTCCTACCGCTGCACCGCGACAAATGACGTTATGTACGGAGTATCCGTATCCGCGCGAGTTGCGACGTTACGTGGTGCTCCTGCATAATTGATTCATTTTGTAGATATTTAACGAGTGTGTATCGCGCGGGGTGGGCGTACGTAGGTGGGCGTACAAAGTAGGTAAATAGCGTACCGGTGACCCGTCACCTGCGTTCCCGTTCTATTGAGAGCATCGCGAGCGACTCGAGTCGAGGATAAGTTGGTTGGTGGAGGGAGGGGATAAGCGAGAAGATTCCGCGAGGTGGGGCGAAGCGATGAGGTGCCTCGGGATAAACCGAAAAAGCGAACTCCGCAGCGAAAATCGCACGCCGACGATCAAAAAATTATCGTGATTTCTCGGAGTCCCGATCGTCGTCGTTAATTTCAACTCGATCGACCGTAGAGAGAGAGAGAGAGAGAGAGAGAGAGATCGCGCGTACGCGTACTCACACCCGTGCACGATCTGGTGCAACGCGAGCTCGCCAAGGGGAGCGAAATTCCAGTTATCTGACCTGTGTCCAATTGAGAAGTGCGACAACCGCGACGATCTCCGGTAGGTTACCTACAAGCGGTTCGCTGCGAGCGTTCGAAATCCTTCGCGCGATCACAGCCGGATAACGCGTTACGTGTACACCGGCGTTGCGAGAACTCGGCCTTTTTCGACCCAATTCTTACGGTTTTGGGATATGCCGCCCTTTCCTCCCCCCCCCCCCCCCCCCTCTCTCCTCGTCATCCTCCTCCCACGCGTGATACGAAAAAAACTTTGTTCCACGGCAATTTTGTTCGGAGTGGCGGGGGGAAAGCGGCGCACCTCGACACGATCGTCGAGAGCTCGGGCCGCACACCTGGCGATCCAGCGAAAAAAAAAAAGGGAAGTGGTGGTGGGGGGGGGGATACCTCGGATCAGGTTTTGGCTGGCTAATCAATAACGCCGATCGGTAGTAGCGCATCTAGCCGCGGTTGAATTAACGCATTTTAGTTTGTGCGAGGTCAAGACTTCGACGCTCGTTATCGCCGTGGGACAGCTACTCGACGTGCACGGGATGTAGACACACAGACATATACGTGTATATACGAAAGTTCCGAGCGTTCGACGCAACCGCGTGGATCGTACGACGAATCGATCGATCTATTGCCGACTAATTTTTCGCCCAGCGTTATGAGTTGGAATAGTTTCTATTTTTATGCGCACTCGAGGATGTATTCGAATGGGTATACCGCGATGAAAAGATCGTAATTTGGCGCGCTCGAATTACAATATTCAAAAGAGACGCCGAGAATGGTACGATCGCTTTCTCTGTATATATTTTTCATTTTTTCTGACCACATCGCGGTTTCGAAAATACGAACGGCGTAACGTAGAAGCGAGTGAAAAATCCAAGTACACCGCGCCACGAAACGAACGATTTTAGGCAGCCGGGTGGTAGGTATACACCGCAGGTCGAACGAAAGAGAACACGATTAATAATTACGGTGCAGCCTTGTTCCACTGGCCTTTTTTAGCGCGATCAATGTCCGTCGGTCCCCGCAGCCGTCCGACGCTAACCGTCGAACACCCCATGGTACAGAGGGAACAACGTGTACAGGGTTTCGTTACATCGACTGTGCGAACCAACAATCGCTAAACAACTCCCCGAGGAATGACGACGATGATCGATATGGAATCGAGCGCGATTATCCAAAAAGGCGAGCATTCATTCGCGTCGATAATCCAGGTGAATTACCCAGCTGGTATCGGTGGATGTCTGCAGAAAAAAAAAAGAAAAAAAAAAGGCCACAGTCTCCGTCGTTTGTATCGGGTCAGTCGGTTCGCCCGTTCCAGTTTTCACGCGATATTGGGTCGATTGCACCGCGTGGAAAGGCGCTAGCCTAGCGTATTCCGGGTCAAGAGATATAAATAAATGCTAATATCAACACGCGCCGGATTGCTCGGGCGTATTACACGTGGTACCTATACAACGATAAGAGGGAACTTAGAGAAATGCGCGAGACGACCGGGAACCACCGGGCGATATTAAACGAACTCGCTCAACTTCATTCTTTCTTTCTTTCTTTCTTCTATACAATATAAGTATTCCGGCGAAGCTCGTTCCGAAATGTGCGTAACTTTGAACTTCCGAATACCACGCGGACTCCGTTCCGACGACAACACGTTTTCGATATCGGTTACCTGTATCGTTTCGAGAATCCGATTCCGAGTCGACGAGGAGATTGTACAGGGCAACGGGCCCGATGGGTCCGATTACATCGAGGCCCACGCAGATCTGGGTTATCCTAGAAATGTAGCAAATACGGTTGAGCGGCGGTATCGTAATCGAGGTTACAATTAATCAGATCTACGTACGAACGGATCCGTGCGTTAAAAATGTCTAGAAAGTTTGAATGTTATCTCGCGGGCGTTATCGGGTGTTCGCGAACAACCGATAGGGCGAATATACAATCGTACGGAAATCGTAAAAATTATAGCGACGGCTGAGCGGCGCACGCGTTAACTATATTAACGAACGAATCAATTCGCCGTGAACGAGTTGTGGAAAATTTATGTTCCCAGCGTACCTACGCGGAATTCGGGCGTACGACAAACGAGTGTAGGTACATCCGTTTCAGGGAATATCCGCGACTCCCGATTTCATCGGGACCCGATTTTAAAATCGAATCTAGAACACTACGCTCCTAGATTTTTGTCTCGATATTCATAATTCTCGATAATCTAACCTGAAAATTAAATTGCAGAGCGGGAGGACGACGATCCACGCATCAAGAAAAAAAAAATAATGAACGCCGAAACCGCTTCCACGGAAAGTCGAGACGAGCCTCAACTTACGCAAAATGAGAAGGTAAGGGGGACGTTGAGCTTCGGTCGGAACCGACGAAAGCAGCTTCCCAGGGTCACCGACTATCGAACAACGACGTTATAAAAAAAATTGTCTTCCTCAAAGTTACAGCGTAAGCCCACCACTCTGCGAATGAGCGGTTCCTACTCATCCGCTAACGGATTCAAACCGTTTCTGAGCGATTTCGATCCCGAGCGAAGCGACCGAGAGATCCGCAAGCTGACCCAGAGGCTTTACCCCGGTGGCAAGAGGCGAATACTGTACGACGACAAAGGGATTTACATACGGACGAAAGAAGACCTGTGCGACTGTTTGCAAAGCGGTTGTCCAGGATGTCATTTCCCCTGTCCGGGATGCGAATCGACCAAATGTGCCGCCGAATGCAGGTGAATTATTACGATAGCGATTCTGTTTACCGACCGGATCCTCTCCTCGACCGTCGTAAAACGCCGGTGTTCATTTTTTTCACTTTACAGAGTCAATCGGAAATGGATGTACGAATCCATCGAGGACGAGGGGACGGACGTGATTGTAAAAAATCCGCTATTACCTCGCTAGAACGATGTTTTATACCCGAGCTAACCACCGTCGATTTATATACGCTATACGTTTGAAATGTTTTATTGCCGGTGTGTTTATATATACCTCGTGTAGTCGAATACGAATAAATAATGGTACGTATAACTCGTGTTTGCGAGAAGGAAGGTATTTACATCGTGACCGATGACGGCTCGTCGTACTTCTTCGTCGTTGCAACGAGATTATTAAACGTTCGCCGTTTAACGACCCGCGTGTATCGGCGCACGTTACACCGCGATATCGCTCAACGAGTGTTCAACAACGACGGTGGACAAAACGAGTCGATCACCGCGTACAGCAGGTGGTGACCGCCGCGGAGCGGACTCCTCGTACATCTGCCGTGCCGGAGGTACGGCGTCTCGGATAGCGATTCCGGCATCGTCGTACGGGACGATAATTATAATACCTCACGCAATAACCGACCAGGCTGTACGGGTACGCTTGAACGAGGGCCCGATACGCGGGGGACACCCGACGGAAGATCCGTGTCGTCGCGAGTCTACGGCGGAATTTTTACGATCGATCGAACGACGATACCGAAATCGACCTTCCGCTAATTTTCCGCCGTAGGTACGTACCGTTTTACCTTTCAACGGATTGGATTGGGTTAGGTCGGGTCACCGAGAGACTTTCTAAGTCCCGAGTGAACGACGGTTACTTACTTCACGAGCATGTCGTCGCAGCGAAATCCAGGCCAACTCTTTCGCTCGTTTTGACAACGTGGCGTTACTTCAAAACTTAACTATGTCACCGTCGCAGGTAGGTACGAACGGGGTGTGTATTACACGTAAACGTGTAAGTGTACGCCGTGTAGTATCGTAGAGTACGTATGTACGCAATATGCACATGTGCAGCGTTACAAGATGGTCCCGGAAAATTGTGTGGAATATTTCGGAACGCACCGGCAACCAACACCTACGTACAAAGAACCAAAAACTGGTTCGAAAGAAACGGTCGAATTTACCGTTCGTACTTCGATTGTCGCGCGAAAGGACGTTTCGATCGGGATCAGCGAAAATCGAGTTTTCGAGTTCTCGTACAATCTGCGGATACAGTCGTAGTGTGTACTTTCTTAGAAACTGAGAAAGTGAGCTCTCGCTCGAGTTTCATTGAATGGAGAGTTTTAGCGGTCGCGGGGGCTACCCGAGAGCAAAAACGGAAAATAATGGTGAAACGTGAAATTCACGTCGCTGTGCCGTGCGGCGCAAATAACTTAACCGCGCGCAGAGCTGTTTGCAGTACACACGTTCGATCTCCGGATATCTCGTGAAACTGGCCGGCAAATATATTATATTCTCACTTTCTCCTGCACGGATTCGTTAGCGGGGAGCAAAGGGATTACCCGCACCTCCTAATTGCGGAGAAACCCGGAATTCGTTACGGCCGGGTAAACCGTCGGATACGCGGTCTCGATACAATGCAACGACGAGAAGTCTCCTGAATAATTGTCGCTGCTGCGTCGGGAAGCAGCGGCTAATCGATGAGAAAAATCACCGAATTTTTTTTTTTTTTTTTCTTCAACAATCTTTGTATCGCGTAATTTGATTGAGAGGGATCAGAGATCGATGGAGAGAAATTTTCAAACGGCTGCGCCGATTATCTGACGATAAATTTTCGTTGTTAAAAATTCGTGAAACGTCCAACAGCCGTAGCGTGAATTAGCTTGTAGAAAAATAGCGACGCGATACAGGAGCAGGGCTTGGAATGACTTTGGAGTAGCGAGAGTTTGCACACTTTCCTTCCTGTAATGGAACAGTCGAGAAACTCGGGAATTACAAGCGTGCGGTTGATAGCGGTGCACCTTCTATTTACACGTGGTATATACCGGCCGAGGTACACGTGCACGTACACGGTTACCAAAAATGATAACGAAGTAGGACGTGGGGGTACGAAGTCGTAATTAGGGAGGCTGCGCTCCTCGGGGAAGGTGAAACAGTGGTAGGAAGCACGTGCGCACGGAGAGGAGGTGGATAACCTATTTCGGTGGTTGGCTGGCTGGCTGGCTGGTCGGGCGGCTTCTTGGTCGTCGGAGGAGTTTCACGGCTCGGCTTGCCTCCTGCGGATATTGAACGGTGCGAGGTGAACGCTCTTGCGCAATGTACGACGTAGCGCTCGGCTATATCGGCGTCGTTCGGCACGGCTGTAGCCGCGCATCTCCTGGAAAATCGTCCTCCGCAGCCCCCCCCCCCGCCCCCTAGAAATTCCTGGCGCAACTCCGAGGCGCGCGGATTATCCATAAATCCGATTTCGAGACGTCTGATAAAAATCTATTCGATTCTTCGCGAAGTTCGGTAATTTCAGGTCGTCGAGTCTATCCGTCTCACGGTTAATCGGTTATTAGCCCAGTTAGCTCGATTACTCGATTAGTCGCGCTCGCGGTCTTTCCAGTCGGATACTAGATCAAGGGAACGCCGGGTAACATCGGCTCGCCCTTCTCTCCCATCAACGAACCGGCGTTACAAGGAGAAAGGAATCGTCTTCGACGTGGTGGTTTTCCGACACCCTTGGATAACTACGGCGAGTCGCGATCGCGTTCGGACCCGAGGTACGCGAGCACATGGGGAAACGGGCGACGGTGGCAGTTTAATCGATAACGGGTGCGCGCTCGAACACAGAGGTATGTGTACACGGGGAGGCAGAGAGGGCGGTCGAGCCAAGCTGTGCGGCGAGGGTCTTCGGATCTGGCGAACGAACGAGATCGAAAATCCCAAGAGTGCCGAATCCGCCCTCACCCCGTACAGACCCTTCCTCGAGATTAATCCTCCTCCGAGCCGGCATTTCGCTTCTGTATAATATCGATCACCTACACACTCGGATAATCCGGTCATCCCGTCACCCCGTTCCAAGGCCTGCACCCGCACCCGCACCCTTTTCGCCGGTTAAATAAAGGTTCCTCCCAACGGAGTGAGAGTGAGCCCTCCTCTCGCTCGAATAAATCAGACAAATTTATCCGACCCAAATGACACGTCGAATATTTTTACCGCCGGAGGACCGAAAACGGAGTGACGCAACGAAGTGTGCGCGAAGTTACAGCGTTTTTTCCCCCCCTCACCGCTCCGCGACGTGGAGACTCCGGTAAAACATTCTCTCGAACAAAGGTGCGCTTACGCGAGGTCTCGCGGAGGTAATAGAGGTACACGATAGTTTGCCGGAGAGACGCGGAGGGAAGGTAACCAGGTTAAGCGCGCAGCGCGCGCGATCGCGCTGGGAATCGATTTCTCAACTCGATCAACCGCAGAGCCGGAGGGGGGGACTCCGGGAGTCGACGGGATGCCCGATCGTCGGTTCGCCTGCTGGTTAAGGATCGTCGACGGGCTCCGGAGTTGTTCTGGGTGACCGCGTATACGGAAGCATAACTCGAGCGTAGATCGCGTAATTGGCTCGGTTTACCATTTTGCCTCGGATTTATGGCGTACGACGACGGTGCGGTACACCCGGCGCACGGCGTCGCTTCCATCCCGCGATCGCGAAACGCGACGCGGACAAAATTAGCAACGACTCGAGTCGGACGTGCGACCGAGTGACTTCAGCGGGAGTATAATAATCGATCGCGCTCGCGGGAGGCCCGCATATCGCCGATCGTCCGCTCCGAAGAAGGGCGAGAGAGCACGTGGACCTTACTCAGCGCAAGAGCGCAATTGCGTAAGGGAACGGGTAGCGTGTACGCGGCGAATAACGAGGAGCTAAAATTCTTTTCAGCCCACACGTGGCGTACGGGGGGGGGACTTCGCGAACGGCGGCCGAACGGAGACACGTGGACGCGTAGAGATCGATGTAAATGTGACTCCGCGTGTGCGCGGCGAACGGGTGCGAGTGGGGTACCCGTCGTCACACGATAATAACGGTTATGAAACTTGGCTGCGTTAGTGAAAGTGGTGGCATTTCTCAACGCGGCGTTAACGACGCCGTGACGACGGGGCTTCCAGCGGCTGGTATATGTACGGGAGATCCGCGTACGATCCGCGCGACGATCGAAAAATGCACATCGCCGCCACCTGCGCGCACGATCCGGGGGATATGTCGGCGGTACGCGATTACACGATTTACACCAATTTTTGGCTCCGGAAATTATTGCTCTTCGTTATAAGCGAGAAAGAGACTTCGGCGATCCCTCTAGCTTATGTTGCACATATTCTAGTTTCCGCAGATTTACATATACAGAGGGTTGCGGAGAACCGAGATTCCGATATCACGAAGCGGAGCGTGAGCAGATCGAAGTACGTACGTTACATACGTACGTATCCCCCCGGTCCGCGGACCGCATGTCCTGGATATTAAGTTTCAATTCCTCCCGTGAGATTCGGCACATGCCTTCCGAGAGAGCTTCCGCTGGGGCGCCAGCTTTTAGAACGGGACGGCTGCTAACTTTTGCTGAGCTAACTCGGAGTCGGTCGAAATAAGCTCGCTCGGTGGTCTGTACTCTTATTTGACGAAAGCTGACGTCGCAACCTCGCTCGCCTCCGCGTTAATCCTGATCCAAATCGTCGGAAGCGACGGGTTACGGCTACCGTATACCGCCGACGATATGTGCACGCGTACAATTCTCGATTCTCGTTGCGATCTGAATTTTGCCAATTTATGCAAATGGAGTTGTTAAACGTTTGGGATTGATTATGCGGAATCCCACTGTACATCCCGTTGATGCAATTATACGTTTCGTTTCAATTTTTCATACTTCCACGATCGAGTATTTTTTCATTGTTTTTCGTCTCCCCTTTTCTCCTTGGAGTTTTTATTCGAAAAGAACCAGGCCACGACCTTCGGCGTATCTTATTGTTAGTAGCGAATTGATATGAAACTTTATCTTGAATTAATGTGTTACAACTGCAGCGGGTTAAACCGTTTGCATCGAACGACCGTGACGCGTTAAACCTATTTTATCATCATCGACGTGTACCGCGTGTCCCATATTTTTATCTTTTCACTCCGTTACGTGGATGGAAAACGACTCGACTTCGGAGAAAGTTCTTCAAGGAGAAGCTGCCCCGTTTGAGAAGAAAAAACAAAAAAAGAAAAAGACAGCCTCGGCCCGAAGATCTCAATGCGCGGTTAAACCGTTCATCGGATCTATTGTTAGACCGCGATTAACCCAGATGGTGAGAACGCTTCGATTCGCTCATAGAAATACTCGGCCATTACGCGATTCCATCCGTCTGTGCCGATCGGCCCGCGGTCCATAGCAATTTTCGAAGGTGCTCGATTCGTCAAAGACGATCGATTCCTCAAGGATGCTTCTCCGATACGCGATCTACGTATATATACCGCCGCCACGTGTTTTTCGAGAGCCACGCTTGGCACTGTGCCCTTCGCTAGCGGACTCGAAACCGGAAGTGACTTTGCCGGTTCGTATGCAAATGCGCGAATCTTCGGACTCCCCGCACGCAATACCGTAATACCGCAATCTCGGAGTCCTCTCCCCCCTCGCCCCCGGTCGCCGTCGCTCCGCACGCGTAAAGTCGCAAGACGAACGGGAAAAGGGAAGAAAAAAATGACGCGTGGTGGGGAAACTGCTACATTGTTCACAGTCTATTTGTCATCGCGGTCCCGGAACGCGTGCGAGCCTCGACGAGAGTCCTTGACGACGATCGACGCCGGCCGACGTTAAACTCGGCCGAAGTCGACCGCGAACGCGAGCTGAATAATCGGCTGCGTGTGCAGTGGACCTCCCTTCGACGTATCCCCCCGCTCTAATTTTCTTCCGAATATTTCGGGGGGAATCGGGATGATCAATTTCGTCGAAGCGGACATCGGAGTGCGTAACGGGACGAAAGCGGGATCTCGACCCTTGACTCGTTTTTCCTGTGCATCGGACTGTTCCAACTTTTGCCTCGCTGATCCGTAGTGATTAACGAGCCACTTAAGTCGTCGACGTTTCCGGTGTGCGCGAGCTAATATCTGCGTGGGATGTATCTAATAATTCTGAGAGCCGTGTGTACGTACGTACATCGCCGAACCGAGTTTCGTCGAGGTTTTATTCGATGACCGTAATACATTTTACCGTACCGAGATTCGGGTCTCACGATTTCAGTTTTTACAACGACGATCACCGAACGACGAACCGATCGGATGGGGGGAAGTTGAGTAACGAGATCGAGGTAGAAGAAAAATCGTGTTACCGCTCTCCTATTTCTCGAGTGATTCCGCACCGATAGAATGCAAAGTCAGACAATCTGGTTATATACCGCAGGTATTGAACTCGTTCCAGACGAACGATTGGCAATGTCTGCGGTAGGTACCTACCTAGTCCGCAGCCGCGCAATCCGTGTATATTGGGAAATTAGAGCGATCCGCGAGGGAGACCCTGACAATTCGGTAATGACCTAAATTTAAGGAATCACCTTTTAAAGAAACCGATAGCACGGTGTACAGGTGTAAGTTATAACCACCGTGCAAAAAGCGGACATTGAAGCGCGACAAAGCCAAAGTCGCCGCCACGGTGAACTGATTCCAGGGTCACCGTGTATAACACTCATAGTTGCGCCGATTTGATCGCCGATCTATAGTCGATGCATGCGAAAAGAACGACCCGTAATACCATTGGGTCAAGACCGACGTTCCATATCCCGAGGTCGGAATGGATGCAACGACGATTGATCGTTAGATTTTTCGCCACCGATAGTGCACACGTTTCATTCGAACGAAAAGAGCTAGATTCGGCGGAGTTCGGTCTGCTGTACGTCTGCATGGAGGTGAGACGGGGCGCGGTACTGCAGCCGTGATCGTTATTCCGGAAACGGTTACAGTTGGTATTTCAATCCGTACATACGATTCGCGAAATCCGTTAAAGCCAGTGAGAATTACACGCTTCGACTAACTGCAATCGCAGCTGTGTGCTACGAATCGGAGCCAACAACTAGCGAGAGAAATGATGATTGATATCGTGAAATATGGGACTACATTACAGCGAGCCGCCCGCCCACCTATAACTCCCGTTTAAATTTCACAGAGCCTTTATACACGACGTGAATTCGTGATTGGTGATCTCAGCCATCCGAATTCGCGGGCCAAATTGATCCATCGATGATACCGGACGAGATATGATCGATTTGACGCTCCGAAAAGTGAAAAATCAAGGATATCTCGAACGGAAAAATTCGTAGCTCAATTTACTCAACGGATTCGTGTTCCTGGGGTCAAAATGCATTGGAAAAGCGTCGTACGAGCGATTTTAAAAATACTTCATTTTTGGCCCAAAAATCGAAAAAATCCAAAGGGGTACCCCTTGGAATTTTGTCGATTTTGGATGAAAATTTTTTTTTTTATTTTATATGCTATTCTTATGTATTTTGATCTCAGGAATCCGAATCCGGAAGCCAAATTGATCTATTTGTAAAATTGAACGCGTTATCGCCGATTTTTCGCTTTTTGGAGCAGAAAAATTGAGATATCTCGAAGGGAAAAATTCGTAGCTCAATTTACTCAACGGATTCGTGTTCCTGAGGTCAAAATACGTTAGAAAAGCGTCATACGATCGATTTTAAAAATACTTCATTTTTGGCCAAAAAATCGAAAAAATCCAAAGGGGTACCCCTTGACGTTTTTTCGATTTTGAGGTAAAAAAAAAAAATTTTTTTTTCATTGGATTTCATACGCTATTCTCATGTATTTTGATCTCAGGAATCCGAATCTGGAAGTCAAATTGTTCTATCTATAAAATTGATCGAGTTATCGCCAATTTATCGGTCCAAAAAGTAAAAAATCTAGGATATCTCAATGGAATTTATTCTCATTTTAATTCTTCGTCATTGCTACGCAGAAATCCATGGCAAAAGCGTCCTGAAAATAATTTTGCAACTATTTCACATTTTGCCCCAACAAAGTAACGCCAAGCCTATAGCCTTACGATTGGATTTTTCGCAAAACTCGAGCTAAAATTCAACATTTTTTTTTTTATCAAGTTTCCTACGGCATTACGTATTTCGATCTCAATTAAAAAGTCAAATTTAATTAAAATAGCAAATGGCGAATCCGAATATAGAGCGAGTGAGGAAAACGGGAGTTCATGTACTTTTTATCGCCCCTTGTACCGCCCACTTTCGGTATCAAATATCACGTAATAATCGGAGCGAACGATCGAGGGGGGGGGAGGGGGGAAAAAAGTTTGCAGGACAAAATAACGATGAAAAATTTTCAACGATAGCATATTTTCTAGGACACTGCCGCGTGTAAAAATTATCCCGACATATAGGAGCAAAAATTTTGCAACGATTGTAACATTATTCAGAGCTATAACCGACCTGCAAGTTCACCCCGTGCGCCAAGAATAACCCTCCAACGATCCACGCGATTGATATGTTTAAAAAAAAAAAAAAAAGTAAAACAACTTCGTTACAGCCGTAGCCACATCGCGCAACCCATACGACAATGCGTGTATGTAACGCATATATACGTATACACGCGTATATAACATGCAAGCGTCCTTATTCCTGCGAGTAGGGCAAATACGCAATCTGTGTCAATGATCAAGTCGTACCATCAGCGTACCTACACTCGACACTCGACACTCCACGCTTTGCTATGTTGGTGTGTATATACGCGACGCGCGAACACGTACATGTACGTATTATATGCATACCCATACATCGAACGCAAACAGTTCAAACCACCGCGTGGCCTATGGGTTCAGCTTCGACATCAGATTCAGCCTCCTCTCGAGCAGCGGCAGCTGCTTAAAGGCTCACGGATTCAGCTTCGAGATCGTAACGTAGTACCAGTTAACCGTAGCCCCTCGGAAACTAAGTCCGCGACCTCGGTGCCGAGGCCTGCCCACATGCCTACGCATACATGGCATGCGATTATAATTATAAACGTGTGAGAACACGCATAATCGAGTCGAGAAGAATCAGCGCGAGAAGGTGCTTTTTTGAGCGGCGCGAACCTCCCGATTATCAACATCCGCGGTCGCGATCAGCGTCGTATCGTCGATGCCGAATTGAGTTGAATAAAAAAACTTCATTTCGCGGACTTTTAGCGTACAGTGGCGATTTCGCGTGACCTTGAAGATACCGAGGGAGCGCAGATTTCTCAGCGACGCGAGGGGCGCTAAAGGAGAGGCGGAGAGGCGACCGGTTTAATTGAACTTGTGAATCAAGGCTGAGCGATAATATATATATATATATATTTTTTTTTTTGTCACCTCGATAAGAATTGGTCGACTTTTGATAAGAGTTGTTTAACTCGTATCGGCGTAACGATTTACACGCCAGTATAAACGTAACCCGTTATTTATCGCTCGTATCGCGGGCTCGAGGACACATCGAAAATCAAAATCACTCCAAAAAGATACACACGCAATGTGACGAATATTGCCGCGTCGAACTCCATTACCAGCTATTTCGCTTTTGTTAGAAGTAACGTGCTCGCGAACGGGATAAGCGAGATCAACCTAGATTAATTCCGCACACGAAATACCGAACGATCGATCCGTCGCTCGGCTATCGATCCCCGTTTCGCTTTGTCGCGTTATACGCCAACGCCGAACAAAGGATATGACACAAATCTGTCGAACGGTAGGTAGGTAACCGGCCGGATCAGATGTGTCTCGATCGCCTATACATTTTCCACGGACATAGGAGTCGTCGTATCTCGTATCTGCGAGCGTGCATTACAGCCGTAACCGTGCAGTAGCGTGTACTTTACACTCGGTAACGGTCAGCTTCGAGAAAACGTCGAGCAATTCGATCGGGGGGGGGGGAGGGGATCGATCCAGGTTGCACACCGCGCCGGGCAGGGCTGAACGGAACTCACGGTATATAAAAGTCCTTCGCGATTACATTGTAATGAGCGCGCGGGATCGACTAGCGGGTGCCCCATCGCAAATCTATGCCAACGTCTGAAACCAGTACGTATCAGAGATTCGCGGACACCGAGTAATACCTGTATGCTGAGAAAAGGGTTTTCGGCGCCGAGACGTATTTCGCCCTAAGATTTTGCCAACCTTCTTCCCCCGCGATTCTCTGCTTTACCGATCGGAACACAGCGACGCGACGAGTATACTTCGGAGTCTCGTGTGCAACAGCACCACTTCCTGCACCGGTAATCTTTTCACGACACGGAAGTGTGGTGTGGGATTATCAGAAGGCCTCTAAATTCGAGATGACAGAATACAATTGTATCGATCGAAACAGGTTTCCGGTAGGATGGCCGCTCCCGGTTCCCTCAAGATCATCGCTAATTATCATATTTCAAGATGACGTCAACGAAATCGCTGAATGAAAAATAGAAAAATAGCGAAGACGCAGCGGTGCGACGCATCGATAAAGACGAGTTGAATTAAAGATTGCGTGAGATACCGCCGAGGTATACGATGTAGATGGAAGCTGACAATGAGTAACAATTGCGGGAACAATAAAAAGGAGTGACAGAAGGAAGCACACATCGGACATACCGTCGCAAGGTTGTCGAGTGGGTATAAGCGACTCGTGAGTCTACCTATTCCGCGCTGCTAAACTATTCGTATACATGTAACACGGCAGATGTATGAGCTAAAAATTTTTCCCTGCATTTATACGGTGACGATGTCATTGTAAAAATTATTATTAAATCAAGAACAAGTGTCACGTTGCACGCTGCACGAAAATCTATACGCGGCACACGACACCCGACACTCTTGTAACCCACATACTGTTCGAGTATGCGGAGTGTATCGCGGGGACGACGCATCGCACGTGTGTCGTGATAACGCGCGATCTCCTGCGATATGCGTGCACCGGGTATGGCTGAATTGAAAATTGATCATGAACGAGAAAAAAAAAAAATTGACACCCTGTACGGGGATTGGGTAGCTATAACTGGAACTGATATACGTAAGGACATTATAATAGATAAAGCACATTATAGATATAGATATGTGTAATACGTATATCTGACAATGAGAAGAAGACGTGTTAGCAGCGACGATGGCAATCCGACTTTAACCGAAGGCGATAGACGGTGGGAGATAATTACGCAATCTATTATTATTATGTTATGTTTAGTTTGGGCGACCTCGGCGCGCCCGACCTTACGTCACGGGCTTACGTTTGCCATAACGTTTACATTCGACCAATTTGCAGTTTACGTGTACAGTCGCATTATACTTTGTACAACCATCTGTCATTCATACGTAGGTCTATTATACCTGCAGTACTTTCGATACACCGCTCGATCGCGTGAGGACGGGATCCGGCCTTAGGAAAATCTAACGAATGTATAATACGCCGCTGCACCGCATCTCTCCACAAAAGCTTTGAATAACCAACGAGTTTTATTAGACTAGAGACGAGTATAATTCTAATTCTAATTCGGTTAAAATATACATTACAGCCAGGGAGACAGAGAGTGATGAAAAGCAACGAAGAATAAAAACTAAATAGATAAATATTTCAAGTCGGCGATGGAAATTTTCGTGTTTTCGAATTCGCGAATGCATAAGTGATTCGTGGTCGTTAGCTCCAACGGCCTTTGTCGCCTTGACATTTTTGCGGAGGTACATCGCGACCGAGAATATCCTCCGATATTGTTAACAATGAGATTTCATTCGCACGAGGATTGATTATCTTCCAAGTACAACAATTAGAGCTGAGGGTCGAAGGTCGTGGGTCGTAGTTCGTTCGCTGGTATAGCCATTGTCATTTTAGCACGCGACATTCGACCAACGCCGACCGTCAAACATGGATCGCTGTACGAGCCGACGATCAATTATGCGATGATGTTTATAACAGCCAGGCAGCTCGTGAGGCAACGAAAAGAAGGACAAGAATTCCGTCTCGTAATACTTGTTCTCCACGGAGTAACCGAGCTAATGTACGTTACATGATACGAGTGATTCAACATGTGTTGATTAATATTACGATCAAAAATTTACCCGCTTTTTAAAGCTCCACGCACCTACACGTGAATAAAACGACGATAATATTAATACCGTAGTCATGGTCATACCGCATACTTTTAACCTTGTATACTCGAGGCTTCAAACTCCAAAAAATCACCACTGTATGTACAGTCTATCGAGGAATGAATGAGGCGTCGACTGAGACAACCAATACTCGGACAAGTGATCAATTATGGTTATTTGCAAGGGCCATTTCAATTGGCCTGACTATATTCATTGTGTTTCTCGTTAATGTGAGATTAATATCAGGAGTGTACATTTCCTTTTTCCTTGACTAAAGATCTGATAATAGAGTTTGATGTTTTTCTGTTCACGTAGCTAGGGGAGAGAGGAGGGGAGAGGTAGAATTAAGTCAGATAAAATGATTGATGATTAGGTGATGATAGCGGTGTGGTAATGACCTAAAAACAGGAAATGAAACTCGAAAAATTCAGCCATTCCTGCACTACACTTTTTCCGTTCACCCAATTACCTTGTACCGGAAGTAATGATAGGTACCATTCAGCGGTACACTTCAGAGGTCTTGCTATACTTGAAGTAATAACGTTTGCGAGCCACGAAAAATATCTTACACGATTACGTTTCAAAATGTCATGATGTAAAAATTTGCATTTGTAATAGGCAAAACGTCTAGTCAAGTATTTGCTCCTCGCGATTAAACCGTTGGCCTCGTTATAAAAAACGAGAAAAAAAAAATAATAATTCACCGGTTCGCGCGCGGACTCTGAGAAAAAAGTATCCTTGGAATAATAAACAATCCTCTTTTTAAAGCATACGACGTAAACCCAAAAGACACTTAGGTAGATAGTTTTGAATTTACAGCAAAACACGTTTTCATGGAACTTCTTATTGCTGGTAGGGTGCGTTCAATTTTTATGTCAGAAAAATGGGAAGGATGAGAGGCAAACAGTGGTATTATCTGTATGGTTTACAGCAGTCATTTCAGAAAACAGCGAGCACATTTAGTAACCAAGAATGTGAAAAAGTTGTGGCAGAGTACTCACCGGAACATAGACGAACGGTGGTAGTCACTTTGTAACAAAGTACTGCAGCTACCTGAAACCAAATTTTTGTCAATGAAATGCAATGACACAAAGTAATATGTACTGTATTGTACAGTCTTGACTGCAGCAAGTCAGCCACTATCTCTAAGCATTGGCAGCGCACTTTGCATTCAACCATATTTCCTTTATCGCAAACTGCTTACAGGATGTGGACAGATTTCTACTGTCATAATCTTGCAACAACCTATATTACAGACTAATCTATCCACAGGCAAGACAAACAGAAATCTATATCCCTCACTCGAGCCCATTGACTTCAAGAAAATGTTAATCTACCCCAAATAACCAGAACACACGACACTTAGTCATGGAAAGATACCAAAGTTGCTACTACTAGGGATTAATGGATTCGTAACCAAACTTCATACATTCAATTATGTAAGGTCCAAGTTTTTGTAATCTCCAAGGATGCTCGAAACGGACAGGTTAGTTTGTTTCAATAATTCTGCTCGAGGGCTACCGGCCCGTTACTGCAAGATGAGCTTTTAATTAATGCCGAAGATAGGGGCGAGTTTAGTGATCGCAGTTCCGCTAAGGATCTTGGAAAAATGTCGCCCGGCAATGAGGGGTACGTACACTACGATGTTTACGTTGCTCTTATATGCGGTAAAGTCAAGGACGTTCAACCCTGTGCCCATCTCCGTGCAACTGGCAACAAAGACGATTGCCGAGTTGCTTGGTTGATAGCTGAGGATAACCTTGAAAACGCAGGGATACTCCGATATTTTCGTTGAAACTCACCGTCAAAAGGCCGCGAGTTTTTGGCCCCAAGAGCTGCCACCGCCTCAAACAATCACTGAGTTATAAAGCCACTGCTTGACACTCGACGCATTTCACATTTCAGGGTGTTTATTAATAATACATACGAGACCGACCGTAATATCACACACGCACAATTTACTCCGAAATTCTAAATGACACTATGGATTCCAATCAATGGTACCAACCCAAAGTAAGAGGCAATGGCGATTCGAGGGTAGCTTGACTCACAATGTTTCTCGGTCACTACATACCAGCATGCCCTCAAAATTATTTCAACGAGGAACTGTGGATAATAACGACTGAGAACTAATTTTTCAAGACGCGAAATATTCGATATCACAGGGAGTGGTACAATGAGTACATGTGGTCCAGATTCAATTACATCCGGATGCTATGGCGTTGATGTGGCTATACTGTTTAAAAGGCTTTCGTATTTTGTCTTTACCGCGTGGACGTTTCAAAAAGATATATTAGAGGTCACTAATAACCAAATAAACGAAGTTGCCACCTTTCGACAGATATCAGAGGTAAATTGCATAAGTGAATATTTGAATGGAACTCGGTAGACATGAAAAAGGATGCATATTTTAATCACGTCTCGATTTAAAGATGAAGTGAACATTACGAGACGAACAGTTGTAGGATTAGAAAAATAAATAATTGCTTTATTACCAGCTCTCAGATATAACATACGTCTTACCAATGCGATACCCGTCATCGGAGGTTAATTATCATATACATGTTAGGTCTATGATAGCTGCCAAGGTTTCTTCCAAAAAACCAAGAAGAAAGCAGCGTATAGAATTGAAATTTTGATAAAATATTTGCTAATATCCTTGAGTATGAGTAAAGCCATGATGTTGTGAACGAGTAGTATGAATATGAAAATAGTCTAGTTCAACTATTGAAATCTAAATTCGAATTGTATGGAATGAAAACATCGCATATTGGTTATTTCATAATCGAGCGGAACATAAGAAGCTGTTAGAATATTATAAGCAAAGGTTTGACGCACTTTCTTGCTGTTCCAGGAACTGTTGCAATAAAGCATTGTCCACTGGGATATTGAGGTACTCTGCTCCATCCAAATTTCGCTTTGAACGCACCAGTTTGTGATCTATAAACTCGGTCAACTGTGCCCTTAAGGCCAGATCCGAACTGACAAGGAATGCCTCCCGTGCTCCCCAATACAGATCTTTGAATGCCATCCCTGAAGAGAAGATAATGGTAATTTATTGATCAAACTAATTTGTTTTTCTGTTAAATGGCCGTCGTTTTTTCAAGCACTACGACAAATTAAAAAAAAAAAACAAACCGGGGTATGTGTTGTTGTTTCCGTGATTCAACTGATGCTTAACGAGGAGCAGATAGATAGCACGAGCGTTTGTAGTAAGTGAGAGAAATACGTTTACAAGTGAAGACAAGACAAGCACTCCGCTTCGTTGCACCATTATGGAGCTCTCAAATGAAGTTTCAGCTTCATATGGTAGCAACGTGGTCACATCCCACCAACAGAAATTGTACCGGGAATGTTTTGTGTTGTCCCATACTGATGAATAATAAAAATATAAGTAAACTCATGTTTGTATTGAAACAATTCAATGATAATCAACTGATTATTTCAAACTGAGCACTTACATAGTGGTGTGTTGATATGATCGATAGAGGCGACGAGCGAAAGGTTTGGTATACTAGCCAGAAGTGAGAGAGTATCTTGGGCTTTACTGGAGCGCAACATTATACCATCAATATTATGTACTAACAGATACAGGCGATCATCTGGATTTTTCTTGAGGACTTTTTCAATTATGTTCAGAGCCTCGTTAGGATTAGAAGGACTTTCCAGTCCCAAAAGATCAACTACTATACCATCCAATATCTTTGTAAAGAAAGAAATTTCACAAAATTAATCAATCTGTGGGAAATCTTACTGTTAATGTTATTTGTTATTTGATCAAATACTTCTTTTATGGTCAAACTAGGGAAGAATCCATTAACAACTAGTGTTGGATAATCAAACAGCACTTCTTTGTGGAAATCATTGATCAGAATCCTTTTTGACCCTAAGCCATGGAGCAACAGGTTATAGCCTTCCCTGGAAATCCATAGTTATGTGTTAGATCGTTAGGTCTTAAATTTTTTGCTCGGTTAATAATTTTCCAAAGTATTATAGATGTTCTTGGTCACAGTCTATGGATTTTTATTTCTTATCTGCCCAAGACAAACAACATTTATATTATGCAATCATTATTTCCTTTAAACGTTACTTACTCCATTACAAACTGCCACATTGAAAATAAAGTTTTGTGATCCCGCGCAATTGATTTGAGTGCTTCTTTATGTTCTTCAGAGACGTGGCTTTGATTAGCTAGAAGCAGCTGCAGCCTTTCTTCATCAAGTCGTGGATTTACTAGTCTTCCCAAGGTTCGATCAGAAGTTAACACCTTAGCTGATTGAGTTTCGAAGTACTCGTCCGTTTTTAAGTGCTTAGCATAACATTCATGAAATCAAAAACAGTTGACCATTGCCCATTGCTATTTTTTATAGGCATATTCCCAGATATGTGAAAATTGTACTCATAGAATTTCCAATATATTGCTAGTCAACACATAATACTTACATAATCACTGTACTTAACATCTGCCCTACGCTTGGCCCTCGTGCTTGGAGTACTCAAAGTTGGAATCACTTTAGATCGAAGACTATTTTTTAACTTATGATCATCACCATCATCATCACTCGCTTTGACATCACTTTCGTCACTTTCAGTGGAATCATCTTCACTTGATTCTATCTCATCTGTGGGGATATATTCTTCAGAAGAACTATCGTTTTCACTTGATGACAATACAATTGCAGCCAGTTCTATAAATTGCATTATTACTTTCCTTTCAACCTCCAAATGTAGAAAATCGTTAATTATAATTGAATAAGTAATATTAACTTTTCTTGAGTTTGCTGCGAACACTAATTGGAGTTTGCGCAGCGATTGTATCGTGCTTCAATCTAGCATGAGACCTAGGTGTCTTGGGAGTTAAAGGTGGTTGATTGCTTAGGGCAGCTTTCAACGCCATAGCACCACTTTTGGAAGGTACTGGGAACTTGTACATGGTAGCTCCACTCACATCTTGTGCTTCGGTATACAGTTCTATAACAATTAATTAGAACAAAGGGGTTCCATTCGAGCCTACAGATTGATATAGATTGAAATCCAGCTGTGATTCCACAAAGCCCAGAAGAAAAAAGTTCACTTTGTAATTGGTTAACCTGTTGGTCTCTGCCTATCTTCCTCAATACGTTGTAGCTCAGTTTCAAGTTCTCTTGTCAGCTCATCTGGAATTTCCTCTGTATCACTATTGGTGATACCGATCCGGCGGGTCTGTCGCCTTTGTTGTATTTCTGTGCCTACACATAATGTAAACATACCTTCTGAAGCATAAATCTTGCATGTTAAATTATTCTATATTACTTTGCATACGTGCAAACATTAGGCGTGTCATCAATAAATACAATCTTCTGAAATATCAACATTTCGGAGATGAGGTTAGGGATCAAGCAGTGGGGCTGCATAGCAATAAATGAGTATAACACAACGAATAATTCAAGGAATTATCAACTACGCAATCGTGATTCGTTTTACCTTCATTTTTATATCTTGCAGGCGTTTTCACGCGGGATGAACGACGTAATTGTTCATTGCACTCAGCCATCACTGACTCTTTACTGCACAATCAACACTCACATTCAACCAAACCGGCACTAAATGTGTATGAATGCTATACATCAGTGGGAACGGTCCAATATTCGACAGTTTGACGTCATTGACATTCGAAAGACGCAGGACAACACGCTAACCGTTGACTGAACTTTTTTGGAATTTTGAGATCGCAGGTGTTGTAGATTAACCTGTGCATGAATAAATAAATCTCACGAGTTTCTATGGATTGGGCTAGACATCATCTTTTTCAGATAAAAATTATTATTACTTTATTACACAATTATTTTAATAATAATCATAACAAAATAATAATAATTAAAGGAATATATAAAGCATTAGAAGGAAAAATATTCGTCAACAATTTTCTGTAGTAGAAAGTAGGATGTATTCAAAAAACAAATACTCAGTTACGTTAAATTTTACTCTAAAAATGGATGGTTAACATTCAAGAATGAAAGTATTCATGTATTTACATTATTGATTTTGATATTACCCATTTATTGTTGACTCAGTCAACGTGCCTATTTTCGTGATGCAGATAATGACGTTGAGATTGAGAATGCGAGTACCGTACAGTTATGAGTTCTCAACCAACAACTGAATCTACAGTTTTGCAATACTAACAGATAATCATCATGGCTTTTACTTTTTGAAAATCACAGTTTCATAATTTCAACTATTGCATTAAAAAAATTTATCAACCCATCCAAGATGAAAGGTGAACATATTAAAATTGATGATTCGTAAACCCTGGATTGCAATACCGCAGGGACAGCATTAGTTTGATTACTTGATTTTCTGCAGTCAATTCGAACTTTCAAAGAGGAGTACCCTCATTTTTCCAAATTGGCGAATATTGAAACATCTTACAACACTTGCATTAATAGATGAAAAAGTAACAAATTTGTCACCTTGAAAATTTCTATTCTTCATAATACTTGACTATCGGAGAAAGAAAGATCTCACGTGAATAATGAGAAATAAATAATCGGTTGTTGATTAAGATCAACGGGAGTTCTTACGGATTAAAGATTAAACAAATTTTTTTGTTTGATTGAGGTTGTGTGAAGTTTTCTCTCACAATTGCTCAAGCTCTCATTCTCTTCCTGTCTGTTGCTGTCTGCAACTCTATGTTGTGGTAAATAATAGCTGTTGTATCACTTGATTGTAATATATACGACAGTCCATGTATAAATAATCCTAATTGCTAGTCTCATTCTCTGTGTACTAGTACATACAATCCAAGGCAAGCTAAGACTGCGTACTTAAATTTAGGGTACTCATTCATATATATAGTAACCATTCCGACATATGGTAGAAAACCTCTAGCTCTACCTACAACGTCTTTATGCGTAAGCCACAGCTGTCCTGGTGCGTACAAGCCTCTGTCATCCACAGAATTATTATCCCCTTTCGTCAAGAATTTTACAGTGTTGTTCTTGTCTCCCCTAGAAAGATGAAAACATAACAACCAAGTTTGCTATAATATCTCGTGGTCATTTTCATTTGGATAATGGTGATCATATCTCACTTTTCATGCAACTTGAGCACTCTGTGAACGATAGGAATGTCACGGCCCTCGACTTTGAACACAACAATTTCTCCAACGCGTACTGGTTCATCCTGATAGTTTGTCAAAAACAAGAGATCTCCCCTATGAAATGCTGGTTCCATACTTCCACTGCAATAAGAAAGAAATATCTTTTCACGCCTTATTGTATATAAACTTATATTTCTGTCAAGGATCTGAACTTTTCGGCAAGCTCTACGTAATGAACGTGCGTATGTCATGACAATTAGTCAGGTTGGATTGGAACAGGTTAGGTCCATACAAACCTCAGAACCACAACTATCGGACTCTCGCTTCCTGTGACGACCATAAGCCCCTTCCAAATCATTAGAGCCGAAGAGACAATCATGCCAAAACTTAGCACTTGATAGAGAAACTGTGGAACAATTCGAATAGCATGAAGTATAGGTGATACAGGTCGCTGGTGGTCACATCCATATGTCAGTCGCCGATACGACGTCAATTCTTTAAAGATTTTGATAGGCGTAAGATTTTACCTGACGTTTATTCATCCGCCTCACATCGTCGAACACGCTTTGTAACATTTTGACCAAAATTTATTATTTCTAATGACGATTCGATAACCTGTTTAATAATTTCAGGTGGACACAACCGGCAAACCACGGAGTCAACTACCTACCAGTCCACTACACCACGTCATTCGATTACTCGAAGCCGCGGCGTTGGCTGAAACATCAAACGCGGAACACTACAGAATTCCGTAAACGGAAAACATAAAACGAAGCGGGAATTTCGATGTATCCCAATTTCAAAAGTCTGAAAGCGCTGTCGCGCGCTGACCGAGTTATCCTTGAGAAAATAATTGCGATGACGGCCAATTTTTTTTACAAAAAATATACACCTAATTTTTCAAAGGTTTTTTCGGCTCTAATTGTGAATACTAAATGATAAAAAATCATTTGCAAGGCCGCTGTTATTAGTAAAACAATTTTAAATGGATAACGAACTTCCGTCATCACTGGGCAGTACAACGGATACTAGCTCAGATGAATCTTTCCACGAAGATTTAAATCAAAATTCCGAAACATGTGTCGCGAGAGTCAATGAATCAGCATCAACGGGCGAGTGTTGCAACGATTCAGAAACTCCGAAGGAACTGGATATTAACTTCCCAAATTTTCCGGGATTACAGAGCGATCTGCAAAATGAGGAAGAAAAATACGAAAAATTATCCGAGGTGATCGAAGAACCTGAAGATTTTACAGATTTGGCTACTAATGCGTCAATTGTCGAGGCAACTCCTCGCTCTATGAAAACATCCGAGAAAAGTAGATTTCTACAAGAACGGATATCCGCACTCAACGAAGTTATCATCTCATTACGAGAAGAATTGGATAAAGAGGTTTCTCTCTTGCGCAAGGAACGCGACGAATTCCAAACTCTCCAAGAAAAAAAAGATCTCTTCGCTCTGGAGGAGGCAACCGCAGCAGCGCGTGCGGCTGCTGAGGCTTACGCAGCTGAATCTCCTCTCTCCGAACGCATAGATGGCCTAACATTTAGCTGCTTCAATTTTCCTGGTGATAATTTATTATTAAAACACATATGTGGAGTCTTTTCGTTAAATTTATAGCGTTTACGTTTTATTCTGTAGGTGAAATTCTTGACGTTAATCCGGAACAAGCTCTGAGCGAATTGACGATATTAGAGTATGAAAAGAGGCTCGCCAAGTACCAGGATGCTCTAGCTTTAGCGCAAGCCGAGAAAAGGTTCAACATGCGTCGACAACTTGCGGTGAATACGTATCACCAGAAGCTGATGGAGGTCGAACGATTGTGTGACGAAGAATTGGAGAAGATTAAGCAAAATGCAAACTTTCTACAGCCTCTGAAGCAAATAGCGTCGCAGTGGTACAATGATGACCGATGCGGAGGTGACGCTGATAAATCAGATGTTAGTCCAAGAAACGTCCCCTATAAATCATCGATCTTATCTGAAAAAGCATCGTACACGACATCAATGTTCAGAGGTCCATCGTTGAGTATGTGCAAAGTTGACGCCGAGGTGAATATGACGCCCGAAATGTTTGGGGCGAAATTTAAGGTTGAGGACACCGACTGTTTAATGTATAGTAAACCCGGTACCACCAATTGGATGAACAATGATTTTGATCAGAAAATTCCGGATGCGGGATCGTCTAATCCTCTCTCAGTCAAATGGGACTCTTCGAATTTTACTTTGTCAACGACGCAAGGGAATCCTTAAGACTACTTCTAAGTTCGCTTATGTAATTTTCTGATGCCTAATGTCCTGTGTATATTAAAAACAGCAGATACGCAAAGTATGTCGCACCTACATACAATTGAATTTAAACACCACCGTTCCATTCGACGTGATTCGTATCCCTCGCTGCACTTGCGCGTGGCAACGACTTGCGTATCGTATCCATGGTATCACTTACGACCCTAGTTACTGTTTTCGTCCTGTATCCACTCTGTCGCGGTGTCATTTTCTTGCCAGTAGTAGGTTAGGTTTTTATGTTAATCGATACTTCACATGAATATCCGAGCAATTTGCCAAAGATGCATACAGTTAAATAAAAGTCGGAATTATCTGTGATGATATTGAACCGAGACGTCGTGCGTGAGGTAATAAAGCTCGCGTCGAACCCGAAAAAAATGTATCATTATATCTGGTCCCTGGTATACTGGTACTTTCGCCCTTTGATTAAATGGTTTCTACACCGGACGACTCAAATGTGTGAACTTCAACGAATTTGCTATGGAGAGCCGACAGGTGCCCGAAGAATAATTGCCGTCGAAGGTAGCCTTCGACAGTCAAGAAATATGGACATAAAATCTCTCGTCTCTCACTTGGACACTCTTAGCGACAGACGTGAAATAACAAACAAAACTGAGCGTAGCATACTTGAAGAAGCAATCAGAACTGTATTGGTGACTAAAAAAATCAATCCTATAGCCCATCCAGATTTTGCAAGATCTTTTGGCAAATGTGTTGAGTTAATTTGGGGATACCGTCAACTGTGTGTTCAAGCTGAAGAAATAAGAAAGACGCCCTATGATGCCGATAATTCTGAGCATGAGATGCTGCTTCTGAAGTTATGGAACTTGTTGATGCCTCAAGAAAGTCTTGAAGGCCGAGTCACCAAGCAATGGAAAGATATAGGGTTTCAAGGTGATGATCCAAAGACTGACTTCCGCGGGATGGGAGTTCTAGGACTAGAGAATCTTGTTTATTTCGCAGAGGAGTACCCCAGTGCAGCAAAACATGTCTTGTCGCATTCTTCGCACCCTCGTTATGGCTACGCCTTTGCTATCGTTGGAATCAATTTAACCAGTATGGCATTAAGGCTGTTGCGAGATGGCTCAGCAAAAACTCACATATTTAATGTCTCAAAAACGCTACCAACAATACGAGTTTTCCACCAATTCTATTGCTATCTTATATACGAATTTGATAGATTCTGGATAGAGTCAAAGCCTAGTAATATGATGGAATTTTCATCCATTCAAGAAAAATTTGAAAATAGCATAAGAATTGCCCTTAGCAATCCAAAAACTATCTTTAGGATAAATATATCGGTCGACAATGTTTGAAAAGGCAATCTAATGAAAATAATTTTCTAAACTAGATTGTTTTTTGGGAGAAGATTCCTGGCTAATTGAACGGACCAAGCCATTTCATATGATCTATATTGCACAGATTCTCATCTCATGATCATTAGTGAATTCGTAATGCTTTTTCACACACGCTGGGCTAGGCTCATTGATATTTCATTTACCTGCATTAAGTTTAAATTTCTTTAATACCTATGACAAAATCCTGAATCTTGATGTAAGACTTTTATGCATTAGGTCCACAAACAAATTCGGTGCCTTCATATTCAGTTCAATCTGGAGTTGTACTTGATCATATCTTACAAAAGTCAGTGTGCAAGAATTGTGAATTAATACTTGAAAAGTGAAAATAGATTTTTTTCATACAGAAATAGAAGTGTAAATAACACCGAATTTATTTATAGATCTAATATTACTGATAAACCAGCTGATCCACAAGATAATGGTGAGGTACAAAGACGGCTGGATGAATTGTTGAGATAAATATGTAAATCCATATGGATAAAATGCAATTAGGTGCTTGCCAACGCGAAAATATATTTGCCTGCATCTGCTGATCATTAGGAATAAGTTCTTCAATTATTTGTGTTCATTAACGGATTAGTCGATCCACAAAGTATTTCTAATTAACACACAACAAAGAGTTAAATGAGTTATGGCTCACGAATGGAAGGACAGAATGTCTAAAGGATATAGATATCTGGGTGTTAATAAAATAAGATAGTAATTTACGAATAAAATATTTATTGCAGCACACGTAGAAAAATTATAGTTTGGCATTAGAAAATATCCATATCGTCAGATTCATGGTCGTATAATTAACGATTATCGGGCACTAACTCTTCAATACAGTTTTTTAGTAATGATAATCTTAACTTTTTCATGTTATATTTAAAAGTATATACATACATACATACATACATACATTCTGATACAAAAAAGGATCCATCAATTACTTTTCCTTCTTCAAAGGAGCTTCAGACTTGCGTCTGAGTTTTGATGCAACTGAGACAATAACCAACACACCTATTGTTATGCTGCCAAGCTTCATTACCCATGGATTTTCGCGCAGGAAGTTGGCAATCAGAAGTGTGAAGTCGTCACTGAAATTAAATATAGACCTCGATATAATCTTTGATCGGAATGAGTACAAAAAGAATGAAGAAATTACTGTAAAAACTGTTGGTGCCTAACTATGCAATCAAGTCATTCCACAGGGAAATAATAATGAATAAGATCGGTTAATTGAAAAAACATCATTTTCCAAGAGATTGAGATTATGTGTCCGATTTCTTTGGTGCAATAATAAATGGTGCAACTTTGGAAATAAATTTAAATTTACCAAGTCTGTCGTTTTTCTACCATGACGCAAAATGATGAGTGTTGAGTAACAGATACTTACAAGGGACTCTGTGGCACAGGAACCTTTTCTCCGTGAGCATTTTTCCACCAGTCTTTAGCGAATGAAACAAACGACTTGACGTCATACTTGGGGATCTGGTAGCGGTACATTTTACCTTGCCTGAAACTGAGAATTTGGGTGGAAAGTCATTATCATTTCAGGGTATAAAATACAAAAGACTAAAATTGAAAATCTTCTGAATGGGGACTCACAGGATAAATGAGGGAACATCGAACACATTAAATCTTCTACCAGTTGAGGCGCCAGTTGTTTGTTTGTTTACACGAGCTACATTCATCTTCTGCTTCAGCTCCGCTCCTACCGCTTCCCACAAGGCACCCATCCTCTGACAGTCTACACAATCTGTACTATAACTGTGCCATGGACAAAAAAACATTATAGAAAGACTGAAGACGCTTGATAGGGTTTCTCAATTTTGAACTCAATGAATCATAACTGAATTAATCCATAATGTGGAATAGCCACTTACAACATAATGAGCCAATCTCCCGTGGTAGCACCGCTGCTGGCTTGTGTCAAATGTTCAAATGTATCATCTGTGAGTTCTTTGACGACTGGCTCTTTATTATCCGTAAATGTTTGCAACAGTTTTTCATCATCGAATTTAGCCAACCCTGTTAAATGGAAGCAAGATCAAATGTATGATATCCTGGATTGACAAATGATTCTTGTTAGCTAGTATAGTCAATTATTTACCATCATAAAGCAATGGTATGCCTTGTCTGAAGAATATTAGTGCAGGTTCCTTGTTCGGGCTGTAGAGACGCACCATTTGACTGTTCAATGCTTTGACGACCCAGGCACCTAGAGAATCAACCAAATCTTCTCGCAAATGTACGAGTTCATTCTCAATAGCGTCACATTGCTCACAGTCCTTTTTTGCTGTAAACGAAAATTTAGTGAATAAACTTTCAGTAACAAGTCATGCTCGAGGTTAGGTCCGCTTATGATTCTAACAAGAATTGATGGCATTGCCAGGTGAAACGTCGATGGAGTCAAATGGCAAATAATTGGGGTATTGATGTGAATAGATCTCAAATGTATTATTCCATATTATGATGAAATACTGTTTTTCTGAAAAACCATACTTTCTGCAACCGGAAATCGAACTCACAGCAATATTTTCAATTTTGTTACGTATATTTTTAAGAACTAGCCCCCTGATTGTTACAATTCGACCTTATAAATTTACAGGAAAATTTGACAACGTGTGATAACTTACTAAAATATACGATGACATATTTTTCGGTTCTAATCAGATTCATAAGATCATCGTCGCTAACGGTTTCGAGTGGAGACGCTGGACATCCTGAGAAAAGTAAGAGAATTGGTAGGAACCACATTAATCGCAACATCGCGTATAAGGTAGAATATTTGGTCTGAATTCGGATAGCTGCAAGCTGTTATCTTCGCCGGGACGCAACTGCAACACGTCACTGCAGCTGACATTCGGTGATCGCGCATTCGCGCCGCGTGGATTAATTCGATTCTAAAAGCGACGAATTTGGGGGGAAACGTCATCACGCGGCAAAATATGGTAACTTGAAATGAAGCTGAGTTGAGTGTCATATCAGAGATTAATGGGGTGCTAAAGTGGTGCCAATACGTAAAAGGGCTTATAGAAGGAATTGTAGGAAATGAGAAAAGCTGAAAAACGACTCGGTCTCGATTGTTTTCTGGATCAACGATTGGCAATTCGAGATCACATTCTCGATTTCTAAAATGGTGGTTACAAAATGGTGAATCCGATTCGAAACTCCACAAGAGGGAAGATGAACCATCGTTTTGGACATGATTTTAATCCTTAACTGCAAGGAGGATGGTTTACCTTTTCCTGATGATGGTATGTATAGACTGAATGTCGATGATTTCGCAAAGAATAATAAAAATGTAATAAGGTTCGCAGGTTGTCCGAATTGGGAAAATATATTCCTGCATTGAAACACCTTCCTATAGCTAGTAACATTATTATTTATTCATTCCTCGTACGTATAATATAATCATTGTCGAATTTTAACATTAACGTAGCATTATTTAACTAATTAACTAAACAGTGCCCGAATTGCACCTGCTCCGAACTAGCACACCTATATACATGTTTATACAGGCGTGTATATATACATATATATGTAATTATATACCTATATGCGTATCATGAAGTGTAACAAAGATTATGCTACATCTATACACAACTACTCAACGTCCATAGGTCGATACGGCATACGGTATCGATGGTTATAACACGACTTAACGTATACTTTATAGGTAATAATGTATGTATATGTATACATAAGTGCTTATATTTGTATGCATGTACGTAACATTCTTATATAGTAAGCCCATATCGTTACAATATTTTATGTATCCAAAATCATTGCTGACTTTTTTCATTTTGGTTTGCTTTCGGTATTTATCTATATTATATTATTTTATTCTTAGTTTTTTTTTTTTTCTTTCTATTTTACTTTTAACTAATTTGTTTCATTTTTCTATTATTTTTTAATAATTTTTTTCTTCGTTTCCACTAACAAGCATGAGAAATTTGTCCGTGATTTCATTTTTATTTTGCAGATCCGAATCATAGTTATAATCTACGTAATATTAAAACATACCTATACATCGATTTTCGGTACAATTATTCAAACAGTTGATTGTGTCTCTGAGAATTTTGATGCGATCAATGCTCAGATGGCAGGGTTAAGTAACCGAACTTATTGTTAGTTGTCATCTTAACAAATAATTCACTTGCTGCTGCTTATTGTGCCGGTATTATTCTTATTTATTTAATAATTACTTTTTCATTTTTCCTCGCATCTCTTTCGTCGTGTGCATTTACTATATTTATACTAGATAACACTGCAGTCCTCGGTGAAAATGAAAGAAATTCAGAGAAAAATACGCAAACAGTTTTCGAACCTGTTGTTTCACATACACATTTATACATATTCCATTCGCATTGGAACATCATCTTCTATTCAAGTACAGGTTATTCATTTTACATGCTATGTGTCACAGGGTGGGCATTTATCTAAAAAACTCTAATGTCCGAAACTTTTGATGGTCACTTTCGGCGTAGTTACAAACATTTCGAAAATGAAAAAAAGCTGATTCCGGCATTTAAAATTGAAGCCATTCTCATTCAGCCAACATTTGCATCGAATCCTTGCCTATGTTATTTCAGTCGCACAGCCCCTGTTTCCACACCTGTTGACCCGAGGTCCAAGATGAAAAATATGCTAATCTACTTGAAAGAGATCAAGTTCATTACCCTGGTCATATAAATGCCCAACCGTGTACACAAACGCGACGTTCTCCGATTCATCAAATTGGATGTATGTATAGGTACGTGATCTATCATAATTTTCACGATGGCGTTGAAAATAATGGAAATAATGATTATAATGATGTCGATGATGATGGTGATAATAATAATAAAAACAATAAATAGTAACAATAGGAACAACAATGGTAAAAATAGTAATTATAACAGCAATGGAAAATAATAACGACTACTACAACCACAGCAACAATACTTGCAGTGTATCACTATTTGAAGATTCAGCATCAGAAATTCATTAGGCCTTGCGTTTTATCATTCATTTGATAATTGTCATAATCATATAGAAATTCTTGGACATTCATTATTTGTGGCAGCTTGTCAGATGCTCAATGTATCTCTTTGTCGAAGCTGCTCGTATATAGGTGTGTTTGATTCGTTATTTATCCGCGATCAGCTCCTAATTAATTTTCATCGCGCGATTCAACTGCAGCAGTTCATTGTTCCAATGATATTCATATAACTCGCAGTTCCGCCGGTATATATCTATATGAGTTGTCCCTCCCCCCCTTGTCCGTTCCCTAAACACCCACCCCCGCGCCAAATATCGGATCACACGATAATTTCGAGGATATAATCAGAGCAACAGCTGACTGCGATACATTTTATATAACTCTATAGAAAATTCACCTCTAACGATAAATATGGGTACATGCCTTGGTAATGGTAAAATATTATACGAATTATAGGTATACATATACATGTATAATATTATGTGAACTTTGCCCGACGTTAATACATAGGTTTTTATGTATATATCATTATCTATGTACCTGCAGTTAGGTTTTTAGTATATTTATATACTTGGTCGCTATAGTACGTTATGTAATTATTTGATTTTTATTGTTTTTTTTTTTTTTTTATTTATCATGGCCGCGATCGTGGATCATTTTACGAGAGATGTATCTTCAAATAATTCTAATATATTGAGCTCCGAGTTAAGAGTACATACGGCCGATTATTGGTTTTTTTTTTTTTCTTCTTTCTTTTTCTTACGTCATAATGAAATCTCAAGTGTCCAGGATATGATGCGGTAATACACGTATAATATACATATACCGGTAATGGAGACAATTAATATGTATAGAACGCGTGTTAATTGCGTGCGAGATGAGAAAATAAATTTCCGAAAAAGGCGTATTTGACATTATTCCGATGAAAAATATTATAACTTAGTTTTTCGTGCGATACGCAAATTGATATAAAAACAATACCAGCCCGATATAGTAATTGGTAAAGTATAATTATATAGGGACATTTTGACAGACCGAAAAGGAAAGAAATTAACAAATGAGTAAAATCAATGTGTAGCGCATCAAGCTTAAAAAAATCGCGATTGCTGTTCTCCATCGTACGTAGAATACGTATATATATTTACGCGTTGATCTGTTGCACAGCTAAATGACATATTTTCATCGCGGTAACAGGGAATAAATATTAACTAATAAATGCCTATGCAAAATTCAATATTGTCAATTGCTGATTTCCATTCCCCTCGTATACCCCATGGCGGTAAGCGGGACGAGCGGTGCCGCGCGTCATTGATGATAATAACAATGACGATATAACGGAGATAATAAGAGTGACAATAAGATCAAGGATAAAAATAAGCATAATGATTCGTGATGCGGGGGTTGAAGCTTCCAATTTTGGAATTTACGAAATCCCGATGCGCGTATATATGAGGGCTCCAGGCTCTGGGGCAGTCGCAGGTCCAGGAAACCCGATAATAGTTATACTTAAATAATTATTTCACAACAGATACGTCAAAGACGAGAGTATGACAGTTTTCTCTATAACTACGCGACGCCCTATAAATTCGGCTCATTACGACACGTATTCGATGCAGCAATTATGACACTAATATAATAATGACGATGACGATGACGTCGATGATGATAATAATAGCGAAACGATAACAATATCAACAATATTATCTATCATATAGACTCTGATTTTCGTTGAAAATATTAGAAATTTTATATTCTACGCACGTACGCGTACGTATGCGTGTACGTACGCGTATGACACGTACGACACGTACGACACGGAAAGCCGCGATGCGCTATGACTCGTGTTCACATATATAGGCTAGCGTAATTATAGTATGTCAATGTAGAATACCGTACAGAGATAACGATAGTATACATAGATAAAATACCTGGAATATTGATCTCGCATCCCAGCTGGATCGCGATATAAATTTCTAATAATTGCATAGAATATAGGTGTATACGGTATACAAGTATTGATTATTATGTATATTTATATATAAATATACCTATATATATATATATCATGTTCGTATATAGGGTAGGTATAGTTAACGAGGATGCGACTATATCGATTATCGAGAGACACAATGTATAGTAATATAATGTAACATTAGTCCGAACATTAACATTGAAGAATAAGTTACGCCGTATAGCGATGCCTAAAAGGGCCTCACTAGGCCGTACAGTTCATCGATACATAATTATAGTAAGTAGCGTACAGCTGATTAGTCATTAGAATTTGCGTATTACACATCTGGTACAGGCTAATAATAACAGGCAGAACTGCAGCGACGATTTGTTCTTTTTGTTTTTGTTTTTTTTTCATTTTTTGATTATCGGTATTTTTGTTTTAATTCATTTCGTTCGTTCGTTTGTTCGCAGGTCACGGAACAGACAATCGACATAGGTATGTATAGTATAAAAATTATACATAAATCGTCAATAAATATACGATCGTTGCAACGAAGCACCGAATCACATTAGCTATGTATAAGTTCTCGAAGCAATCGATTATACAGATTACAAAATTATGGAATGTTCGAAGATCGATTGAATGAAAATTGTTCCAATCACCAAAAGGACAGCGAAAAATTAAGGAACAACAACATGTGTATAAATGAAGAATTGAAAAAAATCATTAGATTCTTCTCACTATTCCGCGAACCGTAGCCGATTTGTCGCGATATTATTTTTTATATAGTAGATATTGCGTTCTACGACAATTATGAGATAAGATATATGACTATACATATATATAATATATACCATGTATACGAGGGAGGGAATTGCGCGATCCGAAGGGGAGGTCATAGGGCTCAAAATTGACAGGCACCCACGGAGCGCACCTTCGCAATAATAATGATAACAGCTACGATAAACGATTCAATAATAATAACAATCATTATTTCAATAATGGTAAAAATAATGTAACAACGATATAGGCAGCGATATACGATAATATATTACCCTTATACGCGCGACCGTATAGGTATCTATATACATATTATGTATTAAATATATATATGTATAATAGTACGTATTACAATTAGCCCTGGGAGCATTAAAATATTCAATGCGTCGGAGTCCGCAAGTATCTTCGTACGGTCGCCTATAGTTTTATTAATCTTCTCTTCTCTTTCTACTTGATTTCCCCCCCGAATTCATTTAGTTTCTTCTTTTTCTTTTTTTTTTTTTTTTGGTTTTCTCCTCACGTGAGATGGAACTCACTCTATATATGTCCACTATAATCTGCATATATATGTATACTACCCCCGTTAGCGAAAGTATAATTAAAAATATTCATAACTTTAATTCACCAAATGTATAGAATAGTTATGACGAGATATGATAATTAGCGTACACGTTAAGATATAGTTGACAATAATAGTCGTTTGATTATACGTCAAATTATTCTCTGAAACTATTAGCGTATATGTTGATTAGATTTCTTCTTCTTTTTTTTCTTTTTTTTTTTTTTTGGTTAATTTCCCTCTCATCTTCATACCCTGCAGCGCAGTAGTAAATATAATTATATTGCGTGGGTTTTTATTTTATGTTTTTTTGTTCTTTTTCATTTTACTTTATTTTTCATTCATTTCACACCCCCGAGACCATGTATAGCTTATATGATTAAAATTTGAACGAGGTATTTATTTAGTTTTTATTTTTCTTTTATTGTTTTTTTTTCTAATTTCACTAGGTTTCTTTGGCTTTTGACAATAACGTATGTTATAATCGTGGTAAATTTTGTATCGCTTGACGTCGCAGCCATCGCCGAAAATTCATTCTAACAACAAACTATCGTCAACCTGCTAGAAGAAATACATTTATGATACAGCTGGCGATGTGATAAGTATTTTGGTTTTTTTTTTTATAATATCTTCAATTATACAGGCGTATGTTTTTATACCTATAAGTATATATAATGCGTGTTGAATAAGTGATAAATTAACGAATTTGACTCGAGTTTAACGAATGTAATATTATAACGGGTGCAATATACCTCGTGCGCATCTCGTGCGTGATGTGGACTAAGAGAAATGATAGAACAAAAAACTAAAATAAAAAAAAGAGTGACGTTTCGCAACGTGGTTCGGTGATATTTGTGCTTCTGTGCATTTCGAATGGGAATTATCGAAAGTAAATATCCTCCGATAGCGTTGAAAATCTATAATGTGGCGTTATAAAAGATCCGGCACCTATACAACACCTCATATCGTGGGCACTTGAGCTTATGTATGTCGGGTGTGAAGATATATTACGGATTATCAACGAACCTCAAAGTTAGATCCGTAAGATTATATAGGTACGCTATTCGAATGCCAGATTACAGATAACCTAGTGTCGAATAGGTTTTCACATAGGTCGCATCCACTCTACAATTTTCTCTGGAACATAGAAATTAGCAAAAGTCACGTAGTGTGTTTCAATTCATCATCGGAGGGTGAAAGTTATTCATATATGTATACGTATCGGTCTATCGTAACGATCATCGACTACACCGTACTCCCGATATCAGATTTATATTTTTATCATACTTTGAACTTACTCATCTTCCCATGGGCACACTTCGTTATCATTATTGTCTTGCTGATCCGGGGGCGTGGCGACAGTTTCCACAGCCGTTCCCTCGTTCTGGGTGTCCGGTTCCCAGACAGGAACGACTTGAGCTTCTTCCGCGAGTTCCGGATCGTCGCCCGATTCGATTTTACCGGGCGTCGCGTCCGCCTTTGCGACCCCTGCAGTTTGCCGATCCCGAGCCTTCTCAGGCTCCGTTACCTCCTCCGCGTCTTCGTCACACTCCTCCAGTTCCTCTGCACCGATTTTCACGAGATCGGCCGACTCGTCGGCGATATCGCCTACGATCGCGCTTATGCTTATCAGAGGCGCCATTACCGAGGGCCTCCTCTGCGAGGTTTGCGGATCGCTCGAAAGTTTCTCCGTGTTCAATTTTTCGTTTGTACTCTCGACGTCCTTCGACGACTCGTCAGCGGCGCTTGTCGTCACCTTATCGTTCCTCGCGTCGGCCGCGACGTGGTGCGAGAGGTCGAACGATCTCTGGGGCGAGAAGTAATCGTTCGACGATACGGAGGGGCGACTCGTGTCCGAGAATTTTACGCGTCCCCCGGTGGAACCGACCGAAAAGTTGCGGGTTATCGTCGGATTACCTCCACGGTCGACCGATCCTCCGGCACCGGCCTGCTGCAATCCGCAGGACTTGCGCAATCTCTCCGTAGCCTCGACGATCGCCACGCTTATGTCCGACGACGAACTGCCGGAGTCCAACTGCGACGAATTTTTTCGCGAGGCTCTCAGCTCGTGGGGATAGACCGTAACCACGTTAGAGTCCGAAGAGTGACCTTCGGTACCCCCGAAGCTTGCCTGCGTCTGCAGAGTCGACGACGTTCCGGCGTCTCCGAGGGATTCCGAACTCGGACCCGGCGCCGCGTCCCACGGGCAAACGTCGTCTATGGGGCGAACAACCGTCGTCCCGGACACCCCAGCATCCCTGACAACACGAACTTTATTGTACGTTTACCGTTTTAGGATAATCGATTGGCGAATATATTTTCTGTAAAATACCGTAACATGTCACTCCGTTCATTATGCGGCCAGAGTCATGCACCGTCAATTCATCTTTTTTATTTCTCTCTTGTTCTCGACTAATTGTATTTATATATATCATATATGTATATTATCGGCGGGAAGTTATTAGCTTTGATTTTTCGGCACTTGCGGTACGACCACCGTATACCTCACCTACGACGTGGCTATGGTTTGGAATTATTTCTGTCTCGTTTATCTATTATTTGATATTGTTCCGCTCAAAGCGGCGATACAATGGGCCTGTCGATACGGTTACGGGATTATAATATTCATGGTGCTCGTTACAATGTAGCAACAAAATTTACGACAGATAAATTGACGTGAGAGGTGCAAGGAGAATATAGTATATCGCATTGTAACATAATTCCTATGAGATGATGTATCTATATAGATATATATATAAGAAAACAGCGAGTGAGTATTAGCACAGATACAGTAAAAAGGTGGATCGAATAATAGAAAGTATATTAAAATCGCTGTATACCGTAATACACACGAGCAATCCCAAGTTTATGGTTGAAACGTGGATGACGGATGTGAAAACGAATGAATGTGGATACGTTATAATAATCTGATAGTCGAACACGATATACAACAGCATGACAAAGATATAATATAGAAGTTTATCGTAAGTATAATATAATGACTAATTAAATTGAGGAGAAATGCAGCCGCGGACTGTAGCGATGACGACATTACAAATCTGCGCTGCGCATGTGGCTGTATCATTCGTAAAAATAATTTCGAAATATTCGTAAATTGAGCGACCCCCGAACACCGCAGTCCGCGTCTACAGCGTAAAATACGTACGACAAAAAGTTACGACAAAGCATGACGATATTGCCAGGGACTTACTGAAAATCATGTGCAGGGCTAGGCCTGGCTGGGATCTTTACGAGACAAGGCAGATCTCCTCTGAAAATACCCAACCGTCAATCGAGCCGCCGTATGCACTCGTATTAAATCGTGAAAATGAAAATAATATTCTATATACTCCAGTAGCGGACTTTGTCGAAAAGTCTGCGGGGCAAAACGGGGCGACGTCCCGATCGCGGGATATCGTCGACGGACGTGTTACACGTTGCGGAAGTTGGCTAGCTAGCGATCGGAAGTGAAGAACAATATATATATATATCTAGAAATCGGCGCTATATCTACCTGTAAGGTATATCGGTGAGATTCGACTGGCTGTGCGAGTGCGGAACTCTGTTGGCGGATGAAATGTCTCTGACGCCGCAGACAGCGAGTTCGTGGGCGGATCCGGATAGACTTCTGTCGCTTCCCCGTCGCCGACCTCCACCGACGCCTCCTATGCTCGTTTGCTGTTGCTGGTGCTGCTGTTGGAGGCTGCCCGGAGCGGGGGCCGTCGTCGAGGAGGTCTTCTTTTTCGCCTGGCCACCGAACCCGAAAAATCTGCGGGGATTTAAGGGCGAGGTAGACGGGTACGACGAGTCGCCATTGACGATCTTACCTCTTTTTTTGCAAGGGTTGCACCCCCGCCGCCAGAAGATTTCGGTAGTGCTCCGAACGAATGAACCTCGGATAGCAGTCCTTCTTCAGCAGCAGGGTGTAGACGTGCTCGGCGGCCGCGTCGAAGGTGAATCTCGTCGGGTTCTTCATTTCTTGCTGAACTTTTTCCATAGTTTTACCGTCAATGTTTATCTCGCAGGGCGCACCGGGCGCGAGAAATTCCCTGCAATTCGTCGAGGATCGTACAGATTTCACCTCGATGAGTTTGACGAATAAAAACTAGGGATGAATAGTCGCTCGGTAACTCACTCGAAAATTTCGTTCACTTTCGCGTTTATTTGCCCTTGAAAACTTCGTCTAAGGTCCTTAACCGCCATCCAGAATCGAATGTTTTCGTGGCTGTATTCCTTTCTCAGGTAATTCGTGAATTCCAGTAAACCTGTTGCGATAAAAAACAAAGGTTCAAGTTGCCGCTGCGATTGCGAACGATTCGCGCTCGTCTGACGAACCGATCGAGCTTACCGGTCGGATCGGACATGACCTCCTCCATCGACAGAGCCCATCTCTTGACGCGTTTTTCCGTCGGCACTTCGACTCTGCGAATGAAAAAAAAGACGTTATCGTCGCGATTGAGTCAATCGAGATAATTAGCCGTCGATCGACCGTTCCGTTACTAACAGGGGGCTGTTCAGTTGCCAGAATAGTTGATCGTCCGTGATCCAGGGATTGGAGGGCTGCGGCTGAACGATCATCGGATCGTACTCCGTGTAGGTTTCGAAGTGCGTTTTCAGGTTCTCGATCGCCGTCGACATCTTTATTCTCGTGCGCGTCAAACTGTTGCGTAGCAGTTCTACCTGTTGGAAAAAAATTGCGAGTGGATCAGTTTTTCGGGGGGCGGGGCGGGGGTGTTTCGTCGATCCTAAGAAGTGACCCGATTCGCGTCACGCGCGCGTCGTGTACCTCGCGTTGCAAATCGGCGAGGGTGCGTTTTCTCGGGGGTGGACGTGGGGCGCCGGGACGGCCGCGCGTCGGCACAGGCACCACTTCTAGACTGCTCAGACATCCGGGTGGGGGGCGGTAGACCCTCCAGAAAGCTCTTTCCTGGGAATCGCTCACTATCTTGTCCCCCTTTTTCCGTTCCTTGGAAAGACGTACCTGCGGGGCGGGGGGGAGGGGGGGAAATAAGAATTCGTTTTTTCACGCGGTCGTCGATCGCGGATCAGACTGAAGGGTCTCACCTGTTCTTCAGCCTGTTGCTGTATTATGTCCCATTTGTTTTGTAGATTCCTTCGCAGGCTGTTCAGTGCCTCCTAAGTTTTTCCAAATTCGACGGTGAGTCGGAAATGCGAAGAAATGAACGATGAAATTCACCAGGCGTGTTGCCGGATACACAGATTCGAATGATATAATATACGTACAATTTCGTAATCCTCGAGGGCGTGGCGTTGCTTATTTCTGCGTGTGCGTTTATCCAGATAAATCGCATACTCTACGTTATCGGGTGTTCTGTGCTGCCAGGGCCAGTAGTACGGCGTCTGCGAGTCAGAGAGAGAAAATTTTTTTTGGTCAAAAACCTGCGGAGTGCGGGGAATCGTCGGTAACACCCACCTGAAATCTATAGAGAGAGCTATCGTCCTTCACAGTAAGAGTCTTGGAGTCGTTCACCGGGAAGAAGTAACCGTACTGGCAAAGTTGATTAGCAATATGGACCGCCTCTACTGTCAACATAACAATATACTTTCATATCTTGGATAATTATATTTTCCATCACCACCGATTGACAGCTCAGTTAATATGCGCAGGCATACGTATGCCACTACAACGATCTCCGTTATCGCGATCGTTCGAACGTTAAAGTATACAATTATATTATCTCGCTCGTGGCTAAAGAGTTGACGCTGAAATTATAAAGCGTTATCGTGTTAATATCGCTCGGATTTAACGAAAGTGAAGCGAACGACGAGAGAGCGATGTACGCGGAGATGAAGAAGAGAGAAAAAACAAAACGAGCAAAACGATTTCGTCGAAACGAGATCAGTTCCGTCGGGGCACTCGTATCTGCGGGGGGGCGAGGGGGAAGGGTGGGGGGGGGCGAAGCTGAAGAAGAGACACAAGGCGATCAGGCGATGCGACGAAGAGGTCAGCCAGCGATTAGAAAAAACGTGCCCACAATATTTCGATCGGCAGTTCTTAGGCGACACAAGAAGCGTAGGTGTTCAGCCATCTACTTCCTAGCGTTTCGACATGGTTTCGTACCTGATTCCTCGATGGCGAGACGGTCCATTAGCCACTCGACGAGGTCGTAACCTGCAACACGCAGGCATCCTGTAGTGTCCTGGCTCTGATGGCCGGTTACGCTTACGCCTCGTCGAAGGTAACGACGACACTCACCCATGAACGCCGACGGGATCGAGGTGAGGAATTGCTTCTGGCTGCGCACGGGCACCCCTCTCTCAGGGTCTTGCATCTCCCGCACCAGCCCCTCCATCTGAAAGCATCGTCGTAAGGCACGCGGTCATGAAACGTCTACGCGCGGTCCCCGTCTCACTAGCGGACGCGCGTCATACCTTGTCAAAGGCACAGGGCCTGTGAACGTGCGGGTCCTTCTCCTTCTGTTGGTGAGCAGCGGCGACCTCCATCGCGTTCGAGGGGACCCTCTGCGTCGCGAGCAGGGCCAGTGAAGATAACGACTGCGGAGGAGGCTGGGGAGCTGGGCCGGAGACGGGTCTACCCGAACTCCATGGGGCTCTGGCCCCATCCCATCACTCCAGTCACCCCCGCACGCTCACTGGAAATGTAAGATCGAACGATAACCTGTTGTATATCGACAGCGCGGTATCTACGAGGGATGACTTTGTTCCTCGTTTTTCCAACGACTTTGTACCGGGGATACCAAGTGTCGGGGAAGCATGTCCCGGACTTTATTTATCGCCGAACGAGGAGCTGTGAAAACAGCGTGAGTGTATGTGTGTTCATGTCGCGTCGCGGTCCGCGTGATCGCTGAGAGGCGGCGATTATTAAACCGACCTCGAGTGGATGAGTTCAGGTGAATCTGGTGGGGGTGGAAGGCAGCCGTTCGATCAAAACACAGCGCTGTTTCCGTACGCGGGGCAGGAACGCGTATGATTCGGATTTCCTTGGGGGGGGGCAAAGGTCACCGGAAAAACGAACCGCGACCGGGCGATTACTTTCCCCGATATCGCGGTTGAAAAATTCTAGACCGAGGGAAAATTCGGTTTTTCTTCTCCTCTCGCGCAGCAGCCATATCTTTCTTCCTCCGCGCGAGTTCCCTCTACGTCCGTGCCCCCGTCGAAATCGAGATTTGGGGCTTCGTTTATTTTCCAATCACCCCGAAAATGTTCAGGCAACGTTTCTTCTCTCCTTAATTCGACGCGATCGAGTCGACTGCACCCCGAACGCGAGCGAGGAAGGAAAGAATGTAAGGGGTCTCGGAAGGATACTCACTTGAAAAGTGAAGGCGGTGAAGCTTCATCGGCACAATTCGGACGATCAGGACATGGGGCCTGCCGGCCCACGCGATCTAATCTGCAGAGCCACCGTCTGTCTACTCGATGATAAAGGACTACGCCGTAGAGATCATATTTTTCTCAAATCAACCAAGTAAAATTGACAGACGCACGCATAAGCGCGCACCACGGTTATACGAACCCTGCGCGCGCTATGACACCACCAGCAGCAAACCGTGCACAACGTCAAACTCCGTTAAACTCCACCCTGCGCGTTCTAACGGCGATCCGTTAGCCGTGCGACACTTTTTAATTCCGCGATAGTTTCGGGGAGGAGGTTTCTCGCCCTCGCGACGCGACGCGTTCCTTGAAGGGTGGCCGGTCCGCCTCTCGGAGAAAAGCTCCGTAGGTAGGTAGGTAGGTAGGTAGGTAGGTATAGGTCGGGCTAGAATTTCGCGATGCGGGCAGTCGGACCCAGAGACATGTCGTCGGCGAGCATCCGACGACGTTGATCGCCTCCACACGTCACTGGTCGATGTTGTTCGGGGCTAATCGGGGCTTTTCGGTGGCGAAAGCTCTCTTCTCAGCTTCGGGAGGTTCCCCGACCTCCAGAGCTTGCGCGCTACCGATCTACTCCTTCGCCTCCTCGTTCTCCATCCCCCGCCGCTCCCCCTCCCCCCGCCGCCCCCCCTCCCGCCCATCGCCATACGCTACGTCTACTTCCTTTCCCTCATCTCCCTCCCCTCGTCCACGGGGCTGCTTTCGCCGCACCGCGCAGCCAGGGGCTGCCCGCGCCTCCGGATTTCCGGACACCGAGACTTATTGATCAGCTGCGGCTCACGTAAACGACCGCGTACGCCTCGGAGCCTCCCTCGCCTCGCAGAATCCCACCAGCTTTCGACGCGCCATGTGATGCTGCAACCTTCCAGCCACGAGGCCGCGGGGATAATCATCGCGGGGGCGGGGGGGGGGGGGAGGGGGGGCGCACCGGGGGAGGGCAAACCAACGTAAGCAAACCAGAGGTGATGACGCGCCTCCTTCGCACGACTCTTATCCGTACCCCGATGTGATGAAAAACGTTCTTTTAACCGAGCCGCTCGTCCCGTCCTATCCCTCCCCCCCGCGTACGTTGGACTCCGCAACGCGCGCGATTCCCGTGCAGATACGTGACGGAGGAACAACGATATCTCTCGCGTTGCGATTTTTAGACGAAAGTGCGTCGTGTGTATTGTACCTGCCCCCCCCCCCCCCCCACCCCCTTCCCCGCAGCTTCCGCAGTTACGGGAATCGTGCGTGAACTCGAACAAGGAGATACCGTGCTTCGGATAGATTAATGCCAAACCATCGGTATTGATCTCTCAACGGTTACAGGGTGTACTGTACGAGTATACGGACGATAGGAGTATTGTACACTTTTTGCCGAAGAACTCTTTCCGGTCTACTTCGAAGGAATTCGGGTAGACAAACAAAGTATTGAAATGAAAATTAAAGCGCTAGAAAATGACCGGATTTCACACGATTTACCGATTTTTTTCCAAATCGGTAAATCGCTCGAGTTACGAACTTAGGGAGAATGAACATAATCCATGTCCGATGTTTCGAGAGGATGTATCAATCACGATCGCGATGTACGTGGTGGCTGATTTTTATTTTCGGCACAAGTTTTTTTCAATCTCCGGGACACTGTATACGTACGGAAATATGTACAAGCCCGCGTGTCCTCGTGCGTGCGCGAATAAGATTAAAGGGGAGCACGAGTAGCCTAAATAGTACTAATTCCTGCCAATTGAGGAGGTCAAGCAGCCGCGATCCTAAAAACTCGCTGCCAACTGACCTCGAATAAAATTGAAGCGACCAATTTCAATGGTCTTTAGCGTTGGAACGGCGCGGACTGAAACGTCTCGAGCTGCACAAAAATGTCGGATGTACACGGAGTCGGATTATTCTGGAAAGAAATGAACGAACGAATTCGAGACACTCTTCCGATCGTCGACGGGTACGGGAACAACTCTCGATCGGACGATTACTTCCTGCAATTAACGGTCGATCTGTTTTTTTTTTTTTTTTTTTTTTCGTTCACCTCCGCTCCGTACCCGTACTCGGAATTACCTCCGGATGATATCCTTGAACACTCTGCCCATATAAGCGACCCGGCGTTGATACCGCTCGCTCTTGTACCGAGAGAACGTCCGAAAGATTCACTCGATTTAGGAGCACGGAGGACGAGGGTCCGACCTCGCCGGACCCTCGACGAGCGACCGCCAAACGACTCGGACTTCCTGGGTAATCCGAGGGTCGAAGATATTCCGCGTCCACGTGCACGCCGTCTACGTTGAAATCAATTATTCTCTCGCCCCTGTGCGAGATGTGCGGTGTACACGGCGGATGACGGGGATCGGAATTATTATTCCTCGGCACTCGTGTCGTACATGTGCAGCCGATCGCCGATACGCCGCGGCCATCTAGGGCGATCGTGAATAAAACGCGATCGGTCGTTGGTTTTGTTCGTCCGTCGCATTTTCATTTGTAATTTCTACACCCGCAGAAGTGAGGAGATATTACGCGTACAGCGGGAGGAATGGGAACAGTGTGTCAAACGCGGCGAGCGTGTACCGCCGAGAGGGGTAATCGCGGTGTCGAAGATTAATCAAGCGAACGACGCCGGACGTTTTCCTACACGTTAATATTTTACGGACGATTGACAATTGAATAGATGCCATTTTACGTCTGGGCCCATTTCCCGTCGGTAGTGCGCCGCGACACCGGCCCATAGATGATTTTTACAGAAGCGAAGAGAGGGAATGCGAAGGTGGGGAGAGAGGGAGAAAGAAGTTGTACGGTGTACGCGGCCACACTGGCGAGTTCGGCATGTCATTAGAGTCGGGAAAGCTCGACCGTCGAGTTCGTAACTCGTTGTGGGTTTTTTTCTTCGATCCGTAAGTTTTTTGTTTGTTTGTTTGTTTTTTTTTTTCTCTCGATTCTTCACTCGATTCGCCGAATCGAAATCGTAAGTTATTTTCGATCCTTTGGTCCACGATCATTTCATCTCGCACTTTCCTCACACAATGCGAAATTACGTAATTTTCACGCATCGTGCGTTCCTGAGTCATATACTATACACGCGTGTAAAACGGATTGGATTTCCCGCACCCGCGTGCTAATGAAAATTGTATGAAATTCACCACCGCTCGATCCACGACGAATATCCATCGTTTTCGAATCTCCTACGCCTATATAAACTACATCCTACAGGTACTGCGTATTTATTTATTTCTCAGGCATCGGCTATCGCGATTGTCCACCGCCCAACGTCCGTTCAATTGTTAAAGAAGCCAATTGTTCGGTTGCATTTTTAAAACGAAACACGGTAAAGTAACAAAAGCCCACTAACGTATTCATCCGATGTTTGTATAATAATGCCACGCCAGCATTATTAGCTGTGGTAGGAAACGCGCGCGCGCGTGTGTGTTATAGGAGTGCAGTCGATGCGTGACTTGTAAACAATAGCGTTTCGATGGGATAAAATGTTAAACAGGGGCAGGAAGTATAAACGAGTCGAAGTTATTTTATTTCAACAGTTTCAAACGTACGGATAAATCAATTCGTGTTTATACGTAGGGAAACGTATACCCGTTCGAAAGTGTCTCAATAGCCGCGGGGCGGGGGGGGGGGGGGGGGGGGGAGGGGCTGCTGTGAAATCGTTGCGAATAATTGACTCGTTAAGAAATCGATTTTATATTTATCGCTACGTGCGGCGCGTTACAATTCCGTAGAGATACCGGTGTTCTATAATCGTTGCGTTGAAATTAATAAAACGGAACGACGACGACGACGACAACGATAACCATAATAATATTATATCGTTTAGAGAGAAGTTTGATCGAATTACGTGTGAGCGGCGAGCCGCGCGGCACTGCGCGGAGATGCGACGAAGAAAGTGAGAAACGCGAACGGCGACGTCGGGACATTGGCGTGAACCGCTTTTGAATAACTGGAACGCGTCGTTGACGACGAAGCGACGTTATCTTCCAGTACATATGTATGTATACGGGGAAACTTTCTTTCGGTTCGCTTCGCGTGCTCGTCTAAACGATCGAAAGCGTTCGGTAACGGTAAACAGTTCGGTATTGTCTTCTGGCACATGTTCGTCTTGCACGCGTTTGCAGTACGCACACCCACCTAGTTTCACACATGTTTTCACACACACACGCCTCTCACATGGATATTCGTGCGTAATATTTCGAAAAATTAACGACCAGAGATGACCGACGACAACGGAGGCGTGAAGAACAAATTTAACGTGCGCATCGCAGAAAACGGGGTTTACATTTCTATGAATATACGTGCGACATGTGCGCCCCGATACAGAATCGTTTATTCATCCGAACGCGCGTACGTACAGGTATACGTGTAGATAATAATTTGCGGAGAAATCGGCGTGAGATATTTGATCGGTTGAACGAACATCCATCTAGGGACGTGTACGTGTTCCGAGAGCCTCGGTTGAATAAATATATACCGCAATATAAAGCGTGGAATCATCGTGCAAACAGTAGAGGCTGCAACGAGAGGCGAAAGATGTATTATGTTAATTGAATTATTTCGATGAGCGCTTGTACGCGCATTTCATACCGATGCACGAAACGCCTCGTTTCTCGGATCTCGACACCTCCGTAGGAATAACAAATACCTCGGCGGCGGCGGCTCAAGGTGTTCGGGTTCGGTGTCGATGCATCCGCGCCCACCTCGCCGTAGTCGGTGATTACCTAACCAGCTGCGGGAGACGACAAACACAGACGACCGACGACAGAAGCGGAAGGATAACGTCAATTTTCCCCGAGAGAAGCGTAGCGGTATTTCGTTATTTTTCGCTTCGGCAAATCGAAACATGACGAGCGAGAAAAAGCGCGGCATCGCGAAGACGGCGGCGCAATTTCATAATTTCAAATAACCCGAGCCAAAGATCGCGCGGCGCATTGTGGGTCCCCGATCGGGGGGTCGTATCCACGTGATCTCTGCCGTGTAGCTAACAGATGGCGGGGCGGAGCCGTTATCGGTCGAACTTCGGATACCGAGGGAGACGGGGTGGCCGGCTCGGTTGGTAAAAAAAGTAAAAAAGCTTCGCGTCGCCGCCCGCCGCGTCGGTGGCGCCAAAGCTGGACAGTTGAATGCGGACCGCGGGGCCAGAAAACAAGCAACCTGCGAGGGGGTCGGCAGTTGACTTTCAGTCCCAAAACATCGAGATCAACGGCAGCGCGCGTGCCCCGGCAATAGCGATCTCGAGTATCGGACGGAGGGAGGCGTTATCAACGAGGATAGTTTACGTGGTATATTTTTTCGTTCGCTCGGGACGCGGAATCCGCTCGGTGGTCGTCGATCGCGACCCTTTTAAATCCCCAAAGAACACGTGTGTACTCTGTGTGCAGTGTGCGACCGAGGAGCTCGGCTAAGCGTGTAGCAGTTGGTGCAGGCAGCAGGGCGCCCCGGGTTGGGTCATGAAAGTGACGTAAGGTAACTAACGGATTCATGGATGTAATGTAACATTGCTCAACGCAGCGTAGCGTCCCTGTGCAGCAGGGACGGCGGTGTATCGATGCATCGTGTGTAAAGACATACGGCAAAATTCTAGAAACCGAGTCTCCCTTCCCCCCCTCCCCACCCCTCTCCCTCTGCTCTTACTCTTTCTCCCTCTCGGCTTCTTTTATTCCCTCCCTGTCTTCCACCCAGTTCTCGCTCGCCGGGTACAAGTAAGCCCGCCTGTTAGCCGCTGCTTTCCCACGGTATACCTATATACCCCCCCGGTATAATCACGTAGAAGGTAAAACGAATAGACCGCTCGTACGGTACACGACGCAACGACTCGTGTTCACTTTTTACTCGCAATCGCCAGTTTCCACGGTACGCCTGTTACGCGCGGTACGGCTTTTCGTACGGTTTTATCATCGGCGTTGACTACTGGACAGCGCTACACCGAATCAAAACAAAACCTGACAATAATCACATCCGGCCGAATCCGACCGTCCACGAACGGTACCCCAGGCTTTCCCGATCAAAGAGAAGGAGTGAAATCCCCTCCGGCTTCTGGAATTCGTTCACCCGGCCCTCGACCGACGTCCGAAAATTTGGCGGAAGAAATTGGTAAATTTTTCAAACATTATCAACGAGCTTGTTTGTTTTTTTTTTTTTTTTTTTTTTTCATTTCTTACTCCGCGCGTCGTCTCGTAGACGCGATGACGAACGTTCCCTTATCGCGATACCGATCTCGCCTATATTACTAATTGCACTTATCCGACCCCTGCGCACTCCCAAGACGTAGACATACCTGAAAAACTAATGTACGTAACTCCGATATAAACGACGACATAATATCATATACCTGTACCGCTATATTCCACGAAGAGTGGAAGACAGGTACACTGGAAAGTGAAATCCATAAATTGATCTGCTATTTCGCAACGTGTTCTCCCGTCTCCGCACCTTCTTCGTTCACCTGGTGGCGTAGATTATATCGTACCTTCCTAGCTGTTCCCGGTGAAAAGGTTTGTAGGCTGCGCGCGGACCCAACTAGAAGATGGGCTCTGAAAGGCGATGCGAGTACAAGAAAAGAAAAAGAAAAAAAAAAAACAACACCATTCCCCAAAGAAATTCCGTCGGTTACCGTTCTCGCTGGATCAGGTTTTGGGTCGTAACTCAATAGCCGGCCGCCCCGCGAGTTCCCCGGTACGTTTCGTTGCACTCAAGACTCAATTCTTGCCGCTGTAGTTGTCCGAGGTTATTGTTCCGGGCTTTCGGTTGAGCCTTATAAAGAGCCGCATCTCGGGACTTTTTTTTCCCATTGTTCGACGACCCTTAACCGCACCCAGGCGAGGCGACGAGGCGAAGGGAAACCTGCGGCGAACGAAACGCCGACTTTCGTCCCACGGGTTTGCCGCCGAACGGCGGACTCTGAAATCGGCGAAACGCGTGTACCGAAACACGTGCGGGGAGCGGTTCTTTGGCTCGAATTCCCTCGAATCTTCGGCGAAATTTAAAAAAAATCCAGAACACGACCGGTGTCGGTTCCCCGATTGATACCGCGCGCTCGATGATAGGGCGGCTCTCGAATCGCGTGACCGCTACCCGATACCCCCGTGCTTCTTGAAAATTAGATTCCAGGAATAAGAGGAGAGAGCCGGGGAGTCGGGATGATATACAGGTTTATACTCCGCCCCGTATCTTTCTGGCTTCCATAATTCCGATCGGCGTGTTTCACCTCGACGCGCCTTCCGGTCTTTTCAGAGTTTCCCTTCCATCGCCCTTCGTGCACCCCCGATTCAGCGTCGGTCGAGATTCCTGGCGCACCTGGCTGCGGGTACCTTCCCGTGTTCGAACTTTGCTCTACCTCTGCTGCTGTGACTGCGTTTTCGAGAGAAAGAAAAAAAAAACAACCCGCTTCGTCATCTTTTATTTTTCTACTAATCGGTCGAACGAACGTAAGCCGCATCTGGGTTCCCGTTCGTTGTATACATATGTATATCTTTACTCTGGTCCTGGTGCGTGAATCGGTAAATTGGTAACAAAAAAAAAAATATATAGAAATACTGAAAGAAACACCCTCCGATACGAGCAACCTTCGCCACGCTATCGGGTATCGACTATACGCTGATATTTATAGGAATAACGCGAACTCGTGCCTGTCGGGGTGTGCAGCACGGTAGAAACCAATCGCTCCACGCTGTCCGAGACTGTTAACTGTAAAATTAATGGTATATATCAAGGGCGTCGTTGGCGCACCGCGACAACGAGAACGGCAACCATAAACGAACGACGCTATACGTATACAGGTGACCAACAACGACGACAACAGTCATCTGCCTTTTTTTTCGTCCCGGATATACCTGTCGAACAGTTTTCAGAGATTACGCGATCCATTGTACGTACACCCGTAGCTCGCTCGCCTTTCTTTCCATTCGCTGTCGAGGCCGTTGGATGTTACACGTACGTATACGTGCAGTGTACTTACGGGTACTATGGGTTTCTATTCGGTTTCCAGCGATTCTAAAAAGGCGATAATCGGTCCCTCGCGCCACGCGGAACCTGATTTCCCGTTTCCCCCGATGAACGACGACGATCTCCACTTTCAGTTTTAATTCAACGCTCTCCTCGATTGAGACAATTTTCTTCGCTTTACCGCTTCCCGAAATTCGGGGGCGAAAAACAAAGTCTTCGCACCGTGGCGCGGGTCCCATTGCACGACAAGTATGTCCCGTACCTATCTCGTGTACTCGGTGGTCGATTTCTCCGGCTGTGACTTTTTTCTGTACACTCCTCTACGATCGTCGCTGCCGAAGTATGCGAGGTGCGACGCGCTGCACGTCTCCGCGGCAACACCTCGATCACGTTTAAAATAACGCGACGGCCGAGCAACTAAACTCTAAATGATATACGTATGTATAAGTGGCGAAGAAATTCAAAAGAAATATGCACGTGTAGGTAAATAAAAGTAAAAAGCTATGCAAGAAAACGCCCTCTTTTCCCGGACGACCGGAAGACCTAGATATTTGAATATATATCCATCGGCGAAATAAGCGTTCGTTATAATTCATCGACGTGTGTAGCGGATCATGAAAATAATCGGGTAGAGAATCGTATACGCAGATCGTTCGGTACGTCGTAAATTCGAATCGGAGTAATTATAACGATCGAGAGCGGAGGCGCCGATAAATGAGCCGCGATTTCCTGCATCTCGCTTGGAATATTTTCACACCACGGTCGGAATATGATTCGAATAATCGTCGGCTATTACCGACTCTGCATTATATGTATGTATGTATTTACATCGGGTGGAACTCGTGTCGGAGGATGCGAGTCCGCCCCACCTGCGTCCGTACGTCGCTCTAGCGAATGTAACGGAACTTAATTAATACCGTTTAACCTACTGATTGTTTTTTACTCGAATAGCGAATAGAATTTGAATTCGTTACGTTCGTGACGTAGCGCTGTTGGCGGCGCTACGCCGATGAAATATGCGCGCCCCTTCGCCCGCGCGTTATTAATCGAACGAGAGACAAGGTCGAGCGACGCCATATACATATAGATATCCGCGAATCAATCGCCAAATCGTAAATCCGGATAGTCCTCCGCGAATGCAAATATTCAAAATCCCTTCCCAGACCGTCGCTCGCGCAACCTCTAAAAATAGCCACACGCACTTTTCTCGTGACTAATATACACGCCGCATTCGTGCCGCACTAACTGTGATTAATTTTTATCCATTAATTTTTTTTCTTTCGTTTTGCCAAACACACAGATACACATCCCCGTTGGAATCGCAACGAAGCATTCGCCATTCCGCGTTGAAGAATAATCGTACAGCGCCGGGGATCCCCCGGAACTGGAGTGGAAGTAAATAAAAGAAGAGAAAATAAGAGAAAAAAGGAAATAAGGAAGGAAAAATCGAAGCGATGGGCGAACGACGGGGTACGAAAGCTCTGGAGTTGTGGTGCCGACGCATAACCCAAGGGTACCCGGGGGTCAACGTGCAAAATATGACAACGTCGTGGCGCGACGGACTGGCCTTCTGCGCGATGATTCATCATTTTCGACCCGAACTCGTGTGAGTATACGTATATGTATATATGTATAATATACATACGTACGATATTTCATTATGCGCCGACGATGCGCCGCCGCGGTGTATCATTTCATCTTTACATCTCGCATCGTCGCCTATCGTCTACACCGCGCTCATGTGTACACGCGTATCGCCGCGAAGAAGCTCACACACAACGTAGGCGACGCATCGCGGGTATCGATATCGATCGACGATACGCGCGTTGCGTCCTTCGCGATTCGCGGAGCTCCTCCGACCTCACAGGTATTATTGTACGGCGTGCATTGTCAGGCCTATACCGTATGACTATATAAGTATACGTTGCGAACGAAATTGTTTACGGAGAAGACTTCGCCGTTGTTATACGTTGTACGTACGTATGTACTATTCCAGCTGCACGCGCGAAGAAATCATTCTACCGTGCGGAGAAAGTACGCGTGTAATTATACAATTGCGTGAGTTCGTGAAGCTCCGGAATATTTTTCTCTTATACCTGGAATAATTCGTCCCACCGATCTCTGCGGAAACTCTGCGTGTGTATTATATTCGCAACAGCTGATCGGTGTTTCGTTTAGATAAAATTCTTACAGTTAGATTGCATCGGTATTCGTGCATTGCGCTATACATATAGGAGTTATACGAATCGTACAAAATCGCTGAATCGATATCCCTATTGACGAGGTGATCGCGCGACAACATCCGATCCGCGGATTCTCTCGTCTGCGCGGCATATAATGTCGGGGCTATCGCGTTGCCCTTTCGGGGGCGTCCGAACGCGCCTTTTGCCTCGTGCGGATAATATAATAATCTCCACAGTATTCCACTCGGTTGTTGCGAAAGGCGCGATATTAGCTAAACTATAACGCGGCGGAAAAATGAGAAAAACGCGCCGATGACGACCGTGCCAATGATGATTGCCACGATTACGACGGTCTATAGATGACGATAATGATGATGATCCGTTTCGCGCAGAAACCAGCGCGACTAATTGACCGTCGAAGTGTGACGGCGACGACACGGCGGGCTGCCTCTTCGCGCATTTCACTACAGTTTCTTCTCCTAATCCCGACGTCGTCCTTTTTCTATTTCACTGGTTCATCATCCCTGTACGGTACACCGGATGAACGCGTGCCAGCGATTCGCCGGTTGATTAGTCGCGATACTCCGACGTGATGACTTAAAAAGCCACCAACACTCGGTCGATCCAATTTCTTTCTTTCTTTCTTTTTCTGGTTTTGTTTTTTTTTCTTTTTATCTCTCGCAACGACCGTTCGGACATAACTGGGTCAATTCCGATTCGACCGAACACTGCTGCGCCCGCAGGGACAACACCATCGTGTCCAAATAATGAACACCGATATCGCCCCCCCCCCCCCCCCCCCCCCCCCAGCAGAGTTTACGAAAAATCGAGGAAAAACAACTTTCTCCGCGTCTAATCGCTTGCAGACAAATTCCCCTCGGTATTGGGTCATTTTTTTTTTTTTCTTTCTTTGTTCAAATTTACATAATTAACATGCCCCTTCGCTGTAAAGTGCGGCGAACAATTTTGGTAACCGTATCGTTTTTTCTCTCTGTATCCTTCATCCGATTTTTATTCGCCCCCGTACGCAACCCCAGAGCTATCGTTATACCTGAAGGATAACGCGGTGCGCAGGCAGGTATCGGTATACCTATAGGCACAAGGTGTGGCCCCGTCGCGTCGACGTGTGCTGGGCAAGTTGGGCACTCGGGGCCCCGACTCCTCGCGTCTGAGTCATCGGTGGTCGATCCCCGCGGTGCCACGTTGGGTCGGTCGATTACTAAGCCGGGGAGCCGGTTATAATAACTTGTCGTTCGCCTCGCGCCTATCTTCCTTTTACGCGCGTCCCGAGTTATACTCGTTGCCCCTACACATCGAACGACGAGGGCTCCTGCAAAGGATCGTCGTACCGCAAAACTTCCTGCTGTAAAACCCGATCGAGATGTGCAGTACGACGATGTACTTCACCGGATGAAGAAAATGACCAAACATTAACATAATCACCTCCGCTCGGCGGAGAGGCGTCCCACCACTCCACGATTCAATTCGATCCTCTTTTCGTTTATATCTCATTATACATATGTATATACACCATCCGTATTTCAAATTAATGAATACGACCACGATGTACGTTCTCGTATTATTCTGTTACTTTTATTGTTGTTTTTTCTTTTTTCATCTTCACGCAGGGATTTCAACGGGTTGAACAAAGACGACGTCTACGGCAACAACGAACTTGCGTTCAGGACCGCCGAACAGCATCTGGGGATCCCCGCGCTCCTCGATGCCGAGGACATGGCGTCCTGCGCCGTACCCGATCGTCTGTCGATACTCACCTACCTGTCACAGTTTTACCAGACCTTCGGAGGTAATGATAATTAATTGCCGAAGACGCACCTTTCGTCGTCGTCGTTGTTTAGGTGTACGCGTATAGGTGAATAGTAAAGAGAAATGACATTTTCTAACATCTTACGTCATGGCTTCTATGTTTTCACATACGTTAATGATTATAGTATGTGCGAAGTGTGTACACACGTAGTTGTTAGATGGTTAGGTGCAGCAGCCTCATCTGAATCGCGAAGTGAGTTGCTAAATAGGCCACAGCCTTTGTCGTGTTTGCTGCCTGCCTTGCCCGCGTTGCTGTACCGCTGCAGGCTATCTCCTTGGCTTTCTCTTATCGACGCATTTATATAATTATTACTGTGTTGCTCGCTACTATAGCTCGTTGTACTCGATGTTGTTGTACAGTTCTTACGGATGGGAGGGAAATAAAGCTGCGATTCGTCCCCGGGCGGCGATGGGTATTCGTTCGAAAAAGTTTCACGCGACAAATGACTTCGAAATTTTTTTCGTCTATCCAAATAATGACAACGATGTATGTTTTCAGCCCTCTCTCCGAGCCGCCCCGCCGTCAAGAGGACAAAGGAGGAAACCGACGGAAGGCTCGCATCGGTCTCCGGGAGTCCCCAGCCCAAGGTAGAATCCGAATGAAAATACGAATGATTATTTCTAATCCAAGCAATCCGAGAAGCTCCTTGTTGTCGCCGCAGCAGCTTTCTTCTTCCCCCGAAATAATTTTTTTCCTCTTCATATGCGGGTAACCGGTGTTGTGCTTTAACGCGGGAACGCTCTTCCCTCTCGTTATATTGTCATATGAGGGAGCGAATGAAAAGTTACGTCGAAAGAAAGAAAGAAAGAAAAGAAAGAAAAAAAAAAAAATACTCAGCGGCAAATGGCGAGGCGAACTTTTCCGTGAGAGTCGTTCGTCCCCTACGTAATGGGACGAAATATCCGATGATCGTGAATAACGCAGGTACCCGCAAACGGCGGAGGAAGTAACGGGACGTGGTTCGTCGCTGCTTATTAGCAGTCGGAACGTGTACCGTCAGCCACTGACTTCTTGCTCGCAGTAGGTACCCGCACATAGTTGTCATTATGAAGCGCGCCGTTGCTGTTATTTATTTATTATATTTCCTTTATGCCAGGCTCGATCGCCGAGTGCCGCAAGAAATATTACGCTTATTTGACGCTGTTGGAAGTTCCTTTCGGCATTCTCACGTTTTTACAATTCGCCCACTTCTCTAAGTGAAAAAAGAACCTATATCCGAATCAATGGAAACGCTGCGGAGTACGGAGTACACATCACATATACATTCTTCGAGATTCGCGCACCCCTCGTATTAGTAAAGTTATGTAGATGTGAAATATACGAACGCGGACAAGAGTTGGAGACGTAAAAAATCGCCGCGCCCTTTACTCTCCCGCCATCCCCTATACGCTCGTCCTCAACAGTTGTCGTTTTCGTATACTTTTGTTGTCTCTTTTCTCTGTATGATCGTAAAACATGATGTATGGTGACTGCGTGTGAGGTAAACGATGTACCAAAGCCCATTGCCAGCTGAGATTTATTTTTGCCGTGACTTTCATCGCCAATAATCATTTTCCTATTCGCTGTTGTCAGTGCAATCCATTTGTGAGGACGTCCTTTCATTCGAATCTTAACCCTTCACTGTTTATTTTTGTTCTCCAGGAGGAAAGCTTGGACTTAATGGGGCAATATAAACCTGAAATATTCTGCTAGAAGGTAATTGCTTTGTTGTTATTGTTTTGCTTACTTGGTACAACGGCGTTGCATGCTTGATATTCCCAACCGCGCGAATGCGTATAAACGTTTTAGCGAAAAGAAAATATAATAAATCCAGACACTATACGTCGATCGGTTTTTATCACACCATTTACTATCCTATTCTCTATACGTGCCATCGCAGTTATGTACATGTGGGCTGAAGTTGCCTTGGGTCTTTTTTTTTTTTTTTCAATGGTTCTTGGTTTGGTTTCATCCCTCCCGCGGTCATTAAATCCCCCACTTCAACTAACGATAATTAGGTACTTGCAAAACTAAGCAGAATTGTCTACTTGTTACGTTTGTTGTTTGCGCGGGAATAATCGCACGCCAAAGTAAATAGCGTGCGATGATGTATGAGCCCGGTCTTTTTTTCCCCCCCATCGCGCAAAGGACGTTGAACTTTTGACTGGTAAAATTTGGGGGGGGGGGGGGGGCGCACACGACCGTGCGAATAGATACGGTGCTTGGAAGCAACTTTTTATTTCTTCAATTAACATCTTTTTTCTCATTTAACAGAATTCGTTCTACGATGATCCGTTGATCGACACCTCTGCCCAAGTTCCTTGCAAATGCTTGACTTTTTTTTTTTCTGAATCCGAATCTTATTCCAATTATTGGATTTTCATTCATGAAATGACGTCACGTTATCGATGTGAATAATTAAATTGAGGAAAGTAAAATTTCCGGCATTCTAGCGAGTGCAGCTGCTCGAGAGAGGGGCGCCCATTTGGCCTCCTCGTGGTATCTTCTGAGGAAGCAGCCATAAGGCACGTTAGCGCTATTTATATTCCAGTATCGCGTGTGTCGTCCCAGCTGTTGGTTCGGGTCGCGCAACATGCTGACACAATTTGCTCTAGATTCCGTAGTTTCACAAGATATTAAATTTTTGATTTTAGAAAAACGTGAATTGTAAAATAATCGATAAAATGCAGGACGACGATCGTTCGGATCTCTGCAGCGACCGGGCACATACGACCGATTCGGAAACCGAGGTTCGTCGAACATCACTGCACAGTCATTCAAATTTATGTCCAACATATTATTCATTAGCTTGTAGTCGACATTCGCGCGACTTATATGTTATCGACTTATGTGTATAATTGTCGCGACTTGACAATGTCAAATGAAATTTTATTCGACTGTTCCGTTCCGCGTGTAACAGAAATCCATCGGTACTCGATGACTTGGCACGACGAAGAACTAATTCCGAAGCCCAGAACCGGAGTTAATATTAGAATAGTTTCAATTACCTCGGCCCCGTGTGCATCGCGTTTGATTATTAAAATTTCTTCCCTCTCTCGATAACGAGAGAACCTCGCTAACGATCATTGATTAATCCAGAGCGTTCCTTGAACCGGGTGATGATGTTAATCGATGTCAGAAAATGTCTAATCGATGGTCACACCCTCGTCTGTTTATCCAGGTGGGGGTTCGTCTGGGGATGCGGAAGGAGCCGTGCGTCGTTTGTGGGCTGCCGGTATTTCTTGCCGAAAGATTAGTGATCTCCAGGTCCCTCTATCATCGGACGTGCTTCAGGTGCGCTCGATGCAACAACCAGCTAACACTCGGCAACTATTACGAAACGGAGGAGGGCCAATTTTGCTGCGAGACCTGTCCGGACGAAGAGTTGGCGTCGTCGATCCCCGTGATGCATCAGGATTACAACCAGATAGCATTGATCGGCGGAAGTAAGAACGCCGGCGAAGTGTACCCAGCGCCGTACGAACGGGCGCTCAGCGACGAAGAGAAGACGTCGAAGCACACAAATTTCGATGTCGCGGGTGATTCGACGCGTCTCACCCCTCCGCCGGACGAGAATCCGTCGCCATCCCTGGAGTCTAAGACCAGGCTTAATTTTATCACCAGCCATTTGCTCTCCGATAATCGAGAAAGCGAAATTCCGCCAGCGAACGAACGCCTCCTGCCCCCCGCAGCGGAAAATGAGGAGTCACCGCATCCTGTAGATAAGCGGAATGAGACCCCGGACGAATCGAGCCACGCCAGCGCGGATACTAGTTTGTCAAGTTTTCCCGCTTTTCCCACTTCGTCCTCGATAAATTCCGCTGCTTCGCTGACCTTGCCGTCTGCCAGGCCCGTTGAATCCCAACGATCGGACGACAGTTCCGACGAAGACGATCTTCACTCCGGCACGGAGACGGAGACGGTCAGTAAGCACGAGGACGACGGTGTAAATAATGATAAATATTCGAGTAAGATAGTTATTAGCTCTAGCGTTAATCAGCACCCAACTGCCATCGCGACTCATGACGTAGATAATAGAAGTATAAGATTTAACGAGGATACCAAAGACGCGGTCGCTGCCGATAAAGACAAGGCGTACGAGGCCCCTGGTGAACGCCTCTCCCTCGTACAGCAGCGATTGAAAATATTCGAAAACAGTATACACGCCGAAGAAGCCGGCAAAGCAAACGAGCCAAATTCAGTTGTACATAATTTGTCGAAACAAAACATGAACAAGGACGAGCCTAAAAAAGAAGATGAAAGAACCGATCGAGTGACGGGAGAATCCATCGATGACGTCGAGGTCGTACACGAGTGGGAAGAGCCTTCACATTTACCTGGCGAGGAGCCGCTGACAGCTGCTGTCACATCCAAGAAAAAGACAGAGGGCCAGGAACTTCCAGCAGACGCACCCAGCCAAGCCCAGAGCTTGTCCAATATATCGGGTGTGGATTTGAGCGACGCCGTGGATTACCCCGAGGATCTCAACCCCTTTCAGAGTGACGACAGTGACGGCCACGATGGAGAAGAGTTTCGACAACCACCGATTAACGATAAGTCTGACAAAAATTCATCTACGAATCCTTTCGGTAGCAGCGAAGAGGAAGACGGTTGCAAAGAAGTCGCTCCGCCCCGCCCAGCTGTACGCAACAAAACTGCGTCTCGAAATAAGACTGATAAGGATATTCGCGGGACGCAACTGCAGACCAAGCGAATCCTCAAAGCACCACAAATTAGCCTCAACCCTTTTTGGAGCGACGAAGACGACCACGATAGCGATGACGATACCAAGACCACTCCGATCCCAAAACCGCGAACCTTGAAGTGAGTATATCGTGTGATACATTTTTTATGAACGGCGATTAATTTTATCAACGTACACCATTGGTATAATCATCTGACCGCATGTATACAGGCCGACGCCAGAACCGAGTCCCGTTCCACGGAAAACATCGCTCGATCGCAGCGGATTATATGCATCGAACAGTTCTATAGCGAGTACGGGATCGTTGGTTACACCTGGTGGTACTCACCGTAAGAAGAAGCCAGCTCCGCCACCTCCTATGGCGCAGGATATGTTCTCCTCCTCGTCTGCCTTTGCCTCGCCGATTCTGCAATCTGGTGACGAATTGTCCCTCTCAAACGTACGTTTATAGCATATCTGAATCGTAAGATCTCGAAAAAACAATCACAGAAATCACGCTTCATGAATTTTCAGGTAGCTGCATCGCGTACGCCACGTATTCGAAAATCGAAGCCGGCTCCACCTCCTCCGATGTCTACGAGTACGCCGCATAGTACGACCGATTCATTCGTTACGGAAAGTGAAAATCCAGAAGTCGGAGCTTTGGTTTGGGATGATCAAAAAAGTAGCAAAGACGAGATAAATAGAAACAGACAAAGCTTATCCCCGATATCCAACGCGGAAGAAGGCGTTCCACATTACTCGGTATCCTTTGTTGATAAAAGTGCTCAGGGGAAGTGGAAGAGGAAAAAGGGACCCGCGCCACCCCGACCAATTCCGCACAAAAGAAAGGTAATTCCCACATTGTTTACGACGAAGCAATTCCATGACAAGTATGGGGAAAACGCTGCGTTAAAACAGACTTATAAAACGCACATTTTCTAATGCTTCTAGATAAAAGTCATGTCTGTCAAGGACGTCAAATTGGAGCTAGATGAAATTGAAATGCAGCAGCAGGGATTAGAAAAACAGGGTGTTCGACTGGAGCAACTCATTAGGGACAAGTGCGAAACCGGTCAAGAGAGTGAAGGTCAGCCTAATGCTTCGTAATTGTTGATTACCGTTCCTGCAGGGCTGGTAGCAAGTCACTCTCCTTTTTTTCCTCTTCTCATGTGTTCATGTGTTGTTTCTATTTGTTTTTGTGTATTCCTATTTGTTCTTATGTATGACACTATTAGTCACTTTTTGTACATAAACTCCTTTTTTCTACTGTTTCCTGCAAATTATCACCTAATCCTATCTCAATTTTTTCTGGTCATGATTCAGTTTTTTTCATTTTTTTTTTTAATGCAGATAAAAAACAAATCCTCTATTTTGCTGTATGCATTGATAACGATTCACGTTATATGTATGATTATTTCAATGATTTATCTTGATATCTGTCATGATCTCGAATTAAGACAAGATTGTGCTCTTTGTAGTACAGGTATTTATGAAATTACATTTCAATAAAAATACATCAGCTGCTCGAATGAATAATTAAAATTCTAATCGCTTTCTGCTCTAATCAAAATCCAATCTTATTATCACTTTAGTTAAGGTAGTTATTGAGTAATAAATAATACGTATGTGTCGCCAGTCACGTTTAAAAATTAAAAACTTCCTATTCTCACCATCTCTGTCGTTGTAGGCTGTGACCATCCCTGTTTTTTTTTTTTCATGAACAAAATCAAAGAAATTACTTATTCAATTTCAGAATTTACAAGTTTACGCGTGGATGTGGAGGAATTGGTCTTGGAACTCTTTGCACTAGTTAATGAAAAGAATGAGCTCTTCAGGAGGCAGGCTGAACTTATGCTACTTCGTAGACAACAAAGGCTAGAAGAAGAACATGCAGACGTAGAATATCAAATTCGGTGCCTGATGAGTCAACCTGAAGCAACGAAAACAGATTCTGACAAGCAACGAGAAGAAGTACTGATTCAAAGGTTCGAATTTAATAATGCAGTATATTTTAGCCTATTTCTTGTTCTCTCGGAACATCAACAGTCAATGTTGTTAAATATCCATAGATTGGTTGAAATTGTGGAGCGCCGTAATGAAATAGTTGAGTGCCTTGAAATGGATCGTCGTAGAGAAGTTGAAGAAGACAGAAGCATTCATGAGCAGATGGGAATATATGCAGGTACGAAGATTTTATTGCTACGAAAATTGTGACTCCTATTTACTATTATTTTTTTCATAATTTAAACAAACAACATCGTTCTCATGTTTCAGCTAAAAGTAAAGGAGATCTAACTTCGACGAGCGACAGTTCTCGTAGTTTACCTACTTCGAAGAAGAATAAGGTAAAAGAGAAGGTGAAAGACAAGAAAAATAAGAAGAGCCATAAAAAAGATGCCGACAAGGATGTAGATGAGACTGAAACAAAGCTAAAACGTCACAAAAAAAAGTGGTTTTGAGTTTATTTTATTCAAAGTTAAGTCGTTGTTAAACTAATAACGTAGTTTCTCTTTAATACTTTTATAAATATTTTTTAGCACAAGATTTATTATTTATGACTGTGTATCATATATCCAATTAAGCTTAGTAATAAATGATCTGTTTACAGCCAATGAATTCCTATAGCATTTACAACTAGTTCTATCCTTATCGCTAATTATGAGTAGGAATTTTCAAGCGTCTACCTTAAGAATTTTCACTATCCGAATAGGCGTGTCATCCACATGAGCAAAAAACTTCTTTTCGGCGAGTTGAGCTTCGTGAAAAGCCAAGTCATAGGATCCTATAAGTAGTAAAAGAAACCCGATTAGAGTGAATCAATGTTCATTAAAATTTTAAGTTCCTCACCTAACAAATTCAGAAACTTTGATATTGTAGCCACGTTTCGAACTGTAGCAGCGATGATAGCATAAGTTCCGTCATTTCTGAGAAGATGGCACAGTGCTGTAGCTAGACTGTCGAAGCAGGAATCGTCGTACAAGACATCTGCAGCAAGAATAATATCCGGACTCAGAGCAGAACTAGATCTTCTCCAGGAATCGTTTATCTCCTCCCATGGTAAACGAATTGCCTCAACGTTTACTCCATTGCAGTCAAATTTCAACTTGACATCATCTTCAGGTGAACCAATAATTGCGACATGTTCATCATATGATGGATAATTGATGATTATATTCTTGCATAGCATGTTCAGTACAGCTGGATGAGTATCTGAGAATATGTATTCCTTGGGTTCGCAATTACGTAGAATAGTAAGGCCGGTTAAACCGACCCCACAGCCAAGTTCCAGTATTTTCTTTCCAGTAAGGATTTTCCGATTTGTCATGCACCATTCTGCCAAACCTAAAGCAGCCTGAGTCAGAAAATGTACATAGTATGCAGCTATAAAAACACTCAATGCCAGTACCAAGACTTGCACGATCAAAGCAAAGAAGAATTTCTACCTGCCAAGTACAAAGCCCTGTAGTCCCTAAGGAAACAAAGCTCATGCTCTCTTGCAAGGTAATTGCTTCTGTGTCGTTGTATACGAAATGCCTATATTGCGTTGCATTTTCTTGGTGATCCGATACTTGTAGCAGCAGACAGTAAGCATTATACAGATCATCGTGAACTTCTTGGTTACTTTTTTCCAGCTGCAGAAAATACGTTGTGTTAACACTGGTTTCATATTCATGTCAATAATCAGGCACAGACCTCATTGATAAGGAACTTCAAAAATGCCCTTTGGTAAGATGGTTTCATAGGGTATTTTTTGACAAGATCGTAATTAACAGTCTTGTTTAGAATTTTTTCTTGCAATTCCAAGCTCATCGTGTTGTATTCGATGGTGCCAGTATTAGCAGTCTGAAACAAGGGGCCAATTATGTTGGTTACTTATTTATTTCGACACGCAAACGATAATGCATTGATCAACGTGGAAGTGATCAAATAATATACATACATTCCATTGGAGTTTATTTATTGGCTTACAACAAAGAAACTGTTTTTGAAGATTGCCAAGGTCAATATACCCGTCTTCCATTTTTACAAAGTAGTAAAATTGTCGCGATCAATTTTCAATCTCGTTAAAATCAACAAATCAAACAACATGCCATTGCAACAGCAGGGATACGGGACGCGATGAATGAATGAATAAACGGCTGAAGCTGAAGCACAGCTGAAGCTTTGGGCTGAAGTACTCGCTGAACCACTGATATGATATATGTATACATACACATACATATACTATGAGTATATAGGTATATGTATACAGTGCGCCGAACGATGTGGTAGCCGATTGCTCACTACTTGGTGTTGTCATTCATGTGTTCGGTTCACCTCGATGACAGTTCTATCAAGATGCCCGGGCTTCGTGCTGTCAACATTATTTATGCATTTTACTCATTGACCATTATCGTTCACGGTTCTTCTCTGTATACAGAATGTGAGTAAATAAATTTGAAATTAGTCTTCAATGTTTTTAGATAGGTAATCAAATTCTTGCGAGCCTTTGTCTCAATACACGCGTTAAGCTCATGCTAACCTCTCGTAAACAAGCGTGACAAGTAATCCATATCCTGAAACCTTTTTCAGATGCGATGGAAAGTCCTAAGATTTGTCATCTCTATAGCTCTAAGCAAACTATCAAGTTGCCCGATGCAGAGGACGCAGCGGTTATCGTTAGGCCTAGCCACATGTTTGATCCCTGGACAACTAGCGTTGACAAGTTTTGCAAATATGTATTTAAAACAAGTCGCCATACAGGATTATTTGCAGTCATTCAAAATATGTCATTTCGACGTAATGGAAATGAATGTTTAGATTGGGTCCAGGTAATTATGGATTTTCAATTACATTATGTGTGAAGAGACCCTATAGTCAAATTTACTACTAAGTTGATTGGAGTAATGTCAGGAAAGCACTAAACCAGAAGTATTTTTTAGTTCAAAGAAGATGGTAGGAAAAGCCCATGGTTCTGTGGTGTTTTGGATCACAGGGATATGGCACATCAATCTTTACCGGAAGCAGATGACAGTATTGAACTCTCAAATTCATTGAGGTGGAATTCTTCTCGTCTTGAATTTAAGAGTCCGAAAGGTGAACTAGAGACTCGCATATTCATTTCCAAGGAGAAACTATTGCCTGGCGAAACTTTGGATCTCAGCATCGTTTATACACCTTACAAAGGTCTTTATCATTCAATTTATTTTGCACTATACTGACTTACAAAGAATGAAAAACCTACATGAAATATACCTATATCCCAAAAGCTGTGTTTGACAGTCAAGCACATAACAAATATAATAAAGATGGTCTGTTATCAAAGATAAGATTACATTAGAACAACAAAGATTACTATTGACACAAGGTTATTCCGTAATTTTAAGATGTTTCTAGTTTGGATACTTTTATCTCCAGTTCATGAGTGATGTAAAAAAAGTGTCAAACAATAGATGAATAAGTAGCACACTTTTCTTTTACAGATTGTGACAAAGTAAAGGATACCACGAAATACCGGATGAACTCTAGTAATTACTGCATCTGGGAGAAATATTACTGTGACGGCTATAGAAATTGCCCAATCGATACTTGTCGGGATGAGGTGGGATGTGAAATTGTTAGCAATGGCACAGGCACCAAGGTCACCGTAGGTGCGGTAACTACCCTTATTTTATCCTTTCTTTTGTTCGTGATGTGCTTGTGGACTTGTCGCAAGCACAAAAAATTATGTTGGTCTCCGGATTGTGCTGGACCAAATGCTGGAGCAACGAATGCGCAGCCTATCAATTTAAGAACAAGGGACTCTAGCAGTCGTTCCGTCGTTCCTACGGCTCCGATGCTGGATGAAGCATCTTCCAGACCTGTGCATGACAAGGATCTCCCGCCAAGTTATGATTCATTATTTCCAGAGCCATCAATTCCAGCTGCCACGTAACTTGACAGCCAAATGTTTAAACTGAGTCAGAAAATAATTCATTCTCTGCGAATATTATTTCCAGAGACGAATGGGCGTGTGACCCGTCAACTGCCCGTCAAATACAGTTTTACAGGTGAAAGCACTTGCCGAAATGAAAAAATTCCTACAACCGATTGACCGGCAACGGAATTTTTACAACGGTCAAATAACATGCTTATTTTTGACTTAAAATTCTATCGGCATTGTTCTTAAATTCCTCCATTGTTGGTCAAACAGACGGACGCAGTAAAAATCTGAAATAATAGCGGGACTGTCATAGAGTGATCGTCCCTGACCGGTTTATTCTGACACCCAACGGGTCAGTTTAGGAATTACAGTAAGGAAAACAGATCTAGTTCTAATCCAATCGATATTCTGCAATACCTAGGTTGTCACTAAGACTACTAAGTGGGAAGTTTGTAAATACAGCAAATGTCAGTGAATCTTATTCAATATAACTTCGGCTTAAGGGGCCATTGGAGGTAGACCGCTTTGAAAAGGCTAATCGAAGTTTCTCTTTACCGAAATTTTAGTACAATCTTTACAGATTCTTTCACTGTAGAATGTACTTTTACCGTCATTCCGACAAAACTACAAATTGTATTTTCAAAGCGTTCTGAGGATCTCGAAGATTAATCGAAAGTAATACTATAAATCTAATGTAATATAGGTATGCTGGTAACAGAATTTTAGAGCTTCCAGCGGGATAGTTTTTTAATTATTTTTGTACTAATATTTGATAAAATTTTATCAAGACGCTACCTAGTGCGTCCCCATTATTGATACGACGAATATAATACTCTGAATTACCCTAGCGTACCACCAGTCTCGTAGTGTTGAGCCACTGATCAATTTTTACTTCGAACTACTTATTTGACTGCGGCTGCTAGATATTATTCAATAATGGTACTTACATTGGCTTTGTCTATATCCGCTTTACGCATAGATCTGAATAACCGATCATGACCCTTATGTGGAGTCGTTGCCAGTTATTTATAAATATGTAACATTCGCACAATAGCACTGTTTTTGATGTTATTTATTTATTATTTTTTCGTTTCTTCTACCATAGTCGAATTTAGGTCATCGTTTGCTGGTAGCGTTTCTCTAACATAGTTCACTCTCAATTTGATTATAATTTAATGACAGCTAGTTGTGCGTCTTCCATCTAATGCCAGATGAAAAAGTAGTGACAGCAAATAAGATTAATTTTTTTAGATTCATGGGTACGAACGTGTCACAATTGTAGAGGTAATAGTCTTTTTTCATTCATATCGTGTAGTACGATAATCATTGAATGAAACAAAGGATCATTTGTAGAATAAGTTTTATCAAAGGAATCCAATTCTTATGAATTATTGTGATATGCATAAGGATGTGTGAGATTAGGAGAAACTCCTGACTTCAAAAGTAAGGTAAAGGGTTGTGGTGACACAGCCAATTATCTAAAACACAACATTCAAGAGCTCAATGAATGTATTTTTATAAAAGCATGATTTCTTATTATGCTGCATAACCATTAATGCAGAGAAAAATATATGGATCTATTTGTATATGTATTATGTATATTTGAATTTATTGTGATACAAAAAGTATCTAAGTAATGGTATTCTGTAAATACAAACTTTATAACAGTACATGACACACGCATTAATAGAAGTAATATCACTCCTTCCCAGAGTAGTTACATAAAGAGTAGCAAAATATTGGAAGTCTTTTTTTTACAATTGAGAAAGTTGTCGTAAATATATTTGATGGAAATTAACCAGCCACAGAGACTCGGTAGGTTCTTTATTCCGTAGTGGCTGAAGTATACTCCATCAGCCATAGGGCCGCGTTGATAATATTGTCGATTTCGACAGCTCCAGAACCCAGGGCATGATTGTCCTCGTACACCAACATCCTTCAAAGATATTTGAAAACTTTATTACGAATATTTCTTGGGTGACATTGCAAGTTCCCTTTGCATCTGGAAATTACGAAATACGTGTTCAAGAAATAATTGCGATGATACATACTTGGTGATGACGTTGTTGGCCTTGAGTCGATGATGCCAAAGCTTTCCCTGACTTGATGGCACACGTAAATCATTAGTACCAATGCACATCAATGTTGGCGCTCGAACTTTATCAGCATGAATAATCGGTGAGCTTTCGAACATCTTTATGAACATCTCCGTACCCAGAGGTTGAGGGATAGATTCATAGTAAGGAAAGCCTGCTTCAACGGCACACCTGGAAATTCATTAAAACGAACAAATTGTCACTCACTCAATCACGATGCTGTTGTTTTCTAGAGAAAGTTTTTGTCATTTCGAATCAATGGTTAGTGGAAATAGGGTAAAGGGTAAGGATGGCGTTATTTCTACGCGAAAACTTACAAAACTTTTAACATGCCGAAGCAATGCTAGGCTTACAAGTTATTTGAGTCTTCTCTGGGCAGTGTATTTCGGCTAAAAGTGAACATAACTGTGCAGATAAATCAGGTGGATGATAAAACAATTGGAAAGTTAGTGGTTCTTACCAATCCGGAATGTCAGATATGGTGAACATAGCTGCAATATCGATGACCGGATTCCTTGCCACGACTGCTTTATATAGGGTCTAAAAAATGAATGATAATTTGAATTTGAGAATCTCCGTGTTCTGCCCATTGGTGAAAAATCATTTTTCTCAATAGAGGGCAACTGAGAATCCATATTATTCATATCTTACAGGATATTGTCCGCTGAGATGAGCTACTAAAAAGCCTCCATGCGAACCACCATAAAGCCCCATGCGCGCCGGACTGAGGAACGAGTATTTCTTAATTGCCTCTTGGGTAGCAGTTACGCAATCCAATGTATCTGAGCGTCCCACTTTACCTGGCAGAAATTCTACGTTTTTCGAACCCATCCCCGTAGAACCACGATAGTTTACTTGCAATATTCCAAAGCCTATGAGATTTTTGAATAGTGGTAATTATCTAGTCGGGAATTGATAATATAAACAATTTTTCATCATTTAGGTTTCATACCGAGTAAGGCAAAGATAGTTTGATCCAGCGAAAAGGCATTTGCAAATGAGGAATGTGGCCCACCATGTGGAGTGACTATCAGAGGTACAGATGCAGCGCTTCCACTTGCAGGACCGAAGTATATCGAGTTGAATTGTTCTGTTGAGTATAAAATGCCGTTTCACATTCAGCACTAAGGAATTGCACTTTACACAAATAAGAGTTTGAAACTTGTCCACTTACTGACGTCATCGTTGTTATCATACAAGTGTTCGATGAACTCGTATTTAAGGTTCTCGAGCCCCTCAATTTGCAAAGGTGTTGAAATTTCTACTCGCTCAATATTTCCCAAGTTAGAAGCAGTCTCAACAAATCGTCCTACCGTGAGTCTGGTTGGCTCAACAAGGGAACTTCGTGTAAAAGCAATAAAATCATCTTTGACGTCCAATATGGACAAACTGCTAGTATCGTTTGTGATCTCAAACATCGTTTTGGTATCTGTGAACGAATAGACCGACCATGTAACAATTGCCTTTGGTAAGGCGATCTTAAATGGACTTACCTATATTTACGATGTAGGATCTAGTATTTGCACGTTGAGGTGTGCTCAGAAATAAATATCGGGAATCGCTACTCCAGCAACGTTGAGGCAAGCTTTGATTATAAAGACCGTAAAACTGTTTCTCGTTACTTATCGTGATACTGACGTTAATCACATCGATCAGAATCTCGGGCTAAAAAATATTTCCATATCAGTACTTTGCTGAACTAGAATGAACATAATTTGGACACAGACCTCGGTTGCAGTACTGGTCCATGCCTTGCGCATCAGTCTTTGTGCGTTATGATGCGGTCCACCTGCTTCTCTTTCCAGCCACACGAGGTATCGTCCATCTGGACTGAACCGTGGGGCCCGTACAGCACAATTGTCGCTCGATATCACAGCTATTTATTTACGATTGAGTAATATGACCAAAATTACTTTCATGTCATCAGTGGTAGAGGGAATAAACATAGATCAATGTATTTACTGTATTCTCCATTCTTCAATTGAAATATCCACGAGTTTCTGTTTGTACATGCAATGAGCCCAAGATATCTGGGCTCATGTTTCCATGCCACTCCAATGATATCCTTGCCATCCGGGCTCCACTGGGGTTGCCCTGGGGATAAATCTGCTGGTATACCAGACAGAGGTGTAATTGTATCTGCCTCTGTATCTAATATGACAACTACAGGCCGGTGTTTGCCCACTAATCGCTCTCCCCAATGCGGCTTATACAAATACTCATTTCCCTGAAACAAAAATACTGATATAAAAAAAAACTCGCGTTCGCATTTGTTGATTAGTTTGACATCCTTCTCACATATCTACTATCAACTGATTAATTAGTGGTCTCTGAAACATAGAACAAGATACCTATCTTCAAAAACAAATTAGTGCTGATATCAGATTTATGGTATCAGACAAACCTAGATGAGTTTCAGCTGATACGTTCTTTTTGAATTCTGAATCAGGTCACTTGATTGAAAAACTTTTATATTATAGTACGTATTGAATTTTGATATGATTATGGAAATTTATAGTACCCTCGTTTCCTCGTCCGATTTTGGGGTGGTTGGTGTTGTTTTATCTTGAGATGCTTGTTTATAGAATGCACTGGATTTACTAAGCTTTTTCTCAGCAATATAAACGAGCTTAGATTTATCAGGTGACCAATTAAATGCCCCGAATTCAGCTGTAAAATTAATGAATTGTTTAATCCATCATTCACATCTAGGAACACTAGTGTGGTGTTTCTATTATTTTGTTACTCACTATCAGTATAAATGTCGCCATGCACATCTATTGCCGACAGGTCATAATTTTTCACTAGATGTTGTCTGTCCCAAATTTCAATGAATTGTTTTGCGGTGTTGTCCACTGTCGCTTGCCTGAGCACCGCTCTTCGCTGTTCGTCATCAGTAGACGATGCAGTGATTCTTGAGAAATAATACATTTTTTGAATGGTGGTATTTTAATAAATCCTAATGAAGGTTGTGAGAATTGAATGGACTTCTTACTCTGTTGTTACATCGATTGGAAAGGTTTCAATTAGTTTTTCAAGACTTGAGTTCAGGACATGCTGTTGAGTGAATTTTTGGGTCACCCGTCTATCAAGGTTCCTCTGATTCCACGAACTTTGGACAGTTATATTTCCTGCATTGACATCTAAAATTCTTGCATCTGACAACGAAGGGTTTTGTACCACAGATTTGTACAGCTCAAGAACTCGATCGATCTAAAATGAGAAAGAAATATCAACGCTTACTGCTAAATGTAACAAATGATCATTGTCAAATGCAGAATTATAGAGCTCACTTACCTGTGCCGTTGTCATTTTACACTTTTGATAATGGCTGAGGTTAGCTCTTGGATAACAGCTACTGAAGGAATAATGAATTCGTCCAAGTAGAAAAATCTTCAACTCATTCTGATAAGAATGGTAAGTTAGATATGGACGAGGCTGTAGAAAATTAGTTCTAGATGTAAGAGATATGAAAGTTCCAGACTTGAGCCAACTGATTTACAAATTTATCGCGCATCTACCTGCTGTCACGATGTATTTATACATACCTATACCATTGACTGAAGAATGGCCTATACACTCCAAGCCGAATACCACTGATGAGTGCAATGTATCACAACAGCCCGGGGGTGAAGGCCCCGGGGGCATTGCCACCAAAATATCTCGTATTTATATATTGCGATTTAGGCATCGATAGTTATCGAATGCTGCGTCCAGTGGTTTGAATTTTCACATTTTTAAAGAGCAGAAAATTTCCAATCTGGCGTAGAACTTTCACAAATAGGATTTAATGGCTTATTGTGACTAGAGTTGTCATTAAATCTTCTTAAATACCCATATTTCTAGCAGATGTTGCATCTTGTCCACTGAAATGTATTCTCCTATTTGACGTCTTTTGTAAAAACTTTTAAAACCCAAATACGGGATTGCGGTATAAGAAAAATCGCACATTCGATGTATCGTACACATCGCTTAACAAATCGAGATTCTCTTTGTTGAGTACTACATAGCTGCAGTATTGTTGCAGTGCACCTTATGTTAGGTGACACAACGTACACCCATTACGCGGTGAATCGGGGTTCCCTTTAAACCAAATTCATTCAATTGTTGACTGTTGAAGTTAATTTCGTTGACTGAAGAATATTTTTAAGTCAATGCCAATTTCAATAGAAAATAATAAGTACTTAAACTTGCAAAATGTCTGGCTGCTGCAGGAATCAACATAAGATGAAGCTGATAAAAATTAATTTTGGACGAGTGAGCGTTGGGTCGGCTGCGAAGAGAACTTTTAAGGTTCTGAATGAAAGCTGTGTATGACATTTTCTTCTTCTTGCAATAATTAATCAGTTGGTTACTTAATTGAATGTAATAAACAGTTTGTATTCACAGGTAAAGCAGTGTTACGAAGTTCATCGGGACCCTGAGAAAAATCCACTAGATGAGGTATTTAAGCTAGACTTTTACAATTGGGATTTACTACCCGGAGTCGCCATCGATTGCGTAATTGAATATCATCCAAATTTACCTTTCCATCAAAACATTGGCTACCTAAGTATCATGAACTGTGATCGCATCTGTCACAAAATTTTTTTACAAGGAACATCTATTGGTAATTATGAACATTTCCATTGAAAGTTGCTTCAGAAAATGATTGATGAACCTGTTCCACAAAAGGTCCGAATGTAGTTTCATCAGTGTCGCGTCTGGCAATGATATGCTCAAAAAAAAGACAAGCAGTCAAAAAGTGCTTGCGGCTCACAAATGCTTCTGAGATGCCTGCAATCTTTATGTTTGATATTGACGAAGTTCACTGTCCGTTTAAATTGGATATAACAAAAGGAACAATAAGTGCAAATAATCACACGCGTGTTGTAATAACTTTTTCCCCCCCATCGCCAGGGCTCTACACATTCAATCTTCCATGTTTGATTCACCATCAGGTACAGGGTTTTTGTTATTTCGATGAATAGTAGACTTGATGTCATATTATTCTGTTACCAGAGTCCTATAGTTATTGAGCTATATGGATATCAAGGCCCCTCCCCCATCTGGGATGGTGGAGGTGAATTTTGCCCTGTAATTTTTTCTGATCCTGCACCACTCATCAAAGGATTTTCCGGCTATATGAGCGATTCTCTCAAGTTTCCAAAAGACGCCCATCCACCTATCGCTATATCTGATAATTATCTAGACTTTGGGTGGGCAAAGATGAGCACAAAAAAGAATTTTGAATCCGTACCACGAACCATATCCCTCTCAAATAATAGTACAACAGATATGACGGTAAAATGGATTAAAAGTGAGCATTACATTACATAGTAATTTTGAAATTCATTCTGTGGAACATGTTGATGAGTAATTTATACCATAGATTTGAAATGTGTATTCAACATTGAACCTAGTAGAACAACTATACCCAGACAAAAATCTGGCATTTTTCAAGTAAATTTCCATCCAAATAAGCCAGATACTCTGTTCTCCGAAGAGCTATTGGCAGAGGTCTTCTGGGAAGCTAAAATTTCTAAGTCAGACTCTAATTTGAGCTGGCAAGTCCCCATCCCACTTGCAGTATCCATTCGCTTGATCGGTGAGCATCAGATTTTTTATCCCATGCAGTGTCACGACAGTTCTTTTATCCAGGACATTCGTTTTCCCCTGGGTCAATTGGCTGGATCCCGCTATATGAACTTCCCCAAACTGTGATTCTACCTCCGTGCCTCCCACAATCAATTGTGTACACAACTTTCCTCATAAATTCGCATGGACAACTCGCAATGACTTTCAGATTCATTCCTCCACAAAAAACTCAATTCATTGTAAAGCCGATGGTAGGAATAATTCACAGGTATACAGATTGCTGTAATGTTGTGAGATTTGCATTTCTCCATCATGTGCTCATTTCAGAGATTATCAAATAGTAGTTGTGCAATTCTTCCCTGAGACTAAAGATGAGCAAGTATACGTTGAACAATGGTCTGTCCAATTTAATGGGAACCCAAAAAATGAGGTGCCCATTGAGTTCATGGCTTCTACGGAATACCCTAAACTCAGTTTTGGTGGCAACAATAAAGTTGAATTCCCCACTGTACACCCAGGATGCGAAGAGATTGCCCCAGTAACTATGCGGAATATTACAAGACATTGCATCAGGTAAGATTGCAGGCAGGTGAGATTTCAATCCATGTATAGGTATTCATAGCTCATACCTGCAGATACACATTCTCCGATATTCCCTCTTCATTAAATGTGAATCAATCACGTGGAATCATTCAGGCTAATGAAATTTTGACCCATGAGTGGTTATTCTGTCCCAAAGATATTGGTGATCATAGTTATGTGGTTAATTGTTGTGTGACAACTTTGGAAGGTGGCAATAAAATGGGAATGGAAATGGAAATGGAGGTCAATACAAATATACCCCTTGAAATTATTGGAAAGGCAGAATCAGAATTTCTTGTGGTAAATCTATGGAATATAAGTACAAGTTGGAGAAATGATTATTCTTGCCTGGCTACAATAAAGTTAATGGCTCGTTATTTTGTTGTAGGCATTACCAGAGGAACTTAATTTTGGAACCGTTGCATATGGCGAAACAAAAAAATTGAGTTTTCAGCTATTTAATTCTGGTTCAATCAAAATTCATTACAAGTTAAGATGCGAGCAATCCTGCGCCCGTGTCGGGCATGTGTTGCACAATGTTAAAATCGAACCATTAGTACAGACAATCCTTCCTGGAAGTGATCAGAAGATCGATATTTATATAACACCATCCGAGCCTGGTTTTCATCAGTTAATCGTTCAGTATTTGTTAAGACCCAATGCTCTGGTAGAGGATACCTTATCCACAGTAGATCCGAGAGATGTTTGCAAAATAAACTGCATGTGTGTCTTGCCTAGCTTTGAGGTAATCAGCACATAAGTGTTTGTGTAGCATGTAGCTACTTTAATTGTATGTAATATGCAGATCAAAGATCTACTATATTTGACCAATGAAGAATATGTAAGCAAGGCAATACTCTGGAATTTATTAGGAATTGACCAGTAAGTTATAGGAGCACTCCAACAATATTTTCTCATTGTAATAACTTTCAAGTTTCCATAGGTTCAATATTAATCAAGTTTCTTTCAGGTTCAATGCTATTACCAATTCCATTTTACCTGGTAATAAAGAAGTAATCCATCTCCGCTTTCCCGAATCAGTTTTGAACAGGGAATCGTTGCTCATAAAATTACTCGTTGTCAATTCCACTGCAGTACAATCAACATGGGATATAAAAAGAGTGAAAAAATGTGATTGTCAGCAAATTATTAAGACCCGTGGATTGACATTTAAATATAAGGAATATTGTTGCAATCACAGATTAGCCTGCACTATTTTCCCCAAGAAGGGAGTTCTGCTGGTAATTTTAATTTAGTTGAAAAAGTTTAGTTTTCCAATTTACACTTTCTTATAATTTCAATCTTTCTCATTGCAGCCACACGATAAAGCTATCATCACTATTCAAGTATGCTATGTAATATTGGGAATGACCAGCTTACAATGGCAATTGAGTTTATCCAAAAACCGCAGTATTATCATCAATGCCGATATCGTAGCTCTATCTCAGGATGAGGGTGGTCCCAGCCTTCTGACGAAACATGTTTCATTGGAAAAGACTTATATCGGCGATATGGATGCTGTAAATCAGGTATCTTCTGTACATCGTTTTCTTGAATCGGCATTCGAGTTTATTTTTAAATCCTTCACTAGATGTGTTGGCTATATAATTCAACGGACCACGAAGTGACGTACACATTAGATATTAATCCCCTTTATGAAATAAATATAAAAAATATGAGCGAAATATTTCGGTGTAGAAATCCCCATGGAACTCTACTTGGGCGATCTCATTTGCCAATTATCTTCAAGTTTCAACCAAGGAGCTTCGGATCTTACAAAGTATGCTCTTTCATCTAAACTATTCTCATTTGTCCGAGCTCTTTACAATTTATTTCATATATTTCAGGTGAATCTTCCGCTACAGCTTGGGCACAGATGGACCAATCTATCAATTGAGGCAGAAACTGATATTTCATACAAAACAAAATATCTTCCATACAATGTTTCATGCGTGGATCAATTTGCTATCCCCGAGATTCCTGTGCATTTCTCTATCGAGCATATCACGGCTTCCCCAATGCCTGTTTCCTCGAAACTCTATCGTGTGGTTATGATTTTCAATGAGTCAAAGAATCAAGTTATAGGATATCAATGGAGAAGGTTCGATAACATTATAGTTTATCCATGATTACTTCCACTCTTGAAATTTCTTTGACTCTTTCAATTATTAATAATTTGTAGCTATAATCTGCCAAATATCATTGAGATATTCGCCGAACCAGCTAGTGGCAGGATCCAGCCGACAAAAGTGCAATCGTTCCGTATAACAATTATTTCTCGTTCTCATCCATCTAAAATAACTGCCAATTTATGCTGTGAATTCTTAGACCTCAGTGCACAAAGTGCATATACGAAAAGTATTATTGAGTACGATTCCCTTTGCACGGAATTAGCAGGTCAGTTTGTTATAACGGAAGAGGGAATGACAGAACCGGTAAGCAAAACCGATTCAAATGCATGAGTTGGAGAGTTTCTAATGTTTTCGATTGTTCAGTTTCATTGAAGTACAAATTGTATGTTTGTAATAAGAAACCTCGGCTGAAACGATTAGAGAAACCAAAACCTTTCACTAAGTCACTGTCAATAAGTCTGCATATCTATGGCTTATTGGATGCTGACTTGAAGGCTACATTGAACGATCAGTTGAAGAGCACACCACCTGCAGTCTTGAGAACTCGAAGAAATGACAGCTACGATAACATTGACAAGAAACTAATTGATATCACTACACTGATCTTGGAAGGAATGATTTGGTAATTAAGATATAGGAATCTCGATAAAAAAGAACCTATTACCACACAGCAGACTTATGGTTTCAATTCTCTAGGGAGGTTCTCAACAGTAATATGTTCGTGCACACTTTAAAAGAATCTCTCACAAGGATACCAGACGTGAAATACGGCCAGTACAAAATATCCCCAACAAAGAGATGGACGCTAGAAAATAAATCATACGACATACCCCCTATGCAGTTTCTTGCATCTATTTTTGAGCAGGTAAGTTACTCTGGACGAACGATCTCTTCAGCATTCCTAACGTTCGATATTACTCACAGATAATTTTCGGAATAATACACGAAGAATTCGGATTGAGTCTGAATCATTTCAAAGAGCCTGCAGACATCAGACAATTCTGCTACCAAAAAAGAGAGCCACGATCACATATGCGGAATACGATGTGCGAATCAGAATCGCAGGGTAAGCTCGAAAAGACATACATTCTTCCCACATGTCTCAAATGTCATTTTCAACAGGGTCACTCGATCAGTTCCAGAGTGATGATATAGTCAGGGTGGGTCCCAATAAGTCTCATCATGAATCTCAAGTTAAATTCAATGTTGAGGCTGATGATTCATCCGATGAATCGCGCAATTGATTAATTAACATGGTTGTTGAAGGATTATTTTCGCCCTTTTGATGAAAAATAATTTATTCTTACTGAGAGAATAGTACAAATGCTTATTGTTTCTGCTCATATGGATCTGGAATGCGCCGAAACACTGCTGGAAATTTATCGCCCTTGTTTCTCGTCACCTTTTGACCTTCTTCTGTGCTTTCGTAAAGCTTTGCCACAATCGGATCTGAGTTCTGGAATTTTTGAAATCGAATTTAAATTCTTATCAATCAAAATGTGTCAAAAATATGAGACTCACGATTTCATTGTCTGAGATTCTCTCGAATAATGGGTGTTCAGTGAAATGCTGCACCATCCATTCGTGCAGATCTCTGACGTCAGTCATTGTGTAAACAATCGCCTATGTCAAGTAGGTATATGTATATCAATGATCGGAAAAATATTGTTTACAATAACGACAGCAGCATGGGTAATGTACGAACCCCTTCAGCTAGCACATAGGCATATTCGGCAAGAAGTGATTTATTAATGATGCGCCACTTATGTTTTGCCTTCTTGAAATGGGGATCCGGATAAAGAAAGAACATCTTTTTCAACTGTAATGTTCAGGGGAGATAAGTTGATTGACAATGAATAATATTAAAATAATCTCAAGTCACTACCTGTCCTTTTTGGAAGTAATTGGGAAGATATTTCATGGCATTGGACCTCAAGCATGCAATGTTTTGGTATTGACCAGGATGCTGAAGTCGTAGAGCAGCTATGCGGTCTGTCACATAATCAGAAACTTTCACTCTGATCTCCATTCCAAGAATTAAATTTTCCGGAAACATGGTTGAGAGTGTGACTATAATCAAAGTAAGATTTATGAAAAAAAAATTAGCGACAGATCATAAAATTTCAATTCATCATATAGCACTGATCCATACCGAGTAGTCCGCCATACCCACACCCAATGTCTGCAAATTCCACCTGGTCAGGCAACGCCGCCTCATTGTTGTCATTTATACTTTGGAAATGTTCAGGGTATAGCTCATTCCAATTCATAGAACTTGGAGTCCTTGGACTGCAAAGTAATAGTGAGGTCAAGAGGCGGAATTTACATGAAGTAATTTTTGGTTCTTGGTGGCACATGCTTATACATGGTATATATAACCTGACTTACTAATCTATGCAGTGATCTGCGATAGGATTAGAGTGAGCCCGTTGCCGATAGTATTTCTTCTGCGGTAGCGCTACGGCAGTCATGATTTTCTACGATATTCAAACAATATATCTAGAACAGAAGCATCATCAACATCCATTTATCCTAACAAACTGATCTGGTGTTGACATTTCGCTTGATCGCACGCTGCCGATGCAATCCACTGCATGCGAAACCAAAGTGAAGTTGGCTGTTTATCGCGCACGTGCGCGATGAACAGCTGACGCATTGCTTTCACTCGCCGTCTGGCGGTCAAAGAAGTAGTTTGCCGTTGAAAAAAGAATCGTAAAGATCAACGGTAAAGATTCGTAAGGATGTGCTGTAGTAGCGTCCCGAGTAAAAATTTCGTAAAAATTTGAATGAAAATAGTATCTTGACTCGAGAGGAATGTGCGCGGAGGTGACGCGTGTCAATGTTTTATATGAAGAATTTTCATTCGGTGTCTGGTGTTCAGTTTCTGGAATCACCGAGGGATTGCTTTGTTGTTTAGGTGAGGTTACAATGTTCCTACTTTTCCGTTGATCTTTGTGTTTTTCCCAGTCATGTTTTCATCTTTCGATACTTGCACGATAATTAATGAAATCGGTCGAAGGCAAGCATTTCAGCCAACAATAGTTATTAAAGAGAATCTTCGGGTCGATTCGATCAAAACGACGCTAGAAACGCTGTTGGGACAATGTCAGTTGATGTAACGGGATTATGTTAACCTTGATCCAGTTGTGACGTTGCGATACAAGAAACTACAATGCCGGAAGCGCGGTCATTCATTGTGTCCTTCCTCTTCCACCATGCACCTGGCACCCCTTGGAGAATCACCTGATTCAAACTCCATGGTTTAGAAGCGTTTCCGAATCCTACTGCCCAAAGTTTATCGGACGATGTACAAATTATTTATTTATCCCACGACCCCTGTACTTTGTTCATCCGACAATCACTCGTCGATATCCACCTGACATTGCGATGTTAGATCAATTTACTTGCTAAAGAAATCACGAGAGTTTTTCAGTATCCAGCTATCCATTCAGATTCTGGAGCATTCAATTAATTTCAACCTGATTACAGGTCTCGATTGAAATCCGTGAATCCGTGGTAGGAAAAACAACCCCATGACGGTAACCGCAGGATCCCGAGAATTTCGCTGAGGGTGCCACGTTTTCTACGTTCGCCTGGTAAGATCTCACAGATTCCTAATTAGAAAGCTCCTAGTTTTTTTTTTTTGTTCTTTTTCTGTATTTCCTCGCATCTGGAATACAAATTATCATATCTTTAATTCAATTTACGAGCGTCGAGCTACCGTATAGCTCACGTAGGGAACCAGCAAATATTCCTTCGTTGTTATCGTGGATGGACACGAGACTTCTAGGAGAAATATGGACAACATGTGTCTTGGCACGGAGGCGCGTCCCAACCCCCAGTTTTCGGTCCATTGAGAAGTCGCTTCTTTGATGCATCGGGTACCTGAGGCCCTGAGCTAAATCCGGCGCCAAGCTGTCGTCACTTTATGCTACAGCGTCGTACTGACCCCCCTCCCCGCCGACCGTGTGTCCAGTCAGAGGCCTCTTACCTTTCGAACATAAACAAAAACAATTATCGGGTGCGTAGGTAGAGAGGTAGAGGTATGACGTAGTGGGCGAATAATAGAAAAAGGGGCGGAATTTTGTCGTCGACAAAGGTTCGTCGGCTTTCGACCACCAAGGGCTATTCCGTCCCGAACGCCGCACAAGTTTCACGCGAATCGCAACGAGTCTAATGTCTGTGTTTTTAAATGATTTTGAACCTGGAAGTGATCGGCGAAACGCATGCCGTTTGATTTAGCGATTTAGGATTGTGATCCGCGATAATCTGTCTCTACTGTCTCTGTCCGATTTGGTCAACGATCAACAAGATGCAATCTTGGCTGTCCGAAACTAGAACTTGGCTTTTCGAGTCTGATGCAAATTCGGTAATGTAATGCGTTCAACTTATTCACGTTAACATGTGTATGAAAAAAGACCGAGTGAGTGGCGATGAGTGTGCATGAAGAGTAGCTGGGTATTAATTCGAGGTCGAGAAAAAATGGGGCAAACTTTGTGGCGAGAAGCCCCGACAAAGGACAAATGTGTATCGTCACGTGTTGGTCGAATTTTTCTTCCGCTTTACGGACGCACGGGGTCAAACAAATGTTTATGGACACATGTATCTAAGTCGAATCGACGATCAACGTCCTTCGTAAAATGTGCGACCCACGGTTCATCGTCCCCCAATGTTTACACCGCTCTGTGCAGGCGACTACGAATAATATTCGAGTCGAATGCCGTTTCGTAACGGATATGAGATTATCGACGCTACGAAGACCACAATTATTTCGCAGTCGTACATCCAAGCTCTCCTTGAACGACTGTTTGAGTAAATAACCGAGGACGACGGGCGCCTCTGAAACATCAGCTATACGATTGCTCATCGCTAACAGCCCCGCTTTCGTGATATCTTTACAAATATGAAATAAAAAAAAGCAAACACGCCAAGATTTCTCTGGTTCTGAGTCACGCGTCACGTTGGAATCAGCCGTGAAAAAAAAACAACACACCAATGCACGCGTCTACAATTGTGTCTGAAAATCGATCGGAAACATCGCATTCCCGCGATGTGTAAACTACGGAGTAACTTTCGGTCTATCCACGGGGGGGGTGTCCGCTGTGGGCTACCGTGAGTGTGGACATAGGACACCTGCATGTGCGTTCGATGACGTGTAGAGAAAAACGATCTCATTGGCCAGCTGCGGGTCCGTTACGTCAGAACCACGTGGCTCCCACCTCTCGTCCTCGTGGCGTTCCCGTATCCCTGGGAACCGCGAGATTTCTTCCAGATTTTCTGGCGGTTGTATAAATTTTTTTTTTTTTTCACTCGAGCTACCGGTCCGGGAGGTCCGAGGTCAGGAGGTTTCGTACGATCGGCCCGAATAACGCGTAATCTACAGTGCCGCGCGAGTAGCGGTCCGTCGCGCTCGACGATATGCTCTTCGTGCTCCAGGTGAGCGTGTCCGGGTTGCCCCGTTCCCCGTTCCCCGTTCCCCTTACTCGATGTTCCATACTCGGCGTACCGCGATGTATAAGCAGTACGGAGGCCTCCGTCGCGTGTATCGAATATCGTAAATCGTGCGTGGAACGTCTCCGTTTCTTCTTTGCATTGCTTTGTACGTACCACAGTCTCCTGCGGTCGCGCGCGGCTGAGAGTGCGAATTATCGCGATTTTAATCACCGGCCGTACAACACTATCCGCCTACGTTAAAAAACTTCCGAATCCGCGCCGCGGTCCCGTTGAGCTGTTAGTTTTGATTGCGGTGTATCGAACGCCTATCGATTGCCCGGTGTGTCGTACGAATCGAGCGACGAATAAATATCACCTATACGGTTATTTTCACGCTCTGAATCGTTTCCGACCATTTTATCTGCACGGCTCGGATTAAAATACGTTGAAATTTTTTTCACCCGAATAGAACAGCGGCTGTGTAGGCACCTGAGTCCGTTACCCTTCGTCATCGGTATTTTCTCAGTGCGTTACGCAAGTTCCATTGTGTTTCGCTGAACCGGTGCCGCCGGTATATCGTACTGACACACTTTCTCGCGCTAACGTGAGACTCACTCGCGATTTTCAATACAGAACTCCGACTGGATTTGTGTGCGCATGGCTTGATTCATAATGCCGATTGTCAACCCGATCGATCGATATCCATATTCCTTGTTTTCCGTTTCAATCGCCCACTAATATAGCACAAAGTAGTCGAACGCATGGGTGCTGCAGCGATGGAATATAATTACACGCGGGTGTAACCGCAAGTCGAATAGACCGGATTCGACCTTGTCCTTGGCGATTCAACGCCGTAGATCCTATGTTTTTTTTTACCGCTCGGTACTTCGCAAGAGTGATCACACGGGAGTAGTTGGGTTTAATTTAATGCTTGCGAATGTGTACATGGTACCGGGAATCGTTAGCGAGTTATTCCGTTGATTAACGTACTCGATCTGGTGTTATAATTTGATCGCTTGGCAGAATGACAAATTGCTTTTGCAGGTTCGTTTGAATTTATTACACGCTTGGCTTATAATGATACTCAAAATTTGAAACAACAAAATTACGACGACGGTGACGATAAGACAAAGTACACTTGGCTGATCACCTTTCTTTCGAGTCACGCCTATTATACGTGTCAAATGGATTTAATTAATTTTAAATAAGTATAAACTGCTGTTATATATCGTTGTACTTTGACAGCGGATCGCCAAGGACTTTAGAAATCGCCGGGGTGTAGGCTTCATTATCCCCTTTGAATTGAGGGATTCGTTATAATGACTTCTGCGAATTCCAAGGAATCCTCTTGCAATTTAACGTACCGTAGCTTCAGCTTGGCTTGCGCATTGTGAAAAGTGAAAAAAAAAAAAAGAAACAGGGACGTGTAAAACTATACGATATCGTCTACTCGTGTGCGACGATGTCAAAATATACTGTACGTAGGATAAAAAAACATCGTATCTCTCGCACTCACACCAAGCGGTTTTATCATCTGGGACACTGCTTTCTTCCTCCCACCAATTTCGCTCCCATTGTTCTCTCATCTCTCTTTATCTCTCGCGCTTTTCGCCAGTAGATATATCCTAATTATATATCCGTGCATCGCTCTAACAAAGAAGTGCCGAATAATGTACCGGCGCCAATCGTCAAAACGACATTGCGGCCTGGTAAGGAGTGCCCGCGCGCGCGACTCCGCGTTTCACGATTACGAAAAATTCCAGATAAACATTGCTCGGGATCGCGTCGCTCGTGCAAAAGATCGGATTTTCAAAAGTTGATAGACATCGTTAACGTGAAGTGCGGTGGTGCGGACTGACGATCGACGAACAGCAGCTATTTTCATATTAATCGCGCGACGCCCACCGGGTCTCGCGGGCAGATTCGGTTTTTTACAACCCGTTGCGAAACAGTGCGGGCAGTGATTCACCTGTGACGATATTTTGCTCGGCTACGCGATGTCGCATCTTCAGGCGAAAAATCCGCCCCATACGAAGGGATACAAACAGGTAGAGATTCAGGCGGAACATCGACGCCGACAATTCGCAACACTCCACTCGATGAAGGGACGCTCCCAAGCGATCGTACATCGCATCAACGAGGTACACCATTATTACCTTCTATTCTCTTTCGATCTTTATTTCAATCGCTGTGGCAACACACGTTGAAGTCATACGGCGCTCTCTGCTCGAAGGTTGCAGTACGCCCGTTAATCGTAGCTTATCAATGACCTTACCGATCTTCACGTAGCTCGTGTGTAACTGTGTCACGAACAAACTCGTCCAGGTTCAAATAACTGTTCAGCGTTGTTTTCAGGAATCAGCCCCCTGATTTTCAGACATTTTTGGCACCTGATTATCCATTCAATCGGGAGATCTTTGAATCAGACTTTTGGAGTGAGTCGAAAAATGTGGTTCGTTGTGACGAATCGCTGCTGATTCGTACAAGAGACTCCGACGGTATAGGACGGCTATACATTTGTACGTTAACGCTTCATGATTCAACGATAGTTTGAAAACACGAAGTCTCGCGTTATTCGGAGCCAAGAATCGTCGCGTGGGTGCAGGTGCCTATTTGCAATCACTATTATTTCTATGTATACAACGAAACATCGTAACGTAGTGGATATATCGTAGCGTACGCGTTGTCTGGTGTCAAAAATAGCCCCTTTGGAAGATCATATTTGTGGAGAGTACAGGAAAAAAAAAAAAAACACGAATTGTATTGTTAGAACGATGTTTCCTCCGTACGCCCCGGTTTCATTCAACGTGGAATTCAATGCGTTGAGCTTCTTTTCTGAATCTGCGCGTCTGAGAACTTCAACGCACATCACACCGGCTACAACCGATCGGTTGACAGTGATTGATCAGTTGTGCGATTTTTGAAGCGATATTCCGACTCCAGATATAATTCAATTATAACGATAAGATAATTACAAGTTATTGTCGAGCGTTTCTTGCATTATGCTGCAGAGTCACAATGTTACGCACGTATTGTAATTATCTGAGTCGATGAAATTTCCATCCTATCGACATTACTGCACGTCGCAGTTCTACCCCGGGATTTATCTCGATGCAAATAGCAACAAAAAAAAATGACGCAATTATTTTGCGACGCTGTGTGCAGTTGCACTCCAGTTTCGCGAAGAATGAGAAGAAGAAAGAAATGTTAACAACATCTCAGCCGCCGATTATTACACTCGTGATACCGCGCCGTGCCCGTCTTCTCATGCTCGGGAGACGAACAGCCAACAGTCGACCTCGATTGGTCATCTCCGATCTTACCGAATCTCAATATTACACATACCTTGGTATAGAGTTGTCGAGTGCACTTCCGCAGGTGCATGGAAGAGAAAAAAATTTCTTAACGACGGATTATCACGTGTTATCGGTAATCGGAACTCGCTCGATAGTGATAGGAGGAGTGTATCAATAAGTTGCATTTTCCTCGGTGCATCGGCTCAAGACTTTGTTGGCCGTCAGTCAGCTCCGGTTCGATGGACAATACGAAGATCGTGCAACTGACGTAGCTCCGAACAAATTTTAAAAAGTTCTCCGTCCGTTATTTGAATATAATAATTAATTACCCGATTCGACTATCGTATACACTCGTATACCCAAAAATTGTTCGAAATAAGTGCACGTCGATTGAAATATGTGCGATCGAAGATTAATCGGTGCAGTTTATACCGGCGCTTCTTATCGAGGGGACGTCGATCGTCAAGTTATATAATTCCACGATCCGTCGGAATTTTCCTTGAAAATAATCGACTCTGTTATTATAAAATACCAGATTATGCGTTTACGTTCTACAATCGGTGCGGTTTGAGAAAAATAAAGTAAAAGCGCTAGGCGTTTACATGTTCGGAGAAAAATGGGAGAGCCTAGTGCCATTCGCGGTAAGCCTGGGGGAGAGAACGAGTGATCGAACGTTGGATAGAACAAATCACCGCAGGGAGAACAGCTGACAGAGTATAAACCGAGCGTACGTAATGCAGTGGAAATAATTCCTCATGAGTGTCGAAGAGACTACGGCGCTCTTGCCCCGTTCGCAAATTAACGGGGTGAGATATTACGGGGTAAAAAGAGGCGCCTCCACCGCACCGGAAGAAACCGGATCGTCCGAATCATCCCTACTCTTTTATCCGGGACGTTTTTACGGCGCTATTTTCACCTACCATCGCGCCCTTCGCACCGCCGATTGCGCGCACACCCAGGTACCAGATAATTGTTACGTTCGCTTTGTACAATTTTTGATATTTGTTCACGTGTTTTCGATTTTGCGATTATCGCAGATCGCGGATTGACAGTGGAGGGTAACGATCGGCAATCGTTGTCGAACGTAAACCGAGGATCACCTACTCTCGGAATTGTGAAGATGCCGCCACAGGCCGTTGTCTCGAACTGTTGATTAAATCGCTTCGAAAAAATAAATGACGAAGGACGTGAGATAATGATACGACGCGCTACTCGATCAAGAGCACCGCTTCCTTACGACGCCGACTCGTCGCGATTGTATAACATGTAACTACATACATACAGTATAACAGACATGACGTTCTCCCGGGTCTCAATTATTCGAACAATTATATGATGCAACTCCGAACAGATGCAACGTGCGCGACTAGAGGCGTCGAACTTTCAACTCGACGCTCTCACGATAATACGTTATGTTACGCTCCTCCGAACCGTTCGTCGTTTCCATTTCAGACGAGATCGTCAAGGTCGAAAAATTTTCCTATTCCGTCTATGCGGCGATTTCGACGAGGGATACCCGGCCGAAAACTATGCCGCGTGGGGAGAAGGAATTATCGGCTCATCGTTCTGATAAGACTACTTTATCAGAATCTTGCGACGAGTTATTTCAGAGATCGTTTCCTGTCGGCTGTTACAGTAGGTGACGTTGAAAAAGTTCGCGTTCGCGATAATCTCTACAGTTTCCGGAAATCCGTTGCATCCTGATCGAAAAATATATCATTCGTCGAAAACTTAGCGTTTCTTCTACGGGCTGATCTCTTCCAAAAGGAACCACCACCATTCCGGGGCGATTCGTCTGCGCACGAGGTATACCCGACGTTTTATCAATTTTAATCTACTTCTCATCGCGATGTGGCCAAACTAATTTCGCCCCGATTATCTGATATCAATTTCATCCCGCTATTTGCCCAGAGGTTTTGGGATGTTGATACATGGGAGCGCCGGCACCATTGTGTACCGTTCGTATATCACCTATGCTCGCGGTACACATGATTACGTCTGATATTTTTGCGGAAAACTTTTGTGAACCTCCCGCTCTACCTATATGAACAATTCTCATCAAACATAGTCGCTGTACAACCGTATAATATACGATAAACCTAGTGCTAATTTCAATGAGAATAATTATCAATGTGTATACGCGTTTGTTGACTTGATTAATATCCAGTTTATTCCGATGGCGAATCAACACCGACCGTCTAGAAAACTTATTTGCGAACTGCAGTCGGAAAGTGAACGAGATTTATATTTGTTTGGATGTCTACGTGTGATCAGGTGGGAAAAATGGATTTCGAGTTTGATTGACTTTTTTCCGTCGATCACAACCGGATACTCCGTCGAGTCGATCGCTCAATTGTCGCACATTAGCGAAATTGGATGTACACGGTTCGAGTTTCGGTAGGCACGGTGCGTAATTCCTAAGAAAACTTTGGAGGATCGATTTTCCGATGCCAAAAAAAAAAAAAAAAAGAGATATTCATCTTGAGTACGGTTTGTTGTTACGTTAGTTTTTTTTTTATTTATCAATTTTTGTCTTTTTTATCTATCGCCAGTCGGTATAACGCGCCTTATTACGGATCTGGAGATAACACTGTTTACGTGCATACCGGGTGATCTGACGGAAAACTACTCGCGTAATAAACATTGGACAAATACGCGCGTGTTCATTACTTTGAATCTTTTTATTTGGCGCTCGCGCCGACGGTTTTACGACGCCAAACAGATTTATTGCAAGGCGAATCCATCGACCTTTCGATCCGTCGTACCGATCGTGAGAACGAACTCACTCCTCTTCGCTCGCGTACTTCGCGGATGCGCGTCAAACGAAAAATTAAACGAGAGTGTTCGCGTTCGCGTTGGTAGAATATATTTCGTAACGGTCACCCGGTACATGGGCATATATCGCGGTGGCACGCTTGCATCGTTCATAGTTCGCTCGTCTTTCCCGGTGAACTCGCGCTCGCGACTCGATCATCATCCGTGTCCCCTCGTCGCGTCGTCTTTTACCCCGATCGTACGAAGGGAATGCTGCTGCCCTGTGCAGATTAATCGCGCCTCTTTTCTCCACCGCACGTTTTATTTGCCACGTGAATTTCATCCGCTTCCTCCGGAAGATAATCTTCGTCCTCCCGTCTGTCATCTCGCGTCCGGTAAACCGTTCTCCCGTACCGTGTGATATTTCGAAGGTGAAACCGACCCGCTTGCGAAGGGTCATCGCGATCCGTAGTCCCTTACGGTCGAATCGGTTCGCGCGAGGAAATAAAACTTCGGAAATCGCTGCGCCGACATTTTTAAAATGGAAAGAATGCTGAGGCTCACCGCTCTGCCAAAGGTACGAGGATTTGATGATGGGATTGATGTAGAGAAAAGTTTGTATTTGTTGTATCTTTGATTGATTTTGTCTTCCGTTTCCGTTACACGTTCTCTCACACCCCTGCCGTATATATATGCATGTACAAAGCGGGAAGGAAGACACGCGCGTGGCCAAGACTTGTTTTTAGCACGCAGTTTGCGACCCGCTATACTCTGTACGTGTACTGGCGAATATCTCGCGCTTGGTCTTGAAACTCGTCGCGATCTTGCGACACGAAAAGCTCGAGGCCAACGCGAGATCAAGTGATCGCAGCCGGATCGAACTATACAATCAGCTGTTACGCTCCTCCTTGTACTTTATTACTCGTTACCGCGAGACCGACTTCGTTGTTGTACATAGCGCGTAAAATGCGGTAGCTGATGTGTGCGGCGCGCCGCATTCGACGGAACGAAACGCCTTTGATTTCGGCGTCACTACCGTGTCGATGGCGTGGAATAATTCCAGCCTGAGCCCCGCCGATGAATCTATAATGGTATTTTCTTGTAGCGAGCACGCGCTGCATTTATCGTTGACTCTGGGATCGACGGGGATTCGCGTGATTCGTTCGCTCGCTGGTAATTCCGTCCATTATGGTCAATTGTGTATCGAAAGCGAAACGGTACGGTCGTTGGTATCGCCTTTAGGCGCGGAAGTTGACAAGAGATACGCGTGGAGGGATGGTGAATTTTATCGGATCCGGTCCACGCCGCGATCCCTTAATGGGCGCGAAATGAGATCGGTGACTTTCGACGGGATTCTGTACGTACCACCTGCGTCCCTTGGTATCGTTGACCGAGATGACGGCGGTGATCGTGTCGGGCTACCCCGACTCGACGACCATAAGAATCTCCTCGGTCATCTCATTTTTCGTACGCGGGCGCGGATTGAAACAGGTAACGAGAATGGAATGAAAATAATTTTTTATTTTTTTTTTTCTAAACTAACTCGAGTAGGTAATAAAACGCAATTGATTATCAGGGACGATCGACGATTCGCGGAAACCTGCTCTCAAAGTTATCGCGATCTTTGAAGATCTCAACGGCGGGTTACGATGCGCGTATACATATATGTATATATAATCGGTGTTTTTGTTCTCACGATCACGGATATCGCAGCTCTTCCGTATAGAGTGCAGCCGATCGGACTTATTTCTCCAGTAAACATTCGGTCGCACCTAAGTGCAGTCGCGCGCGATTATACGATTACCGTTCGTCTCCGAAAACGATATCGGAAATTCTCGAGAAACCATGGAGAGGGTTAGAAAAATGTCGGAAGCTGCGATCCGTCGATGGAAATCGTCGAACGAGCTGGTAAGACTTGCGGATAACGAGGTTGTTTACGCTGGAACAATCGATTGGGGGATAACTGAACGGTCATTGGAAAATATCGATGGTAATCAACCGTCGTGCGAAACAGAAAATATTCGTATTAGGTGCTCGCGATGTAATAGGTATTATAGTTGTAAAATATAAGCTCACGATCAAGATTAGAGATACGGTTCAGCGATTATTACATCGCGTGTTAAAATTATTATTTTTAATTGAGCGGATGACGCGTGTCTATAAATAATTGGATGAAGCTAATTATTATCGACTATACGCTGCAGGACATCAGAGTCGACGTCGACTGTAAGTGTACCAAGAAATGAAACAACGATCACCACCTGCTGTTAATTCTTCACGAATTATTAAACGCTCGTCGAGTCGAAATTGTTCTAATCCCGAATGAGAAGATGTACATCGCGTAACACAATCTACGAGCGATTAACGTACATACCATTGCACCTGTGAGCTGAAAAATATGGAAATTGAGTTGCAGAATCCACCCACCTGTTGCTTCGAGTTTAACGTCTCTTTTCCGACCTCCGGCATTACTGGCGTCTGTCAGCAGCGAAAAACAAAACTATCCAAGAAGACGTTGAACGTAAGACTATCCGTCGAACGACATGCAGGAGATGCGGTGCGTTACCGCCGCACCTGTCCATCCGAAGATCCTCAACAACGAAAAATTACCCGAGGTGCACGAAGATCGTCCCTCCGTAAGCGATGGTACCAACGAGTCGCCGATTTCCGCTGTCAAAACCCCGACATCCGATTCCCCGAGGATCGAATCTCGCTGTCCCTCGATGCGAAAGGGGAGCATAACGGAATTAGCGATTCGATCGAGCGTGACGCCCAGTCTGGCCGGTGCCCTGAACACTATATCCCAGCCCCTTCTGCCCACCTGCCCCTCCGAGACGACCTTCCCCTTCGGGAATAATTCGAACAGCGCAGCCTACGCGCCGCGCGATTCCTCGAATCGCTCCAGCCTGACGAACATCAGCGAAGGGGAGGCGATCCTCGTCGCTTCGGCCCGATCGAGAAGAAAACGCATGTCGTTTCTTCATCTCCATCTACCCGAGCCACCGGGGTGGACGACGAGCGCGGGCGGCGACCAGCAGCACCCCCATCATCATCATCATCACACCTTCGGGTCGCATCTGTCGCACATTCACGTGCCAACGCTGACCTTCACCGCACCTGCCTCCGATGGAACCGGTCGAAAGTTCAGTTTCGGCATCCGACGACACTCCCACACGGTCAGTCAACGCACAGACGACGATCACCCCGCAGATTCGCTACTCCTCGCTGCTCCCCGTCCTCGCTCCTCCCCCGCGGGGTCATCGCACCCCCCGCCGCCCCCTCCCACGAGACTCGGGCGAAACCGATCCGATCTTCCCGACCGTGCGACAAACCGGTTGCCCTTCTCGAGGTGATCCTGAGGGTTATCGGATTCGAGCCGCGAACCCCGTCAGGTACGTTGTGTGCAGCAGTAACAAAAATCTCTACTAATGCCTCCGCAGCCGCTAACTAAGGAATGAACCAACCTTTGTTTTCACCATCGACGCCCGTTCACCGATCTCATCGAGGAACGCGAGGAGCACGAGCCCCAGCGATCTGCATCCGTCCAGGTATACCCGTTATACCCCTGTCGCGAGAAGAAAATACGAGAGCTTTCGGAGACGCGCACCGCGCATCGCACGGAAACTAATTTTCCAACCGATTTCCCTAATGCGCGTAAATACCTGTGCGTCAGATGTGTATTATACAGGTCAGCGTACGCTCCGGGCGTCCGATCACCGCGGGGTTGAATTTCTGGTCAGTTTTGGGCCGGCCGATTATCGCCTCACAATCAGCCGAAAGATGCCCCGCGGTAACGGTCGTCGGTGAATCCCGTATCTACCCCCACCGGTGAAATTTTTTGGGGAAAGTTCGGTAAACGACGTCGTTCCCCAGTCGAGGAATACACACTGCGTTTCGAGACCCGGAGCGGGTGGTAGTTGATGTTCGGAAGAGGTGGAGCGATAATAATCGCGAGCTTGTTTGACCGCATCGTTCCGGCGCCACGCACATACATATATATATATATATATATACACATATATATACACCTGCAGTATCTTTATTGTACTCCTGTATAAAAACGGAGGGCAGAAACCTCCCCGGTCTCCAGTTTCATCTCGTCGTTCCGCCGGAACGACGTTAGTGTTTCTGTTCGAGCGTTGAGTCGCTGCGTTAAATTCAGTTCGTTAAGATCCGGATCCGGATCGAATTCGGGGCGAGATGCAGCTACCCATCATCAACTGGTTCAACTCGATGGCTTCGACCTACAGTCTAAATGCATCAATTGGCGTACGTAGTATTCATGCCACCTGTTGCACGGTGTCATTGCGTAGGTCAGCAACCGAATATTGTCGCGTCGTGTTTCGGTTGCCGTCCTAATTTTCGTTTGACGAAATACGCGCGGCTCGTACGTCGCGATATTTAAATTTCACACGGTTATCACCGATAATTTTTTTCGAATGAATAAAAGCGAAAAAAAGTCGGAAACGTCAGGACTGGAACGGCCGCCCGATTATCGTGGGGATTATCTCGCGCTTAATTCACGGTGAGCCCGACTTGTGAGCAAGTTATTTTTCTACTCTTAATTTGAGCTGATCGTATTAACGTGATGTGTGATTATTATTCAGTTGAAAAATTGTGTGGATTTTTGCTTCTAACCGAATGACGAAGATACCTCTTCGCAACACCCCTTGTGGAATCAGCTGAAATATAAATGCCATAACATTCCGTCGCCTACGTACATACATCTTTGAAATAATATTTCGCGTTGTTTGCGTTCCAATCGCCACCTACGAGTTATCGGAAAATTGTGCTATCAGATTTTCTTTCTATTTCCAGACACTCCACCGTACGGACTCGATGGTTTCCCTATGCTACCGATCCCTCGTCAACTTCGTAACTGACGACAATCTCATCGGCCTGCAGAATTTTCTTGAGAATAAACGCGTCCAAGTCGACGATCGCGACGAAGTGAGTTTTTTCCGTATACACCTCGTATACGAGGAATGAACAAATAATTGAGGAATGCATCGCTATAGGCGTGTGCAGATCGAAACACATTGCGATAACATTTCTTCGATATTCTCAACAGAATGGTAGCACAGCACTTATCCATTCAGCATCCAAAGGAAAGATACATTTCGTCCGCGAATTGGTCAACCATGGAGCCGATGTCAATGCCGAAGATGGGGTAGGCCTTTTCGCGAATGATTCATTCGAAATAAGTCGAATAGTTTATCATAAATTCTTATCTTTCTGCGTTAATTCAGGACAACTGGACATCCCTGTTGTGCGCAGCCAAAGAAGGACACACGGATATATGCTTGGAATTACTGGAGCACGGCGCTGATTTGGAGCACCGTGATATGGTGAGTTTTTTGGAATCTTAAAAGAAGTGTTCGTTCTTTTATTATCGTCAATAGAATAGCGGTAGTTAAAATATTCACATTCAATTTCCAACGAAACAGGGAGGATGGACACCCTTGATGTGGGCGACGTATAAAGGCAGATCTGAAACGGTATCATTGCTCTTATCGCGTGGAGCAGATGTTAACGCTCAGGGCAACTATCACATATCTTCTCTCCTGTGGGCGGCGGGACGAGGGTATGCGGACATAGTCAAAGATCTGATATCTCACGGCGCTAAAGTCAACGTGGGGGACAAGGTATGGTCGAAATTCTCCTGTGCGTCTCTAGTTTTTTTCTTGGCCATTTGATTTGATCCAACGTTACCAAATTTCCAGTATGGGACTTCTGCGTTGGTTTGGTCTTGTCGCAAGGGAAACATAGAAATTGTCGACGCGTTATTGAAAGCCGGTGCCAATGTCGATACTGCTGGCATGGTGAGTCCATCGAATCTGCTAAGCCGACGGAGTATCACCTAATTTTCGAATTGAAATACGGATTTCTTTCAGTATTCGTGGACCGCTCTCCTCGTCGCAACTCTGGGAAATCACGTTGATGTGGTGACTCTCTTGTTGGAATACAAACCGAACGTCAATGCCTTGGATAAAGACGGATGTACCGCTCTAGCGATAGCTTGCAGAGAAGGACATCACGAAATAGTTAATGCACTTGTCAATGCTGGGGCATATATTAATATACAAGACAGGGTTGGTGATACCAATTTGATTCATGCCGTGAAAGGAGGTCATCGAGGAGTCGTCGAATCTCTAATTAAAAAATACGCCGACGTGGATATCGCTGGGAAGGTACATATGTCACACGTTATTTTCTAAACATGGAAATTCATTTGCTAACTGATTCGTGGTTTATTTCAGGACAAAAAAACCGCTATTTATATAGCTGTAGAGAAAGGAAATGTCGCTATGGTGCGATTATTGCTAAACGCAAATCCAGATTTAGAAATCGCAACCAAGGATGGTGACACGCCTCTACTTAGGGCTGTAAGATCACGCAACTCGGAAATAGTTCAATTACTCCTAGACAAAAAAGCCAAGGTTTCTGCCACCGACAAGAAAGGAGACACTGTGCTGCATGTGGCTATGCGAGCCAGATCTAAGGCCATCGTGGAGATATTACTCAGAAATCCAAAAAATAGCCAGCTGCTCTATCGGCCGAATCGGCAGGGAGAAACTCCCTACAACATAGACATGAACCACCCGAAGACGATTTTAGGGCAAATATTTGGGGCTAGACGATTGAATACAAATGAGGACAATGAGAACATGCTGGGATATGATCTCTACAGTAGTGCCCTGGCAGATATCCTTAGCGAACCTTCGCTGTCCACACCAATAACGGTTGGCCTTTATGCAAAATGGGGTTCTGGGAAATCATTTCTGCTGAACAAGCTCAGAGAGGAGATGAAAAATTTTGCAAGACAGTGGATGGATCCAGTTTTTCAGTTTTCATCCCTGCTATTTATAGTCGTTGTGCATGTTTCCCTGCTAGTCGGGGTGATCGTCGGTCTAGCTGTTCAATCATGGATCATCGGACTCAGCGTTGGAGTCAGCCTTGTCGTATTCAGCTACGTTTTTCTAGTGCTTGTTTGGTATGCTAATCAAAGATATGATTGGTACTGGCCGTACAATTTCAACGTAGCTCTTACTAAAAAATTAAACGACCTGCGGCTCCTGCTTCAAGTTATGTTCTGTCATCCTCCCGGTGCTCAAGTCGGCGATTCGCCAACAGCTCAACCAACCAAATTTTATTTTACCGATCAAACGCGTGTTGGTACAACTTCGGCAGGAGAGAATGCAGTGGTGCAAATGGTTGGATCCTTATACGACTCCATTGAGAGTGATTATGGATCTCTCGCCACCAGACTGTACAGAGCATTCAGACCAAAAATGGCGAAGTCTACATCCTCTTGGAAGTGGAGACGAGTTTGCTGCTTGCCATATATTGTGATATTTGAAATTTGCTTTGGTGCTTTTTTGTTGGGCATTTCAATACTCACCATCTATCTCATCGGTGTCACCAGCAGTGTGTTAGTAACAATGACAAATTGCGAATTAATTCTTTTGCACGTAACTAGTCAAATTTGACATCTCTATTTTTACTGTTTCAGTCATATCATCGAACGTGTAACTGCTCATGTAATTCTGTTAACAGTAGCACTGTTACTTTCAGTGGGGATTATAGCCAATTTATATACATGGAGCAGGATGTTACAGGCTGTGGTATTTTCCCAAAGACGGCACTTACAGCGTAGTATTTCTAAATTGGAAACATTAAAGAGTGAGGGATTCATACAAACGTTGCGTGGCGAGGTGAACCTGATGACGGAAATGGTAGGTGTTGTTCATTTTTTTCATTTGTTCAATGGAAACCGGAGATTTGTGTAATTTCAACTGACTCACAAAGATTCTTACTAGATTTATTAAAATGAATTTCAGGTGAAATGCTTGGACAGCTTTACATCTCAACAAAGTAGGCTGGTAGTGATCGTCGATGGATTGGATAGTTGTGAACAAGACAAGGTGCTTCTGGTTTTGGATGCTATACAAGCACTTTTTAGCGATAATCATTGTCCTTTCATCGTTATCCTAGCTATTGATCCTCACGTTATTGCCAAGGTAATATGATTTTTATACAGCCACCCATCATTACAAATATACCTCAAAATCTATAATCCTGTAATAGGTCTAAAATTTTGGATAGTATTTTCGATGAACTTGCATATCTTGATCAAAATCAGCTTGTCTTCATTTTATTTTATTTTCTATTTCATTTCGCAAGCTTATAAGATAGAATTATATCGCTTCATGACTAATCGATGATTGTCTGTTTTGCACGGGCCAGGTGGGTTGCGACCAGGTTAGTTAGGCATCGTCGTATTAATCGTTTTGTGTATCGGTGTGGTCTTGACATTGGTTCGGTGTATATCTCTGCCTATCCATATTGTGATCATTGTATTTATCGATATACAGAAATGTGAAATATCCATACATCCTCGTCCCTGCACCTTTTTTCTACTCTCTACATGGATGAGTTTTTTCAACTAATGGCGATGAATGCATGTGTCATAACTCAATTGAAACTTGCATCCTTTTTTTTTTCAGGCCGTTGAAGTAAACAGCAGGAGATTGTTTACGGAGTCGAATATTGGGGGCCACGATTACCTGCGCAATATGGTTCATTTGCCATTTTACTTGCAAAATAGTGGGTTGAGAAAATTAAAAGTTGCCCAGCAAACTGCCCAGTATCACAAGAAGAGTGCTTGGACCGAGACAGAAGACAGTATCAATTACGCAACCACAAGTGCTATTCATCATTCGGTATCGAATCGAAGACTGAGCACCGAGTCGGGAGTAATGAACAGTACGGAAAAATTGAAACCGCCTAGCAGAAAAGGCAGTAGAAAACTCAGACTCAGCGAATCTATAGCAAGCAGTATTGGTAGTAATTTGAACAGACTTGGAGGAGCCCATGATCTCAATAAAATGCTGCTCACGGACGATTACTTCAGTGACGTGAATCCGCGCAGTATGAGACGACTCATGAACGTCGTTTACGTTACAGGTGAGAACCTTACAACCCGTTGCGAATACACTATTCAGTTTCAAGGTGTGGATTTTTTTAGATTAACGCTGTTGTACGATAATTACAGGTAGATTACTTAAAGCATTCCAAATAGACTTTAATTGGTACCACTTGGCTAGTTGGATCAATATCACGGAGCAGTGGCCATTCAGGACTTCTTGGATGATCCTTTATTATGATTTATATGAAGAGACCTTAGATGATTCTATGTCACTAAAGGCTCTTTACGATAAGTGAGTCAATTGCATCGTAGATCACGATCCATTGGTTCACAAGGGCGATCTTCAATTTCTATCTTATTTCAGAGTGCGTCCGCAAATACCGGTAATGAAAGATGTACAGCCACTGTTGGAAATGGATAGAGATGAACGGAAGCTCGACGTGTTCCTAACTTTTCATCGATCTAGTCTCCTCGTCACAGATATGAAAATATTTCTTCCTTTCACAATAAACCTTGATCCTTATGTTAAGAAAAAAATCAAAGAAGAACAACAGGTCGTTGACGAAGAAGCTATGACTTCCGGGATGTTCAAAGGTCCAACTGCTCCGTGGAACACCCATGCGCATCAACAGGAACATTGGCCACCTAGTAAGAGTGTCTTAACTAATCGACAACACAGATCCAGCCGTGGTAATACTATGCAAGGCTCTATACACTCTCCACCGATGCAACCTGGTTGGGTCATGCAACCTGGGATGGAATGGCAGCCCCCACCGTGGATACCATTACCGCCTATGGAGCCTGCGCCGAGGCCAATATCAGCTATTACTACAATATCGGTGAGCATTATAATGAGTAATGCCTTGGAAAGTTTGACATAATTTCGATTCGATTTATTACCTCGAGGCTGCGTGATTTTTTTTTTTTAGGCAGATATCCTGGAAATGAAACTATCAAGTTTATCCGTGAACGGGGTCTGCGATTTACTAGGAAAAATAGAAGATTTGAGTACAATCCAGGTATCTCGTTATAAAAATGTTATCAGAGATAATAACATAAATGGCCGAGTACTTCTCCATTGTGATCTACAAGAGTTGAAAAAAGTGAGATCCATTATTCCAATTAATTGCGATGTAAAATCTTATTCACAATTATTTATTTACCAGTACTTTGACGATTATTTCAGGTGCTTCAAATGGCCTTCGGAGATTGGGAACTTTTCCGAATGGTGATTGTGTCGCTCAGGGAAGCAGAACTGTCGTTATTTATTGCACATGAAGAAGGCCCACGTAGTGTTCGATTTACCGTAGGATCAGACCAAATTACACGTAAAGGTAAATGCGAAAAATAATTACAGGAAAGTCGCAGAGGTTGTTAGATTTGTGCTAGTGACAATTGTGTAACTTATGCTGCAGAGCCCGTGGTACAAAGTGGATCTTCACGACCCATTGTAGTTGACAAAGATAAGACAACTTCGAGAACGGACGGCCCTGCCAGGCGGGACCCGAACAAGCAGTCTATTATGGAAAAACAGGTGAGATTCTCTTCCATACTTTCATGTATCACGTCATCTATCAATGTTAATCGGTTATCATAATCCCTGCATTGTACTATTGTGGATTACTAACATTTACGGATAATCAACACGCTTACGTATTGGATACAGTTTCAGGTAATATTGAAAAACAATCAAATTTCGTATGTTCCCTTTATGATTCAAATGTAGGTTTAATTACAAAATTGGCTTCTAATGATCTCAGAAAGTGGTAGAATACATCATAGATTGATTCAATCTAAAAATACAGTGATTTGGTTGAATTTCGTACTTATTTTTCTAATTAATCATAATAAGCCAAATATATTGTAAAGCATGTGCGTTATGGGAGTGTGTGTGTGTGCATTAGGTAACCCTCGAGGAACAAATGATCTGCGGAGCCTTGCAGACATTGAACGAAGAGGCATGCGAAGATGTGCTGGATGTACCGTCACCAGCTATTGCTCCTACCGACTCACTTGCAGGTGAGCCTCCATCTTCTCTTCCGCTTAAACTGCCTCTGGTCATAGTTCAGGAACCACCAAACTCTGATCACAGTCCCGATTTAGAAAATGATTTCACTTCAGTCCTCTAGTCATTTGACAATACTCTGCCCATTGTCAATCGTGTAACTATTTAGTAGTTACATTACTGTGAGTATTTCTTTATCGCACAAAGAGGTTCTTTTTTATCTCAATATCTTAAAATATGTGTAAATATGTAGAGTGTAGTTACGGCAGTTTGAATATAGATTACGACTATTGTGGGTGCTATAAATATTGAACGATTTTGAGGGTGCAATTTATAAGTCTGAAGAATTTGTGATCCGTTGGTATTATAATGTAGCTGGTATGGTGAAAGACAGAATTTTATATAAAGTGGGATAAAATTCTGTACAGTCATAAACGTCACCTAGTATTTCAACATGCTATCGGTTAGATTGTTTGCAGAGTTCATTTGCATTTTTTTTCTCCAGCATTTTCCAAAATGCAGTAGCCTAGTATTTCATGATTTTGATTTATTTAATTATGAAACTATGCATTTCAATCTCTGTCAATTTCATTTCTGTAAACATTGGTCATTTATTCATGAAGTTTCAAAGGTTGAACAAATCGCGAGTTGTCATAAATGTTAATAGAGCGAGTCCACAATTGACCTGGGCCTTCATTAATTCTTGAGCCTGTTATAATAATAGAAGTTGGTCGCTGCAAAAGTTATGCTGGACATATATTGGTGGTATTACATAAATGTAAAACTCACGAAAATCTTTGAACATAAATAATTCTAACGACTTATGCGAGTTCCTATTTCGTTTTGTATTGCCGCAACATCGTCACTTTTCAATTGAAAAACATCATTAAGTCAGTTGTTCAGACTTTTTTACTGTTGCGTCTGCAATGCACCGTACAAATTAATTGTTTGTATTTGATACAAATGGAAATGACATTCCATCAGCTGATTTCTTCGGAAGGTCAACGGTTGTTTGTTTAGTAATCTTGGTCTGTTTTATGAAGTCCAGCTATTATATCAGTGAGATGATGTTCAAATATTTAAAATATAAGTCAATTCAATAACTAGATAAATCAAAAATATACTCTATTAAGATTACTAGATAATGAAAACCGCCGTTTCTGCAGTATGAAGTGTAAGTTGAAGTAATGAAGCAAATAAGTGGCCCGGAGCCATGCACTCTATGCCATGATAACAAAGCTAAAGCAACAATGTGTGTTTGTGGTACCGATGTAGAGTTGTGAAGTGAACTCACAACTGCTGTATAACACAAGCTAACAATGAATATAGATAATTGAATTGATGGTTAGTAGCTTGTTTCGCGAAGTATCTGTGCCACATTTTTCAGTTGAATAAAATATCATCGAGTAATAGGTACTATGGTACTATCACAAAAACGCAGTACGGTGTGAGATGTATAAATTATAAAGATCGCTATATTTTTACCAACGCGGTGCATGGAATTATTATACAATTCATACTCATTGTTCACAAATCCACATTATATGAAAATTGCAATAAAAAATTTTTGAAACTGAGTGCTGCATGGATTTATTTAAAAGTAAACTTTAATTGCTTTTATCATTATGCATGGCTTCCCATCCTTTCACAGTGATCCTATGTACAGAAAATATGGAAATCCGTTGGATCTCTTGAAGGCATTCAATTTGGGAAAATCGCTTTTGATCGATCATTTTCATCAGCCTGAAATGGTAGATAAATCGAGGTATCGCAGTTAAATAATGCTTTATTGAACTTGTGAAGTATCTGTATTAATGTATTACAATAGCATTTGTTCTTTCTATTTCTCAAACTATCCAACCAAGTTCCCAGATTTATTCAAATACTCTACCATATACGATATTGCTACCAGGGTGCATGCATGAACATTCAATCTTGTGGTTTCGAGAAATTTAAAACTGTATAGTGACAATCGGGTGTCCAGCATATTTGCTGCTTGCAAGTTCTATCTGTAAGTTATTTTCCCAACCATACATACAAGCGGCATTCCCTTTTGTAAATTTCCTGTTTCAAGGCTATATCCAAATCCTTGACAATATACCTATCGAACATTTTCATAGAACAATATTTAACTCGTGCATCTAAAATGAAACCTAGTCATGATATGAATATGAATGGTTAATTCTACCTAGAGCAGTTCTTTACTCTCCCTTAACTTATATGCCATTGGTGATCACATTGCAAGGTATTTTTCACAAGGACTTTGGTTTGGTTTGATAGTTGTATTAGGAATGAAAGACATGTTGGAAGGGTCCTTGTACAGTAGCAAAGAAATGTTTTAGGTGGGCATCCAGCTTCCCTCAGCATCACCTCTGTACCTGAAACGGAGTTCGTCATGCTACAAGGTTCCCCTCTCCTCCACTGGCAACCGGTCTTCGGAGATCCTGACACATCAGACGAAAGCTCACAGGACTCCACTTCGCATCTCCATCGTTCAAGCTCCCAACACAGTATCATCTCTCAGTGGAGTACAAGGTCGGCCTGTTCCCAAAGCAACTTGAATCACAAACAACGAACCAACAGAATGCGTTCTAGGCCCACATCTCTCCTCATCTCACCTCCTCCGTCACCCAGACCTGCGTTTCGCTCAAAATCTGCTGATGAAAGTTCTGCAGCAGACAGCATCCCCATGAAACCGATATTCTCGCTTTCTCTCAATTCACACCAAGAAAATTCCAAACTGAATGTGGAGCCTACAGTTTCTATATCTGCGGCCAGTAGTGTCTCAGCTACAAGCCTGGAGAAGTTGACGAAATTAAAAGACAAGTTGATGAAAACTCTGCCATTGTCTCCCGTGGATGGTGATGACCAAGGCTGCGATGACGAATCGACACCTCTGGTATCAGAATTGTCAACCCCTACGCGTTCGTTTTCAGACAGTACTCAACATGGCTTTAGCCCCGCTGAAAGTAGCGATGCATCACCTGCTTCCAATAAAAGTTTGCCACACGGAGGTGAGCGATCTGTGACCATTGATTACCCAGACACTCTTGATTTGGTAATTAGAGAGACATCCACTAAAAGATTCCTCTCGCGGCAGGATGCCAAAGATCTAGATGATCCAGAAACTTCTGTTTGAGTCGTTGTATGTTATTCCAGCTCAGCTATAATATGTACTTAGGACAAGTTCAATGGCTAGTACTCACAATCAGATTAAACTGCGATTGTACATATTTATGGACTATAGATATCAATCTGTATCTAAGTATAATATCGATCCGCCTTGTACATTTCATTGTGAAATATTATGTGCCATTTACATAATCTAGAGGTACTTATTATAAAGACACAAGTTTGTGTTCTGATATGTAGAAGATAAAGATATATTCTAGAAGCGCGAATATCTCGTACATGAATGTATGTACATACATTATTGGAGTACCTGCACAAGTACCTAACGCGGTATTTGTATGAAATAGAATAAAAAACTTTGGTGCCAGAAGTTGTGAATTTCCATTACCTCTGATTGTCTAACCAGAGAATGGGTTCACTTCAAATATTAAATACAACCAGACGCGAGCAATACCATTTATGGCTTTGGTATATACTCAAATTGCGAATTCAATTCTCATCATCTATGTCAATTCAATCCATTCCAAAATATTATTTGTCTATCGACTGTTCACGGTCCCTAATATTCGTGCACAATAATCAATCAGCAGGCAGAGTCTGGATTATTCTGATGGGTTTTATGGTATCCATCACTTGTTTAATGTAAATTACACCTGGGGTATTCAGGTTTCAGGCAATTTACCAACTTATTACACCTACACTAACAATAAGTATACGACACAAGTAGTTAGAATTACGCATACTTTCACATACGCATGATAAATACTATTGTAAAATGTTGGCTGTGATTGCCGGTTGCTAGTTTTGCATTTATCGATTTATGGATGAAAAAAAATAAAAAAATATTCGCGAACAAGTCCATCGATTCAATGCCGATGTCGATTTTGCTCATTGACAATATTCAATCAATGCCCAACTACGATAGCGTCAAGAGTATGAAATAGTAATGCCAATTTTCAAATGACTATGAATAACGTTAATTCTTCTGATTTCTACGAACAGCTTGCATATTGTTATCTTTTAGAAAATCGCCTTCAAGTACTTATTACTTTTTTTTAGCGTTTACCTACAACTCCATTAATCCTCCGTTCATTATTTTCATTTCAGCGTAAGATATCGCAGAGAAATGTGATGAGAACTCGATTTTTAATTTATACAAGTCCATAAATAATTGAAAGCAATAAAGGTTTTTAATTTCAAAGCTTAATGGAGAACAGGGTGTACTTTTGATTTTTTTATCGCAGTTGTACCTTTAAAATGACTTCACAGTAATTCAATCTTATTATGAATTTTGTATACACGATGACTATGATATTATCATTAAATTGACAGAGCAAATTATACCGGCAAAATCATGATATCATCAGAAATGGTTATGGAGAGATTATTTTATTATAGTGTATATTTGTGTGCCTTAAATAAAACGTTGTTTTATTACAACTATTGTGTATTGAAGTCCTGTCCTGTGCAGATGAAGTCCCACTTACCTTCTTTTAATAACAATAACCAGATAATCATTTCCATGCGTAATGACGATTGGAATATTTCGAGTTTTTTTTTCCGGAGCAGATTTCACTATAGCTGCACATCATAATTTTTTTTTCTTCTTTTCTTATGGCCGTGAATTGTATGTATTAATTTCAGTTTCGCCATCAACACGCATTAGCTATTTAATAAAAATATTCCAGAACACGACATTCATTAAACTTTTCTTTAATGGTATAAAATAAATTTGAGATTACAAATATTTTTGATATGTATGTATGTACACCATACAAATACAGAAACAGTATCGCCATTTATATATATTTTGCTTTGAGCAATCTATGTACAGAAGTGATCAATAAACTAACTATTCAATAGTCTAATTTGCATTTCATATAATATAGTGCATTTAATAGGGGGTTATTTATTTTCCAATCGGACTCGGTAGGACTTCGTATTTTGATACCGATACGAGGCTACTCGGCGATTGACATTATCCGTATTGCTCCTATCAATTATATCACACCAACACCTATCGTTCAACACGGAGAACGTGAACCGCGAGCTGCTCTTTAAACCCAAATAAATTTTTGTTTCTTTACATTTCTTTTTTTTTTTTAAACAATTATTAACGTTTCCTCTTCCTGAAAATTTTTTGTACAACAACGATAGTATGATACTAAAGAGATTATTTGTATTGCACGATTGCATCACAGCGAAAGAAGAAACGATCCATATACGTATAACGATTAATAAATGAATATACACAAATTACGTTGTGAGTTTATAAAATCGAATTATAAACGCGAGAGACAACGTATACAATATACATATACTCTCTAGGCGAGGACTAGTTACGTATACATACTACAACGCAAAGAGATACCCTGAGAAAACTATATTACAAAAGTTATACATTATTTTCATCTTAAATATCGAAAAATATCGTACAAAAAAAAAAAAAAACAACAATCCGCGTTTATTTATTTACAAACGAATGATGCGCGATGCAATCCCGGCGCGAATAGTACGGAGTATTCGCGCCGGTCTGAGGTTGGGAGTTATTCATTTTGTCCCGAGGGAACGGCTCCGAATGAAAACCTATCCAGGTATTCAGAGAACGTTTCATATGTGGCTCGGATATTAAATATGTATACGTACAGAGCAGTGGAGCGTCTGTATCCTTGGTTCGTCGTTTCGCAAAAATCGACAAAAATCCTACCACAACTGCGTAGGATGGATACATCGTTCGATATACCATAATAATATACCGTCGCCTTATTTATGTTGGTAATTTTACCCGCAGCATCCAAAAACTCGAAGACTGATCCCTGAGAGAAGCGAAGCGCCACGAAGGAGTATCGTCTTGTTTCGTTCGTTACTTGTTCATTCTTTTTATCTTTATTTTACAACGAGCCGCCCTCCGGCGATGGATCATCTTCGGGGACAATAAGAGAAGTGCGGAAATAGGTGGCAATGTATCGATTTGAATCTGAAAATTCGATCGTAAATTGTAGCGTAGAACGATTCGTCCGCGTGTGGTATATGGTATTTCTATAAAATTTCAGAAATGATTCGCCTTCTACTCACCTCTTAGGATCGTACTTCAGATCGAAACCGTCTATTTTAACGATGTTCCATTCATCCTTGGTGTTTTTAGAAAAACTGAAGGATATCTGTAATTACAATACGAATAGAAAACTCGCGTCTTTTTTCACCGATAGTTGATTTCCTCGTTCTGAATTTCCTACCTGATCCTGAAAAGTCTCCTTGTGCAGAAACTTCATGGGTTCGAGATGCGAATGAAATTGCTCCACCACCGTGAGTGGTTTTTTTAAGAGGTGCTCTATTATGTAGCCCATCGTGACGTCGTCCGGAAGTCTAATTTTGTCACCTATGCTGATGAACTTACCACCGCTAAAAGTACATACGAAATAAAGGGATGATTCAGTCGCATAACTCGGGGACTGAACCAACGACGAAGAATTTCGCGGATCGAAAGGTAGGTGGATTGATATATAGGAAGAATGCCGTTCGATCCGTTGACCGTCAAAGAGTTCCCAGCGCGTTTTCAACGACCGTTTTCACCGGGCTAATTAAGGATGTATAAGAAACAGTCGTGTGTATAATTAGCATTTTGCGTCTGGAGTTTCGGTCGGTCCGTTTGTCCGGCTGCTTCGTTTGTCCGTTTGTAAGTTTGTACGTTTGTCCGGAGTCACTCATTAGGGAATAACTTTGGCGGATTCTCAATACCGTGGCCTCCACCTCTGTTTCCCCCCTACTCCTCCTCCTCCTCCCTCCTCCCCCCTCCTCCCTCCGTGGGACCGGGGATCGAGAACTTCGGCGTCACATGGCGGTACGTGGGCTGATTTTAATTGGGAAGATTAGACTGAAATCGCGATGCTGCTTCAACCAGTGGGTTCCCGCTGTCGGTGAGGATCGTCGGCACGTTCGCGGGTATATAAGCCTCGTTAAAATACCTTTTGCCGAAATCGAAATTTCGGTCAGAAAGTTGGTTAAAGAGACGCTTCTTTCGATCCTCGGATTCCGCGATCTCGAGACCGCGTCACATTCCTCGCCAATAATGGTCGTAAACTATGAAATAACCCGGTGCAGTTTTGTGCCTGTCGCGCGCGCGAGCATCCCTCGTTAACGATTTTCAGAACATATATAACAACGGCCGGATACAATTCCAACATCCCGCATGACGGACGAACTCCTTCGCGCGTCTACTGGTAGCGGAAATATGTGGATATACGATCGCCTGCATTTAATAACCGCGTTAGCGATCTCCCGCGGATCAAAGCCGCACCGTCATACGTACGCAGTAATTATAATACGTGACGTGAGAACAACGCCGATGTTCGCATGGTTCGTTAGCTAGAATAATTATACCTGATACAAATAGAGATAGCGCACGGCGGCGTATCCTGCCCGTTCAGATTATACTCAAACCAACGATCGTTGAAACGCACTTTTACGCGTTCAACAGGTTTTTACGATTTCCTCGAGTCGAACGGCGATCGGCATTTCGCATCGGGCCTTCTTCACCGGGATTACAACGTCGGGGAACATGGGGGGATGGGAGACGCTACGAGTTTTTTTTTTACTTTTTTTTTTAATTCATGCTCACCTGGCGACCGGCATCATTTTTAAGGCCAAGGCCCGGCTTAGACAAAAGCCCGCACCCCCCGTGGCAAACCAGAACCTTATCTTGAGCTGTAACAAAGATGGCTCGTCGTTATTGTCCGATAATGCTGTACCTCGACGAATTACATGCGGGGTTAAAATAATCACCGCACCTATATATTAAGTGGAATCTCTCGCGGAACGATTAATCATCGCGAGAAACCACATGCGTATACTCGTTCATATGTAATGTATATATAATAGATTGCTTGTACATGGACGGAAAAGAAAAAGAGATATACGTATACACAGTAAGGGATACACCGAAGACGCGGGTGTGCGTCAACCCTGTTGTTAACTGAATCGATTTCCTAAAAAAATCTAAACTACTTTCAACTAGGATAATAATCGAGAAACTGGGGGCCTGAAACGGGAATGGGAATGGGAATGGGAATGGAAATGGGAATGGTTAGCATAGGAATGCGGAGCGGGCGGTGAGCAACGCCAGGACAGTGGTCGCGGTGCGGGTTACCGTCTAGTGACGATGCGCAACGTACGTACGTATACGTTCATTATCGGTCGTTTCCTATCAACTGTCGAGTATCGAGCTTCTCATCTGTTCATTAGTCCTAATGCCCTCGATGCTACGTACACCGAATTGCCCCTTACATTCGACTACCCTGAAACCGCCTCGCGGCAGCCCAGCTGAACAACGAGAAGAAGAAAAAAAAAACCAAAAAAAAAAAAACGCGAACAGGGGGCGAAAAAGAGATCGTTCGTTATTTGCGTGGAAATCACATCGGAATTCACGCGTCACCTTCACAGATTCAAGCCAAAAGGTTGACACGGTTCGACGAGCCGCACCGAGGATTAATAAATGAACGATCGATTTTTTCACGTGTATACGGCTTGCGGGTGCACCCTAATTTCAAGTGGAGTATGATGAATACGGCGTAGGTGAGCCACCGTTGCGGGTTTAAACTATTCCTATCGGGTCTACCGGATCTAACGGTTGGCCCCGGGGTAGCGTGGAATCTCCGAATCAGATTTCCACCTGAGAGGCTCGGTCAAGTGATCCGGACTCCCGGAGTCATGAGGAGTATAAGCGGAGTAGATAAATGACGGTGGAAAGTTGAAAGTGATACTGTCCGCGGTGACCAATCGCGGTATAAGATGGTTAATTTGATATTCCGTTTATATCGGCTATGGCCGCGCGTACGTAGCCGTTGTCCGCGTTCGTCGTTGTACGTCGGCGGTTTCCTATCCGGTGTGGGCTTAGGAATGCAATTAGTCGCAGAGGCGGGCGTAATCTCTCCTCCCGATCTTGTGCGCCTCGTTCGTTACCGTCGAGGCGAAGCGCGGAGGGATCGGCCAATTGCGCCGCGGCCCCTCTCTCTCCGCGACCCGCGCAAGGAGATCCGAGCCGGCCGATTACGCCTCGTAAATACGCACACGATAATTAAAATTACCGACTGATTGCTCCGCCACGACGCCCGCGGTTATATATATATATACCGTGTATACGTATAAGCTGTAACGATAAAACGGGGCAGACAGGTGCTACCTGCGGCGCAGATGCGCCGACCACGAGACACCGCGGTAGCCCTTAATAAAAACACCTCGGTCGCGTTTTTGGAATATGACGAGGTGCGATTATTGAATAGAGTTTGGAATTTGTGTTGCGATAAAATTGTAACACGCGTCCACGTACCCTGGTTATACGTATGTATGTATGTACGTACACGACGTGGATGGGCGTAACAGTCATGCACCGCAGCTGAGATTGTTAGTAGTAACGGAAATCGGAGAGGGGCGATCGCGTTGAGCCCCGGAGGTGAAAGGGCCGCCCGAGTTGTTTTACATTTGAGCTCCGCGAGGCTCGCGTAATTGCCGGAGCCGGTTCAAGAATATACGTATATACCTCCGTACGAATACGGCGATGTTATTATTTCCGAGACACGCGGGCGCAGGAATTATCCCGCGGTAGGAGAGAGAGATGTGGAAAAGTATCGGCACGTGTTCGCTCGGATATTTTCATCGTCTCGTCTCCTTCGCCCGCGCCGATATTCGATCGTCACCGAGAATGAAAACGTCGAAAAGTTGGAGGGGAAATTCGTAGGAGAGCGACGAGTTAATTTATACGATACACGAAAGCGAAGAGCGTTCCGTCCGCACGGAGGCATCGAGAGAAAAGAGCCCCAGCGCGCAGCTCGCTCAATTGGCCTGCATCGGCGGCAGCCGGCGGACTAGTCCGATCATTTCTTTATTTTCTCTCCTCCGCCGTCTCGCCCTCCTTTAATATTCCGTCTCTCCGTCTACCCCGGCTTTAATGAGAAATTCATACGCTCGGCATGCGCGCTCCCCCCCCCCCCCCCCCTCTCCGTCCGTCCGGTCTTATACCGGACCCGTCTTTGATTTGTGGATCGCGTTGCACGAGATCCCGATCGTCGCTCCCCGATCCGAATGACCGGACCGCGCATAGGTATACATACGTACATACGTGCGCGTATTGTACGTACGCGTTCGTTCGAACATACGGGTACCTATATGCGTACCGCGCCGTCTTTTTATAACCCCGCTTTACATCGTCCGCCTCCGTATAAAAGCCTCATCCGACGATGTAATGCGACTTCGTATACCGTTTACTCGGCACGCATACACGCGTAACGTGCTCGCTGTATTCGTACACGATATCGATGTACGATATTTATGAGCAGGTGTGTGCTCCCCGCTTTTTGTTTATTCATTTTTCTATTTCTTCGTCCGTATACTATACACGTATGTATATACGTACCCCGATCCGTCTATCCGTTTATCGACGTATCTATAATCCATCCATCTAGCCGTCCGTCTGACCGATCGTTTCACCGTCTGTATCTACATCTCTGAGATGAAACGAAACGAAACGGAACGGTTCGTATTATATACATATACGTACAAGGTGCGCCGCCGCTTCCTTCCACCCTTTGCTGCGGGCATGTACCTACTATACGGAACGAACTGATATGTATTATACACCGTTCGTACGCCTGTATAGGTGTACGTAATGAGCGTAAGGCCTTTCACCCAGGGCGTGGCGCCGCGCGTTCACGTGTGTATCGAAAAATGCACGAGCGAATAATCCCCCCCCACCCCCTTCCTTTCCCGTGTAATTGCGAACAATTATCCGTCCGCGACTGTTATTGTCCAACGCCCCCTTCGCCGTCGTCGACGTCCTCCTTCTCCTCGTCGTCGTCGTCGTCGTAACAATCGCGATGACCGTAGTCGGGAGCAACGGAGAACAATTTTAATAAAGCAACGAAAATACGTTACATCTATAATAACACAGCTAGCCGCTGCAGAATCAAATATAAATTGCATCCGCATACGTGTGGTAACGGTGTGATTTTAAGATAAAAATTTCTATCAAAGTTGAATAGGCGGGTACAGTTACCGCGCGGAATTACACCATGTTTCGATTATATTCATTTCTATCACCCTTCGTTCGGCTACCATAGCCGCTCGGGCTACTTCCTCTACGGTTAAGTTCTGCAAACCCTCCGCAATGTACGTATTATACAGTAAGTACGTACATACATACATACATATATCGAAACGGCCTAGATCCTAGAACTCGATTTCGCGAACGTGCGGCGATCGCTTATAGCGGTATGTCGGACGGGCGGCCACACCCACGAGATAGGGTCAACCCCGATGGTCATCCGGTATATTATAGCGGGGCACGAGCTGGAATAAAGTAGACGGCGCGCATACGTACGTATACGTATACATCCATCCACCTTATTTCGCAAAGCTACGTTGTAATAACCAGAGGCTGTACACTGGACGCAATGCGGATAAGATATATACGCGTGTACGCGATCGACATGAAACACATAATCGAAAGCCGCTCCTTGTTGAAAAAAAAAAAAAAAAAACTGTACGTGACGTCGCTATTGCGGCCATCGGAGGACCTTGGATCCGGATAGGTCAGCCCGCGGTGCGGAATCGGGAATATGAAATCGTTGGCGCTACGTACGCGACAGTCGTAATAAGAAAGAAAAGAAAGAGGAACCGACCGATTTTTTGGACGGCGGCGTGTTCTCTCGGTTTAGAATCTCCAGGGGTGCTCTGATCGAAGGTTTTCCGAGGTACCAGTCCTCCCGGGGATCGTAATCTTCCAGGAGTTTAACCAGACGCGGTACGTTCACGTAGTTGTCGTCGTCGAAGTGACAGAACCACCTGAAATCAGAAAATTTGAACATGTAAGTTGGTCGACGAATTTATAAAAATTCGATCGCGGCGCGTTCCCCCCCCCCCCCCCCCCCCCCATCTACGAAGATAATTGGAGATACGGAATTAGCCGCACCCGATTCTCGTCCCTTCGACGCACCTGATGCGTGCGATACGCATCTGGGTGTCCGATTGCCAGTGAGAGAGAGAGGTGAAGGAAACGTCCTACGTACGATATACGCGTATACGTATACCGGAGTAATTAGGTATGCGTGCAGGTAGAACGCAGATACACGATAGCGTCCCCCGGCTAATTGGGCGAACGGCGGGGCGATTTGCTCGTATAGGTGAAATATGTGGCGGCCGGAGGCGGAAGACTCCCCATTGACTACGGGGGCTTCGGTTTCAGAGAACATCGTTTCCCTTTTAGCGATAATTCTCTGCCTAAACAGCGAACGGAGATTCGACTACAAGTTTTACCTACGTTGTACACACAATCTTTGAACTTATCATTTTCGGCGTCGGATAACACGTAGATTGCGCAACCAATTCTCTCTATATATATTTCAAGTTTGTTGTTTTTTTTATTTTTTTATTTTTTTATGAGAATATCTTTATTTATCCCCCCCCGGAGGAATCTTTGCGTGGGAACAATGAAGTGGATAACGTACGTTAATTGTTCGGTAAATCTTGCCGCCGATTGTTGACTCTTCACGTTTTTTTTTCGGTCTCGTGTCTCGGAAGGTGCGCGTACATCGAACGTCGAGAAATTCGATACCGCCCGCGTTCGGGTAATTCGGTCCTAAATTTCGACCCGTGCCCGACCTCTTTGTCGGAGGATCGCGGGGTCTATCGGGTTATCGTATACCGCTAAGCAATCGCACCGGATGTACCAATGAGCGAGTCGGCGAGAGTCAACAAGTTACTTCCGGGGCTCGCTGACGACCTCGTCGTAATATCATTTCGTCGATCCGTCGAGTAGTAGACCGTCTGCGTCAGACGCGGCGAAGTGGACGCGCTTCATTTTTCCCCATTTATTAACGCACACCCGATTCCGGACAACGTCTTAATCTAAAACGGACGTCTCTCTCTCCACTCTCTTCCATTTTTGCAACAGCGCGAAATTTCTTCGCGGCACGAGCGCGCGAAATAAAAAAAAAAACCAACAACAAATCCAAAGAAAAAGGAAAGTCGGTACGAAACGTAGGAAGCGTCGCCTAGCCTAGCGTCGTACGGAGGCATCGTCCGATCGGCTGCACAATTCTCCTCCCGGGCGATGGGCCCGTTGCCTACGGAGGAATTTGCATAGCACGCGGGGCATTAAAAGACGTCATCCGGTCGGCGCGCGGGTCGCATATAATATCAGGTGCAAACCAGTTTACTCGTTCGACGTGCTGCAGGTGTTCCCGACCACGAGATGCCCAACGGGACGGACGACTGCGGAGGCACGAAGGAGTAGAAGGTACATACGCGCGTCGAAGACCGCGCGCGGTGGCCCCACGCCGACGGTAGGCTCAAGAATCCCAATTAATCGATCGATATTATACGCCCGAGGCGGAATGATTTATCCGCAGGGATTATACAGCGCGAGAGCCGGCCGAACGTGTCGACTTGGTGAAAGGTGGGCCGAATCTCGGAAGGGAAAAAAAAAAGAAAAAAAAACGACAAACCTCTGCGGATATTTGAACGAAAAGTTGCGTTATCTCCTAGGCGGACGTGGTGCAAACCTCGCCTCGCCTCGCCTCGCCTCGCCTCGCCTCGCCCCAACGATATATTCCGGGACATCTGAGGTGCGCCGCGATACGGATAAAGAAACGCAGAGGTATAATAAACACCGACGTGTTTATTACACCGTAATAACTTGCGGTCGATTTTAGGATACTGCGGGTAAAACTTGCCCGTGAAATTTTCGAGTTTTCGGACCACGAAGAAGACGAGAATTCGTTAGACCGAATTCTTTTTTTTTCTTTCTATGTACATGCCGCGCTACCGTCGACCTGCGTTGTGATATCCGATCACCCGGCTGGCTGTGTATTTGGCATTTAAATACAACGATCGAACGATCGACGGGTCGATGAAGATCCGTCGCGATAGAACCCGATGCGAGTTAATGTTGTTTTATCATATTTTTGACGTCGGGTCAACGACGCGGCGCGGTCTTCCTTCGGGCGGATGAAAATAAGGAGACGTAACGAAGGGATAGAAGGGAATGGAAAGGCGCATAAAGGGACGAAAAGGGAGATCGTAGCGTACCCGCATGATACGCCCCGCTGTACACCGGCGCGATGCAGCATCGAATATGTACATATATACCTACCTATACGGGTATACGCGCGCATACGTTATACGCCCGTACCTGTACGTGATTAAAAAAATATGGTTTTTCCTTTTTTCCACTTTTTTTTACCGAACACGCGAGAGCACGTATGAGCGTCGCTGCGGTGGAAACGCATATACATATATCGGAGGAGGAGGAGGAGGAGGAGGAGGAGGAGGAGGTATACACACACGACATACGAGAAGCCTTCCCCGCGGTGTCGTCGTCCCTCAGCTCCCGTGAAGAGTGAAAGATTGAATCGTTGGCCCGGCAGCAAAAGCGGGAGCAAGGAGCAGGAGCAGCTGGTTTATCCCGAGGCTGCAGTGGAGAGTGCGGCGTGTATCAGGGGGGCGGCTGCTAGGGCTCGCAGGCAAACGCTACGACGGAGGAGGAACACGTGTCACGACTGTAAGCGCGCCCGTACGTCGCTTCTTCGTTTCCACTTTTTATACGTTTCGCCTTTTTACCGGGTCTCTTAGTTTTCGACGCTCCACGTACACGCTCGTTATACATACACATATGTATGTATGTCGTATACGCACGGGGAGTAGAATATAACGTACCCACGGAACCCCCGATGTTATAGTCCCGTAAAAAAAAACCTCGGAGGGAGAGAGGAATATATGATCCAACCGCCTGCCCGCAGCCATGACTGACTGCGGAGCCGAACTGGAAATTATACGAGAAAGACGAAAGACACGTATACGTATATGAGATGGATTCCAATCGTTGAATTGACACGCGGAGGGGTTGGAGAGGAGAAACTAGACGCAGTTCGGATAATTACGTCACGAGGTGTACTACCTATAAGCGCCGACGATGAACGGGAGGATAGTGAAAGATCCACGCCTCGTGCCCGCAGCAGCAGCGGCAGCGGCGGCAGCAACGTGTGTATAATAATGTGGGATTTCGGTACACAGTTAATGCGAGTATAACAGGCCCCACTCGTCCCGAACGGGCGACTGGAGCTCCCCGACCCAAAAAAACACGATGTCACAGGGGCGGTAGTCCAAAAGCGGTATAAAATTAACGCTCGGAGTCCAGAAGCGATATCGATGCGTTTAGTTATGTTTTTACGGCGACTCGGGACCGCGACGAAATAATATTTTTACTGCGCTCCACCGCGGCGGTAATATTCGAGTAAATATATGTATAATACGGCGTGAGCACATATCCTCCGAGTAAAACGCGGTAGAAGATCAACCCGCGGCAATATCAATATTTCCGGTGAAAATCGACGAGTCTATGTAAACGCCAAAGATGAAGTTAGACGAAGAAGAAGAAGAAGGAAAATAAAAACGACGAGTGTACGATGAACGTCTGCGAGAAAAGATTCTCCGTGTACGCGATCTATGCTATAAAGTTATCACTGGCAACGAAAGAACGTCAAAGAAAGGAAAATGGCGGCAGCGTAATATTATGAAAAAAAGGAAAATAGACGAAGGGTAGAGGCGAGATATACGAACGGGGCGGGCAGGTAGCCGAGATGAGTGGAGCGGTGGCATATGGAACGTAGATCGGAAGGAAGGTAAAAGGGGATGGATGGTTATAATATAGGAGAAGCGGCGCGAACGGAGCGGGACAAGGGAGGAAGGGGGGGGAGGGAAATTAAGAGGTGCGTGTTGGTCGGGCGTATATATACAGGGTGGGTGTACGAGAAAACGAGACGCGAGCTTTATTATATTATATGTATAAATATACCTTTGGAGAGTCACCGGGGCAACATAAATTAAGAGTCACGGAGAGATCAAGCTGCTGACCGGCACACGATAGCGGCAGAAACGAGGTAAACGAGGCGAACGCGAAGGATGCCGATGAGAACGTTAACGTTAATTAAGCGGCTAATTCGTAATTAACGAGCCGGGTTCTACCCGAGCCAGCAGCCTCTCCTCCCCCCGTCCCCCTCTCCTCCTTCTCCACGTCCCTCCGGAGGACCACTGGCATACGCGTCGGAGCCACTTGAAAAAGAGGGAAAAACCGAAAGAGAGAGAGAGAGAGAGAGAAAAAAAAAAAAAACGACTCCAGCTCTCCTTGACAAGTAGAAACTTTTTGTCGCTAGAATTTTTCTGCTGTGTGTTGAACCAAAACCAGACTAAATATTTCTTCTTACAACGCTGGTGCACATTGTATAGTATACGCGGTGTATATTAAATTGTGTATACTGTGTATGTGCACAGAGGGGATAAGGCGCCGAGTTTTTAAAAAGTCTCCCCTTTTCTGAGACCTATCTCGATTTGTAAACAAAGTTTTGTAAATCGGACGTACGTAGGTGGTACCTATACACCGTTACGTTACCCCGTAACGCGCGCTGTGCGGTGCCAGCAGAGTTCGCCAAAACTTTACGAGAGATCCGGAGTGGCATCTGGTTCTCATAAATCTCATCCGTCCCAGGCTGAACTCATCTCTGAACTAAAAAGCTTCGAGCTTCTGCACTCGTCGCTAACTAATTGAACCGGTGTACGGCAAATTATGATCTTGAATCGATGCGTAAACGAGAGGAGAAAAAAAAAAAACGAAAAAACGAAAAAACGAGAGGTGCGACGAATGTATGGGTATACTCACTTTTTTCCGCTCTCCAAGAACTTGTCGAATTCAACGGACATTTTGCAGCACAACGCCTTCCTGTTGTGCGACGATGAGCACTTGGTGTTGATCATGTGCCCGTCTGAAATCGAATAGAAAAAAGAGACGTGAAGTTTTGTTGTTTTTTATTCTTTCGAACGAGTGTGAAAATGGGAGTTCCTCCGCGAGTCGCAGGTGCTCGCGGAGGATTGTCATCTCCGGTCGAGTTGAGCTCCGCAGAGCGTAACGCGAGGGCTTTGAGCTCCCCTCGTTGAATTAAAAACGCCTACGCCAATGGCCCGCAACCACCGAAGCGTACGACAAGTTAAGAAGAATGTTTCTCCTTCTGATGCAGCGGAGCTATGCGGCGAACCGTATAGGTAGTATAAAACGAACACGCATGTGTATAATACGGGGGGACGTTGAACGCGCGGTTCGCCGCGTTGCGTGATATCATTACACTGTATGTATACACGTATTTCGCCTCGTATGCGTGTGATGCACGCAAACGAGAGAACTTTTTTCGCGGTGAACTGCAGCGGGCGCGGGCGGAAGAATAATATTATACGTATACCGCGGGGGGTTTTCGGTGTGTATGCATCATATTATTATAAACGCAATATCGCGTATCAGGTACTGATGAAGGTGTACTCACTTGTTCTCGCCTGGAATACGGGGTCGTCCTTGTCGGTGAAGAACCAAGTCTGAAACCAAGCGAATGAGGTGATATCATTGAGGGTGTGTGTGTGTGTGTGTGTGTGTGCACAATTTCGGTACGGCTGTACAACACTCGTCACGCGTCTTTAGTTATTCGGAGTCGCGATCGGCCGGGGCTTACGCTGCGGCTTAGAGCTCGACGCGCTCGCTGATTGCGAGGATGATCGGGTGAGTCTCGGGCTCGGGTTATTATGCGAACCGTCAGCGTTCGCAGAACGTAAACTAATCCCGGTATATCAAAACGAGCGAGCGGTTGCAAAATGAGAATGAAAAAATGGAGAGAGAGAGAGAGAAGAAGAAGAAGAAGAAAAAATAAAAATAAATAAATAATATGCCGCATCGACTGACGTCAACGGACGCGTCGCGTTACATTGGCACAATTGGATTAATCGCCCGCACGGTGAAGAATTACGTGCTATGGGACAGGATAGTCACCGAGGAATATGAAAAATTGCAGGCGAAATTGCGACGTTGGCGAATGTTTTTTTTTTTTAAATTTCGGTTGATCTATGTAATAGCCTTTGAACGGACGTGGAAATGAAGGGTTTCGGGCGAGTCGCGCATCGAGAAAACTCCTCGCACCGATATCTGGGGTTAAAGGGAGCTCCGGTCCACGCACGTGAATATAATTGCCGAGCGATTAGCCACGAAAATCAAGTGGATAATTGGCCAATTATTGGATATCCCAATGCGGTCGTTGCGCGCGGCGGAGCAAAAACTATAAAAAGATCGAGGGATCCTCGGATCTCATATAATTCGCTGTAATGATCGTACAGTTTTTTAATACCCCTGCAGATGATCCGGATCTATGGAAACGGTTTTTGGCCCGACTACGAGTATTTATAGACGCATCGCCTTAACGCTATGGAAAATTGGTAAATTTCGTGCTTCAGAGTCGAAGCAACAACGATCTCGAGAGGCGATAATTCTCCGCCGTATGAATTGAATATTATATCAGAGTACGAGAACAGCAATAGTATAGAGTAAATCAACTCGACTGATTCTGGGATAAGGAATTCGATTCCCCTAATCGTCGGGTGAACTCACAATCTGCATCGCAGCGATCCCCTTAATGGTGAAGTGCAGTTAACGTTCTCCGTCAATAGAGCAGATTATTAAAACGAGCATTAGCGTCGACGCGGGACGCAACTTCCCCTCCTGCCTCCAACCTGTATACATCCAATTTGGAATCGAAATCTGACACGTCGCGGCGCCTACCGCGTATAGCCTGTGCGCCGAGTGTACGGGAGATCCCTCTTGGAGATATCGGGATGCCCGGAGCCCCGGAGGTTCCGGAGGACCGGATCGTAAGAATAACATTTTTATGACCGGCGTATAACGCGGACCTCTCAAAAAACAACCGGCCGGGGGGACAGCTTGAAATATCCCATACGTACGCACCGCGTTTACAGTACGTTACAAGGTTAATTGATTAGAATTAGACGGTGGAAATGAACGGCGACGGTCGGACGCCGATCCGCATCCCGAAAGATTTCCAATTCGACGTCTCCTCGTTACAAGTGGACACAGTTATACGTATGCGTGTTGTACATAAAATATTTGTGTGCATTTAACCTGAGCGGGAGAATCGGAATATGCGGCGTTATACGTTACGCATGTGAGTTAGAAACGTACGCACACGTCTATGTCCCGTCCTTTCTTTGCGGACCCGGTGCTCGCTCTCTTTGGGTCAAAGGTCACCTCGTGAGATCTTCCCACGACGGAGCCGAAACAACGGACCTCTGCGGGTCCCCTACCTCCGCGGTGTTCCGCATCTTGCGTCTTAACTTATTATACTACTCGTATACAATATTCGGTAAATGAGAATGAACGTTTTGAAAACACCAACCTGATTCTTGGCCAACTGGAACCACGTGTTGAGGATCGCTGGCAGTCGGGAGTAATGATAATGGCGGGTTGTTTTAACGCTGATGAAGACGTCGTTGAGGTCTGTACCGGAAGGTGCTACGGTCGCTGTCGCGAACGGTGGAGTAACAGCGATCACCTCTCCTATATCAGCGTCGTCGTTGACCGGCACCCCGACGATCACCTCTGGCTGATCCTCCAGCCACTGAAAATCAATCGATCGAAATTTGAGAAAAAAAAAAGGATCCGACATAACACGGTTTCCTCGACTCACAATCGGGTGGTTGATATGAAGTATTCGATCGAGAAACATATTTTACGATTCTGGTGGCTCTTGAGGAGATCAAAAAAAGGGTATATAATTTGAATTCAGACTCCTGTTCTGCTTCTCGAAGCTCACGCATCAGCCCTCCTTATTACGACCAGAATATTAATAATGTACATGCAACGCACTCAATGCATACGTATACATATGCATGCTGCATGTGCAGTCGGTGCACGTGTAGCTGGGGCTCTTGCATCTCCCATCTAGTTGCTGCATTCTTTAACTCTTTCTTTTGCTCCGGAGTAATGGGTTACGCGTTAGAGGCGACAACGCACATGTGTCGTCTCGATGAGCCAGGGCCGCTGGTAGGGGGATAATTGTATTTGTTGACCGCGGAGCGTTCAAATATTAGATCGTTCACCGATTGATGGGCCAATTTATTTTCGAACGTACCACGCAATCGACGACCGATTGGAGCCAGAAACATTTTCATCGAACCACGAACGCGAAGTGGAGCGCGGGTTGGCGAGGGAGGGGGATGAAGATAAGGGGTGAATAAAAGCGTTCGTTTTTTTCAAATTTTTCTCACCTTTTGTGGCGCGACCGCCTGGTAAAGCAGAAGGGTGGCGTATGCGGTGGCGATAATTAATCCGAGCACCTGCAAACATCGCCTGATCCGTAAGCCTCGGGTCATCCTGGGTATCGGCAGAGCCTCCGGTGGCTTTCCTTCCTCCCTCCGAGGACTCCGCTCATAACACACGTTGCACATGCACTAAGCACCAAACCCCCCGATCACTTTACATTTTAACAGACGCGGGTAACGCGAGTCCACGTTTCTCCTCGGCGGACGTAAACTCGAACGAATTCATACTAGCCCGATCCCCTGGCCGCCCGCGCGCCCCTCCCCCCCGTTGGAATCAACAATTCTCGCGTTCGCGATAAACGGGATTGTTGTTTTTACGCGCCTCATCACCCCGCGAGGCACGCGACTCACCGTCAACGTGCCGCACCTGCCATCCACCGATGCACCGGGGACGCCCCGAAGAATTCCACGGCGGTACGAAGAAGTGGAGTATCGGGGATTCGCAAAAAAACAACAAAAATTTCGCGACACGCTTACCGCTGTTCCTCAGCCTCCCCGCACTCGGCGGAACCTCGGGACACTGCCAAGGAAATACCGAACGGGAGAATTACAAGAACATTTATTTACGCTCGACACACAGCGGTGGCCGTTGCACACTCTCGAAGCACGTTAGTCCCGCGAGGTCGAGCGACGTAAACAAAAACACAAGTTACGCAGCGCGCGGCTAACCACCGACTGAACCGAAGTAACGGACGGTCTCCCCCTGCCCCGCGATAGCTTTGACTTTACTTCGTCGGGCGGTCTTAGAGAGGGGGTGGGGGTCGGACCCGGCAGGTTGACGGGGGAACCGAGAGAGAGATGGCGCGAGCAATTTATTGGAAGGGAAAAGCGAGACATTCGACTTTTTTCAACGGCGATTAAAATTGCCTTGCTTTTCGTATCGCGAGGAAGTGGACTCTTAATTAGGGAGACCGGGCATCGTTGAGCCACGTCTGAAATGCACGTGGTTGAAATAAATTCGGTTGGCTTTTCTGGAATGAGGAAAGAACCATTTTTAAACTTTGATAACGAATGGATGAAAAATTTTATCTCGAAGAAGATCGCAATCGTGGTTGGGGAAACTTAGGTACAAATTTATAGTGTACGAATAATATTATGGTTGAGTTTCACTCTAAATGTAGCGATAGACTTTAGGGATTTATTGTAGTTTAGTTTATTTACATTTTTACATGTTGGTTTCGAATAATCTTTTCTTTTTTTTTTTTTTCTTTGTTATTAATAATTTAAAAGTATCACCATTCGAAATATGAGGCGTCAGGATTTTTACATCATCGGCACTGTGATTAGCGGTATAATACTGTGGTGATTTTATGCGCTTATTGGGAGTATCTAAGTATAAATGTGGGATGTGCTAATTACTAGCTAGGAGCGAATATAGAAAGTATCACGAAGGTAATTCGAATTTTTTCAATGGTCACGGTATTTTGATACCGTGTATTCAACTTAACTCCGATAATCAGCATTTTTGAACGCGATAGTGAAGATCGTTGGTGGCTGTTCACGCCGCTCGACGGCGAAGTAAAACTATACTGTTGTACAATTTTATCGCAGGGCCTAATCGCAAGCCCAGTAATGTGACCAAATCTTCCTGCGTCAACATCAAGAATGCCTCTCCGTCGATGCTCTGGAAACGGGGATAAAAATAGAACATGTTTAATCAATTTCAGCGGTTTACCAGAATTCGTATATCTGCGCTATGAACACCTACGTGTTTTCTGAAAATGCTGCCGATTTCTCGACAATTAGGAACGCTGTGTATAAACTTGATGACCTCCTCGTTAGACCATCGACGAGGGTCGGTGTTCTGCTTCGCGACCACTCTGTTCAGTGCATTGCTGTGCTTTGCCCATATATGAGGAGCCTCCGGGAGGGGATTGTATCCAGGATTGTAAACCGAGTGATAAATTTCGGTTCTAAGTTGTTTGTCGGGTATGTTCGTTGCGTACTGCATCGAAATCGCCGAATTATCCCCGAAATATGCTCCCGGTGACAGAGAAGCTTCTTCCGACATTTGTCGCCTGGAATTAAATCATAATTATTGATTCTGCTGGACCCGTTTGGGTATCTAATCAAGCTACGACGATTGACAGGATGACTCACCGTTTGATCCGTTTTTTGGACACCTCATCATCATCTGTTTGGCCGTCGCTTTGCTGCTGTCGATATTTTCCAGACCTGATTACAAAACACACGTAAATTGAAAGTTGAGTTGAAAGAAATTAGTAATAGCTATGGTGATAGATAACTTACTTTTCGGAGCTTTCAGTTTTCTCGTATTTAATTTCAAACGATTCGTTGTTTTCTACTTTAGCAGCAATTCTGTCTCCCCGTTCCTCGTGGTACGAATATTTGTCACTCTTCTCGCTACGTTCCATTTTTATTCTTTCGAGTTTGTCGCTTTTCGGTCTCTCATGAATATCTTCATCAAAATCGCAACACTCTTGTTTGACGTTCAATCTGTCTGGTAATGGTCTGATTCGGTTCAGATTTTGTGGTGAGTACGGACAGCCAGATGCAGAGTTGTGTGCGGCAAACTTCGGACCTTTGACGTGACCGATGCCGCGACATCCGTGGGTTCCACACTCGGGGCGATCGGTCAAATTTTCAGGAGCTTTAAAAGTGAAATAAAATATTTATAACACATCCTATATGGAATAAAGATATGATTCAACTAAAGTATTATTACTCAAAGGTGGCTCCAGAGGATGTCCTGTTTTCATGCACCACCCCATCGGGTGTATATCGGGTGAATCATCGTCAACCCAGTAGGCATGATTTTCGGGCCAGCCATCGAAGCGAATCTTTAACCTGTGTAAAATTTTTTACAATTTAATTTGAACTATTCAATTAACAGAAAACCTTAGAGTTTGAAATACGTACACATGATCCTTAACATCCTCAACAGTTGCAACTCTGATTAGCAGAGGCACCCTTTTGTCGACAGCTTCTAATTTCATACCACGTTTGAATCCACAAGGTGGACGTTGTTTGAACGCTCTCGCAGGCGCAGCGACAGCTCTATTGTCTCTCAGATAGGATTCCCAGGTGAAAAATTTTGGGTCTTTATAACCTAGCGAGAACAATAAATAATAAAGATTGGGAATTGCTCCAGAGCTGTCCAAGCAAAAAAGAAAAAGAAAAAAAATTGGCGAATTCTTACTATTGGGTGGTGTAAGGCTGTGACCGTTGTGATGACACCATCCCACAGGATGAATGTACGGAGAACTTGCATCTGCCCAATAGTCGTAGACTTCATCCCAAGAATCAAAGTGTACTAATATTCGCGAGTCCATGAGCTCTGCGATGCTAGCAACACATACGAGAGAGGAGTGTTTCCTATCTACCGCTTCAAGTTTCATGCCCTGCCGGAATCCGGTTGGAAAAAGTGTCTGAAATAGTGAAACGAGGTATTAGATATGTTCATCGAGATGACTCATGCGGGCGAACAGTTCTAGTCTTTCACCATTTCATTAAAAACTCACGTTTTTGTTTGAAAATATATTTTTCGGAGCCGCGGGAGCTTTACAGGTTTTAAGATAGGCGTTCCAATTGAAATTAGTAGCCACATAACCTTTGGGTGGGTCAAGTTTATGCCCGTTTTTTTCCGCCCATCCAACAGGGAAAATATCCATACTATCAGCGTTCACCCAAAAGTCGTAGTTCTCCGGATATCCATCAAAGTGTAAGCGTATTCGATAACCTGAGACGGATCAAGAAAAAAGATGAATCAATGTTAAAAACTAAAAGTCAAAGAAAGATCAATTATAACTTTGTCCAAACTCACCCAGAACTTCGACGACGGTCAGAACGCAATAATGAGATGGATGTTCAGGATCGATACCTTCCAACTTCATTCCAAGTTTGAATTGGTTTTTAGTGTATGGAAAAGCATCCTTGAATAACTTTACTGGTGCTGCCTTGGCTTTGCTGTGCTCTAAATACTTTGCCCAGGAGAACCCTCGTTTACCAGTTTGCCAGGGATACTGAAAGTTACATGGAATCTTTAGCCGGGGGAGGTTGATATGCTGTCGACGACCGTTGAATTTAATTTTACCTTAGATTCAGGGTCATCCTGACTCTCTTCATTGGGAGTAGATGTCGAGTATTTCACTTCTTCATCCGTTTCGGACTTATCCTTGGTCGGTTCATCTACTTCAATTTGCTGGTCCTGCTCACATTCTTCTGACTGTCCCTGCGACTGTTGCATTTGAGCTTGTTTCTGTTGCTGCTGTTGTTGATTTTGATAGGTATAGCCATGTTCTTGCAATAATTTCTTGCGTTTCCGTTTCGCACGTAAGTCTCTATCAATGGAATGAATTAATACATATGTCAACTAAAAATGTACACCAGATCAGTGTCAACATTAAACTTACCTCACATCCCTCTCTCTTCGCGACATAGCAGCCCTTTTTGTCGCCAATAGTTCAGTACACGAGCGGCTACAAGAGTTTGGACTCTCGAATTCGGCAGCTAAACCGTAGCAGTTACAATTATCGCAATAATAAATTGTATCTGGAACAGTGGATCGAGGTTGCTTTTCATCAACTGTCGGGAGAGCGACAATTAATCTGGTTATTCAATTCAATATATGAGTTTAAAGAAATATATTCCAAACCAACCTTTCTTATCACCGCTTATTGCAGGAGCAGAGCTGGCATTGGACGAGTTCTGGGACAAACACACATTCTCTTTATCACCACTATTTTTACTTTTCACTTGTTTGTTATCCTCTTCTTCAACCATCTCCATCATCCCAAATTCATTCATTCGGAACTGAAATCAACAGCAAATTATATGAGAATCGGTATACGCACATAAAAACATAGAGGATAGCCTACTATACCGCTTATACGTGAAAATTATGATGTGAAGCTTCTCATTTGAAAGATAATAACCTTAAGCGTACTTCCAGGCAATGTCCCAACACCGTCTTGCCAATCGAGTGCCTTGGCAGGATCAAAGTTTGGATCATTTTGATGAGAGGAGTTGACCGCCTCCTTAGATTCAACAGCATGACTTCCGGCCTTGCGTTCGTGGTGCAAGTCAGTCACAGTATCGTCTTTGCTTGGCATTGCCTTTATGATTTCTATTTTTATCTCGTCATCCAATGCGGAGTCTTGCCTGAGTCTCTTATCTTCACTAGGTACCACTTTGATTAAAGTTATGTCATCGTCATTCTGCTGCTTTTTATCTTTTTCCTTATCTAGTTCAGAATTTTTTGGTGGGGGCTTGACACTGGGAGCGGTGTCCTGAACTGACTTTGCTGGCTGTTTCTTCGCCCGTTTGTCGCTGTTTCCCCGTAAAATATTGCTTATAGTTTTCTTGCGTTTTTCCGGTGGTGCCTCCTCATCTTTACTAGGAATTGGTGTTATGACCGCTGAGTCAGCATTCTCTGTTATTTTAATACCGTCTTTTGCACTTCCACTTCCTTTTACCGATTTCAGCAGGCCCATTTTAGTTAAGGGATGTAAAGGTGGAGGTTGAAGTCCAGAATTGCCGCCTTTTGACTCACGCAACACTAACAGGAAAAATAGTAATCAAGTTACATACTGTAGCCGGTGACTAGAGTTGAGTGAACCTCATTCGGATTTATATGCACATTTTAAATTGATTCAACTGTAATCCAATACCTGTGATAGTTCCTTTATGATCTGCACTGAGTTGCCCATTGTTTATTTTCAAATTAAACATGCCTTGTTTGACTGGACCACTATGTTGCGGCATAGTGACAGGCAACAACAAATTACTACTGTGTTTCGAAGACTGACTTTGTACAGTGGTAGTGTTTCCAGTTGTTGCCGGTGACAACTGCGATATCACAGGTGTGATTACCAGTTTTTGTTTAGAACTTTGTGGCGCAGGGACTACTCCTGTAAAATTATATATTAAAGGTTGCAATACATGTATCTGAATTATTTGTAATGTAATTTTCAAATGGAGATATTCAGACTTGAAAATCTCACCTGCGGGTAAAATAACAGGTTCCCTGGATTTGTTAGGTTTGATGAGATTACTGAGATAAGCAAAGGCATGTTTTCCTGTCGGTGGATGAGATTGGGTTCCTTGTGAAGAGGGCATGGGTAAAATTTGCGCTGTGGTAGCAGTTGATTTTCTCAAAACTATGTGCTTTTGTGGCAAATTGCTGGTCGTTGAACTCAATGTGGTAATCGGTCGATGAATGACAATGTGTTGTTTATTCTGAGCAACGCTAACTTGAGATAATCCTTGCACAAATACTTTGTTTTGACCACTAGTAATCTGAAGTAACAAAAATTTGTAATCTTTGACCTTACAAGCATGCTTTGAGGCAGGCTTTGCCAGAAATTTTATTTAATTACTAACCGGATTGATAATTGTGGCTAGCTGAGGAGGGGAAGATGTAGTTGCAGTAGGAGTCCCATTTATTGGCTGTCCAGCTCGTAGCTTGCCTGGCTGAATATACAATAGAGGCATGACGGCGGTTGCTCGGTCCCCCATCAATTGAGTATCACTTTTGTCGTTCTTATGTATTTCATCTACCAATACTTCTTCATCCATTCTGTCAAAGTGTCAATAACAATAGGTGTTACTCGATGCAGTATAATTATTGCATCATTTGTCACGTTACTCATATACATCTATCTCTTGATGAACATAATTAAACATACTACAAATCAATTGCAACTGTTTGTCTTTATCTATTGCCCTCACCCTACTGCTCGTGCTTTTTTTTTTAAACTGGCCGAAATTTTCGTCGAATTTACAGAAAACTTGTGCTCACATGGCTCACCAGTGTTTTCAGGTCGATAATTGTGTATTAACTTTAATAATTGGGATGGCAACTAGTCGAAATCACCCAAGCAGTGGAATTATCGGAATCGTAACATGTAGTTACTCCCATTGAAGATTTGAATCACCCGCCGAAATTTTCTTCGATGAACAGATTATTACGTTGAATTCAATTCGTATGAATAAGAATTAGAAAATCATTACACACACGGCGACTCGTAATAGTCAAAGAATCAAATTTGACGAGCTCCGCAGGAAAATACAACACATTCGGAAGAACTAGTGCTTGTTGAATTTGCAAATACTTTCAATGCACAAGGATAGCTAGAAAAGCCCTAACGCACAGTTTTCTCTTAATACCATATAATTCTTTGTTAGAGGGATGTTACCTTTGTTTTTTGGCAGAATTCGCGAACGCGTCGATCGAGGATTAACTACGCGAGAGTCATACAATGAAACATGTTTATAAAACTATCGCAAGACAGTTGAAATGCAGTCATACATAGGACCGAACTAGCGTCGAACCGTTGTCGAACGCAAAGCTACAGCCAACTCTGGCCAAGTTCCGTAGTCCAAGTCCGGCGTTTCCTTCTCTGCCAGTTTTCAATCGTTTTTGTAGGCTAGCGTTTGTGACTAGAAGGCGCACGCCGATTTGCGATCCCTACACGAAACCGCGAAGGGTGGGAGGGCCGTAGGACGAGCCTTGTTTAAAAATTTCAGGTACAACTAATTTTTTCATCACATCCAGGCGTCATACATACATTTATACAAGTACGAAAGTTTAAAAGACACCAATTATGGAACTGTAACAGCCCAAATTCAAGCTTGATCTAAATGGCGGTGGAATTTGAATAAAAATAAAGTCGGCTGTGGTAACCTCGAAACTGCTCGACGACAACAGAGAATGAGGCTTATTCCATATTTCTTGCGTTGTAATTAGCTTAGTTAATTGTTTCAATGATCGTAGCAACACAAGCTAAATTTAGTGTAATGTTATAATTGCAATTTTCACCAATCGATGTTGATCATTTACTTTTATGTTTTCGAATCAGATCTCACAATCAGTTTGTACGACAAGCAATGGCGACGATCGATGATTGTGAAATTACGAAATAACAGCACTAGCATACATTTCAGAATCCATGGCGATGATCTTGTTAGTGATCACCCATGAGAATTTCTATGATGGTGAAATTAATGTCGCCAGCTCTAATTGTAAGAAATGAACGCCTCCCTTCGTCCTCAGCCTCTGCCCCCCGCCCCTGCTGCCACCACGCAACAATCGGCATCGATGAATTACGAGATTTTCTATCGGAGATGAAAAATACGTCAATATTACAAGAACATCAGCGCTACAAACCCGCGTTCATTCAGTGATTCCAGACGATCAGTTGGAGCCGAATCATACATATATATACTTGGTTTCCCCTTTCGCTTCGTTGTGTAAATACGATTTAAAATAGATGGAATAGGATAAGTCGATGCTCGGTGAATTGTTCGCCACGACGTGTATATCGTAACCCTTGCAAATCTGCAGGCTTTACCAGTAGGATTCTCTGATACACTTGGTCATTTAGAACGAACTATACTATCTTAACATGAAAAGTTACATGAATGCATGTAGTTACCGCTGTTTATAGGTGAGTCCCCACTACACGTATAAAATGAAGTAAACGAACATTGGCCCAACGATTTCAGCATGAAACTATTTTTGATTTCATTCGACCCACGGCGCTACAAATGTAATTCTTACAAAAGCATCACCTTATTTATTATCCGACGACGGATGTACCACTCGTTTCACGGTCACGATACACTATATGTATTTCATAAAAAATATCTTCTCAACTCACGTTTTAAAGTTGCTAGTCGCCATCATACGTGCAGAACGGAAAATATTGAGACGACGCCTGCGCGTTACGGTACGTCACTCACGTTCTCAAATCCGATTCACATCTGTCACCCTGAGAATGAATCAAAAAGTCAATTTTTCGACCGATTTGAAAAATAATCAGAGAAAAGGACGGACGAAGGTGATGCACGGAGTTCCAACTTACGCGTCCTCAGACATATCCGAATTATTTGAACAACAGCCCGCAAGCCCTTCACGTTTTTGACAATGCGTCAAAGTTGAGTCTGAATATGAGTTTGTAAAGTTCGCTTGCACATACGTAGTTCAGTTCACGCCGTCAAAGCGACGTCGTAGCGACGACGCTTATTTTTATTTATAAACAGTTACTCATAACTGGTGGTTATCAGCTGATGAATCCGATGCACTTGATGAACTTTGTTCGAATCAAAACAGTCGAAAGGCAAGCAATGCAAATCGCAGTGGAATAAGAGCGGTTGTATGTCGGCTTTCGCATATATCAGTGGTTACAAATAATCGCGCCGTAAATTGTTTCATCCTGTACGTTGGATTGATCAGATTCGTCCTCAGATTGGTTACAACAGGTCTGGGTACGACTGGCAAATAGTTTTGCCCTGCCAAGACAGGCTACCTATATGAACCGTGTAAGTCTTCTAGGTAGTAAATCCGGAGGGTTAAATTAACCAACTGTTTGTCACCATAGAAAATAAATTAATACCTGAGGCATTTGTACTACTCTGTGAATTATATCAACAATCGGTTCCAGGCCTATCCAACTGTTTACAAAAATGGGAGGAGGTCCCAGTACTGGAATAAATAACGACGAGTTAGTGGAATATTTGTTAAGTTCTGGTTACATTAGTAAGAAGAGGGTAGAACTGGTATTCAGGGCAGTAGATCGTGCCAACTATATATTATCCACACATCAGGAAACTGCATACAGAGATCTTGCTTGGAAACATGGAAATCTCCACTTGTCCTCTCCCTGCGTCTACGGAGTCTCAATGGATTTCCTTCCATTGAGACCTGGTAAAAGCTTCCTAAATATTGGTTCTGGAACCGGTTACTTCAGTACAATGGCAGGTTTTCTACTAGGTAAGTATGCGAAATATGGAGGACACTTGCGCATCACTTGAATTTTATAGAGTATCAAGAAGAACAATATTTACTTTTCAGGAGCATATGGTACAAATCACGGCATTGAGTTGCACGAGGACTGTATACAATATGCATATGATCGATTGGAAGAGTTCAAACAGCATTCTAAGGCTATCGAAGAATTTGAATTCTGCGAGCCTACGTTTTTCAAAGGTATTGAGTCAGTCTAGTATTTGTGTCTCACAGTAACATACCCATGTCTGGTGTAGATTTTCTCAATCCTCAATTTTTGTGCAGGTAATTGTTTAAGGGTCGAACCTACTCGGGAATACGATGTCGTTTACTGTGGAGCAGGTGTGTCAGAGAATCACATCGCCGCTATTAAAAGATTTGTAAGAGTTGGAGGAACTGTAGTGGTGCCTTATAAGGGATCTCTTTGTTGCTTGACCAGGACTGCAAAAAACAATTGGCGATGTAAAAGAATCCTGGAAGTATCATTTGCTATGCTAGCCATACCCAATGCAACGGATCAGACTTCGATAGTATTACGTAAGTAGAAGTTTATGGAATGTAAAATATTTATGGACTTCTCTATTGAATCTTACACACTCATTACAGCGGGAAATGAACCTCTGTCCCTCCAAGAACTCTGCCGGAACAGAGTTCGCCAAATCCTTCGGCTGAGCGTTTGGAGGGAGCATCCAGAACTTGCGAAGCGAGATCTTTATTCAGAGTGCCAGGACCCTGAGGAAGAAAAACTGAAGGTGAATAATTCTAAGGAGATTGATGATGATCAGGAACAAATCGATAAGGAAGAGGAAGATCATGACCATATGCGGCACAGCGATGCCGAAGAGGAGGCAGACGATGACGAGACTGATGTAGACTTTATAAGGCAGATGCAGGTTCTGTTCAACATGGAAGTGAGAAATAGCGAGTTGAAGTGTAAGCGGCCGCGAAGATACACCAAATTTGCACAATGGGGCAATACTGCGGATAGACATTGCACTCGGGCCCAAGCGATTAGAATGAAAAAAGAGTCTTTGCTAACAAACAAACACCTGGCTCGCCGATTCATAACCCAGGTCTATAATGATGGTGCTAATTCATCGGGACAGGATGGTACTGCCGGCACCTCGAGTACGCAAAACATGGATCTGAGCCCGAACGTTCCCCTCGATTTCTCTGCCAATGAATCTCAAGATGAGAGCCTATTCCGAGTTCTATATGACGGCGAACCCGGCGATGCGGAGGCATGCGAAATAGACGTTGACAACGACACCGAAAGCAGCAGCGATAGTGAGAGCGAAAGCGAAAGCAGCTGCGAAAGCGAAGAGGAACTTCCGCCACAGATGATGAACGTAGTCAGGGAGGAAGATACCGATAGGGCAAACAATGACGTCAACGCTATTTGTGAGGACACGCGCTCCAGCTCTTCAACCTGTTGTCATTCCGACACATCAAGCACCATGACCGGAGCAATTTTTGAGAATTTCGGCAGAAATGAAAGCGCATATACGGAGGGAAATATCTTCGTTGAATTTATGAGAAAAAAAATTCAACAACTCCCTTTGCCAGATATACTGAAGCTGTACATAAATCACAACCGGACTTTGTAAATAATATATGTAAACAACTCCATTACTTGAATAAAATTATACGTTTCTAATCGATTTTGAATTCCTGAGATCCCTTTTACGAATAGGAAAAAAATTCACTCATGGAACCCTGTTACACGACAGGTGTTCATTACCGCAAAGTCTGTTAAGGGAAGTTTGAATGTCGCGTATCATCTACATAGCGGTGATAACGTTGTCGCTTGCATCGATCGGTCGTTTCCGAGAGCAGGGAAGAATGTTGTTTTTCTCAAAACGACAGTACGTTGCACCCTGTCACAGGGGGCCGGGGATCTCTCCTTCCTTCGGGCTCTGCCCTCCCTCATTTCCCCGCAACCGCGCGCTTCAAATTGCGAAGCTAGGGTGCGCCTGGTCAGCGCGGAGGGTGCGCACCCATGGACCGTTCGCCATCGGAACAATGGTGGTAGAGAGCAGGCTAACGCCCACCAAGCATCCAGTCTGATCGCGAGCTCATCCGGAGCACCCTCGCCCTTGACTGGGTGGACCATCGCGCGCTGCTCGAAACCAACCCCCGGCCACCCTCCTGGAGTCATACACCGGAGCACTTGACTTTTGGTGTGCTTTTGGTCATACGAATTCCTGGATTAATTACAACGCCTTCAGCTTCCAACCCCAGCCACCGTTCCTGAGGGAGGCAGTCCCGTTGTATACGAATGTCGGTTCGGGTTTGCCCGGATCCAAGAGGTGCCGTCACAAAGGGTTGTCGAAATTCGGCGCGTAGGAGTAAAATCCGCTCGTCCTCGAGTTAGCATGTGTCGATGAATTCCGCTCTCAGAGATCTCGATGGAAGAGGTGTAGTAGAGTCGAATAACGGGATCAACACGGGGTTGGTATGAAAGAGGAAGCGAGATATTATACCGGTAAAATGCACGATTCTTACGTTTGGCTGGTGGTGATCCCAATTTCCTGGCTCTGTCTCGTTAACGACGTACAGTCGAAACCCGAGCCGTACTGCGGGGGAAGATTAACCGCTACCAGGGGGGTGATACTGACCCCGAACTTTCCCGGGCCCTTCGAGGTCCCGATCAAGTGCAGGTGGGTGATCGACGCGTCTGATTTGCCGGTGGAAAACAGCTCGATATCGGTCTACCTCACGCAACTCTACGTCTACAAAGGGTTGACCTTCACGGAATACGCTTACTACGAGTCGGAGTCCCTCAGTTTGGGCGCTACCGAAATTCAGGAGGTCACCGAGGGCAACGTCTTCGAGTTCCGATGGTTCAAGACGTTCCGACCGATCCTTGTCATCGATTTTCACCTCGACAGACTCGAGGGTAACCACGTGCGGGTACTAAACGACCTCCTCAACGTCTACGGATTCAATCTCACTTACGAGATGTCCGGGGGCCCGGCTAATCCCAAATCGTGTTCAGTGCGTGACTGCTCGTACTCGGGAAACTGTTTATTGGCCTCCAATTACTCGTAAGCTATCAAATAATCATCCTTACACCTCAGCGTTGGCGAAATGTTCAAGTTACCGGTGAAATTTCGTTTTATATTAATTTCATAACACCCGCGGAATCGCGAATCTGACCCTGGGGAACCGCTCCGAAATTTCCTTTGCATATGTACGCATATTCCACGGGGGCGCATTCCGCTGAACAATTCTTTGCGCAAAATTCAACGCTTTCCGGGTAGGCGCCAGGCGCCAGCAAAAGTCGAGTCCCCTGGCTGGAAAATCGTTTTATTTAAAATCTCTCGCTCAAGATTCCGCGAAGATAAACGAAAATTGCTAGGCATAAAAGCGAGCCGATTTTGACTCGAGATTAATTGTTTCAATGATCGACCCCCTCACGTCAGCTCTGGGGTCACGACCTTATGATGAATACATCCCCAGTTTTTTCCTCTCAATTTAAACGCAAGTCACGAAGTATCCCGGCTTATCTTTTATTCCAAGGGGAGGGCCGATGAGCTGACACGCTGGAATATCGCTTCGCAGATACCGCTATTGATTAAAAATACCCAGGAAGTTGCCTTAGCGCGATATTCTTTCGCCTGAATCACGTTCGCTTACAAGGGGAAAGTTTTCTCCAACCGCGAAAACATACGCATAATCCCGCGTTACACGTGATCTGTATGATTTATCTCTTTTCGCAGGACATTCTGGTGCGAATGTTTCGATGGATTCAACGGACGCGATTGTTCTAATGGTCCTCTATGCGTCGACGATCAACACCATCCTGTCTGCCAAAACGGAGGAACTTGCAGGTATAGCTCACTGAGTATGATTTCATGAGTCCTTGAGGGTTCCCCAAAGGTGAATGGTCCGTGATTCAATACAAATCAACGGACACATGCGCAGGGTTTTTCCGTAACCGGCGGTGGAAACGTTTAAAAAAATTATGTCAGTAGACCGAACCGATTGATTGATTCTATTTTCTCCTACCTCAGGCACATCGGAGCAGAAGCTGTACGCTGCCAATGTGTCGAAGGTTTTACCGGAAATTACTGCGAAATTCCACCGGTGCAAATTTCCGAAAATGGTGAGGCTCCCTTGTACCGATTCGGTCTGAAATTCTCTATAGCGAGCATTTATATTACTCATTACCTCTTTTATGGGTATCGAAGAGCTCGAGAAATACATAGGTATACAAATGCGTGATGAGATTCCTTTACTCCGTTACAGAGTGCGTCGAGGAGGGTTGCGTTCTCCAGTGTCCATTGGAGGATGTGCGTCAGAAAGGATGCGATTGCAGAAACGGGACGAAAATAATGACCGGTGAGTCTGCATAAAGTCAACGCGGTGCAAACGTATCATTTCGATCGCTCATTCACAGTTTTTTTTTTTTGTTTTTTTTTTCAGATCGTTCGAGATTCGAGTGCAGAATAAAATTGACGAACGCGACATCCGTCAGGATGGTCATCCCCCCGAATCAGGGAAGCTTGGAAGCGCTGCTCGTCAGACAGGTAAAAATCTCCTTCGGGCTCTTCATTCATTAGCGAGTAAATTTAATCGTTACAAACTCATCGGAGCGACGATGATTCTGATCTGGTTATCGAACAGAGCTGCGCCCGCGGGCCTAATTATGAAGAAATAAAACGGTCACGCTGCGCAAAGAAAACAATTCCTACCCGAAATCCTGTGTCATTCGAGGACACCCCGGGCACAAAATTCAAACTCGTCATTAGTAAGAATATCGTAAATGTGTATTTTCATGGTTTGCGAGAAAACAGTTCATCGGAGCGTATGCGATTGATAGAGCGGACGTGCTAAACTAAGGGATTTTGGAAAACTGCCAGACCGTTGAGGAATCAAAGCCGTAGTTTTCCCGACGCACGTTCTCCGGCAGAGGGTAGGTTTTGAGTCTCTTCAATTTTTTGCGCAATTCGTCGGTTACCCCGTGCCTTCCCGGATCACCCAGGTAAATTTTGGCGCCCCGAAGAAGAGCGCCGTCCAGCCAAGGCTCGAGGATCTCGGCGATTTCCGCGTCGTAAAGGAGATCGCCGACGAATATCACGTCGAATCGATGCCTGTAAGATTCCGCCAGTAAATTATCCTTCGACGTTCTCAACCGTACCTTGTTCAAGGCGGCGTTCATACCGGCTGCCACACAGGCGACTGTAAAAAACCAGCGTATCGTCGAACGGTTAATAAATATTTGCACTGCGATTGGTCATCGGCCATCTGGCTGTTCGAGGAACCTGAACGGAGCCGGGGAGCCCCGCCGTAGCGGGGTCAAGGACTGGGAGAAAGCCCGCAAGGTTTTTCCAAACAGTTTCAACCGGGCCTAGGATTCCACGCGCGACAAAAAAGTAAATTCACGGCACGGGTTTATTTCATAAAAACCTCCGATGATTCCGATGACTTCCCCCACCTCGGTCCATTGGAGGCGATGCGTATTTCTCGGCATTACCTGACGCTATAAACTGCATGCAAATTAGGCAATTCCAGTTAAGGATCTTAATCGCTGGTATATTTTTCTGTTTTGTAATCAGAGGAGGAAACGATGGACTTTTTCGAGTGCGTTTCGCAGAAGTGATAACGTCTTATCCGCGTTATCCGTCAAGTGTATCACCCGGATCGCTAACTTAATTAACCATCAATGAAAGAAGGTAGTCAGTTGATTGCGATTATTATCAGAGACTCGTGCGGAGAATCGTAGTTATCAATCGTACATCGGTAGCAGCCTGTACACTCCGTTATTTATAGTACGCTAGAGATAAGCCCGACGACGTACAGATACCTATTATTTCCGGTTTCGTTCCAAAGTCCAACCGTAAAAGCAACGAAACTGATTTTCATTTACCCGCAGCTGTTGCGCTAGCATTCAACAAAAACATTCTTCGACACGTTTATGGTGTCTCGCAATGAGCAATTCGTCCGTATAGCTAGACTGAATTTTTCCTCTTAGCGAGAGGTTCTCAACTCCCGCGATTCCGACATGTTACGACGATTTCACAGCCGAGAGCGAATGTAAATCAACGATTCAGTGGTAATAATACCATCGGGTCGAATGAAACGGGTATACCTGGATCGATGTCGTTGGCCACGACCTCGCTGGCCCCCCTCAGTTTCGCGGCAATCGCAGTCGCGCCGCAGCCCGTCCCCAGATCGAGGACCGTGCAATCGCCCTTTTGGAAAAGATGCTCGCCGTGGTCAAGGACGAATCTGGCCAGAGCTTGACCGCCGGGCCAGTAGATGCTCCAGAAGGGTTCTCGGAACGTTTCGATCGTAGCGGGGTCATGTTCCCGATCTTCGTTACTCGGTGATGGCGCGGGGGCGTGATACAGGGGGCAATTAGGGGTCAGAAGATGCAGACTTATCTCAGGAGTGAGATGATTTCGCGTGATTTCCGTGTTCCTCAGGATAGCTCCCCTCGTAATCGACTCCTCCGAATCTCTTACCGCTGTCCAGCTCTTCTCGACTCTCGCGAAGTGACCCGTTTTTCCGCCGATCGCAAAAGAGAGGAGCGATTTTTTGACGGACGTAACTCTCCCCCGCATCGCGATAGGATTCAAGAACACCCTCGGATTCTGGAGAACTGGAAAATCGTGGTTTCAGTTTCAATTGTTGTGTCTACACGTTTTCGCAATACAATCGCCGATTTTCTGCGATTCATTGTCAGATGTGGACATACCTTTATGATGAATTCAGCATGCGCGAGGGGCTCGTTGCGTGGCCATAGAAACCCACTTTACAACGGAGCCGCGGACGTCATACTCGTGACGTCGTAATCGTCCTTTCGAATAGAATGGCGTTTGGATAAAAAATCCCCGTCTGTTACATAATATGAATAAATTAATCGATGTATTATAATTAACGAACTGCAAGATGCATACCGAAATCGCGTTACGTCTGTACAGTTTGGAACGTTCATAAAATATGTATAACATTTATACGCTAAAGACTATAATGATCAGATATTTGTTATTTTTACAATGCTGAGTCAAGTCAGATTAAGCGATTACAACGGACGACTGATTGCCGATGATATCTCTGGTTTTTCGAGCGTTCCCCGAAGTGTCGCGACTGATATGTGGAACGGTATACACGTACAAAAGGAAAATAAACCTTCACTCCTATATACCGGCGATTCGTGAAACCTAAAAAAATCACGTGAATCCCGGAGTTATTTATAGCCGCGGTACTTGCGCCGCTCTACAGATCAGATAATTGCAAATCCCTTTCATTTCGCACGGCGTTCATTCATCAGGATTACAATTCGCATGGAACCGTTTCATACGGATACGCAATAACTCGACCGATGAGTGGACACAATGCGTCGTAATTCGGGTTCTTTTATTAGCCGTACCGAAGAGTACGACCGAGAATGCCACAAGTGGCGAAGAACCCACGTGCGGTCCACGAATCCCCGAAGTGCAAAATATGCCGCAGACCGACGGGATTAAGCTCGTCGGATCTTTCGATCGATTCGTACGAGTTGCGACCGGCTAACGATCGCGTCCGCGTAGTTTGACCCCAAGATATTAAATTACGACCGGGCGCCCCGAGTGTCGCCGATGAATCATCGGGTCAGCGAAATCACTTTCAGAGGGGATAAACCCTTGGAGGGTCGAGAAACGAGAAGCGAGGAGGAGGAAAAGTGAAGAGGACCGAGCGATGACGTAGTAGCAAATACTCCGCTCGTGTCCCAGACAGGTGAAACGGTGCCCGGCGGTGGGGAGATGCGGTTTTTCCCCGTCGATTCCAAGGTACGGGGGACACTCGAGAATTCCAGCGATCGCAGGCTTCTCGAACATGAGGATCTCAATCTCTGGTTGACAACGCGATTCTCGGCGAGTCCCAGATTTTGAGAGACGAGAAAAAAAAAATAAATAATAAATAAAAACAAGACACAGAAACCGAACGGCAGAAAAAATGAAAAAAAAATGACCTAGCGTAAGATGGAGGAAAATCCTCAGTGGGTCGTTTCGCGAGAATTGTTCGCTCGAGACGCCGAGGTTCTCAACATTGGCGGGAGCCTTGACGAATTTTTCGTGGAGTGACGGAGATCGTTTCTGAAAATCGTGTGTGTTCGATTTATTGGTGCGATTCCCGGATTCAAGGCTCCACGGGATTCCTGCACGCTTATTTCGTAGGCAATGGTAGATATAACTGTATTGTGTATACGTACGTACATAATACGTGGATCTGTTCGGCGGCTCGCCAATGAAAGTGCGTCGTAATCGACGGCAACGGGGATAGGGGAGCCCGTTCTCTGGAATAACCCTCTGCCACGTGACCAGCTTCGACGAAGAGGGGATTCCGGCCTCTATATAAGGGTGTCGGACGCTGCGACGGGGACATTCGACGTTGAATAGCCAAAGCAACTACGCGAGGTACGGCGGGTCGTGTCTCCGGTAATATTGCAAAGTGTTGCGTGAGATTGCAAAATACATCGAGGAGGGGGATCGGTTAAAAGTTTACCCAGCGAAGCCGAGAGATAATATATATAAAAAAGAAAATAAGTGCCACGTGTGGTTTGAGTGATAATCGATATCTGGTGGAGTCGTCCCTCGGCGAATCATCGGCGTTTAACGACTGATATCAACTGGTACCAACCGGACTCGAGTGTGTGATATAACAAGTCACTCCAATTGCACAGAATAATCAGCTAGTGAGTGAGAAGCGTATTTCCAGTGCGCCTAGGAAAGAGATAAAAATTTTTCCACAGTGGACAAAAGTGCGTCGAGGAAATTCACGAATTAAGAAAAAGGAGCGGAAAATTTCAAATATGACTTACGAGGACGTAATCATGCCAGTCACACCTCAAACAGCCACTTTCGAAAGGTAAGCCTCGGTCGTTTTAGTGGAAATTACAAAGTCTCGACGTATCGGTGGTGAAATTACATCAATCACCCAGTAATTACTCCTCTCTTCGCACGGTTGAATAATTTTTTTACAATTATTAATTCCAGTGGTAAACTCCCCTCGGAACTCCAGCGAGAACTGAGGTGCCAAAGGGCGGGGACAGAGGTGACTTGTGGAATGTTGCCCACCTTGCGGGCCCTGGCGTCCCGCGAATGTTGGAGCCCGGGTACCGTCTGCCTGGTATCGCAGTACGAAAAAACAGACCCGGCTCAGCACCTTCAGATGACCCTGTTGGAAGCTTATTGCCGGGAACACGGTATCCAGGTAGTAAACGTGAGGGCGGATTACCTGAGATCGGCGTTGGGTCCGCAGCATGTGGACTTGTCCTGCGTGTTGGTGACGATCGCTGATCCCTTCGTACTTGAATCACCCGAATGACTCGAACGGTCTACGACGTCCTGCCTGAATTCGGAGGGAAAAAATCGAATGAAATATTAATTTCTAATTATCGTGGGGGCGAAACTCCCGAGCGGATCGTTGAGATCTTGCATAAGAGATTTCAGCTCCGGATGTATTATCCATTAATAAAAATATGTTATGCGGTCTCCGTTACGTGCAGAGTCCGGGGTACGTACGTATCTTAAGATTTCGTTGCCGCGCCTGTAAACACGGGGGACATCGGAAACAATAAGTGGGAGACTGTTGTCCGTGTACAATGTCCGTATTATTACATAATAGATATGTTAGCGAGTACAGGGATAGAAGGGTCGTCGACCCGGTCGGTGGCTAAATATGAAAACCACCCGTTATCGAGTGATAAATCAAAAAGATTGTAGACTTAGTATACGTAGCAGGGAAATACAATGAGACAAAGCGATGAAAAATATTTAGAAGTTGGAGAAAATTTTGAATAAATAAATGTGAATAAATACGTATTTTCAAAACGACGATGCGAGTGTTCTTGAACCTTGACTTCTCACACCCCCAATCCTCTTCGCTCCCCCCGAATTTCATTTCGACTCAAACGATCGCCCGTCTGCTTACAGATCGGGAAATACTTGAGAAATGCTAACATATCCTCCGTAGAGGAACTCCGAACCTTAAGCGTCACGTAAGTATTTCTAAAGACGTTTCGTAATAATTAGAAACAACAATTACTTTTTCAAAAACGACGTTCGTGGTATTCGGATGTAGGCCGACCTCGGAAGTCGTATTTCACTTCTTTGGCAACACAGACGACGGGGACAAGATAAGAGAATCTTTGAATCGTTTGGTGCAGCGGCGCCGTCTCGGTGAAATTTCTCTCGAATCGACGCACTTTACTTTTGAGCAAAAACCCGCTCTAAAACTGCAGGTACAATGGTCGTGATTTCTCTCTGATACCGAACGGTATATGTGTATTCATACGTGTACGTGGATAGGTATAACTTCACCACCTGATAGTAATCCAGGATAACGGCTGCACATTTCAGAGCCTGCGGGTAAATCAGCCGAACGAACGCGAGGTACGATTGGGTGATCAATTCATCGTATCGTGCGTTGCCCAGGGCAGTTATAATCTCACTTTTACCTGGTACAAAGATGGAATGCTGGTTAACACCAGTAAGGCTACCAGGTAAGAACCGGGGCTCGATGTACGAATCTGTTTTCCCTGGTGGTTGTGGCGGCTGCCTGATTTGTTTTTTCAGGGAGATCTGGCTGAAGCACCTCCCGAACGACGGATCGGAACAGCACACCTCACTGCTCGGGATCGACAGGTCGACGATCCTCGACGCGGGACGTTACACCTGCCAAATAATCGACTGGGGAATGCAACAATGCAAAAGCATCACCATCGACATTCGGGAGGAACCGAACGTCAGAATTTTTCCGATGAGCGCGACCATCGAAAAGGTATACATACACGAATTATGAAATATTATCCTCCAGGATAATCGACGCCGCAAGCGGCATGACCAATTTTTCGTATACCTCGCGAAATACGAAAGTTTTCACCGTTTCCACCCTCTTTTAAAAAATTCCCATCCGTCAAAACTGACGTACATTTGCCCAGGGTAATAACATCCAGCTAAAGTGCCTGACCCCGAACATGCGGAGCATCGGCATTGGATTTGGGTGGAGCAAAAATCGTGCATTATTGAAACTCGAGCCCGGAAGCGAGGTGTGGGAGGATCTGTTCCCGGCCGGGAGTATACTGAAAATCACAAATGCCCAAGTACGCCCGGCGCTCGTAGAGTCGCGTGAATTTATAACGCGCACGTCCCGCTGAATTCCACCGTTTGCGTCTCGTTATCGATAAAACTTTTTCTCAGAAATCTTCGATATACACGTGCAGCGTGGCGCAGAAGTCGATGGCGGTTCGCGTGGAGGTCGTCAATCGCACCCTAGTCCCGATATGTTCGACGGAGAGAGCTTGGGGCGTGCGATGGCCCGACACGGGGCCCGGGCTCGAGGCCCTTTTGGACTGCCCGATGAATTTCCTCGGTAATCGCGTCTCGAGACTCTGTTCGATGAAAGACGCGACCACCCCCGAGTGGCAGCTGCCCGATTTTTCGGCCTGCCTCTACGAGCCATTTCTCGCACCGTACAACAACGTAAGTTGAAAAAAAAAACAAAAACCCTCGCAGACACTCGAGCTCCATAGTCCGATCTGCTGTCGAATGGGTATTTATCTTGAATGCATTCTTCAAATACCTGCGAGAAAATTAACCACTTCCAACGTAAAGCGCCTATTTTTTCATCCCAAAGTTTCAAAGTTTAACACTAGGATATCAGAATACGACAGGCGCCGAGACCCTCGAAGCGTACTGGGATATTTTAAGATCGAGGAAAACGCCCCTGTACCCTGGCGAGGGCGATCGCATCGTGACTCTCCTTTCGGAAATTGAGCAGTATCTCAACGCTACGAAGGAACTGAAAAATTTCCATCATTCGGTCGGGGCGTTCATGCGCATCGTTAATTTCGTCGTCGAAAATGAGCATTCTATTTTAAACGAGCAGGTGAGTTTTTGCAGGTGAGATTCTTCCTCACAGCAAGCGCCCACCTGTATCCTCATTTCACTCCGTAGCAATTGTCGTTGATGCAACAAATGGCCCGACGTAATTTGGTGCATTGGTGCGAAATAGCGAATCCCGCTAGAATGCACCTGGGGTTGTCGGGGATGATAGCTGATGTGACTCCTCTGCGAGTAGACGACAATGACGCCATGACTCGCACGAGCGAGATACCCGGCTCTGATAAAATGTACGCCATCGCATTTGCGCCGCCATTCAAACCGCAAAAAAAAGCTCACCTTTCTTTTTCTGATCGCCTACAGATACCCCAGTTGGTACGGCGAAAAAATTGTCGTACGCGTGCGAGAACACGACTTAGGGATCGGCGGGTCGAACGGCGCGCTCGGTGTAGTCAGCATTACGTACAGAAATTTGACGGGACTTTTGCCCAGGGTGTACGTCGCAGAGCTCCGGTGAGTATAATATTCGGTGGATCGTTGGCAATCTCGTAGAGAATCTGTGGCGAAAGCAAAAATTAATAATTGTATTCTACCATGCTTTGGAAGCGATGGCACAGATCTTGAGTATCGCATTAATTCGCGGATCGTAACGGTAGACGTAGTATTGCCGGAAAACCAAACAAAGCTTTTACAAAGCAAAATATCGGTCGACCTACAGTTACGTCACACCCGAAATCAATCGGGCCTGTGGAATATATCCTGCGGAGCAGCAGATTTCACAGGTTCGTGGAACTTGAATACCTGCGTGAGTAATTCTCTACCAGGGGGTAGCGCGACTCGCTGCGTTTGTCCGCACGCGGGGACCTTCGCTGTGTTTCTCACGGCACGTGCCGTCCGAGTGAGTAAAACAATGAATAAAGGAAAATTTTACCCTTCCAATTACGCAGATCGATTCTCATTTCATCCGATTGAATATAATGCGGATATCTTGCGTCTACACAGGTAGCCTTGGCCAAGAAGGAGCAGACCACTTTAGTGGTGGTGGTTGGCTGCGGGATTTGTTTACTACAATGCCTGGTCACGTCCCTGATCCTTGGCTCGTGTTGGTGGAACAATCGATCTTGGTTGAATTTCCTCAAATTACAATGTTCCACCGCCCTTGTGGGAGCGATGGCTATTTTTATTTACGCCGCGCACCACCCCTTGCCAGAGGTGGGTGCGTCACACGTGTATACGACGTAGAGCTCGGATTCATTGCGAATGATTTTGAACGCCATCGGATGTCCTTCGATATTTCAGAGTTCCTATTCCGTAGTCGCCATATCCTTGGAGGCTTTTCTCCTGGTGGGGACGTCGGCGCCTATATCTCAGGCGATGATCGTCTACGCCGAATTGACTCAAGTTCGACCGAGCCAGCATCTTCAGCCCACCGTGATCGCGGTGATTACAGGTGAGACGCTGCGATGCAAATATATAACTCGCTCTTCGTTCGACTCATTTTTGTGGAATTTTGCAGGGGTTCCGGTTTTGGCTATGCTCGCGACGGAATTGGCCCACAAAAGCACCGGTTGGCACCACGAATCGTGGTGGCTCATGGCTGGAAGCGGAGTGCTTAATATATTCGTAGCTTGCGCTACGATGATGCTCCTTATATTCGTTTTACTTCACATCGGCGTCGTCCACAAAGCGCACGCACTCGTTACCGGAAATATTCTGAAGAAGGAGTCGATAAAAATTAGGTAGACGAGCGAAAAATCAGCAATCTACCGACAGGCCATCGAGTGATAGATTCCCTATTACATTACAATGTAAATATTTTCGCACGTTAATGTTTTCGTTACAGAATTAGGTTGCTGCGTCGTGCGGCCGTCGTTTTATGCGGCATAATTTCGGTGGAAGCCTGCTCGATATTTTACGTGAATTCATTATCAGCCATCATGCATTACATATTCGCAACAGTGAGCGCTCTTCTGGTGAGTGGATCACGCGAGCACCGAATGATTTGTCCCAGATTGAAATCCAGAGCACCTCAGGACGCTTTTGTAATTTTCAGGGATTCATAGTCATCGTTGCCTACGTGATAAACGGCGAGATTCAACTCATAGAGCCGATGCTTGAAAAATTCAAATGGAAAACGAAGACCAACGACGAAAATCTCTCGGAACCGGTCAAAGGTATATCCGCAACTAAATTTTATTAGGATCGGGTCTTCGAATCTGATCGGCGCACGTTTGCGATTGCTCATCCTCGGAGCTCGTGTCCTCGAATTGTTTGTTAAGGACGCAATTTTTCGGCCCACAGTTTGCTCGAGGAGTAACGAGAACTCGGAGAACGACGTCGGGCAATCTCTGCCGCTGAACGACCACCTGGAGGTCCGGGGCGTCGCAGCCGGGAGCATCGACACGCGAGAATATGCCGCTGAACCGGCTCACGCCTACAAAAATTTTTCCCTACCGCCCGCAGCCAGATTTCTACCGGACAATAGAATCGACGGGGCGGAGAACGTTAATTTGGAAAACTACAGCACGAGTCCGAGAAAATATCAGGAAACGAGGCTCGAGCCTCCCGACACGGGCGGGACCGTGGGCCTGAGTGCGGTTGCGGGTGCCAGTGCGATTCCGAATACCAGTAGCGGGTCTTCCCTTCCATTCGAATCATACGGGACGGCGGATCATCGAACGTTCCGAGATTTTAATCAGTATCACGGCGTACTCTACAGAATACCTGCTCAAGTAGCGATTTCAAATTGCTCGGCGAAAGTCTTGTGCAACGCGGACGTCGAGTCGCGAATGAACATCGGCACGATGCCCGATGTCACCCTGGCGATAAGTAGCGAGATCGAGCTACTTCCCGTCCAAACGAAGGCCAGGGAGCACGTTAAAACTATACCCGACATCGCCAGTACAGCCGAACGCAAGCAGCCGGACGGCGAAGAAAAAGCTCCGAAGATAGTCGTTACCGATTGCGAGAGCAATGCGACCGGGATGCTGGATCGCATCTCCCACGATCTAGATTATCTTTTGAACCGTAGACATAGCAAGGACGAGGCGTAGCACGTGAGGCATCTCGATGCAAGCATAGAGCCATCATCACTCGATTCCGAGCCTAATTTTATGGTTTAGAATTAAATACCATCGTTCATTTCATTGTATTCCGTTACGGTGGAAACCCTTTATTTTCATAGATGTTGATCCGTCCTTCTCGATTTTTTTCCGATCAATTGTCGATTATAATGTCCAGGTATCCATGTGTGGTGTGAAAATTATTACGTGAATATATGCGTTCGTCAATTGTGCGATACGATCAGCAGGATAACTCTCGAACTTCGTACGCGCAATGTCGTCAACTATTAGGGGAAGGCAGGGATGTTTGCCCCACCGTATAAATTGAACCGTTCCTTAGAAAACTATAGAACAAGCAATATGTATCTACCTATTTTCTATGAAGTGGTTTGATTCAGCCGGTGATTCAATCATTTCTACTTTACCTCGATACAAATAAGTGTAAATAATTTTAGACGGTGCGGAGGCACTTTCACTGTGCGCGATATTTGTATATTCAAAATAAAAATATTTACAAAAAAGAGCGTGCCAATTAATCAACGAAGATCCTTCGCTACACATATTAATCAACCAAGTATTAAAATTCCGGTTTTTACAATTGATATACCAATAAATAAATACACAAACAAATAAATACACAATAACGCAAGGTGTGCATGTCTCATATGCATAAAATTTGTAAATATTTGTTTATTGGTGATTCAGAGACCTACTACATTTTATACATTCTACGATTATTACACTTAATAGGTACAACGAACAAATTTGGCATTACACCGCTGCTCTAAACAATCGCGTGCAAGGCGCAGCTTTCCGCAAACGAGAATCGAAATATTGGAGTTGGTGAGCGACATTCGGTAATATTAAACAAAGAAAAAAAAAAAAATCGTGGGGGAAAGACTAATCATTGACCTTTCGGATTTCATTATCTCTGATTATTGATGAATCGGCGCTCATGCTCAAGTTGATTCCTGGTTTGATAATCGGTACCCCACCAAGCTCGCAGGAATATGTCGTAACATGATACGCTTTTTCGTGATTTTCGCTCGCCGATAAAAACTTATTGAAATGAAAAACACACGCCGCTATTATGAAAAATGCATTTATTTATTAATTTATTTATTTTTGGTTAATTTGTCGCGTCACTTTTCGTATTAAAATGACGCCAATAGTTTGAAAATCAAATTTACGCGGCGTCCTCGTTGTTTGATTTGGTTACAATAAAAAAAAAAAAAAAACAGAAAAATAATCGCAATAACACACAGAAACGAGTATTTCTCAGGGAAACAAATGCGACTTTACGAGGGTATAAATCCCCTAAAGTGTCTATAAGTGATTTAGAATTTTACAAATGGCTGGAGCAGTTGCCGAACAAAATCATAGCAGGTATACGTCTGGAAGCAAAGGAAAGTTGCAAAGGCGCAGAGATATCCTTTTTCTTATCATACTTTCGTCACGTGCACCGATTAGATCGCCTCGGCAGCTAAAACATTCAATAGAACGGCTCCGCGAGAGAATGTATCTACGGCTGGACTACAATGGAAAATAAAGTCCCATAGAAAAGTTCCATAGAAGTAGATAAAATAATCACTCAACCAATTTGCTACGCTGTGTGAGCGTATGCAAAGCTTTGAGATATCCTAACAACGTTATAAAATTTTCACTAATATTTCAGCGATATACAATATAGTACAATATGACCATTCCTATGCTTTCTTCGAAGTATATCCTCATCCCTAGGAGTAGAGAGCATGACCTTGAAGTCATGTCATACTATACATCAAGACCGTGTATACGTAGATACCTACGTGTCATTAAAGTGTGCACATTTACGGTCTTGGTTATACTCTCACATTAAAGCCATGACCCCTCCCATCCTCCAGGCCATCCAGGCCAACCTTCCGTCGTATTTACTTAAATATAAAAATACATAGCCAGTCTATATATAAAATGTGTATGGTGGCACATTGAACCGAATTATCACAAATACTCGATGGTTAACTGCCACTGTCGGCGATTATTGACGATTCCGCTTCCTTACTTTCCGTTATGTCATTGTTACTGACTCCGGTTACTCCAGAACTTTCATAAGAACTGCCACTCAAGCAATCCCCACTGGATGTTGTGGTACTGACAATAGAATTATCTAAATGTTGTAAGCTAGGAAATTCAGAGCCAGACAGTAGCAGGGTTGTTTGCGTTGGTAGACTTGTCAAGGACACCATTCCTGGATTCATCAATTGCTTATTGAAACAACTCCGCAAAGCCTCTTCGATCAGATTCCCTATTTTATCACGATCGTTCTGAGACAAACGAAAAAGTTTAGTTAATAGGCTGATAGAATTGAAAAGTTTAGGTGGCTTTCAAGATCTATACTCACCTCGTTGATAAAGCCAAAATGTACAAGTTCTTGTGCAAGAAGCATCGACGTATCAATTTGCGTAACAGGACATGTCAATTGTCGATTCATTTTATCATCCATTCGCAAGAGTATTGTCATCTGAAATGCATGGCGATACACATTAATTGAGAACTGCGAGGAGCTGGGAAAATGCATGTTGCGCATTCTCACCCTTAGCGATGTAGGCGAACGTCGGAGTAACAATGGAAGACTTACAAGCAATTCACGACTTTCTTCCCTTGGTTTGACGTTACACATCATATTTACAACTCTACGGGATTCGAAATCGAGTGGTTCAGGCGTCACAGACTTTACTGACTCAGTTACCTCAGGCGAAATTGCTCGAGGTCGAACCGGAGGTGGTAATTTTGGCATAAATGCGGTTAAGGGATATATTCCGTACCTAAAAAGTCCAATGAAATGATAAAATTATTTTTTCAATACTACTGCCCTATACTATTCGAAACTTACTTCACATCTTCGACGAATTTTTCCAACTTTTCGGCAACTGGAATATCGCTAGAGCGAATCTGCTGTGGAGGACGTCCGATGTAGTGTATTTCAGCAACGACCGTGTCTGGCCCATACAACCTTTGAAGAACCTCGTCTGTTATTGTTTCAGAAATATTCGCTGCAAATTATTAACGAGATCGATTTATCATAAGATGGCAAATAAATTACAAGTAGATACCAGAAGAGCAACTCCGAATACTCACTAGTGGAATTAACCAGAGCATGAGCAGACAATAACTTCAGGGAGTGAACCTCAAAGAGAAGGGGATGAAAGAGAAGTTCTCTGGCACTAGGTCGGGAGAGTGGATCTACTTGGAGACATTTGTGAATAAAATCTTTTTGCTGAGCATCATCTAACGATTCTATCGTCTTGTTGATATTTTCATCTGTGACCACGGTACCGGTATCACCATTTCCTTGAATTTCTAGAGCAGCCATTTCCAGAGCGCACATTCCAAAAGAATAAATATCAATGGCTGGAGTCACAGAATCTGAAAATAGACCTGTGAAAATATGATTGTTCCACCCACTCGGTGAAAATATTCCAAAGTTACATGACTCGTAATTGAGAATGGTAATTTAACTCACTCGCATACTCGGGTGCAACAAAATGCATATTCTTCATGTTTGCTCTACAAGTTTTGACATGGTGATGAATTGCATCAGGTGCCACTGGAACGTAGAACAAACGTGTTTTTTTGTTATTTTACTGGAAGGCAAAGATCTTCTGAACTATCATATAAAATTACTGAGCGAGGGTTGCAGGTGGCGCTGGAAAGTTTTTGGCTTATCATTTACATGTAGTATTAATGTCAAGTTCAAACTGAGCCCTCATTTCAATTGGTTCTTCAGAAGCCTAATGACAGAGTTCTTCGTGTACAAGACTTACTATGGAGACATGGTGTTGTTGTTCTATTAAACATTACTCTGCATCGCGATTCAATAGAGTAACTGAACCAATGAGTTATCGTATTTTTCATGGTTAGTATACAATATGTATTATAATAATAATGTTGTTTACCTCTCCGTCCCTAATTTACTTAGCTGATGATAGATGTTAAATTCCCAAGTTTATACTTTTGGCCAGCTCACCATCTGTGACAAGTTACACACCAACTGGTAACTTGTAGGTGTTGAAAAGTTTAATCTCCAGTTGGTGAAAGTACGTTTGTACCTCCTTTCTCGTTGATGGCATTGCTGTTTTTTTTCATTATCTAGATTAGGCTATATGCTACAATTAAAAATGAGGACTCAAGTTACTCCTAATACAAGAGAACATTAGAAGCACAATCTGTCTGTCCCACTTGTGCAAGTGGCAAAATATAAGAAACGATTCGTCCGTTACTATCAATATTTAAAAATAAAGCTAGGCGCAGTTGATGATGAACATATTAGAACGTAAATCGAAGTGTTATATTCCTGCTATTCGGTCATTCATGAGGACATTTCTGTTGCTTCAGATCTCTTAATATATGATCTTACTCTCTCCCAGACTTTATCGATATAATTTCTCCTCGTTTATGATAAGATTATCGTATTCATTGATACAGCGCAACTTTCCGATTAGCTAGGAATGATTCGTGCACTCGATAATAATGCCAACAGTTTTATCATCATTCAAATCTAGTAGTCATACCACTCAATGCCTACATAAGTATCGTGTTCCCTATTTCATGATCAACGTGAATAATGGGTTACATGTACGTAACATCGCACACCTAGAATCTGCATCTCACTGCTTACCTGAACCAATTTTTACTAGGCCATTGTGCTGAATAAATATAGTATCACAGGTGAGATTTCCATGAATAATAGGGGGTGAGCAAGAATGCAGGTAACTGGAACAAGAATTTCCTCAATGTATTCTAGCGTAGATCAGCGAAGGGAGTCACAATGGGAATCTTCAATAATGCAAATTGCTCACCTTAAAGCTGAAAGAATTTGTGTACACCATCGTTTCCAGGCTTGCAAAGGTAATTTTTTAACATTACGCTTTGTTCTTTTGAGGAACTGCTTCAACGAACCCGACGACATATATTCGGTAATAAATATGACCTGGAAATCAACAAGTTGTAGAACGTCAGTATTGTAGGATCGCAGTTACTTGCAAATTTCAGAGAAGTAGATACCTGTAATACATCTACTCACCCGTGGTTTGTCATTGTGAGTATCTGTCCAATATCTATGAAATTTAACTATATTGGGATGTTCTAACTGCGTGAGATTCTCAAAGACGAGCTGAATTTTCTCTTCCTGTGCTTTGAAATTTTTACGCTCAGAGAACTGCACTTCATTCCAAACAACCTCGACACCTTCCTCTGTGTCCATTGCAAGGTAGGCACAGTCAACGCCTGGTAGATCCCTCTTTTCAGCCTATTGAAAGATGGAATTACATGATCATCAGCTTTTTCATTAGACTTTAGCAATGCGGATACTTTGTGACAACAAATCTTTTGTATTTTGAGAATTCAGAATTTAGCGGTTTATGCGGTTGTCAAAGTTCTTACTTCCATATCTGTGCTCTGCGGAATTTTTTCAATTTCACCCCCGCTGCTTCGAGCTCCTGCAAAGCTAGACCCTTCAGCTAAAGCTGACTTGGTAGGAACGTAAACCTGGAATGACACATTGCACAGTGATTTAGTAAAATAACTACGTTGTCTCTACCGTGCAATTGTTGACATAAGTCGACGAAGCTTGCAAGCAAGCGAAAGATACCTCTTCACGCCTTTTGAGCCAGCGTCCGCAAGGACTCTCCTCCAGGATTTCACTCTCATCCTCAGAATCCTCGCCACTTTCGCGGGGTGACTTGTGCTCTGGATCTGTACTCGAACGACTCCCAGGCATTACATACAACAATTAGGACGGCACGTTCAAGACTTGAAAGCTCAACGTCACCGAGTTTAATACCATAATATTACAAATATCTCATATGATCACGGCGAGAATATACGTCATAGACAAAATATATTCTAATATATTTATACATATACACGCCTCCTACTCGAGTGACACATGCACGACCGATCCCAATTGAAACGTTATAGGCATGTAGATTATTTACGACACAACGAGAACTACCGACGAAACATATTACTCGGTGATACCGGATTAACGTTTTGCGGCATAACAAATACTGCGATTATTATCGATTATTATCCATTAGCCAGCTCGCTGTTCGAATTGAGCAGTGTCAGGGAAGAAATATTCGTCTGACACACACTACACACCGTCAACGCTCATTGCGATGTACCTGTAATCTTGTCTCTTTGGTTAAAGCTTGCACTGATTGTGAGATACATACGACGGATGGGATATGGTTCAGTCGAGTTCGAGTACTGCGAGTACCTACCACACCATGAATACCATCAACGCCGCGCCGCGCCCACCACCTCCACCTACGCGTTTTCCGTGAGAGATGGCGCCCCCCAATGAAAAAATAACGAACCCTTATATCTTGCCCAGCTTCCCCCTCCCGCTTTATACTCTGGCCGGCGTTTAAATTAAACGTGCGGGAATGGGAATCATCCGCAGTATCGTAAACTTCCATCAGTCAAGCATTGAGCAGTTATTCGATGTTTCGCACGTTTTACAATAAACAGGTCATACATTTCGGTAATAAAAAAATCAACGTTTAATATATACATCTCATATATGACTAAACATCAAAATACTTATGCCTAAATACTTATCTAAAAGAGCGCGGCGATAAATGCTGTTAATCTACATCAATTATTGTCTGTACAATAGCTTGCTGTACAACAGTAAAATTTGTTGTATACAATGCGATTTGGAAATTAAAAAAATAGAAGGCACTTTTACTGTTGGGATTTCAAAACATATAACTAATTTTTTTTACAGGTAGGGGATCTCATTCGAATTGGGAAATTATAATCCTACTTCAAGTCCGCATTCGCGACGCACTCGCTACAATTTAGATTACAACAATATAAGTATCAGTTATGGGGAAAATCACCCCTCAGTCGCAACCTGAACTCTTCGGGTCCGAGAGTTGCTAAAACCGTAGGTCCCAGGTTATTTAATCTGACCATATAAGGTACATATTTTAACTACTCCTGCTAGATATCTACTCGATACACAATCGCATTTTAAAATTCATTCTCGAAATCTTTATCTGTGCATTATTGGAGGAAGGGCTAGGGATGGATATGAAATGCAAACACAGGGCGTTTGGATGGTTAAGTACGTATCGTACCGGTGCAGGGAACACTCCAAAAATGCTTCGTGTTACAAAAAAACGACCAAATAGTGAGCAGCCTCTGCTCATTGTGTCCGCGTGATACGACCCTTGGCAGGTGAGATGTGGCGAGCCGAGATCTGTGAAACAACAATTTCAAATAGCTTTGCGTTAAATCCATTTTGATACGTTGTGTCTTTCGGCCGCCGACAAAGATCTGCCAATCAAGCACTCCCATCAGTCCGTGTGGACTTATCAGCGTCGGCGATGGTCGGTATCGGATCCGCGGAGCTTCGCAGCTTCTCCGAGGAAGCAGCCAAGGACTTTTTTCGCCGATCGTTGATCAATTTACCAATGAACCATATTGTCATCGGGATCGGGGTCATTATCGCCACCGCGACCGGCGCAACTGTGAATTATCATAAGAAACCACTCGTTAACATTCAATTATCCCCTTCGCGATGTGTACACGAGTTGTGCCCGTTAAAATGTTCTTACTGGTTGTCAGGTCCGCTGCTGGTTGAGGAAGCGAGAACCGGAGAAGGAAGATGGATATTCCGGTATTCTGCACTCCGGTTTCGATCGAGATTGCCGTGATGTCCGGACGCGGCTGTTTCAGAACCCAAGCGACTATCATGCCGAATAAATAGCCAAGCCATGGAAGCCCAATACCAGCAACTATTATCTGCAATGATTTGTTTCACGCAGGAGTCGTATTGTTCGGGATTAGATTGATGAATTTCGAGGAGGAATTTTCGTGAGTTTGCAGGATCGTCATAAGTAATAAATTTGGCATAATTACCCGCCACGAAAACAGCTGGAAAAGATAGAGATTCGTGACGATTGCAAAGACGATGATGAATAGGATAAGCAGGCTTGAGAACGGTTTTAGAATCCTGACTAGAAGCCTGCAGACCCTGGGCAACTTTTTCTGTATTATGTATCCAATAGCCAGTGGGACGATCAGTGAAACCGCAAACATTGCTATCTTAGAGTACGGAACTACGAGATCTCCCTTATGGAATATCGATCTGCCAAGGGTGAAGATCCACAACGGCATCATGGCTGTACATATGAAAAAATTAAATACTGATCCGTTGAACGCAATGCTGACAGCCTGGAATCGAGACAGGGACTTACCGAATGCAGCCAGGGTACTTATGGTAGTCATTGTAACGGACAAGTTGAGGTTTCCATCCAATAGTGCGGTCCAGATGTTGGAGGCTCCGCCACTTGGACTTACTCCTGAGAAGAACATCCCTATGCGCATCTCAGCATCGTCAGGAAAGAGTATAAGCCCGATAACGTAGCTCAGCTGTCGACAGAAAGAGCTGGTGATTTCCGTGCACGATAATTGGACGACCCCTTCTCCCTCCTCCCCGCACACGAAATCAACTTACCAAAGGCATGTAGAGAAATTGACAAAAAAATCCGATCGTGGGACCAACGGGTTTTTTTAACGTACGCTGACAGATGTCCCAGTCCATAGCACAGCCGAAGTTGATGTACAGGACGGAGACGAGCACCGCTACGCAGACCGTAAATAGCGTATCTATAACGCGCTCCTCGCGAATTACGATGACCTCGAGGGCTTCGGAACTTTTGTTGCCCTAAGAACCAAAAGGGCAAAATTATTCGGTATGTTTTGCCGCCCTGCGGACCTCGAGATGGAAGATTTCGTTGGCTAAATTTACTCGGTTCCGGTCATACCGCAGAAGAAGCTATGGAAATAACTACATCCGCTCGACCGAGGAAGTTTGCGGTAATGTTGAGACAGCTCTTCCAGGTAGAGTCTTCGACGTCACTCGGATCCAAAACCGGCAAGTTAGGGACGCTAGCAACCGAGTCCCGGGACGAACTCGCCGTCAAAATTCCATCGATGATGTCCGCTGCGTTGACTGGGGCGGAAAAGGGTACGCACAATGTCTCGTGCATGTGGATCGTCACATTCGGAGAAGAGAAGGTCACGTTCCACGCCGAAGCCGACCCCATCAGCAAGAGCAACCCTATCACGGCTGACTCCATCGTCTATGCGAGAATTTTTTAATTAACGAACAAGGCTCAACTGCAAATGCCACAAAACTTGTCGTACGAGTTTAGCATATATTTAGTGCTTTGCAATAGCACTTACTTGTGACTTATAGAAAAACCGATTATAAGCTGACTCGCCGATTACAAACTGGTCGGGTATAAACTGATACCGCGCGGTCTCGGTGTTTCAATAAGTATCGGTGTGATCTGAACCTTGATGGTTTAATCGATTAATGCGCTATTATATACCCCTTATTACAACAGGGCTAATAAAGTTGAGTGGCACAAGACATTACTAGCACGATCAAGATCGAACACGATTATCTTGAAACGAGCCTCCGTGTAAGAAGTCTCGTCCGCGTTTACACATAAATCGTGCTGTACGTAGGTATACGAATCACTTAACGGTATTAGAGGTTTTAAATCTTGAATCAGTCGTAAATGGGTAAACTGCGACGTATTCTCTACGGACGATGTGATTTACTTGCCTGGGGAGATAGTTCAAGTATAGTTCATGTATACGCGAAATTTGTATTACGGACCACGATTACCTTTGTTATTCTCCCCTGCAAATCTACTAATAGATGTTAGCCCAATCTGCCGTATGTTATTCCCGCAATTATGAACTTCGCCAAGTTTTACTTTTCCGTAAAGTTTTACGTGCATGAGAGATGTGATAGGTGTTCGTTGCTGCAGATAACGCTCTGTAGCGTACACAAGCGTATTTCTCTCAACAAATAACGTATCAAAAATTGTTCTGTACGTTCACAAGGACTTCGCTTAGTCACTGGCTCTAGATTTATACAAAACGTACCTCGATGAGCGGACGGCCCCCACCTTCAATAATACCTACTTTCATTTTGCGGCCGGTATGATAAGACTTGCAGAAATACGTAGCTCTACCAAGTATAAATCAAATGAGCGTAATGCGTATGTAGTCTCGGATCTTATGGGTAATTATCACATATCGGTGGTAATTATGGAAAAGGTCTAGAAAGGTGTCATAACAGGAGATACGTTGACTTAATATTGGAAGTTCTTGTTATCTTTATCGGTCGGTGCCGAATTTGTTCGTCAATTATTGAGCGATTGCGGGTTATTATGTCCATAACTAATTCTCTTGCGATAGCTTCTCTCCGCAGATTAGTGTCAATCAAATATCTGTACGTGCGAGATAAAAGGTTCTTGATAAAGTAAAGTGATTAAAAATTACTATAGATTAGAAATAGAACAAATGATTAATCTTCAAAGGTTTCGTTCGCCTAAATCGCGACTTGCATTATGGCAATGCAGCCGAGTGAGGATCACCCAGAATCCGAAAAATCTCGATCAATAAATGACTATTTATACGCGTATTGCATCATCCTTTTCCAAATTGTCACTACAATGCAAGCATGATGCATACAAATGACTAATTGTTAGGATGATAGAAATAACAAGTTACCTCACAATCAGACTAGGAGGAAATCGTATAAAGAACATTCCCACAAATGCCTACAATGGTGATTGTTGTGCAACAATCGAGAAAACTACGCTCGTAATAATACACGTACAGACAGGCCCTGAAAATACCGGAGATCGGGATCACGACTTATTTTATTCAAGAAAATCATATGCTGATATGTCATTCACGTGCAGTTGATTGCAAGTTACGTGTATAATCTTGAGATAAGGCTTTATGAATTCCGAATGTCCAATAACCATGATTCTCCTCGCCCTCACGTGTTCGGCAAAAAATACACGCGCCGCATGCGTAGGGTAGGTGATTGTCAACGATAGCTGATTGGGATAACCGTTCATACCTGGCTTCCAAATTAACGCGAAATGAATCCTCGAGTAATCCAACGTTTTTGGTATCTCATCAGTTCCTGATTCACTGCTCACCAGTTTCTCAAATACTTCGATTTACACAGGAATAAATGATAACCGACCGACGTCGCGTGACGACGTCAATGGCAATGAGAACATTAAAATACCGTAAGCTTAAATTCGTTGCAGGTAGATACTCGATGATTGCAGCATCACCGACAAGTCTGATGATGAGCCCAACTCTTGAATGACCTGAGGGCGCCACTTGAAGAGTGCGACTATCTGCACCATCTCACGTTGAAATTCATAGAGTATGGAAGTACATTCACTGATGTGAATTATGCATATCGGTAAAAGCACCACACTGAACTCTATTATACAGCCACGCGGGTGTCAGGTACTTAATTGCATCTCAACTGCCCTCAACAAGTTCTCGTCGATGAGCTATCTGAAAAATTACGAAGTGGTAATATAAAGGTGAACCAGTCATGGGAATCCTTGAAAAAATATCAGAAATCGAGAAGGAGATTGCGCGGACCCAAAAAAACAAAGGTTTGTTGAATGTCAGGATACGTTTATCCTTGTCTATATTTCACCGGCTAACTACCTCAGCTGCAAGCTGTTGTTAACCCGAATCTCCCCACTGACCCACGGAATTGTTACTCTTGGGATGCTCCCCTGAAATACTAATCTTGTATCTAACAGCTACCGAGTATCATCTTGGTCTCCTGAAGGCAAAGTTGGCCAAATATCGCTCCCAGTTACTGGAACCAACCAAAAAGTCTGAGAAAGGCGAGGGTTTTGATGTATTGAAGTCAGGAGATGCCAGAGTGGCATTGATCGGGTTTCCGTCCGTTGGAAAATCCACACTCCTGAGTACTCTAACCCACACGGAGTCAGAGGCTGCGTCGTATGAGTTCACCACACTCACATGTATACCAGGTGTGATCGAATACAAAGGGGCAAACATACAACTTTTGGATTTGCCTGGTATCATTGAGGGTGCAGCACAGGTAAAAATCATCCAACGATTACCAGGTCGTATGTGGAAAGAATTCCCAACCGAGCGTACCTTGAATACAACTGTTTTGCAGGGAAAAGGAAGAGGACGGCAGGTCATAGCCGTAGCAAGGACTGCAGATCTTGTTCTGATGATGCTGGATGCAACCAAGCAGGATGTACAACGACAATTATTGGAGAAAGAACTGGAGTCTGTTGGCATTCGACTGAACAAACAAAAGCCGAACATTTATTTCAAAATAAAGAAAGGTGGCGGTCTCTCCTTCAACTCAACATGTCCTTTAACATTCGTTGACGAAAAACTAGTTCAAATGATTCTACACGAATATAAGATATTCAATGCTGAGGTATTGTTCAGGGAGGACTGCACTGCAGATGAGCTGATAGATGTGATTAATGCCAACAGAGTCTACCTACCTTGCCTTTACGTATATAACAAAATAGATCAAATATCCATAGAAGAAGTTGACAGAATTGCACGACAGGCTAACAGCGTGGTGGTCAGGTAAGTTTCAATGGCTTAATACTGATTCAGCCATTTGCAATGGCTAAATTTTTTCTGGGTAATTACCAACAGCTGCAACATGAAATTAAATTTGGACTACTTACTGGAAACTCTCTGGGAGTATTTATCTCTGATCAGAGTCTACACCAAAAAACCTGGCCAACCGCCTGACTTTGACGATGGCTTAATTCTTCGTAAGGGAGTTACCGTTGAACATGTCTGCCATAGCATTCACCGTACTCTGGCGGAACAATTCAAATATGCTCTAGTTTGGGTGAGTTCAATGCAGAATAACAAACCAGCATTCAAACAAGTGGTTTTGCTCTTTCAACCGTATTTATTTGACATTTTTTTGCAGGGGACAAGTACTAAATACTCACCTCAAAGAGTGGGATTGCAACACATTATGCATGACGAAGATGTTATCCAAGTACTCAAAAAGTAAACGCCAATATCTATTTGTATTAGTAAACTGATATTAAGTAACACCCAATTGTATAGCATACTGTACATTTTTGTATATTCTCACGGTCAAGAGTTTGATAATGGAACGAAATAATGGCTCACCAGCTGATATAATGCATTTGTCTAATTACTGTTTACATCAATTATTACTGAAAATAATAATAAACTGTTTTGTTCTACACCTTGAGCCTCCTCAAAGCCTTCCTTGTCATAGCATTTCAGGGTTTTTACGTCTTGCACGCGTCCAATGAGAGAAGTGTCTTTGTTATATCGTTGTAAGTAAGTAGGGTCCGTAAAAATGGAAGAACTCTGATTTGAGGTGTTGTCAGGAGGATTTCCAGACATTGATTATTGAGAAGCATTTAAACGAAAAACAAATAATTTGATTATTCTCAGCAATGGTCACAGATATTTTTCATTTTTTAAATTACCTGGTTAAATCGTATGTAGCTAATTAAAGTTGATACACTTTCGCAAAAGCTCTGAAAAGCGCAGTGAAAAAATATTCAAACCCGCGCCTGCTGCCGTTCATGTTGTCGAAGTGCGATTAATCGATATCTGAACCCTCTACTCTTCTCAACGCTGATCATGGAGTTGACACCATTTGTTGACACTCGTGCTCTTTACCCTCCACACCTCTTGTAGTAAATAATAACACAACATAACCCTATGTCAAAGTTCTTCGCGGAGAAAATCTACTCCGATTTTCCATCAGTCAATCAGTTACTACTTAAAGTCTGCATACAGTGAACAATTGTTATCAAATTACAATGTCGTTTCAAGGGTCTCCGTTTTCAACTCCCTATGGGCAAGATGATTATGACATCGACGAGGATAATGATGAATACCTGGAAGAGGATCGTGATTTGGAGGATCAAGATGAGAGCGACGAAGGTATAGGATTTGATCGTTTGTAAAGGTGTACTGCAAACTCATAAGTCCCCATTTGTTCCTGCTGAAAAAAGCTTGTTCAGAGAAATCCTCTGTCTTGTTGGATACAGTCTCAAACTAAGAAAAATCCATATCCACTCTCTGCTTATCTAGTCAAACTTAGCATCTGATATTCTGCGATTTCAGATACGGAAGAAGCCAGCGAACCTGATATGGGAAAATCAGAAGAATACACCGAAATAAAAGAGCAGTAAGCTATGAACCAATTCTCTCATGATTCTTGTGATTATTTTCAAGAGCTATCAATAGCTAAATGCAATTATAATCATCCTTTTATACCGTAATTATATTCTTACTAGAATGTATCAAGACAAATTGGCCAGCCTAAAAAAACAGCTTCAACAATTGAAAGATGGAACACATCCAGAATACAATCGTAAGCTCAAACGTCTGGAGGTACAATATAAAGAAAGGTTAGACATGTTTGTAAATTTTCCAATGGTTCATTCTTTCTTCATTAGTCAAAATTATAATCCCCTAATTTATCTTTCATCAGGTTACGAATCAATGGTATTTACCGCGACTACCTCACAGAATGGGTAGAAAGAGATTATATTCTTGAGAAAAAAGCAGCGGCAAAAGAATTTGAAGAGAAAAAAATCGATCTCAAAGAAAACCTACTCACAGATATGGAGGAGAAACGTAAAATGATCGAATCAGATCGTCACACAATGGAACTGACTGGTGATTCTATGGAGGTAATACAACCTTTGATTGTTAGTGTCTTTATTGTTAGGTGTTCTTCTCTGTACCCCAGTTCTTTGTTAGGATTATTGTTACAAGATAAAATCATAGACTAATTTCAAAACAGGTGAAACCCCCTATGACCAGAAAATTACGCCGGCGACCGAATGACCCAGTACCTGAAAAAGTAGAAAAACGACGGAAGCCACCACCAGCTCAATTAAATTACTTACTTGATGAAAAAGAAATTGAGAATGATTTGAAAGCAATTAGCCGTGGTAAAATAGTGACTACTGTACGGAAACCAGGTACTGATTTACTGTTTTGTACCATTGATTTTCACTACTCATATTCTTACAATTTTCAGCCGTTTTGGCCACTTTCAATGTTGTCAATGTTCCAAATCAGCATGTTGCTCCTTCCCCCGATGCTCCTTTGGTAGAAACAAGGATAGAAGATGGAAAACTGTTGTACGAAAGAAGATGGTTGGTATCTTTGTCACTGTTCAGTTTATCAATATCTACTCTATAGCACATTTCATTGCAATTGAGTTTTCTTAGGCTTTATCTCTGATTACATCCTAAAATCAGATTACTAACTGAAATTTCAGGTTCCATCGTGGTCAGCCTGTTTATGTCGAGGGCAAGGACTTACCTAGATTTGCTGGCAACATATCAGCCATAGGAACTGAAGTAGTAAGTTGAATTCATTGGCATGTAGTAGGATGGATCTTAGGTGATAGGCAATCAATGCTATTTGTCTTACAGATTTGGGTTAAGAAAGTCTCTGACAATACCAAAGTCAGGATATACATATACCAACTTAGTCGTGGAAAGATTTCCATCAAACGCCGAGCATCGTAATGAACAATAACAAATGTTGGTGTTTGCGCCACCAATGGAACCAAAGTTGTTGATGGTATTGCATACTTATATAGATATACTTTGAAAATAAGCAAGGGTGTATCAGCAGCGATATTATTACCTACAACTAATCGGAGGGATGCATCACAGATGAAAAGTTATAGTATTTGTTCACATAACCGTTTTTCCAGGATTGCTTTCCTATACTGGAACAATGTGGATTTATTATTAACTACTATAAATAATATTGCTATTGTTAATCCGAATAAACTATATGCGACCAAGATTGAAAGAATTTTTAATTTACCAGAAAATTTGCGAACCAATTCAGTCTGACATATCAAAGAGTTGAAATTAAGACTACAATCAAAACCATTAGCCACTCTATTGGTGGATGAAAGATCGATTTTGTATTTTTTAATGAGACAGCAAATTTATCAGTGAAATTCACAAGGACAAATCAGAACAAATTGATGTGAGCTTTTTGACATACCGGTGAGTGGCTCCATCAACGTGGGTTGAAGATATTATGCTGATCATAGTTCTCTTCTGTGGACCGTGTGGACCAAGCATACGAATTCAGGTTAACATTGTGTATGGATATAAAATCAGACAAACAAGTATTTGGTGTATGGCCTCGTAATCTTTCCCATCGTCTGGTAATCATTTTGGTAATCATTACGTGCATGCAATGAAAAAAACTTGAATATGCACGCTTATGCTTTAAAAATATCATTATTTATTGCGCCCAACGGCTAGCCGCAAATTGAAGATTTGAGGAAAAGAAATGTATTGTAGGTGTGGTATTGTTTGCATATCACCTAAATTATTCTAATTGACGTGAAAAATATCAATGAAGTGACAAGCGAGGATTGAGATAAGTAGGTAATTTTATTTGCTACATTCCGACCTGCAAGATCGCTACAATAGCAAGTGACTGTCCACCTTTATAATTCACATGTCAGACATTGAATGTGACAGAAATGTACGTCTATTCAAAAGGGAAACTCTGGATGATTCTTAATACCCTTAAAGAAGCCAAAATCACAAATTCTTGCAGAGGAACCCTGATCTAACGCATCCAATTCATCAGTGTCCTCAGCTGTCAATTCCCAGTCAAACAAATCGATGTTCTTTTTTAGCCTCTCTGGATTTGTACTTTTTGGAATGGCAGCGATTCCTCTTTGCAGAGTGTATCTAAGAAGGATCTGTGCTGGTGTCTTTTTCCTTCTCTCACCAATTTTCAAAACCACAGGATTGGCTAACAAATCTGGTAGAGAGTCTACCTTTCCCATTAATTTCACCAGTCCTCTTGACCCTAGCGGTGAATAAGCGGTTACTGTGATTCCATTTTTCTTGCAATATTCAACCTGTGAAACCACGAGTTATTCATTATCCAAAGTTCTGACACATCAAAATTATTACAATCAAATCTTACCAATTCCCTCTGTTGGAAGTAGACATGTAACTCTATTTGCAAATTGGCTATTGGCACTTTTGTCACTGTAAGGACTTTGTTAATTTGTTCCATGTTGAAATTAGAAAGGCCAATAGCTTTAGTACGACCAGCTGCAACCTGTTTTTCCATTTCTGCCCATACTTGCAAATGGTTTGTGCTTTTATCAAGTTTTATCTCTCCATTCTTATCCACTGGGTGCAATTCTTCACCGACTTCTTCAAAGCTGAATGGTGTGTGTATCAAATACAGATCCAAATAGTCCAATTGTAAATCTTTCAAAGACCTTTTGATCCACTTGTCAACCCCCGAAGGCCGATTTCCACTAGGTGGTACCTTTGCATACATAACACGACTCAAGTCTCAGGAGCTCAACCATCTCATAAGGAGCTTCAATTATTTTCAGACAATAAATGTTCATACCTTGGATACAATGAATAGTTCATCTCGCTTAATTTTACCAGAGCTTAGCCACTTGTGAAGCACCTTGCCAATTACATGTTCATTCTCATATACAGGTGCTGTATCGATGTGCCTATAGCCTGCTTCAAGCGCTGCGGTCAGTGCTGCCTCCAATTCTGCATCTGTTGCCTTTAAATTTGCAGAAAAACTTTTTTTTTATTTCCAAGCCATATCTAGAAGTATGGGTTAGACTATTTACTCAACGAAGTTGAGTCATATTTATTTGAAGGAAATAACAAAGATAAAGAGCCATTCATATTATACTGCAGGAAGTAGATAAAAAATATTTTCAGTTGTGAGAAACACTGTCAGAATTCATATACGGTTGTTGTGTGATTCTTAATGTTATATAACGTACAGTCAACATTAGTGTCAATAAAGGTACATACTTGCCATGTTCCGAATCCCAAAGCAGGCATAATTTGCCCTGTTGGCAATGTTAAGGTCAATTTGGAGGCCATTGGAACCTGTTGCTTGCACGGAAGTATACTTGGAACTGTTTGGAATACAGTTATCTGTCTGCCTCCAGGCTAGATGGAAAGATTTTATGAGTACCCCACCATAGCTCTTAGCAGGGACTTTCTCTTTTCTGCATTCTTCCTCCTGTGTTCGTTCAAGTAGCAAGGATATTTTTTATAGCCATTTTTTTATGAAAGATATGTATGTCAATGCAATACCAGTTCCATCCAAGGGTAATATTATGCTGATCAACTGAATGAACAATAGCTGCACAGATTGTCCAGGCATACCATGTAAAGTTTTACCTTGAGTTTTACCAAGAGCACCTGTGACACTATTGTTGATTTAGGAGTCTACATAGAACTGATTTTTCAATGCAACTCATCATGAACAGATTTTTTGTGATTTCAGGATGTATACTTGCATAAAATGTGGAGCAGAGGTGGATGAATTATACCGGAGATACAGTCCAAGTGTTTTGAAGGTTTTAAAATGTGTAAGTTTCCACTGATGGTTCAAAGAATCTGCCCATCTATCCTATTTTTGTAAATACAAATTAATATAATCTAATGATCCTTGTTATCAATCTATACTTACTCGATGTTGGGTTGATAAATTTATTTTTTATTGCAGGATAAGTGCGATAGCATTGCTGACAAATACATAGAGTATGATCCAGTGATTCTTTTAGTTGACTTGGTTTTATTGAATAAGTCAGCCTACAGACATTTACTGTATAATAGTGGTTTCAAGTCTTATTGGAAATTAATAGTCGTCCTCCTTCTAGGAGAATCATTCAGAATTTGGTCATCGTCTGCAACTAAAGATTCTTTTCAGTTGCCAGAAGTGCACCAAGCTGACAATGATGTGTTCGAAAGAGAAGGGAGCTTTTATGTAATACTCTTACATACGACTCTCTCTCTCGGCGCATTTGTTTGCGCAGTAATTGGAGTGACTGAATTACGATGGATAATCTTAGGTGGTAAACCCAAAAAATACAGGGCACTTGATTTGGGGAGGGCATTGACAGTTGGTGGTTGTGCCAAGTTACTTGCTTTGCTCGATATGGTTTGGGGCCACATCTCACCCCATCATCACTATGCATTGATACATGGATATACCGTGCTGTGCCTTCTAACTGCATATTCAGGTAAGCTGGGAAAGATAGTTGCTTCATTTCTGCTACTACTGAGACAATGAACATAGAAACTAATTTTCGTATTTAGATATATTTATTCACTACAGATATGGTTGGTACATTGCAACAATCATAATATTATACAATAAAGTAGATAAATTTGACAACTGTTTTAGTGGTCTGTGAAAGTGGGCGAAGCGGTTCGCTGGTAGGGTTGGCTGGGGGACTGTTCGCATATGGCTATGTTGCCAGCAACATTGTGGGGATACATCCAGCATTAATCAATTATGACAATGCTACAGTGGTGAAGGTCTTGGCGCAATAGACACTGGGAAGATATATTATCAGACATCTTTAATAGGAAGAACGCTCCAGCCCAAGACCAGTCGGTCAAAGCCGCAAGAAAACAAGTTGCAGATCCCCCCATCTTCTGCCCAAGCAACCGAACAAACCATTCTTCTGTGCCCCTGCAAAGACGAGAAATGTAAGTTTGTCAATGGGAAAGTAATAAAAATTAATATATTGCTATACCTGTCTGCTGGTCCTCGGTAGTCGGGCTAACCGTTGTCCGCTCAGGTCAAAGAGTCGGATCTGCCTATTGTCATGAGGTATAGCCACCACACCACTGCTGGAAACAGCCAATCTATTTGCCGCGCTGTCCGCCCGAATCGTTGCTAAAGGGCTACGAATGTTGCGCAGTTCCCAGACCTTGACACTCCTGTCATCTGAACTAGATACTATTTTGTCTTCTCTAGTGAATACTGCGGATGTCACCGTTCTAAATGGAATATACACAACATTAATGTCATAAAACGAATAAATTGAGAAATGTTTTGCAGTAGCATGAAATGTATGTGACCATACTCCGTGTGCCCCTGGAAAACCGACACCGAATGAATAGGTTCCCTGAAGTCCCACAGCCGAAAAGTGCTGTCTTTGCTGGATGTGACGCAAAGCCTATGTACATGGTGCGTGGAAACATGTGTCAGCTCTTGATCATGCCCACAGAGAGTGTGAATTACATCCCCAGTTTCTGTGTCATACAAGTTTGCTGTTCTATCCCAGGAAGCAGTAACCAGCTGTTCTGCTCCTGGCAACCAGTCAGCTGCTATCACTACACCTGAATGTCCCACCAGTTCCCTTACCGGTGTTCTGAGGGTAGGTGGCTCTTCTTGTTCATCTATGGAACCGATAACAGTTGCTGCCCTGTCAAGAACGACACCAGCAATTTCCTCGGATGAGGGCTGCCTTTTTGCTTGTTCCCAATTGACTGCAGCTTGCCATACATGTGCAGAGCAATCCCCACTGGCAGTCAGTGCTAGGTCTCTGCTTGGATGAAATCTTACAGAGTTCACAGAACCGTTGTGGCCTGTATACTGCAAAAGACAGCGACCACTGTCTATTGCCCAGACACGTGCAGTGTGATCTGTCGATGCAGTAGCAATTATTGGTTGCCCCGATCTGCCTACTGTTACTTCCCAGATACCGTCTCTGTGACCGACATACTCCCTTTGCATAGTACAAGACATAGTAGGATTCTTGAAGCTAGAAACGATCTTGCTGGTTTGAGCTTTCAGCTTATGCGAAGCCTTCACTTTCTGAGCTGAACCTCCACCCATAGCTATAATTTATACATACAAATATATAAATTATCTGCAACCAGACTGATGCTGGTCGAATAATATTATGTGACAACAAGCCACTCCTTACATTTCTGTTTAGCAAGATTCTTTGTATCTGGATAGTCTGTCAGATCACCTGGAGGTAAACTACGTTCTCCGGAACCATAGCATTCTCTTTCCAATCTTTCATTCAATAAATCCACTTTTTCTTGTACTGCAATTTCGATAGATAAACATCCAAAATAGCAACATGCAAGTCAACAAGAGCAACTTACGTGCAATATTTTCTGTGTACAACATCTCGAATTCTTTTTCTATTTGCTGAAATGACTCATGCAATCTGGAGCGCAAAATTTGCGGTATTATTCCTTCCTCTAAATCCGAGCGAAAACTGACGTAGTGGAAGGTTGTTGGCTGCAGCGGGGTTGAACCAGTTTGACTTTGCTGAGACTGTAGCTCCGTGTCAGTGCTACTTTGAACTCGAGGTATTGAAATTCTTTTGGTTTTACTGCACTTGCCTCCGGTGGTAGCCGATGGTTCACTGGGCATGTTTGGCTTGTTAACGTAACAATTGAAATTAAGTAATCACGGTATTTGTGTATTCACAAGCAATTAATTGATGTGAATATTATGGCATAAAAATTGTCTACTGTTTGAATCAACGACGGAAGACTTGGAGAAACCGCTCAACTGTCGTAGAAAAAACGTCAATAACTCCGGTGGAAAATATGAAATGAGATCAATTTGCAGGAGATATGCAGGGCTCTTAATCTACAGGGTATTCCGAGAACCTAGTAATCGTAGAACTTCCTGTGCCGTCGTCAAAGTTTCTTTGATTTCACTACCGAATCCCATGATTGACAAAATTATTTCACGACGAGTGTATCGTTGAAGGGGGCAAATTAGTCGGTATGTTTCGGTGCACTTCTTGAAACGGGCGACTTTTTTATCACTTTCTATAATGACACAATAATGATAAGGACACACCAAGTGCTGACGTCCTCTCCGTAGTGTGCGTTGCGTCAACCTCACGCACGCACGTAGTAATCGACCTCAAACTTCACACTGCAGATTTGAACCAAACGTCAGGTTGATTTTTAGCAGACAGTTCGCGATTTGAGCAGCGGGTCAACCGGGTGATAATCTCCACGAAGGTTGATATGGGCTGACCTCGGTCCACAGTGCAGATGACATACATATGTATGTATAATCCGCAACCGCAACGTGATCTGCATCGTGGAATATTAAAGGTCGACAACAAATTTGTAGTAACAGAACCATCGCTGAAAGGTACATTCCACAAGAGTTGGTGAAAAGCTTTGGAAACGGTAGCTCGTCCGTCCAGAGGTTAAACTAATGATAAAGAATCACGTAAAGAACATCGAATCATAGATATATAATATCTACGATCGTATCGTCACCGAAGAAATACCACGATCTTATACACTTGAATACCTGGGATACCGTGTGCGTAGTACCTATTTTGTTACATTATCGTGACAGAAACAGAATGGTATGATTTACGCCAAAGGACATCTACGGGGATTAAATTCAGTTGTTTTCAGAAATAACAACATTCCTAGCATACAAAATGCGTGTCAGAAAGACATTGGCTGTCTTTGGGGCAGGATTGGTCTTTGCAGGGTGCATCATGCTCTACTTGATGATGGATTTGGCGTTATTTCCAAATGATCATGGAACAAAACTACCCCTCAAAGATGTAAGTTTCCAGGTAATTGCGCCGGCAATAGGATCAATTCCTCACTAGATGTAGATGTCTTGTGTTACATCGCAAGCAAAGACAATTTATTTTGAAATTACCTTCTGTAATTAAATCACAACTAATATACATGTAGGTATATTTCACATCATTATCTTCCACAGAGTCAGTGGCTACATTTTGAAAATAGACTGTCCAAGTTGGAAAAAGACTTCATTCAACATCATGAAGCTATGAATGCATTGCAAAGTGCAGCTCAATCTAAAGATATGGTCATACACAAACGAGACATGGAACATCATGAGGAAATGGAAATAAAATCTCCATTTTCCAACAAAATGAATGGAGGCATTATTGACCAAACATGCAGTTTTTCACCTCGGAAGGTCCCAGAGGTTGACATTCAAATGTTAGACGTTTATAACAAACTGAAGTTTGACAATCCTTATGGTGGAGTATGGAAGCAAGGCTGGGACATTGTATATGACGAAAAACAATGGCATCCTACACGAAAGCTCAAAGTTTTTGTTATGCCGCACTCTCACAATGACCCAGGTTGGCTGAAGACTTTTGAAAAGTACTATGAGACAGAAACCCGTGACATACTCAACAATTTAGTGGTTAAACTAGCTGAAGATCAGAGGCGTAAATTTATCTGGGCTGAGATATCGTTTCTCCAACTCTGGTGGGATGAACAAATCACAAGAAGGCAAGACGAGTTGAGACGGCTAGTCCACGATGGACAGTTGGAAATTGTTAGCGGAGGTTGGGTGATGCCCGATGAATCGAGTTCACACTGGTTGGCTCAGCTCACGCAATTAACCGAAGGCCATCATTGGCTCAAAAATAATTTAGATTTTGTCCCGAAGTCAGGATGGACAATCGATCCATTTGGTTTATCACCTACGATGCCTTATTTGTACAAGGGTGCTGGTATGGACAATCTATTGATACAGAGAGTACACTACGCAATCAAAAAACATTTTGCCAAGGAGAAACAGCTAGAATTCCGGTGGAGACAACTGTGGGATGGAGATGGCACCTCTGAATTCTTTACACACATGATGCCGTTCTATAGCTACGATGTACCCCACACCTGCGGACCTGATCCCCGAATATGTTGCCAGTTTGACTTTAAGCGTCTCCCTAATTACGGTCCACCTTGCCCTTGGAGAGTTCCCCCACAAAACATCACTCGTAATAATGTACCGGAAAGAGCCTTGCTCTTGTTGGACCAATATCGTAAAAAGGCACAGCTATACAAGACTAATGCATTGCTCATACCATTGGGTGATGACTTTCGATATAATCATGGTACAGAATGGGATGCTCAGTATCACAATTACCAAAGGCTTTTTGATTATATGAACTCCAACAAAGAACTGAATGTCCAAATTCAATTTGGGACCCTGAGCGACTACTTTAAGGCGGTGAAAGACGAACTAGCCACAGAGAAGTTTCCAAGCTTATCTGGAGACTTCTTCACTTATGCAGACAGAGAGAATCACTATTGGAGTGGATATTATACTTCGAGGTGCGTTGCCTAGTATGACTATGGTGGAGCAATAAGCTGTGGTCGGATTCATTGCAATATTTAATATTTTCTAGGCCATTTCACAAGAGATTGGACCGTGTATTACTGAGTTCCCTAAGAGCTTCGGAGGCTATGGCTGCTACAGCCTGGGTCCAAGGCAGCGATCAATTAGCTGAAGGCGCTATGTTGGAAAGGCTCCAAAATGCCAGGAGGTGGCACTCCTTGTTTCAACATCACGATGGCATAGCGGGAACAGCTAGAGAACATGTGGTTGTTGATTATGCTGAAAAAATGATATCGGCATTGAAAGATAGTGAATACGTGCTGCAACAGTCTGCAATGTATCTGTTAAAAAGTCAGAAAGAATCAGTGATTGACTCTAAGGCCACCTACTTTTCTTTGGATGAATCCAGGTTTGTAATTCAATTATTGACACCGATCAACAATTATTACTTCGTTTTGCGTTGCTGTATCTCATGTCCAGTGAATTGCATTACTATAATACGTACATTTTGAACTAATTTGGTCGGCTGTTTCAGATCACATCACACAAGCCCTGGTGATAAACGTCTGCTCACCTTTGGCGGGGATAAGCTCTCGAGGAGGGTGATCTTTTACAATCCGCTACCCCGACAGAGGACTAAGATTCAAACATTGACTGTATCGATACCATATGTTAAAGTGACCAATCGGCTTGGTCATTCGATTCGATGTCAGATATCTCCAGTTTGGGCCGAAGTAGCAACATTATCTGCTGCCAAGTTTGAGTTATCCTTTGAAGTTACTGTGCCTGGTCTGGGAATAAGCACGTATTTGATCCATGCCCTCACCGACACAACTTTACCGCCGTAAGTAATTAGTCAACCATTTCATGAGCATGAGCGAGATTAATGCCATAATTCCGCCGTCGTAACCGTTTCGTCATTTGATTCGATTTCATCGTCTTTAACCGTTCAATATGCAAAGACTAACAGAGTCAACAGCACTAAGAACTCGACTTTCTACTTAGGCTGGTTCATATTGCGAACGTCACTTTGTACAATGTCCGAGCTCCACCTTCACCCGTACCGGGCTTTGCTCACCTGCGAGTAATTCAAAAGAAACAAGAATTTTCTATCCAACGAACTGCGGAGGTTGCCGCCTCATTCACAGAATCAGGACTTCTGAAAGCGATGCGTGTCAGCAATACTACGGTGCCGATCCATCTAGAGTTCGTAAAATATGGAACAACAGCCTCTGGGGATCAAAGTGGGGCTTATCTGTTTTTGCCAGATAGACCAGACCCTGTTCCAATTTCTGTGCCACCCACGACAGTTGTACACGTGGTAGAAGGACCACTGTTATCGAGGGTGTACCTCGAATTGCCTCACCTTTTGCACACTTGTACGCTGTTCAATTCCCCCGGTAGCGACGGACTTGGTCTTCATATTCAAAATGAAGTGGATATTTCGGAAACACATAACTTTGAGCTTGCTATGAGATTAAATACAGATATTTCGTCCAGAGATCAATTCTTCACCGACCTCAATGGGCTTAATGCAAGTATTATTTATTCGCTGTTTCGAATTTACTGTACAAAGAACAATTTCGTGAGGAGCTCAGTATTTATGTGTGAAAATCATTTTGTAGATGATAAGGCGACAGAGATTTCCTAAGCTACCTACGCAGGGAAATTATTATCCTCTACCAACAGCTGTATACATCGAAGACCAAAGAATGAGACTGACAGTAACGACAGCACAGCCACTGGGTGTTGCTTCCATGGGTACAGGTCAAATCGAGGTGAGATTTGTGAAAACTCTAGCTCATCAGAATTGTCTCTAACAATATTTGGCAAACAAGTATTTTAGGAGCGGGTATTGTAATGGATTTATGTTCTAGATAATGCAAGACCGGCGGCTTATGCAAGATGACAATCGTGGATTGCATCAACCAGTATCAGACAACCTTCTCACCAATCATATGTTCACTCTGGTATTAGAAAGACGAAGTTCATCTTGTCTCGAAAATACAACAGCTCCTAACCATCCAGCGGGCACATTGTCCTTGGCAGGTCATTTAGCTTCGCAAGAACTGCTACATCCGATATTGGCACTTCATCCCTCTGATAGCACATCGAAAGAATTGCATCCAGAGCTATCGCCGTTACATGCCGAGTTCCCAGTGGACATAAACGTAGCCAGTCTCAGGGTTTTTCCAGTTCCTGAGGGTGCGGACAAGGGCATGGGACTAGTGCTACACAGACAGGCCTTGGATCTTTGCTGGGGTGAAAAGTCCATGATGCAGAGATTCCAAGTATCAAATAATGGAAAAGTTGATTTGAGCAAGTTCTTAGGAAATATGGAAGACTGGACGATGAGTGAAGCTCCACTAACGTTTATTAGCATCGGACCCTCTCTTAAATCTCCGATTGTCCATTTGTGTCAACATCAAATTTTGTCCATATTAATGCATAGAGCGCAGTCTTAAGACACGAATGCATTAGTTGGGGAGCCGTTGTCATACTAACACATATAAGAACGTTTAAACGGATGCACTTATACATGAGTTGACCGAAGTACCAATCATTGTGAGTCATTGGGTTTGAGCCTAAAAAATCAGTCCAGTGCATTTTGGTTGGCGTTAGGGTAAACGAGAGATAAGTTGAGCTTGCTGAGGATGATGTAGTGCAAGTTTTCTCTAGTATCCGGCGTTGTGCTGTCCAGACCATACCTAAAACAATGGTAGTTGTATATTATACTCAGATTCAGGGTCAAGTCTTTCATTTTGAATATATGTATTTAATTGTACCAGTTCTTAATGTTATATCATTTTCATGGACCTTCATCGCACTGACTAGACTTAGGCCAGCGTGAAAAAAGTTTCCGTTTTTATGAAACATTGGAATTACCATACCCGAGAGAATGGAAGAACGATATGGCTGCAGGATTGTGTTTGAAGACTGTCAGGATGACCTTCTGCATTCGAGCCTGAAAAGCCATTGACTCGAGAACCTGCATCATGAAACGACCTAGCCCTTTTCGTCTAGTCGATGACTCCAGCTGTATTTCGTAACTATGCATAAGAAAAAGGAGAATAAAGGACTACATTCCAAAACTTTGACTACAGAGATATGAAGGGAGTATTAATTGTAAAAATGAGACTTGTAGTAAGCATTGCCTCTCTTGAGATAATTAATTTCTATGACTAATGGATAAATCTCGTGTGTCTATTTTACCAGTATAACACCTCGATGCCATAGTCTATGTCGAATCTGAAGTGAGAAAATCCAATTGGTTTGCCACCACAAGTTGCGATTAAGTACCAGGCTGCTGGTTCCAATAACTCAGTTTGTTTGGACACCTGGTCCCAGCCCCATGAGGATTGTTCGTACATTTTTTTCATGTTCCGTTCCATGAGGTCTAAAATCCATGATACAGTTTCTTTTGACAGATCTCCGACCCTGTGGCACGAAACCTCCACCATAGTTCCATCCTTTGCTTTGTAATTACGAAGAAATTCTAACGTGGAAAGAGGATCTATTGTAGCATTAGCTTTGTCTACAAGTTTTTTTGCTACTTTTTCTTTTTCCGCCAGTAACTGGCGCCTGGTTTTGTGTGCCCTTTTCTGAAATATAAACACGGTGTATCATGCAAAGTGCATCGAAAGATCAACATTTTGAAGAAATAAATGATCTAATTTGATTCGAACCTTCATTTGGATAATCAACTAAGCAGCAACTGGTATGTTGACAAGATTGGCCAGATACACACTGTGACCTATACATACGAATTCAGATCTCAAAAGTGAGAACACCGGCACCTTACTTGTGAAGTCCAGTTAATACTGAAGCCAGGTATCACTTTATTGGTCTCTAAACACTGTACAAAATTCGTGACCGGCATTCCACGTATTAGTGTTGAAAAGGACCATGATGAACTCGGTATCAATCGAGATAAACAGTTCGTCTATATTTTCACCATACTATGTAAATAAAAAAGGGTCCATCGTGGAACAAGTCAGAAATGTTAGAGAATTACCGTCATTTAGAATTCACCTTTTCTCTTTTGACATGTGCCACCGGTCGTAAGTTATGCATGTGCCATCACGTGTGGATAGAATTTACCCTCCAATTTTATTATCAACCTCGAATGAAATCGGAGGGGTATATTTTGTATCTGCAACCACTGTTGGATGGCACCACTTGCCGGTTTACTCCACAGTCTCTTGAGCCAAGTCTTGAGTTTAAAAAGACGATCAAACGGGGTCCGCAGAATCGAGTAATAGTGCCCCGGCTGATTTTGCTCAACTTTGGCAAGTGAAAACGTATGGTGAGAGTCTTGGTAAAAGAAAAAGAAATTCGTAACGACAAATATCGAGCACTTCATTGAGAGGTATGTGTTGAAAGTTTCGATTTAATTCGATCAATTAACGATCAATCAAACCACACATGCAGATGTATCTCGGTTCACGTTCACAATGCCGAGATGAATGAATGATTGTCGATATTTCGACCTAAAATAGATATCAAGTTGTTCTAAAACGGTATTCGGATGAATATTCATCATTGTGATTCAATACTTTCACATTATATTGTACGCGCAGTCGTAGCTCGTTTCGATTTTAATACGATTCGCACTTTATCCGGTTGGCGCAATTTTTACATTTTTCATTCGATTTTGTACGATGTACCCCGCTCGTAAAAATCGTTCCACTTGCTTTCCTGTAACCGTTTGAACTTTCAGCAACGCGTTGATTTCAATTATTGAACATTTTTTACCAGAAATCTTCGCTCCAACCCTTTTTTTACCCCATTTCGGATCGAACTTTACACGTTCGAAAACTGACAATGAGCTATCCCATTGCTTTCTCTGCACAATCGTGTACCATACATTTTTAACTTTGCGATAAATTCTACCTCATTGTTTATTTATTCAAATCGCCGACCGAAACATTCTTCCAGCAGTAAAAAGACACTCTAGATATACAGCCTAATTCAGAACATCTTTGCACGGCGATAGGGCAACCTATTAATATTGTGGGTCTCAGCGTTACAGCACGCCTCGAAGATGGGGTACATAACGAGGGCTCGAGCGCACAACGGGAATAATGTACATACTTATGTATAAGTGACGAGCATATCGTGCGATCGTGCAAAATGCAACTAAAGTAAAACGTTTTTCGTTACAACCGGCTAGTTGTTCGTTGTAATTTGTCGGTAGGGTTCGTTCAATATATCAATGGCGTCAAATCAAATTTATATGGAACACCGTAGACGTTTTCCAGCTATTGACTCGGATGAAAATTTGATTGAATTTCTACCATTGTAATATGATGTGTACGCGAGGTCGGAGGGACAAAGTTGAAAGTTTGAAGGACTTTACCGCTACTTCAAATTCAATTATTTGTCACTGTGTTTCGCTTGGAGATTTATGACAAAGCTATTTTTGTCTCTCAGCTATATTGTGTTTCGAATAGCGAAGTAACGTCGTTACCGCTGTTTCAATCACAGTTCGTTTACCAAAAATCGCTATCCTATATTCCCGTGTCCATTTATTACACCCGTCGACGGTGATTGCTTTTGAAGTTTAAAATTCGTATCGAACTCCGCTCGAGGGATGTTCGTTCAATCATATCGCGAAAAGGGTCGTTCGAAAGATCATCAATCCGAGGGGTGGCGCCATTTCCGGCGACCGAATCAACTATGTTTGCCGCAAAGCGCGCGTAGATTGATTTCAACACGTCAAGGTGTGATAGGGTGGGGGTCTCTCCTTACGCACAACGTTTCTGACGATTGCGAACGATTCTTGCCTCCGCGTTTTTTCTGCCATCGCGTTCGTCATATCCAACGAACGTGGTATTCAACGATTTCGACGGGGGCCCGGAGCGCACCGTAAGAATTCATCGTTTCGCGGAGGTCCCGCGAATAATTCACCGAGTTTCAATTCTCTGTAATCGAAGCGCCGACATTCGTACGAAATGTATATTCATCGATTCCAGCCGGGTCAGCCTCGTGGGTCGCACCGGCTTCACCTGGTCGTTGCTCTTACGCACACAGGTGCGGGATCCGAAGAGGCCAGAGGTGTAGTAGGAACGTGGCCCCGCGGGTGGTCGTCGGGGTATTGGTAACCTGGATATCCGTGAGCCGGGGGTCGACGTCGTCCGCGTTATACCGCGGACGCGAATGTCGATATTCCAGTGCGCAACGCGTTCGAGCGCCGATGCGCAGCTGTATAGCCTTGCCGAACGACTGCGCGAGATTCTAAAATTATCGGGTAGCGGCGAGCGGTGACAGCTAATCCAGAGACAGAGGCTAAGCAGCGCGGACGGAGTACGGAGCGCAGTGTGCCTCACCACGTCTTCGATCTCGCGTTCCTCCGAGTGTCGAGTGTGTTTTAGACGTAATCGCCGCCGAGAAGCGAAGGAGAATAATACGATAAAGACGAGGCGTTCGCCGGACGCACCGACGTCGAACGAACGCAGTTACGCGGTACGCGCGCCAACCACTCGTCGCCGTACGCAACGTACGCGTACGGGATCCGTACATCCATATTTCACCATACGTTAACAAAAAAATTCGATGCATAATATGTTGTATCTGTGAATATACGTCAAGGGGAAACACGGGGCGCGCGCGCGCGCCACAACGTACCGCACACATACACGAGCGTATCCAGAGTTGCGTGCCGTGCATCTGGATATAAACCATAAATACGGCGTTGGAAAGAGGGAGTAGCCGACGGCGAACTGAGCGACCAGAACTGGAAGACCGACGGGAGAAGAGGAGTCGCTAGATAAGTGGGAAAAAGGAAGGACGCGGAAATAGAGCGGCGAGAGAGAGAGAGAGAGAGAGCGAGGAGGGAAGAAGGGAGGCGGCGAATAATCAACCGGGAGGACACCGAGGGAATCTAAGGGACCGCGGAGGAAGATCCGATCTCGCTATGGCGGACGAGGACCCGAACATGTGCGAAAATTCGCTTGGACCAGGTGACTCGAGTACGGCCTTTGCCAAAAAACTTCGGGGTCGCAAGGGTGCGCTGAAAAAGAAGAATGTCTACATGGTCAAGGACCACAGCTTCATGCCCCGATTTTTCAAGCAGCCGACCTTCTGCAGTCACTGCAAGGATTTCATTTGGTAAGTCGCTCTCAGGGAACACCTATAAATTTATCCTCGTTCCGCGCGCGTCCTACAGGTACGTACGAAGCCTCGGGACTCGCTTCTCGATAGTGGGAGCTGCCCCCTTCCCTCCCTCCCTCCCGACCCTCGGTGTCCATTAGCGTCACGTTTACCACCCCCTTGACCGTCGCACGTGTTTACCCCCGCGAAGAATGCCCCTGCCGCTTATCGTGAAACTTATATCGTCACGGTGGAGTCGGAAGCGTAAGATCAGAGCTTTGATTCGATATTCTTTTAGCGAGCATCCGAATCCCTTTCGAAATCCGATCGATTTCCCAATCTGTGCGAAAGGTCAGCACGTGGTATAAAGAGCTAAGCTGAGCGTCTCGCTCTCTACCTACAACCTGCACGAACTTGAAGTCTAGCTTCTGGTTCGTAACTCGTCTCATGGCAGGGACGCTATACGAGGACCCCCAGACGTAAACTTTAAGATCTGGCGTGCGTTCGTCGAAATCAAGGTGATCGGGTAACGCGCGGGATATTGAGGTTGGACGGTGAAACGATACCCATGGCATAAAGAAGTCACGGGATTCGGCACGATATCGAAGGTTACAGTCGAAGGATAATGCAAGTCGAACCCGTCCCGAAATATCAAGGACAATATGATCCCGTGATCCGAAGTCCCGAGAGACGTTCTCGTCATTTGCTTGCGTTCAAGCAACTCGATGCAATGACCGATGATACCGCGCGACATTTTTTTTTCTCGGAATTCCCGGACTTTCCTTCACCGCAGATCGTCGTGTGGAAGAAAAAGAAAAACTAAATTTTTGCGCTTAGTCCGGCGCAAAGCAACCGGCAAGGTCGATCGAGCGATAAAACTGGATATCTCGAATCACTTTAAATTCTCTCGCTATATATATTGACGTCAATTTCCCAGACCTTGGATTCGTCATTTCGATACGCTGGACGAATCGTCCCAGTACCATAGGCGCGTCGTAGGCAATAAAACGCAACGGAGAAAGAATGGCGAATCCGCGACACCCGATAGCGGATACGCGGAGAATCGGCACCAGTGACGTCATTCATTGCCCATCACGGCTGTCGTTCGCGCGGTATTATACAATTCGGGTATCGTGCGGGTATTTGTATATATAAGTAAACTTTACGTCCGTTCGTTTCGAGCCGTACTCTCCATCGTTCTCTTGTTGTCGGTATCGCGTCGATACGCACTTATGTACATCATACCTACCTATGTAACGCCTCGTTCCGCGGGCGAGAAAGTTTGCCGCCGAGAGTTGCGAAGCGATTGCCAAATAACGAAATTCGCTTATCCGCCAATTATTCGCGAATCCAGATGTACGATCGTTACGCGAATATAACGAACAATTCGTTCCATGATCACCCGCGGCTCGTAGCCACGGATTCTCGACATCTGTAAAAACCGTCCGGCGAGGCGTTACGTGTTTCGGTGTACAGGTATACGGGTTATCAAAGGGAATTTAGAGTTAAGACGATCGTAGAACGAAGGGTGAATAATGAGGTGATCATCTTTTCCACTCCGATGACATTCTCTCCTCTCGCTTCTCCGATCTGCAGGCTTTGATTAATTTATTTCCATCTCGAGGGTTTCCCCCCTTCTCCGTCTCTCCGTCCGTCTCCCCCAATTTTCTCCACGTACCGCCTCGGAAATACGAAGAATTCTCAACGTCAAATTTAATAGGTCAAGAATCACGATCGATCTCGCCTCGCTCTTCGGATGCATCGAATCTTCGGCTGATCATCTGCCTATCCACACACGCTGACCTTTCCGTCCTTATCTGATTCCGAAGAAGCGTTCTGCATCGCACGTTACACTTTTCTCTGACGTGTGCTCTTTTCACGTTTCCCCCCGTACAAGCTGCACCGCAGCTCACAGACGTGCAATCGATTTATCGAAAAACGTAGCGGTTCGCCGCCCTAGGTCGGAGCACCTGATTTTCAGGTGCCGATGCAGAACGCTCGAGGACTGATTCCGTTCACGATGTTACGTAATTGTCAATGGGCAGGTATCCGATATCTACACATATTTCGGATCTCGCCGCGGTTAATTGTCACAAAGGCTGTGACACCGGTATATATTCGCGCACCTGTATGACACACGTGTGTGTGTCTGTCTGTGTGTGTGTGCGTGTGTGTGGAAACGCGTAGGCGGGTCTGGGCACATTAGCGGGGTATTAGGTACGACGTACGGTCGATCTCATATCGCTTTTCTTTTGTAACTGCAACAGACAATCGGATTATGTTAATCGCTATTTGTTTTCGTTGGGTATGCGCGACCGCGTCGTACCTACACATCGTATCTAACGATCGAGACTCGTACGTACGCTACCTACCTACCTACCTTTCATCGGGTATTCTAATCACTCGACGCGTAACACGTACGTCGTATACACCGCGCGACCCCGATCAAAACGCATATTAACATCGACGACGACGGTATATAAAATCTAGACGCGTATAATGTCTGTCCGTAAAATAGTACAAAGATCAATAGAATATAAATAACACCATTTCTCGCTGCTGTAACATCGAACAGTTCCTATAACTCGAATGCGTTCGTTACTTTTTTTTTATTTTTTTTTTTTTTTATCCACAGTTTTGCCACATTTTATCTCGTTCGTATCACGTCGGGCGGAGTTAATCCCGTACATATATATACATATGTATATATATACATATCTACGGTAATACGAGAGCTGGGTAATTTTTTGATGAATTGAAAAAAAGAAAATATGCCAAACCTCGGAAGAGCGAGAGCAGAGGGCTCGTTCGGGCGTGACCATATTTTTTCATACATTTTTTTTTTTTTCATTTTATTTTTTCCCCGCCGCGCCACCGGAACGTTTGGGAATCGAAGCAGCTAATCGGTTAATTGAGTAGTCACGTGGTAAATATGCGGGGCGTTGGAAAAAAATTTCGGTTGCAGAATAAAAAAGAAAAAAATAAAAAAGTAGTGGGAAGAAAAAAAGAATTCATACCGTTAGTTCTCCACAGGTGTACACGCGTTACATAAATTTCCAAATATGCGTAGATTTGCGGTGTATAGAGCGTACGTAATAACTATACATGTGTGTATATGTATATGTCACGGAGAATTGATTGGAGGCAACTGCTTAGAACCCGAGGTATTACGGGACGATTTCCCTCGATTATTCCCATTACCCCCGTGTCCCGTTGATTCAATTTCGCCGCAGGTGTGCGTCACCAGACAAATTCCATTATTCCCGCTCGTTGGGAAGGAGGAGTCGTAATTTGGGGGGGGAAGGGGGGGAAATTTCCTCCGACAGTCCGAGAAATTCACGGTGCGATAATCGCGGGACGGTCCGAACCGACGGGATCGACTTTCCCGTTCGATGATATTCCGATGGATCGGTAGGAGGTCCGTTTTGTAACCTGAAACAACGAGGATACCAAACTCTGTATATGCGGATAAATTTCCGCTCGGATTGTAATTTTTAGCTCCGTCAAACCTCCGTCACCCCGAAGGTCGTATCCGTTATGGTTAGGTAACAACGTACCCACGGAGCTAATAGATATGAATTATGGAAGGAGCGAGCTGCTTGCTCGCTCGCTCTTCCCGTTCCTGTTGCCCCTCTTCCCTCGCGTTCGCCCGTTGGGGTACCACCGGCTACGGTCGTGCGGCTGTTGAGCCAGCGCGCGTCGATATAGGTCTACCTACCCCTGCACGCAACGTGGACTCGCCACTCGAGAGAGGAAAGATCAATAGGAATTACAGCGGAAACTGTCTACGGTGTAACAGATTTCGCCCGCTCGCTATTTTTCTTTACATTTCATTTGTTTTTGTTTTGTTTATTTTTCCAATCGTCATTTTCCGCTTTTCTTTATGTTTTTTTTCATTCGTTTCTCCGATCCCCGAGCTCCCCGATCTCGGGAGCCGATCGCGCCCGCACGGGTCGACGATCTACCAAATTTTTGGGAGAGTTGGGTAAACGCTAAATGGAGAAAAAAATAACGCGAATCTCTGATAACAAGTGCTGAATAAATCGGAGCGCGCAACACGTGAAACGACGTGCATACCTGCGGTGAGACGACGAACCGGGAGTTTGCAAAGGAGGTCGGAGTTCGCGGGCGGACATCGATTCGCGGGGGGGGAGGGGGGGGCGATCGCGGATCGGATGATTTTCACGCGAAGGGTTACGCGGCGACGCCGACGGGGATGGGGGGTGGAGGGCTCCCGCGCACCTTCGGGGTACACAGGTATATGCGATCTTTCGCTCGTGTACGTATAATACGCGCGCAGCCACCTAAGCTTTCGAGCAATGTAGGCTAATCGGAGATAACATATCGGCCCCTCGCCTCCCTCGGAGGGAAGCTTCTTTCTACGCTCTCCGTTCCCCTGCGCAGCCGACTCACGGGGTACGGGAGGAAAGAATCGGTGTTAGCCTACACGAGAATGGCTTCCCTTTTCAGCTTGTACGAATTCCATTTCGCACGACCCGCGTTTACTGCTGTATATCATAGGTATACGCGATGTGCTATACCGCGTAAGTTATCGTGCCCCGAGGAACCGCACTCCGACGATTATACGAGTATACACATCGCGATCGACGCTGCCGCACACCTGTAAACCCGCGTCATCGGCCGAGGTGTCCGCGAAATTTTCCGTTTGTAACCTGCAGGAGCGAAACCGCTGATGTTTTCGGGGGGCGTCGAACCGTCGATCGTGGAAAAACTTTGCATTCCAACGTCGCGTGCCCCCTTTATTATTCGTCGGCAGTTTTCACTCGACTTCGACGAGAATTTTACCAGACAGCTGAATACTTTGCACGTGTTATATACTTTCGGAATCAGAATCAGAATCTATGGGTCGTACACGTAGCGTGTAATTATTGTTCGGTATATCGGGAAAATGACTGCAGAGAATCCGTCGCCCGAAACTTCGTAATTTCATTTCCAGTAGAATCTCATTCTTCCGAAAAAACTTTTGCCAAAGGTACGGCGATACGTCGCTTGATACGAATATCGTCTCGTAACGGGGTGACAATGAGCACACATAATTTCGTTTGAATTTTGCGCATCGTCATCGGGAATGGTCGCTATACGACATATTTGAGGTCTCTGAAATTACGCGCTCTCGCGTCTATGTGTAAACTTTAATTATCCGTTGCCGCGTGATATAATCAAGGGCAATCGTCCTCGATTCTTGGAATATTTGAAGCAGCTGCTGCCGCAGCGCCTCCTCGTTAATTTATTATCCGCATCACCCGCGTCCCCCCCCCCGCGGTTTCTCCGTCCGATGTGTATCCTCCAATTACCGTTCTATGATGTCTATCTTTGCACAAGCGACAAATTTAAATTAATTCTGACAGATTGCGAGAGATATCGAGAGCTACGATACACATATATATATAGACGTTTAATATTTACCCTAATTCACACGTGAACGCGAGGCCGACGAGATTAAGTTTTAATCAAATCGAACTAGAACGGGGGGAAATATCGAAAGAATATCGAAGATTGCACGAGTGCGTACAAAATCCGAACAACACGCGCGCACACCTCGACGTAAATTTTTTCATTTCGCCAAAACGATTTCGTTAATATCGACGGACACGAGTTATCCCTGGCGGAAGAGAGAAAAAAAGTACCTACGATTGCGCGTTATTGACGGAAATAATTATCCGATAATTAACAGCTATAGCGTACGAGATAGCGGCGGCAATTATAAACGCACGCGCCATAAGAGTTGGGAGAAAAAAAAAAAAAAAGAACGAACACCTTTCCACCGTCTCATTTTCGATACAAAATTAACGTTCCGGTTCCACCTCTCGTACACTTCGCGTGACATTGATTTTGTTTGCTTCATTCTTTCGTTCTCGAACGAATGAAAAAAAAAAAATAGTTTTCGACGGAATTCAGCCCGCTGCTCGTTGAATAGCTAAAATGTACGTCCGTCTCGCACCCCGTCCGGAATTCGTTTTCACGATACGATGTAACGTAAGATGGATGCTGGACGGTTCCATTCTCATCGGCGTATCGCTTCCATCTACAGGTACGCGGGTACATGTATACAGATACGCGTCCGAAGAGAACTGGCGCGTGCCATTTTACCGCCAGCGAAATTGAAAAGCTCTGGTCAATATGGAAGGGAAAGGGTTGCTCGTCGACGCGAGCTTTCGGCCAGTTCTCCGCGGTACTTGCCGCTCACTACTTTATACACACGGCTATGTATGTATATGTATACGTGGCGTACATGTACACACGTACACGTGTAATCTATCCCATGCGCGCGTACGTGTAGAGAGACGGCGTTACGGTTCGGGGTTCGGCGTGCACCTCGGCGTGTCGATCGTCTCGATGTGGGGGGGGTGTGTGCGGTATACATATAAATTCGACACACACACACACGGACCCGGGCGCGCTGCACATCGGGCAGGTGGGGCGTCCTCGTTGGGGAGGCAGGGGGGGTTGCGAAGGTGCGCGGGTTTGATGGGCATACGGGCGAAAGGAAAGGGGCGCCCTGCCGCCTGGTGGTTCGCGTGAGTTACCTTCGGCATAAAGCCACAATCGATTCCGGGGGTTTCCCCTGTGTACCTCTGTGTACACGCCGCTGAAATCTGAAACGAGTATATTGGAATATCGCGGTACGTGTATACATGTATATATATGTATTATATAGATACATACCTGTATTATGTACTCCTACGCACCGTCTGCACACATGTGCAGAAATATAGGTATACAAAGCGGGTTTTCCGCGTTACACGAGATTCCCACGGGTAGGTGTTCTACCTATGTAAGGTATACATATGTACCCGTGTGTGTGTAGGTATATGTACGTACGTACGTCCATCGTTTCCCCCGCAGATACACACCGGAAAGCTTTCTCCTCCACAGCTTTACCGCGAATCGAATCCCGGCCGTAAAGCCAAATACTCTTATCCTACCGTCCGCAGGAATTCCGTTCCCTTTTCATTTTACCCGTCTTTATCTATTCTACGTCCTTTCTCCCGTTACGACGGGCGTAGTACCCATACCCACCTAGAATGCTTTTCTCTCTCGATGAATTTCCCGACAAAGACGTGAGACGATGCGCCCATTGAAAATAGTGTGTTTTACAATTATTTCTGAAACGCGTTACAACTGTGCGACGATAACGAGGCGAAGCGACGAGGACCTAACGTTACATTTTACAAAGTACTTTGTACAGGTGGTTATTACCGACGATATATCCGTTCGTTTTCGGAGCGGGCCACACGACGTGAGGCGGGTAAGAGACTCGCGTATACATACATACATATAAATATACATATGTATATACGAAGAGCGAACGCGAGTTCGAGGTTAACATCTGATTCCGGGATTGCCGATGGAAATGGGGCAGCTCCTGCAGGGGTAGTAGGTAGCTCCGTTCGTGGGCGACGGGTCTTGCGCGTGACGTCAGAGACCGGGGTGGCGGATTATTATGCTCGGTTGAAGATTCCGCGCAAGCGAGCGAGCGGCCGATCCCACCCACCCGTTTCTTTCCACCCCCTCCCCCTCCCCCCATTTTACCGCACCGCGGCAGCCTCTTCGGGGAATCACCTCATCTCGCTCACCTCCGCGTCACCTTTTTCCTCTTTCGTCCTCTTCGCTCGCACGAAACGATCCACCCGCTAATTGTCGGCTGTACTCATCCGTAGCTAGCGGTGAGATGTGCGGAGATTTTGAATTTGCTTCTGTTTTTGTTTCAGGGGATTCGGGAAGCAGGGTTACCAGTGTCAAGGTGAGGAAAACCGCATTTTTATGCTCGCAGTGCTTTGGAGAGAGTTTTTTTTTTTCTTTCAAACTCGGAGTTAAAAACTTTGTACGTAATGAGCGCGTAACGCAGAGGAACCGCGAATGACCACGATTATTTGATATGGATTCCAGTATGCAGTTTCGTCGTACACAAGAGATGTCACGAGTACGTGACCTTCACGTGTCCAGGGGCGGATAAGGGTGCCGATTCGGACGTGAGTATCCCATTGAGTTGTTATCGTTCAAAGATTCCATATGTTACGTACCCTATATCTGTAATCGACGGAGACGTCGATCGAAACGTCGAAGACGAAACGACGCCTCGCGGCAGGGTCCCTCATATCATGTCGCTAATTTCCCAACTCCGATTGTTTATAATAATAATAATAATAGACTCCCGTTTCCCCCGTTCGCATCGATCTGTGGTTTAGAAGCATCTGAATTATGAAATTCACGACGGTATAGGTATACCCGCATATACATATAATGTACGTACGTACAGTATCATCATAACCCGCACACCGAGATGAATGACGAACTCCGAAGAAGGTCAGACGTATTCTAAAAGCCGTGTGGACCCGTTTACCGGAGAACGCAGTGCGGTACGAACACACACGGAGTACAAGGTTCAATTTTCGAGAGCCTGCAGGGATAGAAATAATTCAAGAAAGCAGGCCGCGGGTGGACGATATTACACATCCGTAGCCCGCGCATGTAGGAATTTGTATACGTACAACACACTCACTCTCTCTTTACCCTCGATATAATTTTTCACTCCCGCCAAGATTCGACGTTTTTTTTTTTTTTTTGAATTATTTCGTTAATCCCGCACACCGTGTCACGTTCCCGAAACTTCCACGCCAGGGGGGGTATAGAAGGATTTCGCGAGTCCCGGTACGCGGAATTTTATCCACATTTTCGGTATTCATCGGTATAGCGTGCCTCGAGACGATCGGGCATCCTTCGGGCAGACGAACACCCGGTTCGCCCCCTCGTCCAAACTCGGTTCAATTAACACCCCTCCCCCCGGGTTACCGTTCCACTTCCTTTACCTTTTCTCAGGTATTCGTCGCCGTGTTTGTCGCAAGCGTTACCTAACGAACGAATTACGATTCCATACGATTCACGCAACGCATTCTTCACAAATGATAATCGAATATGACGAAGCAACGACGAGTTCCCGGATCAAGATTATAAAGAGCCGCCCGAGATTGAGTCGCGGCGGAACGTAGGATGTAATACATATGTGTAGAAAGGAGCATGAGATGGTCGTTAAACGATAGGAGATAAGAAGGATCGTAGTACAGACGGTATAAGCTTTCACCGGGGGTTATTTCTGGCAAATGATATTGATATGGATAACATGGGAATTTCCGTGGTTTTGTGCATGACGGGTGGTGCTACGGTGTGACGGTGCAATGGGTGTTACGGTGTAACGGTGTAACGGTGTTACGGATGTCACGTGCAGGATACTCGGACGAAACATCATTTCAAGCAGCACTCCTACAGCGGGCCAACCTTCTGCGACCACTGCGGTAGTCTCCTCTATGGCGTCATCCACCAGGGCATGAAGTGCCAAGGTATCGCTCATATAGACCTAACACTACCTCGCCTTTATAATTCACACGCCGCCATTCATAACATTTTATACTTTGCATTTATACTGTATATTATAGCCGATACAGGCATAGCGTAATACACCAGACATCGGATTCACATCTACTATGCGATTTGCTCGTGGTTAATTAATTGCCACTTAAAAAATTTAAATTATCACCGCCAGTAGCTGTACTACTATACAAATAACAATTACTATACCGCGCTCTCGCTACTTACTACTACTACTACTTTACACCTGCCAATTATTTGTTTATATATACAATAATATTACAGCCGATGTGTTATATAATGTTAGGAAAAAAAAAAGTTCTCCTCCATTCGGAATTTCTGGAATCTATGTGGAATTTGTGGATTTTATATGTTGCGTTTTTCTCTCAATATTATAATAAACTGTGTAATTTAACAACAACAAGAAAAAAAAAAAAAAAATGATAACACTCGTTCCGATCGCAAACAATCTTTTGAAATGGGTGTTGGAAAATGCTGTGGTGGATTGCAGGTGACGGAATCGAGTTAAAAAAAAAAAGCAAAAAAAACATTCATTAAGTCATTGATGTAATAACGACTAACAAAATATAAATTTATACGCAATCGCTAACTAAACATTTGAATGGCTTGTTCGTTAAAAAATATATTTAACAAATATAATCACATACGATTCTAATTCATTTAAAATATATATTTACCTAAACTATGATACGATAATACGATGATATGTGCACTCAGCATTGTGTCGTCTGTATATTATTACGTACATTGTACCTGTATATCCTATCTATTTTCATATATAATTGTATTTAATTTTATTATATATACATGTGGTCAGACTTTGACGTTACATACGCATTCGCGTGTATACCTTACACGGTATATACGCGTCGTATCGCTTAATAGCTGTGTTACACCTATATACATCTACATATATATATATACTCAACTATATCGAACTACTCAATTGATGTCGAATATTTGAACGGTATGTTGCTTATACATATATAATTTCGTGAATAATTCTTTGCCTGGATTATTTGGTGGTTTTTTCCAACTTTTTTACACCACTGATATCGTACACGGTTCTTTCGCTATTCCCGATTCATCCTCCAACGGACGGAACGATGGAGTTTCCGCAGCCGTAACACGGTCGATCGCGGCGCATCGTCAGAAATCGTTATCAGGGACGTTCGAAACGCCCGCAGGAATTATATCTCTGATTTTTTTCCGGTCCTCCTCCCCCCCCCCCCCACCCCCCTCCCCGCCGCCCCTCCGAGTTCCATTGATTATTTCCGGGCTACTCCCAAAAGTCATTTACGAATTGTCGAAATTTTACATTCGCCGGTCGAGCGATCGGAGGGTGGGCGATTAGGCGACCGGACGAACGGGCGAACGGGCGATTCGCGCGGTAGAGACGGAATTTCGGGTGCGAGTCTCGGGTGGCCGACGGGCGCGTTCCACCCCCCCGAGCACCGGCGACGCCGATAACGGGTATACGTAGATGAGATCGTTCGTTTCGGCGTTCGTAGAGACGCGCGAAAAAAAGGGGTGACGATGGTGTAGGCAGGCCAGGCTATGTTGTACGATATGTGCTATCAAACGGAATAAAAACGGAAAAAAAACCGGGGCTCTGGGTCCCGTGTTTGTGTTCTCAGGCCGTGACCGCGCATCACAAATGGGAGGTGTTCAGCTACCTGACGCCCACCTTCTGCGACCATTGTGGCTCGATGCTGCACGGCATCACGCATCAGGGACTCAAATGCTCAGGTAGTTCAGCTGACCAATCTCATCTATACACGCACACACACACACGCCTTGTTGTCCAGGACGAACACACACACGATAATTAATATCATATATATACCTACGTATACTCCGGCGTGGGAACGAGAATGAACGATATATATATATATATATATAATAACAAACGAACGAATTGAACGTTAAACGACTGAAACACCCTCGCACCCAAAAAACCACCCTACGTCAACCTGCACGTATGTACCTATAATATTGAATCCGCTGGAATCGGTAGAGGGTAGAGGATCGTTGATACACGACCGACGTGTAATTGATGTCCTTGACGATTTATAGGTACGTATGCAAAGTGAGATTGACTCTGGCCATTTCGCTAGCTGTTGAGCGTATACATATTATATGTATGTATACTTATAGGTATGTAACGCCGTGCGCGGCGAAATAATCAGAATTTCAAGCTCACTTTATGGGTCGTAGTGTACGCATAACTTGAACACGATATCTGACACGATGGCGTATACGTTACACGGAATATTATACCACAGTAGGTAAATGAATCATCTGTAAATCTTTTATCTTGAGTCCTCAATTGGCTCGTTGATAACGTAATCCCAGTAGGTAGAATTTATTCGCACCCTCATTTTGCATCCTCATTCTCATCGCAGACTGATATGTTATTCGGATAATAACCACGGAGCGTTCCGACTCGAAGGGGCCACTGTTTCCGAAATATTTTTTTTCAACTCGACGAAAGTTCTTCGACGTCTTGAGGAGTCGCGGATACCGTGCTAGTTGTCACACCGCTTATCGTAACGCCGAGAGTAAGAATTTCCAAATGCTGCGATTTTCGGCAGATTTTATGAATCTGGAGATATTTTTTTTTTTTTTTATAGTTGAATTAAAAATTACCGAGCAAAAAATATGGTAGGCCTACAGCCTGGGATTTTTCTCGAAATTTCGGCCGAAATTCCATCGTTTTTTTTTCTCAAGAATCCGAATCTGGTAGCCAAATTGAGCTATCTATAAAATTGATCGAATTATCACCAATTTGTCGATAAAAAAAAGTGAAAAATCAAGGATATTACGATGGGAAAAATTCGTAGCTCAATTTGACCGACAAATTCGTGTTCCTGGGGTCAAAATACGTTAGAAAAGCATCGACGTTTTCAAAAATACTTTATTTTTGGCCCAAAAATCGAAAAAATCCAAAGGGGTACCCCTTCGAATTTTGTCGATTTTGGGTGAAAATTTTTTTTTTTATTTTATATGCTATTTTTATGTATTTTGATCCCAGGAATCCGAATTCACAAGTTAAATTTATCTATCTGTCAAATTGATCGAGTTATCGCCGATTTTTCACTTTTTGGAGCAGAAAAATTGAGATATCTCGATGAGAAAAATTCGTAGCTCAATTTGGTCAACGGATTCGTGTTCCTGAGGTCAAAATACGTAAGAAAAGTGCCATACGATCAATTTTAAAAAATAAAAATTTTTGGCCAAATTTTGAGATTTTTCCAAGGGGTACCCCTTACGATTTTTTCAAATTTTGACCAAAAATTTTTATTTTTTAAAATTGATCGTATGGCACTTTTCTTATGTATTTTGACCTCGGGAACACGAATCCGTTGTCCAAATTGAGCTACGATTTTTTCCCTTCAACATATCCTCAAATTTATACCAAAAAATGCGAAAAAATGGGAATAACTCGGTTATTTTTGCAGATAGATCAATTTTTCTTTCGGATTCGGATTCCTGAGCTCAAATTACATAAAGATAGACTAAATAATCAATTTTTTATTTTTGAGCCCAAAAAGCTGAAAATTGGCGATAACTCGGTCAATTTTAGAGATGGATCAATTTTTCTTTCAGATTCGGATTCCTGAGATCAAAATACGTTAGAAAAGCATATTAAACCCAATTAAAAGAATGATTTATTTTTTGCTGAAAAATCGAATTTTTTTGGGGGTTTTCAAGAGCAATCTGATATATAATCAGCTCCGAAATCCAAATCTGAAAGCCAAAATCATCTACTCGTGCAATCGATCGAGTAATCATCAATTATTCGCTGTTGGGAGCAGAAAAATTATAAGACACATCGATTGGTTTTAGTCGTAGACCCACTTTGATTTGTCGCAATCCATGCCAAGGGTCGAAATATTCGAATTTCTCGGTCTACGAGGGAGCCCGAGCTTAGCTGGAGTCAGGTAGCCACGGGCGCGCGGTTTGTTGTGGGGCGTCACCTCTGCTCAGCCCCGAAGGTGACGTCTCACAACAAAGCGCTACGCTGCTGGCCACGCTGACTCCAGCAAAGCTCGGGCTCCCTCGTAGACCGAGAAATAAATAGAAAATCTGCAAAACCTCGAAGTACATAAAATCTGCCACGAATCTCAGCGTTTGGAAATTTTGACTCTCGGCGTTACAATGAGCCCGGTATCCGCGACTTCTCAAGACGTCGAAAATGTTTCATCTGGTTAAAAAAAATATTTTTGAAAAAGTGGCCCCTTCCACGCGGAATGCCCCCCTGTACGTGTCCGTAGGTATAAGTTCGCGAAGAAGGTCACGACGAAGTTCGTAGCAACCGTATAATTTCAACAATAAAAGGCAGTGACGTCGCCCTCTTTATACCCCGTCGATTCAATTACGTTCGTATACACCGTTACAATATATCTGCTCAGAATTTGCTTCGTTAACGGTCTAACGTTGGACGCCATTGAAAGTTAAGGGGCTGCGCGTACGAAATCGGTGCGCGGGTTAATTTAACGCGCCGACGGCTGGGTGGAGGGGGATGAAAATAAAATGGCAAATCACAGTTACCATTAATTTTCTTTTCATTCTTCGAAGTACGTACGGATGTTCGGAGGTAATTTGGATAAAAATAAAGGAACCCCCATCGTACAAGCGTCTTATACTTTTATTCGCATCAGTTTATATCCAATTATCCACCCCCTCGCCAATCATATCTTAGCCACGTTCGATTGCATACCTTCAACCTTATCTATACGCATACCATGTTATACCCAGTGACATATAGTTATGTATCTATTATTGTTATTATTATTATTATTGTCATTATTATTATTATTATTATGAATTAGCATGTGTTTGCGGTAGAAGAATTATTTTTCTCTTGTATTCGATTGTTCTAAGATATGATTAATTATTAATGGTTGAGAATTAGTGGAAATGCAACTTTGACGACTATACCTATATATATATATATATATATATATACATGTATATATATATATATAGACCAATCGTTGATCTCTCTTCATTCTAATTAACTGTTTCTCCTCTTTCCTCTTTCCTATTTTTCGCATACACACTTGTAAACGTATCATGTCGTGTATGCCGCAGTACAGATAAAAAACATATCGCCAAAGATAGCCTACGTCATAGAAGTAGATCATAATATTATGTAATATGTATACCACATACATATATCCACCTATAATTCTGGCATAATCTTTTCTACATACACATTCTGTCTACCTATAACTATACTATATTAGATACCTATACTGTACGATGTAACCTTGTGTATGCAAATCAGATTATTCACGTAGTGTTACATTTGAATGTGCATAATAGGTAGAAATAGTGCAATGCAATGAAAACGACAAAAAATAAGGTAAAAATAATCATCTTTTTCCAACCTGATGATTCTTGAACTATGTGGTCAAGCTAGGCGATACTATATCGGACACGACGAATATCAATACCGTTCGGCTTACGTGTGTACACCTACCAGGTGCACATCGCACTCGGGATGTCTGTCGTGTATTTTATTCGATATCACCGCATTTCGCTTATCGACGAAACGCTGCTTTGGGTATAACAACGCTGTTACACTGTACCGGTCACACATTCGTCTCGACTACGCGAACTCGGTTTACAGGCGATGATCGTTATACAAGCAGCCGGTGCTTTAACGCGGAGGATGGTCTTTTTTTTTAACGAAGACGAGTGCGAACAAGCGCAGAACAAAAGGCCATGTTCCCCGATTATCATAACGCTTTGCCAAACATACCGAAGTCTCCTTTTGTATTTTCGAGACTTTTCAATTTTTAGTATTCTCAAACGACGCCGCTCCTCGTCGGTATATCGAGCTTCGAAAATTCTACAGAGTTATCGAACGGCGCGAAACCGGTGGACGAGACGTGAAAAATAAATTTTTTGAAAATCTCAAAAACGGCGTATACCTTGTGCGACGATCGCGAAAATTAGAAGCGGAGAAGTGCAGGTGACGGGGCGAAGACAAAGGGTGCAAAAAACGTGGGGGCGAATGTCGAAAGAATCGAGGGGATGTTCGCACTCGTCCCAAAAGCTGGGAGAGAACGAAAAGAAAACTACTTAGATACTCGCGCGTACGACGAAAAACGAAGAAAACGAAAGTCGCACGCAATCCGATTGTTTCTAACGTTAATCTTTCTGTGAATCTACGCAGCATGTGACATGAACGTGCACAAACGATGCGAGGAGAGCGTACCGAATCTGTGCGGATGCGATCACACCGAGCGCCGTGGTCGGATGCAACTGCACATCACCTGTTTCGGGAACAAACTCACGGTCGAAGGTACGAACACTTCGCTGGTATTTTTCATTTTCCCAAGAGTTCTCAGAGTTCGGTGTGTATGGACAGCTCGTACCACAAACGAGTATAAACTAACGTAGCCTCTTAGCTGCCTATATTCGATTATCGTCTAAACAGGGCTTAATATTTTGTTGGTTTCGCGCGAGAGTTTCATGACCCGTACCGCGGGATGTGTGTAATCTACGTACGCGTAGTTGGAATTGCAGAAAAAAAACAAAAACGAAAAATTTTCATCACCTTCGAAACACGAGCGAATTCCAAAGTTGACGTGTTTTATTTATTTCTCAGTGAAACAAGGCCGAAATCTCATTCCGATGGACCCTAACGGATTGTCGGATCCCTACGTGAAGTTGAAATTAATCCCAGACTCCGACAACGTGAAGAAGAAAACGAAAACCATCAAATCCTCGCTCAATCCCGAATGGAACGAAACGCTCACGTTGTAAGTATTACAGTTTCGCAATTGTCCAGATTCGGTTGACGATATGTCCTCTCGGACGATTGAACGGGAATACCGAGCGCGAGATAAAGGAGAGGAAAGAAAAAAAAAAATGCGAGGGATCGAGAACTGTTTGTTTCGGGCCTGGCCAATCTATAAATAGGACATAAGTGGCTTTTGAGGAGTCTTTTAGCGCGAATTGCACCGGCAACTCGGCACGCCCGCCGAAGTTTACAATCGGTCGGTCTTCTTCGCATATACGCCGCGTACCTATTCGTCCGTTAAAACTTTCGAAAGAACTCGGAAATAAGGAGAAGGGTGAATTACTCATCAAGTCCCGAACGCCAGCGACGTTAGCGGCACTTACATAATCACATTAACGGATTATCCAACTCGGATTGGAAGCTGAAAGCTGCTCCGGGCTGCGGGCTGCAGAGCCATTATGTTGACTGTCTTCTGTGATCCAATTATCCAGTGAACGGTATTGCTCTGTATCGCCCTATCGCCACGTACACATTTTCGACACTGGATGTATGTAGTATGTAGTACATAAAGCGTGTACGATTGCCACTTGACCCACTTCCGATAATTCTATAATTTTCACCTCTTCGCTCCCTCGGCGGATTCGCCCGGTCCAACGACTACCGCGGGGCTGCGCAGCGCTCCTCCGGCTGTACGTTGTAAAGTCCGGAGTAGAGATGATTTTCAAGGCCGGGGCACACGTCGTGCAAACGTAGTCTCCGGCGCATCCTTTGATCATTGTTTTTCGCCCGCGATATGAGCGTCATTGGCGCGAACTGGGAATTCCCACGCAGGTTGAGATAATGGAATCCTTTCAGCGAGCTGAAGCCCGAAGACAAGGACCGACGGCTCCTCCTGGAAGTATGGGATTGGGATCGGACATCGCGCAACGATTTCATGGGATCGTTGTCATTCGGTATCTCGGAGCTGATCAAAGCACCGGCGTCCGGATGGTTCAAGCTCCTCACGCAGGAAGAGGGCGAATTTTACAACGTACCGGTTCCCGAGGAAGGCGTCGACCTCGCCGAACTGAAAACGAAGATGCGGGTTAGCGTTGTTTGCCGGATCGAAATTTTCCAAAGAATATCCCCGCGCCGCGAGTCGAGACGATACGTTGCATGCTCGTTATTGCTTTCAGAAGACGTCCGTCACGAAAAAGACACCGATGACGCAAGACAAGGACGTCCCGCACAATATGGGGAAGAGCGACGTCATCCGAGCGACGGACTTCAACTTCCTCATGGTACTCGGCAAAGGAAGTTTCGGAAAGGTACGTTCACCTCTCCGTACCGCGGTCGCAGCCCCCCCCCCCCCCCCCCCCTCTCCCCCACCCCTATTGTTACAGTATAACCTGCGCAGGTGATGTTGGCGGAGAGGAAAGGAACCGACGAACTCTACGCGATCAAGATATTGAAAAAGGATATAATTATTCAGGACGACGACGTCGAGTGCACAATGGTTGAAAAGAGGGTACTCGCTCTGTCGAGCAAACCGCCGTTTCTCGTACAACTTCACTCGTGCTTCCAGACAATGGTAACTACGTGCGAATCTCTCTCTCTTTCTCTCTCCGCTAAAATTCGAGCTATTTTGAGATTTTTCGCACAATTTTCACGTAACACCCGAGCCGATCCAAAAAATTGTCTGATTACAGGACCGGTTATACTTCGTGATGGAATACGTGAACGGAGGTGATCTTATGTTTCAAATTCAACAGTGCGGAAAGTTCAAGGAACCAGTAGCCGTGTAAGCATATAAGCGAACCTTTACGCGTATTTCCTCGATAATGCCTCGCACGTGGTAGTCCTTATCTCTCTCTCTCTCTCTCTCTCTCCTCGCGAAACGCCCTTTTACACGCTCGATCGATATTCTTCGCACATACCGTATACCTTTGCCTCGCAAAATCGTACCCCCCCCCCCCCCCCCCCCTACTCCGTCTCTCCGTAATCCCTAAAATCTGCCGAGCGCATCACCGAACAAACTCTCTTTCCATGTATCACGTAATCTGCAGATTCTACGCGTCCGAGATAGCGATCGGTTTGTTCTACCTGCACGCGAGGGGAATAGTCTACCGTGACCTGAAACTGGACAACGTTTTGCTCGATCAGGACGGTCACATTAAGATAGCCGATTTCGGTATGTGCAAGGAAGGGATAACCGGGGACAAGACGACAAAAACGTTCTGCGGTACACCCGACTACATCGCGCCCGAGGTATTTATTCGTCCAACATACGAGATCGTGCTCACTTTGCTCGTTTCATGCTTTGAATTTTAACCGCTCGTTTGTAACCTACGTAACAACGAACGACCCGCTACCACTATCCGCAGATCATACTTTATCAACCCTACGGTAAATCCGTCGACTGGTGGGCGTACGGAGTTCTTTTGTACGAAATGCTCGTCGGACAACCGCCCTTCGACGGTGAGGACGAGGAGGAATTGTTCGCCGCCATTACCGACCACAACGTCAGCTATCCCAAAAGTCTCTCGAAGGAGGCGAAAGAGGCGTGCAAAGGGGTGAGACTCGCGATTCGTTTTCTCCTACGATCGTGTATTGAAAATACGTTGATTTTTCAGTTTCTCACGAAGAATCCTAACAAAAGATTGGGTTGCGGATTGCGGGGCGAGGAGGACGTGCGGAATCACGCCTTCTTCCGCCGCATAGACTGGGAGAGAATCGAGAACCGGGAAGTCCAACCCCCCTTCAAACCTAAAATCGTAAGTCATATCGTTCGTCCGTGAATCGTGGGATTATTAACCAGCGTGTAAGCGCTACGGTTGAATTCGGGTTCTCCGGGCTCTGATGTATAACGCATCGCGTATTAATTAATTTTCGCAGAAACACCGCAAGGACGTAAGCAACTTCGACAAGCAATTTACGTCGGAAAAGACGGACCTCACACCCACCGATAAGTTATTCATGATGAATTTGGATCAAACCGAATTTATGGGCTTCTCGTTCCTGAATCCCGAGTTCGTACAGCACGTTTAAAACAACAGGTATCACACATACGGTGTGTACACACCTCTGCCCGTATACGTTGCACACGCGATGAAAACGAACAGCTCCATACGTACGCGTTACACGTACGTATACGCGGGTATCCGATGAAGGAGAGGTTGCCAATTTTATTCCAATTATAGAATAACTCTACCTATACCTGTACCTATTATACCTACACCCCCTCCCACCTACACACCGTGCTCGCGTACAACTATGAATATCTCCTCTGTGCATATTTACATGGGGCATGATGTAAACCACACGCCTGTGTGGGAAGAGGGATATCCCACTGTCAAGTCGATGCGAACGGTATTTTCCTTCGCTTCCGTCATACCCGTAGTAATTATCAACTCTTTCTCGACATCTTATTTACTAGCTCCAATCAATTTTCAGCGCTACTCTATTTACATAGCAGGTACCGCGCATACCTCTACGTACGTCAAATACCCTACGCTCGTACGATACTGGGGTAGGATTAGGGTAGACAAATTTCATCGTACCGTGTTATTCCAGTCTTTAATTATACCGAGGATTATGTGCAATTTGTGGCGAAATAACGTTGATGACCGACGACGGTGGAAATTCCGCTGATTTCACGGAGAGCACACAGAGAGCAAAATACAAACAAACCGACGTAAGCGTACCACCACGTCGTACGCTATGGCGTCCCACGTCTCCGGCGGACGATGTGAAAAACAAACTCTGCCATACATCGTGAACATTTTTTGAGTATATACATACATACATTCACCCGTAGCCACACCGTGGCGGCGTACGCGATTTATGATTTGACCTTCGAACATATCACACCTACTTTGGTCAGTCGTCGATTGAATATTGTTAATTAAGGTAAGCGATATTATATACTGATATACTTAAACATACCTCTGCATATGTATACATACAATCCACACACACACACACACACAGTCGCATATAGAAATATATATACATATATATATATATACACAAATATACATAGAATGACGCGTACCCGTACGTATCGTGATCGAATAAACGTCAATCGGTCAAGTGGTAAAGGAACATAAGTACGGTCAGAGGCTGATCACCCACGAGTGCAAGGGATACGTGGTATGCACATGTAGGTATGTACGTACGTACGTACTTACCAACTTTATAGTGATCCATATTAGAGAGATGGGCGTAGGCGTGATTTCGCGTATCGCGATCGGGTGGTTGGGTCGGACCGAGCGATATTTCATTGACGAATGAACTCTGGTTTGAACGGACGACGCCCCGACCGCGAGAGCCGCGAATACTATTACCCTACTTCAAAATCTATTCTTATATATTTCTACACACTTCTCAAGAGTCTCAAGTCTTCCAACTATTATTTGGCACGATTATACATCGCAACCGCGCCCGCCTCCTCCGTTGACATTATAATTACGCCTACCTCGTCGTCGCGTAGAGTTTCGGTTACGGATAATATCGTAGGACATAGATATCCGTATCGCCATAGGCGCTTAACGACTGTTAAACAATCGCCAATTCTTGCCTACACACCGCTATATGTATATCGTACACGTGTAACTATCACAATAATTTTCTTCATAGATACTTCGACTCTCGTTAAAAATATTACACAGCCGAAAATCTGACAATCTGATTTACAATTGTTCGAAGGAAATATTTTCCACGCATACCGGCACGCACGGTCTTCTGAGAATCTACGAAATAAACTGACGAAGGATAAAACGGGTTCGAAGCGAAAACAATTACAGCGGAGATAGAAAGAAAGAAAGAAAGTACGCGAATGGCGACGATCAGTCTTGACACAATCATCATCGTAATTACAAGTATCTTAGGTCACACATGTATATACATTTTACCTATATACTTATAAATACCTATATACGGAAGAAAAAAAAAACACGTGCCAAGTGCGCGAAACGTAAGTGCCATTCACGGTATATAAATGTCACATGTCAGATATTACACGATGTCAACTGTCACACATTATACCTGATATATATATATATACGGATGGAATCTACGTTGAAACTATCGGTAGAGATCTCGTTGAAACTATCAACTATAGTGACACCAACGCTTATATATAGCTATATAATACACGCGGTGTCCTATAGTCAATAGTTTAACATCAATTACGCATAGTATACACACGATCATCCATTGCAATTCATAGATATACATTCACAGAGATACATTTACTATAGGTACACATATGCATATATATTTATATATCTGTGCGTGTATATATATATAGATATATATATATATACACATGTATATATGTTATTCATTAATTCACCGCGTTGATTCACTAGTCTCCCCGCGGGGTGGGCTCCTCGCATTCCCCGCAGTATATAAATACGTATGGTACGTATATACAAAGGTATGTGTATGATGCATGCATACGCGTATGGTACATACATACATACGTAATACATGATACCTATATAAGGAATAATATATCCATCGTGGATTATGCAATAATTGGTTGAATCTCGCGGGAGGAAACTCACCCCGTAATACCGTGACTCACTGTGCTGAAAGATGAGAGCTCAATTTTCACGCTAATAACCTTACGATATATGTATATTCTACATGTATCATATTATTCAAGACCTGCTCTGGGTCTCTGTTATGAATATCGTTACATACATGATACATTCACGTGTATATAACTATAAGTATAATGATAATTACACACCTCTATACATTGCGGCGATGAAAGAAATGATTGAAGAAAAATGAGAAGAGAAGAGAAAAAAAAAAAATTGATTCGCGAAACGAGGAACGCAGAGGTGGATGGAATCATTCTTTTTCAAATTGCAAAGCAAAAAATAATGTAAAAAAAAAAAAAACAAACAAAAGATAATATAAGAAAATGAGAGTAAAAACATAACCACTTATACAGGTCTCGTAGACATTCTCAAATTCCTAATAAGTATATAAACCTTAATGTTTTTACATACACATACATATTATATTATATACTATACATACTATTTGAATTGTTTAGCTTTAAAATAAAAAGCAAAAAAAAAAAAATGAAAAATGAAAAATGAAAAAGCAAAAAAAAAAAAAAATTGATTGAAAATCTACAAATCGTATAACTTCTATTTTTCAAAATAATATTTAAATACAAAAGACGAACGGACACTATATACTGTTTGCTACCTAATAACTAGTTACTCTTGCAATTGTGAAAGAAATAAAAATATAAAAAAAAAAAAAATAAGAAACATTAGGTAAGTTGATTACTTCGACCTGTTATAATAGCGTCGATCATAACTTATAACTCATTTTATGACAAGAATATGATACATAATATGTTGTGTGTTTAAAATAGTTCGAGATTCACATGCGCGTACCTTTCGTACGTGGTTATTATAATAATAATAATATATATAATAGTCCTTGAAATTCCAATTTGCTTTACATATTTTCGTATTTTAATTATTAATTATTATATAATAGACACAATATCGGACGTAATAGAAAAAATATATATATATATATATACAACACACTTTTAATCGTGTACATGCAACGTGAGTTCAGCGTGTTGTAACCGCTGTTGTAATTATATCAACGTCGTAATAGTCCGTTACGATGGGTAAGAAAACCATCAGGATGCGACACTCCGTAACCCTATGAATTTATACTTTTCTGCTCCGTGTATGAAAAACTGTATTGCGGTTCGCGATTATATTCCATGCATAGCTATACACATACCTACGTTACGAATACCACACGAATGACGGATATCTAGGCATAAATATATAACTTTATCACTCGGCGAAAGCGTCGCTAACATTATTAATAAATGAACGGCGATGCTTCGCAAGTATTTCGTTACCTTTTTCTCATAATTAAATGTCTTCCTATTCATATTTTCCGGTGTTTATTACGTTACTACGATTCATTACTGTAATAATAATAGACAGGTAGAAGTCCTGAATAACTCATCAAGTGATGCAATAGTTTATATATATTATATAAATAATATGTGGAAAAACGAGTCCATCTATATACGTCAATAAACGTATATTATTATACGTTAAAACCACACAACCCATGCGTCTAGATAAGATCTACTGAATATATTAATTTCATTAGGAGTTAACGAGAATCTTCTTATGAAAAAAAGAATTAAAAAAAATAAATAAATAAATAAAAAAAAAAGAAAATCATTACGGCACGTACTCGAGAACATACCTACGCCGGTAAAGAATATGGTGCATATGTATATATGTGTATATCGGTATACATGCTTGTATGTATATGTATACATACCATATAATTACCTATACCTATATATAATATCCGTACAAACAGGATAACGCTGTGTTATTAAGATATAAGTCGGACGATAATTCAGGACGATCAAAAAATTGAGGTATAAACTTATTTCGCCTTTACGTACATATTTAAGAGAAATAAAACATAAAATTGAATTTAAATGAAAAGGAATGTATTATTAGATTTATCGAGACACAATCGACCATCTGAATAAATAAAACTCCATAATGTATGATTAATTTGTTTACAGATCATTCTCGGACATCGCCGTATCCTTTCCATCCCGCTGACACTTAATATTATTACGCATCTCGGACTCGCACACTTCTTAGCCGGTAGTTCAATGTCAAGCACGCCGCTATCGAGATATGACGAATCGGTAAATATAAGCTGCTATCTTAGATCAATCAAATATATTATGAGTAATGACAATCGATGTTGTATCCGATGATATGTAGCGGTTTTTATCCTTTGAACTATATATAGATTTATCCGATATCCTCGTGAGCACTTTTTCGCGAAAAATAATGAGCACCTTTTTTTTTTTTTTTTTGAAAAAGAAATGAAAGAAAAGTTATCCAGGGGCTTGTCGATCGATACGTTTAATAGAAACTTTTCGTATTACATAAATAATATGAATCTAATAATGAACTATATACATCTATTTTCTACTATCAATTTCATTGATATGGTATCACAGTCGATGTTCCAATCGAAGAACGAACGTCACGTTTCACCGGCGAACTGCGTTCACGACGGCGACTATGAGAAGGTAAAAAATAATAATACCGTTTTTCCCACCGGCATCCAAGAGAATCGAGTACGCCGACGAGCTCGCTGCTTTTTTCGTCACATCCCAATGCCCGCAAGTCGGGAAAGAGTCCGGAGGCTGAATCATATCCTCGTGTTCACCGACCTTGAGTACCACCCCCATTCCCATTTCGGCGTGATTCGAAATGTGGCAGTGGAAAAACCAGTATCCAGGATTGTTGGCTATCAGACGCAAGATGACAAAACCTTGGGCCGGTACGCCGACGTTGTCTTTGTTCGGCGCTCCGATTAGTTTCTTAGGAATCGTTCCGTTTTCGTTTCTTCTTTTAACTTCGTCGAGCGAAATGCTACCCCCTATCGACTCCATGGCGACTACTTGGAAATTGTGACCGTGCAAGTGCATCGGGTGATCGTCGAAACGGTCGAGTCCTGTAACGTACGGTTTTCATGAATCGTTGAATTCTTGACGAAAGCTCGATCCCACTCACCTTCATCCACGATTACTACTTCCACCAGACTGTTCAGACCGACCATGTATATGAACGGACAAGTACAGTACTCGCCGACACAATCTCGCGAGCTACTGTTCGTCTCGCTGCAGTAAATATCGTCGGTGATTTGCTCGGATTGAGTTAAAAGTGGTATAGGTGGAAACTCGAAGCTGACGTAATTGATCTGGGGAAAAGGTCCCGGAGAGTGGAAGTCGTCTGTAATTTGAAACGAAGATTTAAAGATACGCTGAAATTTAGTCGATCGAGTCTCATTGTTAGATGAACTCACAGTAATTATTGTACGAGTACTGCATGTAAATTATGTGATCGGGCGTTCCAGAAACGTCCGGCTGGTTACTCGTTGTCCTGTTGAGGTCCGTCAGGAGAATCAGCGTTGAATTTTCGGCGTAACTCGCATTCGCCACTTCCACCGGGTTCAAAACCTAGTCAACGTATCGTAATAAATAACATAGCCAAGGCAAAATTGCGAATGACTTCGATCTATACCCACCACTCCGGCTCTATTGGCGTCCTGGTACTCGATGGGTCCTTCCGGATCCGCGGTCGAGTTTACCCCGTGGTACCGAAGTATCGCTTCGCTGGACACGTCGCGGGTAGAAGAAACGCAGTCGCCGAGTCCCCGGTACCTGATCCAGTAATTGTCGATTTCTTGATCCGCCGAGAGAACGAAGTCGTAACGTTCACCGGAGTTGATCACAAGCGAGTCGACTGTGTCGGGTTAATAAATACGTAAGGATGAATTCATGGCGTTTACAATATACGAAAACGAGTCTGATAGGTATTTTTTGTATACCTTCAACTGGCTCGAACGTTCCGCCCTCGGAGGCGATGACCAATAGTTTATGATTGTCTATGGATACTTGGACCGGACAGTACAGCGCACTGTTGTGCATCAGTCTGAATCTGTATCTGAAGCCCTGTGATAATATCATACAATATTAAATACCGTCATTTCAAAGTAGATCAACCCTGAAATTTCACGCGCGGCGGAGTATTACGAATAAAATGATTTCGGTTACCTGAGTGACCGTGAACTCCGCCCTCGGGGTTGTATAGTTGACCCCGTCTCTGTTGAACTTAACGGTAGCGGCTAATCCGTTGATGGTTAAGCTGTAGCCGATCACGCTGTCGGATCTGTGCAGTGCGGTCTTCAACACAGAAGCTGTTGAAGAGTAGTACCAATGCCAAACGGCCATCACATGCTCCGGGAGATCGTAGTCGTAATATTGCGCCAAAGAATCATTAGCGGCCCGTACGATAAAAGCTCCGTAGAGTCCGTCCGCTTCCTCAAAACCTAATCACGATGGTCGAATTGAATCTAGATGTTGTAGGCGTGTGCCCGCTTCGATCTTTATCTAATCTGTAGGTTCGGACCCCTTTAGATAAATTCTAAACATACCGCTGTGGGAGTGCCATATATGGGTGCCGGGTGGATCCGCGGTAAACTTGTACTGGAACGAATTGTGGGGTTGAATCGGGCATTGCGTCAGGAAAGGAGTGCCGTCCATGTAGGGGGTTTTTTTCTGGTGTAACCCGTGCCAATGAATGGTCGAACTGTGGCTTGAGAGCGTGTTGATCACGTCGACCTGGACGACGTCTCCTTCGCATACCTTAAACGGCGTATCGTCAGTAAAGGGTGAAAACTGAGCCTCTCTAACAGCTCGGCGCGTTTTCGAACGCGAATAATAGATGGAATAGGAAAATTCTTCGAGACCTGTATACTGGGTCCGGGGAGCTTGTGGTTCGCGAGGATGACTTCGCGGATGTCTCCTCCGGCAGTGATACATCCCGGTTTGTGGCAGTCCTCGGTTTTGTAAGGGCAGTCGCCGCACAGCCGGCTCATCGTCGTGTACTCGACCAGGGTGAACGAATACTTACAGATACGAACGTCTCCGGCAACGCATGGCCTGTAGCAGTCATGTTCTGATCCACCTGATTAAGTAAATTAATCCTGGTCATGATAATCGCATAAATTCAGCGAGAATACTCGGCCTAAGCTCGGCTCAAGTATCTGAAGTTCGATATTCTTGAAAATGGATGGCATAATATCAAAATAAAACTTTAGGATCTCGCAGAATTCTATCGCCATAGCGATTCGGAAAGATTGGAAATATTGAAAATTTGAATCACAGGAGTTTTTCGTTGATTTAACTATTTTTTCGGTTCAGTACAACTTAATAATCGAACAATTTTTCCTTCGGCCTTGGCATGAGCCTCGGGTGGTACAACCCAAGGCCGAAGATCGGTTACCTATCGATCAATTGAAGTAAAACTCACCTAGTACTTCGGACTCGGTGTTATTAACGTCGAATCCTCGCGTCTGAAGATGTCATAAAAAGAAAGAAAAGACATTTTATAGCAAAGTATAAATTTGATAAACGATAATAAATTCCGAATGTTATTTCGATGAAAGAGTCGTAATTTCACTTATTACACGACGGATCACTTTACCAGGGAGGCAATCCTGAAGGACTCGTGTGCGGTAGCCGGGTGGGCCACCAGAACGATTGAAAGTATCAAATAGAATGTGTAGCACCACATCTTTCACGCTGGTATCAACGGTTATGAGAAGCCAAAAATTGGGTCGGCTTTATATGAATCCAAGAACTTGGTGCACAACACCGTTTAAAAAAAAAAATAATCGCAATATTGCCTCAATTCTATCTTATCTACATTGTGCAGAATAATAGTCCCGATAGATTACTCAGATCGAAGAACCACAATCACACTGATTACATCATCAAGTTCAATAGCAAGTGTTTGAAGTATTTCACTAATTATGCGACATCGTATATGTAGAGGGGTACGCTGACGTACGAAAATCTTTCAAATATCTGCTATAGAGTTAATTTTCTGATTCAAGAATGTGGCTACTTGCGTTAATATCTGCAGACAAAATATCCGCAGACAAAACTTCCGCTATCGAAATTCCCCCGCGATAAAATATCTTTCGACATAATAGATGTGAACTATGTGTATAACATGTATTTCCAAATACATGAAAAGATATTTCATCGCTGAGATATTTTCTTGCAGAATCATTTTGTTGGCGGAAATCCCGCCGCGGATATTGAAGCGCGTCAACAAGTGATATCAATTTGTTATCGAAAAAGAAATTGACGAATCATATTTCAATCGAATTTTGACCAAATATTGGGTTTCTTACCCGCCTCCGTTTCATCAGTGTTGCGCCCTGCAATTGATTAAATCTTTCCAAGCATACTATCGTGTAAACGCTGACGGTGCATATTTTGTGACTGGTAGTGGGTGTAAATTAATAACTCATGCGTAACGTTCAAATGTACAGCATTATTATTGGTTCCTTAACTATACAATGTACAGACATATTTACTTCCTTCACCTTCGCACTACACACTTTGATGACTAATTTACTTACACGTAAAAATTTTCATTTTTAAACGATATGAATTCATTAAATTATTAATATGCACAACGGCCAGGAATACTGGGCAATGGGTTTTGGTGTGACCGTATGACGAACCTGATGGTGAGATATAACCGTAGCATTAATTTAATAAATTACGGTAATTCCATCCTAATTATGGTTAAATTAAACTATTTCTGATCTCGTTCTCTAGATGAGCTGATAAAATTCTGAAGGCATGACACTGTATTGATAACAATAAATGAAACTATATTAATATCGATACATTCTATAAATATGGAATTTACAATTTCTATCAGCTGTGGAACTCAGCAAATATTCAGTTGCAAGTTTACAAGTCTCCTAGTTCATCCATTCATGCTCAGTTGTCCTTCTTCATCCTGTTAGAGGTCATTCGGTAGATGATGGAATCGCGTCCTGGATCCATGTCGGCGATAGTTACTGCACAGATAAATACAAATTGAAGAAAAAATGATGCCTCGATCATTTTTATAATCTGGAAAACAACGAAGTACGTACTGCAAATGGCGATGAGCGAGAAGACAAAGGCAACTCCAAACCACAGAAAGATATTGAACATGACTGGATACGTTGCGTCGTACACCTTGGAGATGTTAATTTGATCACTCTGCAACAGAGAGCCCAGTGTCCTGACACAGTCAGCTACTATCTTACGGTACACCAATTCTTCAACTCATTACCAGAAATACTTGCTACTAGCCAGCTATGTCTCATATTGGCTTGTTGGCTTACAGTACGTTGTGGCAATTACCCAGTAAGATCTACAGTGACGTTTTGAGGTTGATGAGATATAGGAAGAGCATCGAAATACCGAAAAGTTTCTACAAGTATGTTTCTACAATCATGCGATTAGTTGGATTTCAAAGAAATAGCAGAGTCAAAATGGCCATTGACATGCAGTTACATGATATCTAACAATACCTTCAAAACCCTTGGCTTTTTGTCAGACGAATCAGTGGAGTTCTGATTCACATTGGCTTCTGTAGTTTCATCTACAGTGCTACGTAGACTTTGTCCCTATGAATGCACAAACCATCAAAATCACCTTTGACATAGCTTTATTGGCGTGACGGATAAGACTTGGAACAAGAGAGGAATTACAATCATCTAAATTAGGTATGGATAAGGAGAAGTATTGCTTCGTTGGAAAATCGATTGTGGAATTGAGAGTTTTTGAGGTATCAAGAGTAATAGCAGACTCGTAAAGTTGGAAAAAGTGAGTGAATCTGCTAGGGGATTCAATAATCAGGATACAATCGCACGGAAGTAAGAATTCGACCATCAGACTGATTTGTTAGCATAATAACTGGTTAGGTAACGCATTTGAGATGGAAAGAAGAAAAAGACGAAGTGAGGAGAGAATCCAACCAGCCAGCTTTATCACCAGCTTCTTCAAAAGCTGAAATACCACACCATAGTCCGGGACATTATATTCGAGCAGCTATTGTCCCTTCCAGAAATTTTCAATTATAAGAGTTTTCACGGATTCATAAACCAATTAGCCTGAACAGTATATAAAGACAAAAAAAAACCTATTTTAAGATAGGAAATATCTCATACGAACCGTTACAGCATCTGCAGAATTCTCAGCATCCGCACGGTTCTCAGCAACCACATCACGAGTGTGACGAACATAAGTACCATCATTTGTAAACGCACAAATCAAAACCTGCAACAAGGAGAAGAACGGTCAGCTGTAAAACTTATAGTTTTTTGTTCGGTTATGGCTGAAAGATGAAATAACATGAAGAATTTATGTGTGTACTTTCATTGTGGATAAAGTCGACTTTTGGAAAGTGTAGAGGTGAAGAATTTTGAGCAGAAGATATACCTTTCCACTGTAAACATCCATGAATGCGTTACTAAGACGAGCTAGGGCGTCGTTCATAAGGGTATAAGCTTCTTTGGCAGCAGCAGAATCAGCCCCATGAAGATCAATGACTGGACCAAGTGCGGACAGAACAAACCAGTAAACGTCTGGCTTATCATCTGCGGTTATTGCAGATGGGACTTTTTTGGTGATAGCGTCTAGCAGCTGGATTTCCTCCAGAAGTTTGCGATCTGCTTCGTTTTTTGGGTTCAACGATTTGGGTGAATGCTGTTCCGCAGAGGGCTTCAATTCTCCAAGAATAGAGTGCCCAAGCTACAATGTTATCATGAGACATATCATTTCGAGTCATTTAACAATCTTGTTTTTGATTGACTATTTTTTCTGTAGGATACATACCGCATTGACACCGTCTTCGAGGCTAAGTCTAACTTCGATGTTCATGTTGTCTCGCTTCTCAAGACGACCACTCAGGATTTGCCAGGTAGTTTCTTCACCCTCATCGACGTTCAGAGGGTAACGTTTGCCTCTAGGTGACTCTAATGAGTTGACACCTTCAACAGCGATACCAACTACTGCTTCTGGGAGGTGAAAAGGGTCGATGATACTCATCCCACTCCATGTACCTCGCTGGAAAAAATATTTTCACATCAACTTGTGTATGTTCAAAAACAAATAGGTGAGCTGTGGAAAAAATCTGAATACATGAAAGAAAAAAAAATATTGTCATAAACAGAATGAATTGATAGAATAATTTATATTCCATTTCAAGTACCATCTACGAACAGTTACACACTCTGGATACGTACTAGTTTTACGGTATATCCAAGTGCTGCGGTAAAGATCTCTTTGAGAAGACTTTGGGAGACTGGTTCCTCTCCATGGAAATTAATGCTGTCTGGACCGTGCAACACCGTGAAGTCCCCGGAAGCTTGCACTGGATGAAAGTAATGACGGTTAAAATGCATAATGATAGAATTCAAGTGATTGTTGTCGAAAAATTATGAAGGTACATATTTCTTGCCACACCCCCTTTTTATCTTCAGATATCGAAAAAACGAACGAAAAATCGTCGGAATTATACTTTATTTTCGGATATCAGCTCAAAACTCACCTGCAGCAAGTGCAAAGGTTAAACATAATATTTTCGCAAACATTACGCTGATTTTTCTCTTGAGATATAACTAACGAGAACACTACCAGAACTTAACCCAAGACACCCCAAATACGATCATATGACACAGTCGTCACTCGAATCGAGTTATCGACAATATGATAAAAGGAGGGGGGAACGACCGCGGAACGTACGGCTAAGATAGAACGTTACCAGGCCTTTGTTACCCCGAAACTTACTTCATGCCGATTGATGAAGCTGGTAGTTGCGTTCGACAGGTGCCGTTAGCGGTGGCAAAATTTTATAAAATTTGAGGATCCGCTGATTGGCGTCTTCGAAGATACTCCTAGGCATGCGTCTCGTTTTCCCGCCTCCGAGATTGTTATTGCACAGGCCACGATCGAACCACGGTTGGGTTGGCTCTCGAATTATCAGCTCGGTGGCTCCGTCTGACTGGCGAGTGGTGAGTACCGACAATCATTCGTCGGTCCGTCCATCCGTCATTCCCGGTTTGAAAGCAAGGCTGCTGCGGGGACTCGGGAGTTCAGGACTAGGGGAGTTGTGTTGCGACCAGTTGCGACGCAGCGGAGCGCGGTGCAGTGATATCTAGATTTTAGACGTCCAGTGCGGTGTTGTATACTTGTGCATTTTGCCGGCCATGGAGAAGCGGATAGAACTTGAGAAGCGGGGTCGAGACCCAGGCAAAGTAAGTTAATATTCCATGTGATAGAAATTTTTCGTAAAACACCGAGCTAAGCCTCGCAGAAACTCCGGATTATTCCAACTACAACAGACTAACTTGGACGGAGTCTCGGTAGAATCTCTGCGTTCCCTCCTACCCCTGAAACCACGCATTTCCACGCTACGGCTACCAGATATTTTTATTTACTCACTTATTCGTTTCCTGATTCGCCTGAGCCGCGAGTCACCCAGTACCAGTTATCCTACGAAATTTTTCATCCCGGAAACCCCGACTTTAACCAATTATCGGGATCAATAGACAATTTTATAACTCGAACCTGTAATTTAGAGCTGCCTGCCTAATAGGCATGGCGTAGTTCGCATCGAATATCTCTCGCATTTCTGACACGCTCTTATATCCCCCCTGCTGTTGACCGGGTGCATCGAGTATCTATATATTGATATTTTTTCCCCTATCTGTTGAATAATCAATCATCACCGTGCACAGACCTCGAGTAAGAATTAAGCATAGCATTTTTTTTCCAAACCGTTTCATTAACACCCATAAATTGCAACGAATTTACTCGATTCTTACATTATTCGTAATCTAGTTACAACACCTGCCCCCCTTGTTCCACGGCAGTGGTCAAGGCGACTTGTATTTCTGGCAGATGTTGATGTGGAATATCTGAATCTAGAGCCTGGAAAAAACATCGCACGCATACGGTTCAAAAATATGTGTACGTTAAAATAACGCGATGGCAGGTACGAGACGTTGGAAACAGCAGGTACCCGTTACGACCTGCAACCTACGACCTTCTGTACCGTCCGTGTGGATGTGGCTTGCGGCAAAGTTTTAACCTACGCTACTGCTACTCCATTAACGCGTGTCTGCACTACTCGCAAGTTTCAGAGAAGAATTCAGTAATTCCGTCATCACCCGTGTACTACGATCAATCCGATCACTGTTTTCGCCATGTATTTTCCTTGCTCCCCCTCTCATTAGGCGTGAAAATCTGCAAAAGAGAAAATATAGTCCCTTCTAGAAGAGCTCCGAGTTCCAATATGTGATCTTGACAGAACGTTTAGATAATAGATTACGTTCTGTTAACTTGCTTGAAACGCCATGATGCTTATTTGTTAAGTAATACGCGTACAGATGGTCGACGATTATCCCGTACTTATATCAACGGCTTCGATTCACTATCGCTGTAACTGACGCCGGACGAATAGTGTTCTGAAAATTCTACTCCTGGCGGTCGATCAATTCCCAGTTTTGACTTCTCGCGATAAGGGCCGGCGAAAGCTCAACGGGGTATGCTGCTGATGGCTATGCGCCTTTTTCATCGGCCATGAGGTGAAGATGCGCGTCACGCCGCACGCGTGCGATGGACGCCGCCATAGCTGGGGACCGCACACGAGGGCGGACATGTTTTTACATTCAGATTTTACCCGCGTTCCTCGGAGAAGCCGGAAATTCTTATTTTCGAGAACATCGGATCCAACGTAAATCGGTCAACGTCGCTCTGAAATGCAATAATTCGGGGCGGTGTAAAGGAGACCGAAGAGGGCGGACCATAACAAGGGAGGCGAAAGCTCGGCCGCTTGCATTACGGATAATAATCGTCAGTCAGTCACTCACTCGGGGTTTTGGCGGCTTTTGGAGTTCTCCGCCAGTGCGGCCATTTTGGACGAGTCCAACTCGACTCGCCGCAACGCTCCGCTCTGCGGAGTGGCACGTAGGCAGTTTCAAATATTCGGAGCGTCGCCTCATACCCCGCTTGTTTGCGCACTGGTGTTATCCGTCGAAGACTTGCGAGGACGAGACTCGCTTCATAGTTTCGTCCCAGGTGCCAGGCGCCGCCCCGATGCTGCTGAATTGTTTATGCACAAACCGATATTAATCAAGGCCCTGCATCACGCGCTTGTGCCAGAAACGAGAAAGGTCCGCGCTGGTACCGACTACGCTACGTGTAATCGTAGCTCGGCATGCGTAGGTATGATTGTGTCGCGTGGGCGTTAGCCAGCTACCACTTAGCGCTTACCAATCGCTGATCGGCAGCTCGTTACGTTTTACTGCTCAACTTCCCCTTTCCCGCACCTGGTCGAGTTCTGAAAGCTGCAGCGTTAAATCGACTTGATATTCGATGATACGGAATACGCAAGGTGTGTTGCGCCTTCGTGCCGCATGACATATGACAGGAATTTTAGGCACAGCAATAGCTACTTTGACGGTATATTTTTCCACATCGCAAAAACCAAAGCAGTCGACGACTCGTTTTTGAATAGTCTAGTCAGTACCTACGTGGTCCGTACTTCACTCCAACCCTCGATGATACCGCCAAACCTGACGCGGCGTGTATCGCACTTTTCCACAATTCCGATCGATAAACTAGACCCATCTTCACGATTAATTGAATGATAATTTTAATTTCATGTAAAATTGGAATTATTAATTTATTCTATAAATATTTCATCACCCAATTTACACACATCATGTATATACATTTTCATACCCACATGCTCTACTGGGATAATTTATCAATATGAAAGTCCTTCATACTTACAGATAACAGAGTTTGTCTTGGATAACTGCAGGAGTACCAATATAGTGGGCTTGACAGATGAGTTCGTAATGCTAAACACACTGAGTCTCATCAATGTAGGGCTCACCAGTCTCAAGGGATTCCCAAAATTACCAAATCTAAAGAAGGTAATTTTAAAAAAGATTTCCATCTTGCTTCTCATTTAAGACTTTAACATTTTCAGATTTCATCTCATGTATGCATTCTCATGGTCTTATATCTACTTTGTCTTTGATGTAACTTTGTGTATGAATTCGCCTTTATCGGGAATATTCATTTTCACTCTCTTAGTTGGAGCTAAGCGACAACAGAATCTCTGGTGGGTTGTCTCACTTGAGCACCAGTCCAAAATTGACACACCTGAACCTCAGCGGAAACAAAATTAAAGATCTTGACACGCTGCAGCCATTGGTAAAAAAGCTTTAATATTCAAACATACATTTTTTGAATAAGGGAACTTCCTATGGACGCATCATCAACACTTGCAAACATTGATATCTTACAGAAAGACTTCAAAAAACTCAAAAGTTTGGACCTTTTCAACAATGAGGCAACATCCATGGACAACTACCGGGAGAAGGTCTTCAGCCTTATCCCAAGCTTACAGTATCTTGACGGGTAAGTCTTACTAGCGTCTCAAAACTGTCAAAAAATTTTTTGGCGAATTATGCAATATATTCTCAATCAGTTCCGTCAAAAATTCATTGGATTTTCCTTGCATAGATATGACATGGATGATGGTGAAGTTGATGACAGCGAAGGTGAAGACGACGAAGTGAATGGAAATGACAATTGCGATAGTGACTGCGAGGAAGAGAGTGAAGAAGGTAAAAAATAATTCTCACCCTATGAATTATGAATTTTACCTCATCAATAGTTCCCTGACTTTGGACGAGTTTTCTAACAAGGCGGTCGTTGTCTTTTCAGTATCAGATGAGGATGAAGATGACGATTTAGAGGAGGATGGCGTTGCTTTGGATAACATACATAAAGACTCCCTAGAGGTAAGTTGAAATGACCCCGTCATATGCTGATGCAATTATGTACAACATGTATAAAGCAAATCAAAAAGTAACTACTTCTCGGACAAGATATACCAAAATACATATACTCATATCAGTTCTTATTTCTTGTGATAATGTAGCAATATGGTTTCTTACAGGATGATAGCGATGAGGAGGAATATGTTGTTGCAGAGGATGATGAATTTGTTGAGGAAAATGACGACGATTTTGATGATGAGGATGTACTGGAAGAGGACGAGGGTAAGATAATTTCTGCTAATTCATACAAGCTCTTTGTTTCATATTGAACTATCCTGTGTCTTCCCATCTTTTCAATACTGCAAACGAATCCGGATTTTGTAGAAAATACTTATTAAATCATTTAACAGCTTCATCTCCAGCCCGAGGCAAGAAAAGAAAACACGAGGATGGTGAAGAGGTTGGGAACTAGAATTCCCACAATGCTTGACGCTGTGGAAAGAGTGTAAAATTATTATAAATAATATCAATAACTACGCCGCCGAGTGAATAGCTGGAAATCAAACCAATCGACCGACCAATGACAGACTACTCTTAGTGGTGTGAATTTATCAGTAAATCATTGACTGGGAAATTGTCTGCTAAACGATAAATGTACAGGTATGTAAGAATTGAGAGAAGGAGGAAGGATATGGATACGAATATTGGAATGGATCGTATGAGAAAAGCGAGGCATACATAAGGCTGCATTCCAGCTGGACCCAACACGTTTTAGTTATACTAACAATATTTTATATAGAGTATATAATTAGAGAATTAGAAGTGTTGCGTGAGGCGAGGATGTGGATGTGAAATAAGAAGAAAATTGGATATAATGGGTTATTGATTGGGGGAGATAGCGGGGTCTTACACTCGGAGGAGGAGCGTATTTGTCTGTTAGCTCCGGTCGGCTAAAGGCTGGTCATGCTGGTATGCAGCTGTCGTTAATCAGTACTAAGGTTACATAAGTTACATTTTAAATATATTATTATCATACCATATTAATAAATTTAAGAGTAAACGAGGAACAACTTTTGTACAGGTTTACACCACAGTTTGAGGTGGTTTGTGCGACTGAGATTTGCGAGACAGAAAATGAAGGGACTGCATGCATCACCAAAAAGCTATAAGCCCATGTAATGTATTTTCTAGTTATCGGAGACTGTAATTTTTGACACTGATCGAGCGACGACGTAAGACACATTTGCTAAACAATGTATCATCAATTCTCTCAATCTTTTTATTCCAACGACTATCGTTTAACAAATCGACAAGGTTGTGTTTATTTATTTATTCATTTTTTCCCCCATTGTGCGGTGTATCTCTGAAACGCATCCTAAGAAAAGACATTAGACACTCAAATTAAAATTCACCATTGTTAGTGTGTTTTGTGTTATACCGGAGTTGTCATCTATCAAGCAACTCTTTAATTTCTGTCTCTAGAGTAACAGCGCGCTCACTCGCCTCGCAACGCGTTATGCGTGAATAAAAACAATAATGATCATTATTATTATTATTATTATTATATTATTATTATTGATTTGCAATTCTTATTATTGTAAAAAAAATCAGCGAATGCTTGCTCCTGAGCTTTGGCACATGAATTATGATGTAAAGGATATGAATTATAGTGTAAAGAACGAGGGGAGAAAGTCAGAACGAATACAATGGTCTTTAATGAACAATATAGTATAAACTGAATTTTTTAGAAATTCAATTCACATAATAAAGGACGAAATAGTGCTTACAGTTCACTTTTTTGATCGGACTAAGGATATTGCAGGTTTATTTCCGCAACGTTTTACTGTGGAAACCAGATGCGAGACATGGCTACTATAAAACGGCGAGACTACGACTGATTGACCGACCGACTGAAAGACCAGATGACTGATCCTGAGAGCGAAAGTAGGGACAGGGGAAGGGGGGGATATTGAGAGTGGGAGTGATTATTGAAAATCTGAATTATAAATGAATGAAAGTGTGAACTAGAATTTGGATTTTATAATAAAAAGGAAAATTTGAAAAAATAAGTAATGTATCGTAGACTTGAGAGGACCTGGCGCCAACTAAATGCAGCGCCAGATTGGTTTATGGCCTTATCCAATTTTTCCAAGATTTAAAAAAAAAAAAAAAAAAATTTATATTAGGTACAATGATTGATATAATAGCGATAATACGTGTAATAATGCCCTGCGGGTCGTTTATTGTGGATTCGTATTTAAAATCACGATAGGTATTGTATAGACGTATCTATAATACTTGCTAAATGCAGTGCGTTGCAGTGGCTCGCGCGGAATCGGTATCTCGAGTTCATTTGGGAGAAAAGAAGATAATTGAATTATAAATAACGTTGATAATAACGCTGATCATGAATAATAATATTGGTAAATAATAGTAATAATAATGATGACGAGAATAATAGCGATGATGATGATAACGATGATGATGATGATGATGATGATATTTCCGCGCGTCCTGCGACGCAAGCTATACTTTTGTCAATTGTGATTTTGGATAGACCATTTAATTAAGGAAATTGTGTCCATCACCTTGTATTAAATAATCGCAAGTACATTACATTGATCGTGTATTGTCAGCCGTCTGTTCTGTTGTTAAAATGGATTTTTATCGTAACGTTTGTTTATTTTGAGCAACCCTCATCACAAGATAAGAAAAAAAAATAATTTATTAATAAAACCATTTACAAATCAATCTCTGTTTCCTGGTGTACTTAAATCCGAGTTTCACGTTTATCTCATCATTTGATTATTAATTATTTAGCCGATTGCTTGATGAATCAAGTTGGTTTTTTTTTTTTTTTAATTTTTTTTTTTGTTGCGGTAACTTATATTTTTTTTTTTTCATTTTGTAATAATTTCCTCAGCTTATTTTGTTCCTCAATGAATTGTTATAAATAAAATATAATTGATCCATGAATTGAATTTAAGTGAAAATCGACTTTGAAATAAAGGTAAAGAAATGATAATCAAAAATTTTTGTGTAGTTTTGAATTAATTAATCCAGTATAATTTGCTTGCATATTATTATGCTCAACGCAAAAGTTGCGCGTCAAATTTAATTTCGCAGAGGTGAGGCAAGTTGGTGAATACCACCCCATTATCGAACAGTGTTTGATTTCCTTAAATCTTTTTTCAGATTCCCTTCGTTACCGATCAACGGGGGAACATTGCGCGGGTTTCTCGGTTTCGCGTTTGGAGGGTGAAAATCGGTGGTGTTCGGGAAGTGGCGCCCCCGTTCATACAGGTAGCAATGGATCGAGCAAACTAAGATGGCTGCCGTACGCAGACTGCAGCCCTTGTGCCTTCATTTCCAGTGTTCCTTGGCACTTCCGTCAGTGCATTTGGGTCGCGATTGGTGGAATATAGGGCCGGCCAAGTTGAGTTTGTGATTCGTATAGGATTTTTTTTTAACGGGGATAATATATACACAAATATGGCAGAAAGCAAAGGTGCGTTAATAGCGAAAACAGTGCAAAAACACGCTGGAAGAGCTAAAGAGAAGGTGAGTTGTTTAATTGTCGTATAATTCTATCATTGATAACACGATTATATCAACACCAGACGAATCGTAACGGCGGCAGTTTATTGAGATCGTGCACATATACCAGAGTGTGATCATGACGCGGGGGGGTTTTGGCATTTGGTTATACCCGCCACCCGATCTGAATTGCATCGCAATGCACTCGATGTGCGTATAATTATTTTACTTTGAAAGCGCACGGATTTCACACGTTACGAATTTCATTTGGAATCGAAGTGTATCGCAAACACCACGCTTTGCGCTATCTAACCGCGCGCAAGTCATCTGGAAATAATTCACTTCTTTAGAAAAATAGTAATCTTTATTTACACGACAAACTTTCAACACACATCGCGTACCTGTACGGGTAATATTTGTACAAATATATGTCCCGATGCGTATCTAAGTCGTACTTATATTATACCTATATACATATATGTACGTCAAGGTTCAGTTAGGAGGCGATGCTGCGTCCGTTTATCTTCTGCATGCTTTTTTTTCCATCATTTTGTTGATTTTTTTTTCATCCCAACTGTAATTCAAGCCCAGTTTAATTTAAACGCTTTTTGTCCGATCCCATTATGTAATTAGGGAAATTTACGTGGGCACATGTACGCTTACACGTACACATCTACGTAGGACTCGAATGACAATTGCTCGGTATTATGCAACTGAACTAAACGCTGCGCGGTGCAGCCGGGGAGAGATGATCAAATCCTCATTTTGCGAATTAACCAAAGGTTAAGTCTCGTCGCAGCGGCACCGATTCGCTATTCAATCGAAGTGCACAATTCGAACTTGCCACGTGACACTCGAGTGCAACGCCGACTTCGCCGTGGCGATGCGGTGCTATTTTCATTGAAAAAAAAAGAGTCGATCCCACGGGTGATCCGCTGCTAATTCGATTCTTAGCGCGAGTTCACGCCATGGCCGACTCATATCCCAAACGAATGGAAAGCCGAATGCAAATTATCAGGTCTTTTGAATTATCCAATCGATTTTTACCACCTACGTATCGTTCGCTGTAGTCGAGAGCATTCCGCATCGGAATCGTCGACGCACTCCGGCCTTTCGGCCTCCCTGACATCGGTTGTTTGGACAAATTCCCGTTACTTTTATACATTGTCCATACGACGGCGTATGCGAGGATGAGATTGAAATTTTATATCACGGCTGATCCGTTTCTCGTTTTCCACTACTCGGCCGCACAGTGAAATTTCAGCCTTCGGAGGCTGGTACAAATCGGGCGAAAATCTCAACAGGTCGCCGGGTTCGAAGACTGTTGGAAAAGAAGTTCGGCCCTTTAATTCGTCCCACGTCGAGAGAGTCGGACGTCGGGGATATTCGTATATTTTCTTTTTCTCGCTCTTCGATTATCTCCTTTTATATTTATTTCTCCCACCTACGGGCCACGGTTCCGCGTACGGTAATTCGTCGGGTGTTTTGCTTCGTTGATGTGGCAGGAGTTAGGAGTTACCTCGGTATAAAACCGGTCCGTACTCAACACTCCATGCCAGCTACGCCACGCCACGCTGCATCGTTGAGATTCTCGCGGTCGGAGCTTTACCGCTTTGCCTTCCATATGAATAAGGCGAACCACTGAGCCATACACGCCTCAATAACCAACTAGCCTTTATTATACATATCAGCTACACGTCTGCGTCCACGCATCTGACATGTTTCGTTATAACCCATTTCATCCTCGAACGGAGCTCCGTTTCTTCGTCACCGTCTATTCATCGATTTATTCGTTGAGAAAAACAACGTAGCGATAATTGCTTCACCTCGTTACTACGCCTCTGGTGGAAAATATCCACCGATATAGAACTTTCGAATATTCCTAGTCGATAGTTTTCGGCGTTCGTCAACCCTCTGGTGAAATAAGTGAAGCGCTCCTTTTGCTGGAAAATTAATTTTCCAATTCCAATAAGCCCTCAAGATTTTTCAAGTGAATATCAGCCGAATTACAGGTTTTTAGAAAGTCCCGGTATGAAAACACCGTTTCAACGGCTCCATTTTTTTCTTATCCATTAGTGTTGAATTGTCCGAAGATCCGACGTATAAAATATCGTAAAAATCCTTACGGCAGCTCTTTGTTAGGATGTAATATCAATCGTGTTGTGGCTTAACATCACGCGTCTCGCACTTTCTCTGGCATATAAGCGATATGATCGTTGAACCGCGGATAGCATACATCATCATAGCTGTAAACTCGAATGGTTTTAGCTTTATATTATAGGCGTCATGAATTTTCTTGAATACTAAAAGACCGGGGGCGAAGATTGCGAGCCGCTGATCGTGTACCTATATACTACAGTTCGACGACGCCGAATTCCTTTGGAATCTCGTCAGATCTTAGAAAATTGAACTTTCGGTTCCAACGATAACGAACTCGTGATCCTTTGCGACGAAGCTGCGGGGGTAGCGTAGAAATTTTCACATCTCCTTCAATCGAATATACATTTCAACGCAGTCGTCGTCGCGTACACGTCGCCGGACTACCATATGCGGATTGTCTGGATTTTAGTCGGTCGACTCTTCAGCCGGAGGTCGTGTTACCATAAATTGCTATGGTTTCACTAACGCGCCAATGTACCTTACAAGTCCGTTATCTATATCTACGTATCTTACGGAAGAAGCTTTAAAGCGACAACCGCGCGATTCGCACCGCGACAATTTGCTTCGATGCTACGCGAAATTTTTCGATCGCAGATTTTCGTCCGGCGCAGAGTCGCCGCGTTCCCTTCGCTCTCCGTGCAGCCTTGCAGTTGCATAATTCTCCGTTCGTCTCGACCGAAAGGATGAGATAACACGCGCGGCAACGGGATCAGCTGCGTTTTCGAAAAAAAGAAAAAAAAAAAAAAAAAAAAAAAAACAGCCGCACGCCACGCCGGATGATCCGAACGCGTGTAACTCCCAAACTCGCCTACCTACCTGTTACTATTTTCGTCGCGACGTCCCGGGCAACGCGATTTCAAAGCCGGGACTCGCCGCTCCCACTCCGCCACTTTTCTCTCCCTGTTTTATCATCGTCATCTATTCCGCGCTACCGGGACGCGTGTTGATTTATCTCTCTGAACCCCGGACCGTCTCTCAGGAATCGAAAGACGAAGATTCTCTCAACCATATCGGACTACCCTGGCTTCAGAGAAAATGAAAAAAAAATTCTTCCTACGGCGGCGTAACCGGCGAATCTACCGTCGCCGATAATTACGGGGAATTTCCACGTGGGTCGCGAACACCTTCCCACGGGACATAGGTGTGAAGCGTGCGTGGAAACGTGGTGTATTTTTACGTATACGCACGCCCCACGGATCGGTAAAAGATGGCGGTGACTGGGGGGTAACGCGGATGACGTCAGAGCTTGTCTATTTTTTCAACCTGCGAACTCGTTCGCCTCGTGTAATCGTAGTCTCATCGGAAATCGGGCGATTCAATGAAACGAGCGGACGCGATCCGCGTGTTTTCTCCTTTGAACGCCGCCGCCGCCGCCGCCCCAATTTCCCACATAAATCCCTGCGCGTGTAAACTGTGCGGCGCGTCGATCATCGCCGACCGTTTGATACCGCGTGGTAATCGCGAGGAGATCGAAACACGGGTCGGTACGGGTGCAGGGAGTCGCATGGAAAAGAGAAGACGGAGCTGCACAGTCGTTGAGCCCTTGGAGATTTCCTCCTGGTTTTCTTCATTTCTCTCCGATCCCGTGTCGCTTAGAGCAGACATTGGCTAATGTCCAGCGCCGCTCGTTACCGAGGGTATATTTATACGCTGATCGCAATGGCTCGGACGACAAATCTAGTCTTGATATCCTCTCTCTCTCTCTCTTTCTCATTCCTCGGCGAAACTAAGCGTGTGCCACGCTTATTTGCAGGTCCAACTTTTGCGCTGAAACTCGCGTCTCTTCGTCAACGTTGTCTCTCCCTTTCGCCCACATCGTATCCGTGCCACATATTACCGGGCTATAACGTCCCGCCTCAGAAATCACAAATAATTCAATAAGACAAACTCTGCCGCTCGGTATCTTCCGGATGACGAAAGTAGCCGGGACGCGATTCGAATCTCTTGGTCCTCGGTTCATCGGAGAAGTATTGTAAAGAATTGAAAATTTCGGTGGGCAAAATTTGCGGAAACGTTGGGGAGCGTTCTAGGCCAGGTTCGATGACCTCTGCACGGAAACTGTTGGAAGTGCCTGCGGAATCCGATGGCGACTGACGAGGGTGACCTTGGCCCAGTCGAAGCCCCGGGCGAGATCGAGATTCGCTCTATACGCGCGCTGCACCGGCTGACGAATTCGCGAATTGAAAATTTTGTTCTCACTCTACGTTCTTCTTTTCGAATTTCGAATCGGCATGGTACCCCCGTTGTACCGGATGTGTACAACTTTTGCCTCCCGTCGCTACGCAGCCGATGATCGTCGCGTGATGACCTCTAATGCTGCGAACTTGTCGAAGTTGTACGAAGATCGTTGTAATACCCGATACCCAAGCGCAGGTTGTCAACGCGCGCGACTCGAGGCAACGACCTGATGCCCTCCTGACCCACTGCGGTGTATACGAGGGCATGCGGTAAAAGAAAATTATCGAAAGAAAAACTAGAGAATCGAATAAATGAGCGATCGCGGACGCCCGATTATGGCGCGCCACAAAATTATCATCGCTACGAAACCTGACCTGACTATAATAATTCCGGTCATTTCCATGCGGGAAACCCTTCTCACTTCTCTTGCCATCTAATCTGAAGAACTCAATTGGGAGAGCTTCTCAACCGCAGCGAGATTGCAAACGTTAAATTTTGATTTTCGGTAAACATTTTTTGAGGACGTAACTTTTTATTGTCGATTGATTCGTCGTGAAATCAGAAAAATTGAAGAAAGTATTTCTTACGCTAGCCAAGATTGAATTATAACGAGTTCAATCGTTTCGAAGCGTATATTCCATCCATCCGGCAGACTCTCTACAGTTCTAGCGGTCTTGCCAAAGACGGGAAAAGCAAACGGTGTCGCAAACTAGTACGATGACGACCTAGTTGCACCCTCGACACCATCTTCGACGTTGTCTCCTATATCCGGAGCGCCGTTTCCAGTGCAGATAACACTCGTGAAACTGAGGCACACTCGGGGATCGGCCATCGAACTCCCGCGAGTCCATTATTTGAGCAAAAGTCGTTTCCGGTTCCGATTTTATCACCGGTGCAGTTGCACAGCTCGATGAAAATTCGTCCACGTCCAAATGACGCGGCGCGGCGTGGGAAACGCCGTTGCCCCGCAGAGAGTATCAGAAAATGTTATCGCTTAAAACTAATAATTGGGAGAAAAATGTTCCTCGTACAGGTACAATATACTGTTATTCCTTTCTCGCACATGTATCACGGGTCCCGTTACGCGCAGCGTCTGGTCATAAGATACCTGCGGCCCTGCTGAAAGCTGAATCTAGGCGACGTACGGCGTTACCCGCGACGCTACAGAAATTCAGGTTTGAAATTATACACGAGCCTCGTGCACTTGACACAATTATACACACCCGCGTACAGGTAAGGTTGCGCAATGCAAGTGAACTATGGAGGAAAGTGCGATGAAAATATCTCTTCATCCGAACGCATATTCTCGGATCACCTCAGCCCTCGTACGATGATCGCCGATGCGAATTGTAGCGGAACAGCGCGAAGCAGGTGCGGCGTGCATATAGTTGTAATTCGGTTGACTACATTACGCCGCAGCAGCATCACGCGACAGCGTAAACGCGCGTTGAAAAATTACACCTATATAAGGTCATATCTGCGAGCGTGTAACGCTGATACGGTACGCTAATAAATGGATAATTATTACGACCTTCGTTGCGCGGGCGCGTTGCCTCGCCTTTACATCACCGTTTTACATGCACGTTGTTGACGTTTGCCAAACTTACGTTATCCGCGTTAAACCGATCAATTATACTTTTCTCAAATCCATTTCCGTTTTTTTTTTTTTTTCAATTTCTAACGGATATTTATCTATATGGTGTCAAATTTCGTTGAAAGATTTGATCGCGGTTTCCTCAAGTTCGAAGCCCATTTTCACATCCGCGAATGGTGTACGTACATACGTAATATAACTCACAGCCCGAATGGTGAGGCCAATTACGCTCTCCGTGCAAATTGTCAAGTCATACAAAAGTTGATTGAATCAACCGTACGTATACCTATCTTGGCACAGTGTCACTACAGACGGATGTAAAAAGCGGCTTGTATATCCATCTGAAACATACGTTGATATACATATACTGCAGGTACGTACAGGCTCGCGAGTACGTGAGTGTATACGTTGATTACGTGTACGTCGTATAAAAATTTTTCTTCTACATCGCACATGCGACGACGAATGATAACGTAATTTGAATTTTGTGCGGTACGGTATACACGTACAGTCGGGTTGTGTAATCATCTCGACTGGTTGCTGCACCTGTTTTTTAGGGCGCTCCGCAAACACCGTGCGCTAAGCACATGTTTACAACAATTCCTCAGCGGCGAGAATAATGTCAAGCAGATCTCTCGAGGGCCCAGGCTTCTTCTGTATTCGAAACGACCGCGCGGCGAGGTTCTTGGCTCACAATCGCCAGACGTACCCATTTCCTACGGTGTAACTTAAAGTTGTTTGGCGGAGGAATGCCGAGCTAGCCTGACGTGTAAAGATATATTCGCTTCTCTCCTCTCTTTTGTGTCACTTCCAGTCGCTCCGTGACTCCTGCTAACTTCCTGTTTAAACGTTGATTCAACGAACGCACCTACTCGCTCACCTGTACCCCCCTGCACCGTTTCGGCTGTACGGGCGAACGTGAAACTTGACGCGGGCGCTTCTCTCCGCGGCCTTAAAACGAGCTGATTCGCGGACAGGAACAGCAACCGGAAAGGGAAGAGAAACAGGAATAGTTGTATGCGAAGGCATTAGTTGCGAAGCCTAGGGAGTTGAAAGTTGGGCGGGAGCTCGAGGTTGATGGCCGGGCAGGTATATGAGTGTAATATTGTAACCTCTTATACGAGCGCTTAAAGCCCCGGTCGGGTACATACGCATAGCGGCAGGAAACTTGATTTTTTTTCTTTTCTTTTTTTTTTTTTTCAATCGACGAAAATCATTATTTTGCAAATACGTCGAATTACGTGTATGTAAGTAGGGCAAACGTTGGATGGCGGTGCAACAGCCCGACAGACCGATCCCTTACGTCACACATTTCGCTATTAATAAGACACCGAGCACACGAATACGTTATACTTATATACCCACTCCGCGAGTCGGCACTTTCAGAAATACGTACAGCATCATAGAGGATGGAGCGGGGAGTCAGGAAGTTTTGCCGCAAAATTCGTCCTTCATTCATGCGTATTTTATACCAGGGCGAACGTAGAGGATACACTTGGATTCAGCCCTCGGTGTTACGGTTATTTGGGAAATCGGCGCGATTTCTGATCCTGGGAATCCCGGTGCTCTGCCGCAGAATTTACACTTGGATTTGGTTTTTTTTTTTTTAGTTAATTTTAGTTTATTTCCAGCCGCGGTACAGAACGTAGCCGCACAGATAAGACGTTATCGATGTTTCGTAGCTCACTGCGGTCGGTATTCCGTATAAATTATCAAGAACAGGTTAACGGTATACCGGTAGACGTGTTATTGCGACAACCGGCAGAATCCACGCTCGAAAACCCCATTACCGTGTAAATTTTACTGTACACACGACTTCGCGTGTCTTATTTATTGCATGTTATTCTTTTTCATCGTCCGACCGCAATTTCGTAGGTACGGAAAAAAGGTCGAATAACGATTTTAACGAAATGAATTCATCCGACATTGTGCGAAAACGTACCCGTGGCTGAGGTCAGTCGGTGGAGTTAACGGAGTACGCGTGCGGTGCATATCGTACGTATCCCTATGTACGTACGCGCCCGCGAATCGCGGTTTTATTTTGCATACGTAAGTAACGCAGGTAGGTACGTACGTACGCGTCATTTCGGACAGCGTTATGGTTGCACTTGCAGCTCTCGGCGTGCACTCTGCGTGCCCCGATGTTCCACATCCTTGCACTTCTAGCCGGTGCAACGCAAACCTGAGTGAGCCGATACCCTTGAATCTCGAGTACCTATAACTCTAGAGTAGGTACAGCGTGTACCGACTGCACGATTCGAACTTGCGCGTGGTGTAAAAAAAATCGAATCACTGGTGTAACTGTACAGGAAGTCAATGAACCGGCGGTTCATTATTTAACACACTCATACTTTAGATCGTTGAATTTTTATATTTTAGACGCTTTTGAATGCGATAAGATAGAATTTTTGCATCAATCGATCCGCAACCGCGGAGTCCACATCAGAAGACGTGTAAAAAAAACTTTGCGAAACGATTTAATACCAGCCTTATTTGATGTTTCTAATTGTGAACGCTTTCCCTCTCAATGCGAATCACATTCTTTGATTCTACATACGACAGATGAAGAAAACCTTGGGAATACAACGGTAAAACTTACATTCATTCTATCAGATAAAATTTACACCGCAACGCTCTAAAAGTTATTTATACTCGTCAGCGTGTATATAATTACTTTTTATGTACTTTTCGGAATCGAATCAGCGTGTCAATTTTTCCTTATTCTCCGACCGCATCTTCATCCGCAGGAGAACGCGCGTGAAAATGATACATGTAACGAAGCGGACGTCGTCACGGACAATTACATAACTCCCGCAATAGATGCAGTGGCTCCTCTTACTCCTCTCGCATCGACACGAAGATTGTTTCTTCGTAAAAAAATCAAAGTCATTTTCTCTAACTCACAACTGAATCAATCATGGTTTTTGGGCACTCCACGTGTACCGTCTCTGTACATTCGTGCATCCACGTGATCAATCTCTGAGTCCAACGTGGGCGTGCGCTATAAACGAAAATTAAAATCTACGACATCGACGAATCCATAAATATGCTTAATATTATCGAGCAGCTCCCGATATCTGATTACCTTGTGCGGAAATTGGATATGCACCAGTGTCGGTTCGCATAAGTTTGTACGTTCGCACTCGGATCTGGCGGACTGGGCTGCGTTGTACCGCCGGATCGATCGAGTGTCAGTCGTGATTTAACGCATAAGACGTCGATCCCGAAGAAGTAGGCGCGGGTTAGGCCTGACAATGAGCTAACCACCAGTTGGCGCAAACCGCAAAAAGGCATAGAAATGGCTTTTTGCTCGCTGAATCAGCACCGCGCCGCGATAAACCAACGTCGATATCATCGTCGGCGCAATTTCGCGTTCCGAATCGAGGAAAAATCTTGGGCTTCTTTTTTCTTCTCTTCTCTTTTGTCACCTTCCTCTCTTTCCTCTGCCTGATCTCGACGCCGCTAACAAACACCTGTGTGCTGGTGAGGAAACGACGGATCGAAATTATGCGACCGCTCCGTTCGTGTCCTCACATGGCGATGGCGAAGAATCACTTCAGCGTACGCCCACCAGCCTGTTTGCCAACGAGGCGCCCACGTTTTTTTTTTCGAGTACATTCAAAATCTAAATGCTAATATAACTCCGTATCATTTCGCCCGCAGCGTATAACTATACATGATGCGCCCTTTTTTGGCAGGGAATGATTCGCCGATAGAAATTAAAAGATGCCCACAGACACGGTTTTACTAATTGAGTGAATATCGTCGTTTTGGTTACAGTTTCTTCAAAATTTGGGAAAAGTCGACCGGACTGCGGATGATATTTTTGACGAACATCTTCAAAACTTCACGAGGCAGCAATGTGCGGCCAACAGACTTCAAAAAGAGTTCAATAATTACATCAGGTGTATCCGAGGTGAGTTACGATCATGACGTCGCTGATTCTTTTTTCTTTTAGTTTCGATCATTCAACGTTACGGTCCTATACTTTGCTCCGTGAGTTTATTTTTCCTGCGAAAAAGCTGTAACGGGCACGCTTTCTCGTTCGAAATTTACGCGGGGACTAGACGTCCGCATTTTTCTCAGCCTTCGGTTACCTATTCTCAAGTACAACTTGACTTTTATCGTTCGTAATATATTCCAATTACGTAACGATGTATTACCGATTCAAAGAAACTGCGAGTTTTTCTGTTTACATTTTCTTAACATCTCAGGCCTTGTTTCCCATTTTTCCACTATTTGTTGATACCGACGAACCGAGTGATTTATCGTCCACCATCATAACGCTAGATATCAGCAATAAATTACGCGTGAAATTATTCATTTTAACATTCTTTCAGCGGTGCAGGCGGCTTCGAAAACGCTTATGGATTCCCTGAATGAAATCTACGAGAGTCAGTGGACCGGACACGACCTCCTCTACGTTCAGGCACAGAACATGGACATGCTGTGGCAAGATTTCACTCATAAATTGGCCGATCAAGTTCTTGTACCCCTCAACACATACCAAAGCCAGTTCCCTGAGATGAGGGTATAGTTGAAATTTCTCAGATATCTATCCCAATCTTCGTATACCGAATGAGCACGAGATTACATTGATAGATGTATCACACATTCATTCCTTCTCCTAGAATATCATCCAGATGATTAACTGTATTCTAATGGTCGTGTGATAAAAAAAATTGCATCGCATTTTCACTTCATAGATGTGTCGTAATCGCTGTTATACGGCAAAGTGAGTTCACCTTCGACTGCAATTTTTCATTTAACATCAATATGAGTTTCACAGACCTACTTTTTACGCGTGAGTAATGATAATCACGCAAGTGTCGGCGAGCCAACTAGTCCATATTTTCATAATTTTACATTAAACCGCAAACTGAACAATCAACAGACCAGTTTCAACAGACTGAAATATTTTTTCAGAAAAAAATCGACAAGAGGGGACGCAAATTGGTGGACTACGATGGGCAGAGACACAGCTTCCAGTCGTTACAGGGAAATCCGAAGAAACGAGATGAGTTGAAAGTCACCAGAGGAAAAGAACAATTGGATGAAGCGAAGCGCACCTATGAACAGCTCAACTCAGAACTGCACGACGAATTGCCTGCGCTCTATGATTCTCGTGTTCTCTTCTTGGTGACTAATCTACAAACTCTGTTCGCTGCCGAGCAAGTCTTTCACGCCGAGACAGCCAAGGTAAGGAAATACATACCTCTTGGAATAACAAATACTTGATGCGTAACTGAGCGTATGGAAATTAATTTGCAAACAGCTGCACAAACTCGTGATACGATGTACGCGAATGATGAAAACAAAAAATGTTAAACCTGATGATTGTGTCATCTTATGGCAGAGATGTATGAAGTCGTTTAAAAATTTCCAATTCGATATAAATCACTCATCGAAAATTGTGGTGGAATCATGATTTATTTTGAAGCAGTTGGCTCCTGAGATTTTTCCGTAACAGAAGATCGAAAATAACGCGGTTCATCTATCGTTCCAGGTTTATTCTGAGCTAGAAGCAATAGTAGACAAATTAGCGAACGAGAGTCAGAGGGGGTCTTATACATTGAAGAAGAATTCGGAGCCTCAGTCACCAAAATCGCCAAACGCTAACTCGAGGTATGAGTTCAGTCAACTTTGCTGAAGTAATTCATGTCGAAAAAATTATTATCGATGAACACCTCGTACAAGCGGTGTTGTAAATTTTCTCAAACGATATTGATTGATACGAGAATTTGTTTCAGCCTAATAATTAACACGCAACCAGCGCAGAACAACATATCAGCAGGTACGTTAACGGTTGTGCTATTTTCAAAAAGTGAATTTCGGTTGTTTTTATTTTTTCGCTAATCAAGACATTAACATTTCTTAACGTTGTTTGAGGCTTGACTTATTTTGGAGAATAATAAAAACAACAGAAGTCTTCCTGTGACCATGTCGGATTGGACTTGTTGGATTGATGCTTGGTTTGCGTGTGGTTGATTCTGTGTTCCAGTTTTGGGTGAGACGACTGTAGCGGCTGGAGATACTTCACCTACCACTCAAATAAACGGCAATGCTAACAGCAATGCTAACTCTTTAAATAACAAAGATGGTCCTCCCGAAAGCCCGCCAGTCAAGTCTTCGCAACCAGTTGAGGAATTGTATGATATCCCAATTGGTGAGCAACGTAAATCATGATTTTCTAGGATCACTTACTCGATCGATCCGGCGATACGTGATAATTATTTTTACCCACTACCGACATAATAGGCTTCGCACCAAACGGACCAAATATAGACCCTGATGTCACGGATTTTCTCATCTAGTATCCTCAGAAGCAACAACTATCGTACGCATAATATATATGTAGGTGGCACAGTTCCTCAGGTATTTTTGTCCAAAGGCAGTAAGATGCTAAAAAAAAATATGTACCATTGCACAATCGTTTCCAGTTTTGAGCGAACTGAGCGTATGCAAAGTTGAAAAAATCCGTGACACCGGCAGGTTTTTTAGACCGCTTGGCGTGAAATCCATCATATGTTAGATTCGTTCATCAGCGTATATCCCTGTTTATTTTATTAATAACATACCTCGCTAAATGCTGAACCGATAACATTCGCGGCAAATCTTTCGTTGGGCATTTTCACTGAAAACTTCAGCACCTCAGGGCGAGTTCTTACAGCAGATCGGCACCATTTGGCGTAAATGTGTGCGTGTTACCCATCTGCATGTGAAACTGAGACTTGAAAGTGCACTGAGAGACCTTGACTGTGTCCAGTTGCAGAGTTAAGTACAAAAAAAGTTCCAGTTAGTTTAATAAAGCGGTAGCAAATACAACACGAAAAGTATGGGAGAAACCTCATTTAAGAACAAGAACGTACGTGATGCACATTTTAGCTTTTAGGTATGCTTTATTCGAAAAAAGATTTCTTGATCATTTATGAGTGAGTACGCAAGAATCCGATTATGGGAACATACAAAACCCCCTTAACGATATAAGATTAGCCTGCTTTGTACGTTGTTTATCCAAGTCTATTTTTAATCGCCATAAAATGCTCACAGAGCAGACCAAATTTTAAGTTTTCTATCGAGGTACGTTGTTGCTCGAAATATTGGTTTATTGGTAAAAAATGATATTATGGTTTCATTCTGAATACGATTTGATATTTTGATCTGATCGTCGAATGTGTAGACGGTGGATAAATTACTACAACGCTTTGTCTGTCAATCTGTGCATGGACTTGTTCAGAGAATATATTCATATTGATGGCTGAAGCAGGCCCAGCACTAATGACAGCAATTGAATCATTTTAGACGTGGAATATCAAAATGGTACCAATTTATCTATAGGGGCCACTACAGACAACTTGCCACCAGGAGTTTTGTACAGGGTGAAAGCTACTTACAAGTACGTCCGCGAGGATGTGGATGAGCTGTCATTTGACGTTGGGGAGATCATTCATGTAATTGAGTATGAAGATCCAGAGGAACAGGTTCGTTTTTTTTCTCTCTCTCTCTCTCTCCCTCTCTCTCAAAATTAAAGGTACTACATTCTATGAAACAAAATGATTGCTAGTTTAATCAAATCAATCGGTAAACATTTTTCTGGGGAAAAAAACACCAGAACAACGTATAACATGGTATAACTTATTCTGCAGAGTATCTTTTGAAGTGTTGATATGAAATATCTGAATTGTGGATAAGAGGAAAAGTTTAATCCTTGGTGAATGAAATGTGAATTGAGTGGCTGAATTCACTTCAGCTGGTGCAAGACAGGTTTAAAACAAAAATCAAATTTTTTCAACCACAGGAAGAAGGGTGGTTGATGGGCGTCAAAGAAGGAGGTACCGAGAGGGGTATGTTCCCGGCAAACTTCACAAAACCCCTGTGAAGACCATGAAACTTGCCACTACCATTACAACGCTATTGAAAACAGCCAATTCTACTGTAAACTAGTTAAAAAAAAGTGTAACAGAAAAAGTGAGAGTCATGTAGTCAACGGAAAATGTGTAATTCGAAATTTGCGCCGAGTCAAATAGAGGTGAGAAATAAGAAATATCGACGTGGTAATGCTGGCAGGCGCTGCGGAATATTAATCGATCCAAAGTGCCTTAACCCAGCGACTGTCTGTGCCAACCAACATTCACTACTTGTAGCTACGCGAGACTAAGTGTCTGGCATTCGATTAATGTTTTTCAAATCTGACCACTGAACGCTACCACTAATAATCAAATGAGATATTTAATTAATTGAATAATATATTATAATACATTTCACGCAATATTATAATATAAACAAATCTATGTTCATTAAATTAATATTATTTTATTCAAATGTAAATAGAAGTATAAATTGTAAGGCTATCGTACGAACCAACTTTTTGGCCCCGGACAAGTGATCCGTGGATATGACGATGTAATTATAAATTGTATAGAATCTTCTAACGAATCTCTCTGCCAGGAGTTGATTATGCCAAAATTTAATGGCCCAATCACATTTCAGCAATCATGAAGAGTAACATTATATTATATCACATTTTTACCCATTTGATATGAACAATTAGATCCCATTAGAGACACCACGTTTATTCATCTTTTGAATCAAGTATTTGCATTGGACGGTCCGAAGCAATTCTTCCATTACCATCTTGTTCGTTGTGGTTTCTGGAACACGTACTCATTTCTATTTCGGCATTTTACGTGTATCTAGTATGTAATCGTAAATTGCCAGTCGGTTAACAAAGCATTTTTATGTCCTTCCAATGGGATCTATTTAGTATCTGTATACTACCTATATTTTGATTAGTATTTTATTATAAACTATACATTATGATAATATCTATTTATATACATTTTAGCAGAAATAATTGAATGCCTATAGCCCAATTATTTCTGCCGGTAGAGTTATTCACATAGCCGATAGAACAAATGATAATAATGGTCCAACTTTGAAATTTTTCTATAGCGTCAGTGAATACTCATCAAGATTGATCTGTCGAATCAACGTCGCACCAAGATCTGTGTAACGAATAATGAAAAAATAGTAATACACATACATATAGAATAATGTTAGGATATATCACATATACAAACTTATATATCAGCTTCTGCATTGATGCGTGTCTTCTTTTATCTCGATCCGCAAAAACTGAAAATATAAGGAAGTTGGATTGTTCTTTTATAAATTAAAAATGTTTACAGTTATAGGATTGATCCATTGTGACACAGGCCTTCAGAATTGTACGTTGTATCTATAGGTCCTATAGTTTCAAACGTTCAATTTACAATGGTGCTCAATCAGATGCAGGCACATCAGTCAATATCTCGATGTTTCTAGAGTCCGATGAAAAAACTCTCAAGTTCCCTCAATGATATTTAATTGGACGTAAATTAGAAATGGAATAGAATATCTCGGGTGAAACAAGATCTTGTATACTGTTTAAGTTAAGCTTAATCGCAAAGGCAACAACATTCCAAATTCACTGTATTTAAAAATCGAGGGATCCCATACAATTCATTACTGCTAATCAAGAATTGTGACTAACTTTGGTGAAGAATCTTGTCTGTCTTTCTATATGATCTTTGCAGAACATTCTTAACTAGGAAATCTCATGCCAAATCTCAATGTTGATCTGATAGCCAATATAATACACAGTAATTGCATACTCTGTCCACCTTTGCATTTAATAGTATTTATAAAGTCTTTCTATTGAAATAACAAAGTAACAAATATGTTGACTGATGTGTCTAGTTGTTAAGTTAAAGCGAGATAGATGTGTTGGAATACATAAATTGAGTATCAAATGATTTACCATGAGTGTCTAGTGTAGCAATGGAACAACCCATTGTTATGTCATTTGTCATTTTTATGTCATGTTGTTTAATTTTACTGAAGCCATAAGTCATATCTTCATAACCTTATGATAAAATAACATTACAATAATAATTACTGCGTGGTTATGATCTAATTACCCTTCGCAGCAAGATTTCTGTTATTCCTTCTCTATGGTTTTACATGTTCCATTTTCTTGCGGACGTCTCCGAGGTATTACAACAGAATGAAACCCTGGTTGCTTCAATTGTGAGCCAATCATTTTAAAATTCGACCACAGAATATAGTTCCAATGTCGGGTATTCAATATTCACTGGCAATTTCCTACCGTCTCGTTTGAAACTAAGTATTCTGAATTGTAGCTCGCTGAATGAAATTTATGCTGTGCACAGTTGAATTGAGTTAAAACACTAACTCATGTCTCGATCTGAGGATAAGAAATGCTACTACTCTAGATGGAGTGAACCCTTACTCCGCAGGCGTTATTCTATGTCCTTGGTTCCCACCTCTGGGGAAGAAACGTCTTCCATCAGACAATCCAGATCATCCTCTCCGTTCCTCACCTCTTCTCATCCACCTACCCATCCGTTTGACCTACCATTTGGGTGCTGCTCCTGCCATAGTTACTGTTTCAAGAGAATACCCAAAAGTCGTTCAGCTGATAGCTCGAAGACAAAAACAAAACATTATAGACGTGGAACCTTAAATGTAACTCAAGTATCTGGCCAGGATAAACGTTTTTCACGTTTATGAGTTTGAATTTAAATTGGCAGAAATTGAGTGGCACCCGTTGCGGATCTCAGCAATTGCGAGAAAATTTGGAGATACAGTTGGTTGGCAGCCACGTGCAAGAGACTTTGGCTAGCGATAATCAAGCAGCCTTGATTCGGCAACTAGAATCGGCTACTGACGTCCTCGAGGCTCTTATTCAGCACACCCAGTCCCTGCAAGTAACTCAACTCTCTGCACAGAGAGTCGTCCAGCTCGCTCATCAACTGATCCTGCCTTATCGTCCTTCATCAACGAGTTATAGTAGTTCTCCATCTGCAGAATTGACCACTTGCCTTTGCCAGGTATTCGAATATCAAGTAAACTCAAGAAGTTGGGAAATTTAAAATTATTGATTTTTCGCATAGGTTGAATCTTTGACGGAGAATAGATTGCATCAATTGAAAGATATAATTCACAATTGTTTGGAGAATATAACTCTGTCAAAACAATTGCAGACGGTGATAGATAATCACAGAATGAAGAAGGAAGATTTCAAAGTTGCTGCTGATAATTTTAAGAACTTGTTGGAGAATTCGAAACTTACGGTATCTCAAATGGATAAGTTGCAGTGGCAATATGAATCGATAACGGATGATTACAGACAAAATAGACGAATATTAGAATCGGAATTGCCCAAAATTCTAAAAATGTAAGTACATTTGCGGTATAAATTTTCCGCAACAAGATTTATTAATTTTTCCGAACAAAGGGAGCGCAAAATTGTTTAAAAAAATTGGCCTAATTATAGGCGCCTGAAAGCAATTCAACAAAATTTCTGCACGATTGCTACTTTTTACGAAGATTCCGAGTATTCAAAAATAATTGGAAATTTGCTGAAAATTTTAGGGGAAAAATTACATCAGAAGGACCCCGCAGGTAAAATAAATTCTCACGTGTATGCTTACACAAACTATATTATATAGTTGAACTATTTAGTTCTATGGCTTTTTGTCCGTCAAATGCAAACAGGTGTATGTATGAGCATCTCGTATGTACGTGACCTTCATTTTTCATAACAACCTTCAGTTTTGCACGAGTGAGCCTATTCGTGATAATTAAATTTGAATAATGCTTGGGTGGTTTCCAGCCTCGGATCATCGTAATCCATACGAAAAACCACAAACTCAAGAAATTTGTCAAAAGTGCCAAGTGAACAGGGTAGAGAAAAAATAACTGTATATGCTTTGTCAATTCCATTAGGAATTCAAGAGGAAGAAATTACAGACAGCACGAAGCCTTACATATTTAGTCCCAAATCCTCTTAAAACTGTGCCAAGGGCTTTGTCAGACCTGAGGTATGATAATGTGTTGAGAATTTTATTTGACTAATTGTAGGGAATATTGACGCAATAAATGTGAATATATGAAGTATTTCAGCCTGGAATTTTCAACGAAATTCTATGTCTTACATAATCCTCCGATTTTCATGAACGACTCAATTGAGATATAATTTTGTTTTATTAATTTTTTAATTGATCTTGCACCACGTACATTTTCTCGCAGAACGTTTTTCTATCGCAAGGGAATCCTTTGGTCAAAGATGACGAAACAGCTAGAAAAATAACAGATTATTGCATGTATTCTCAAATGAATATCCCCTTATAAAACAGGGGTGCCGGATATAATATTGATGGATAACGAGTCTCGCAATCAGATGGTCGTACGTTATTGGATTAACGGGTCACGTAGTTGGATGATTTAAAAATTTCGCGGCAGTAATCGAATCTTTTGTTTGTTCCTCTGCGCAGCCGCGTTGCGGTGTTTGTTTTTTGCAAGGTGCATGCTGGGAATTGGCGCTGGTGCGATTACAACGTCGACGCCATCTTGCGATAGGCGGTTACCGTGTAATCGAAGTGGATATTCGCTCGCGTTTCGGGTGAAAGTACAAGGGCCGGTGTGGGGTGCCCGATGGATATAATCATACGGTTGTGTTTTACGGTGGTACCGTTTCTATGGTGAATGCTGCAAGTGCGGCGGTAAACTTTGCGGAGTATAATTTAACCTAAACGCCGGCCGATCCGTTCGCCGTGCCTCCCCCTCACGGGTTGTCGTTGGTCGTTACTCATTTTTAATCATATTAAATAAACACGTGCACACCGTGGCGACAGGCTTCGCCAATCTAGTTTGTCTAATAGGATCATTTACGGTCGCCTGCCCGGATCCCCAAGTCCAACTCTCCCGGATATAAACGACGAGTGTCGCGGGCGCGGCGCGAGTCGAGGAGGGCTGGTCCGTTGCAGCAGACGATCTGCGATCTGCGTCGTCTGTACCTTAGAGTTACCACACCCAGCGAGCGGGCGAGCGAGCGAGTGAGCGAGCGAGTGACCAAGTGAGCGAGTGACCAAGTGAGCAAGTAAGCTCGGAATCCCAGTAAGCTCTCGAGTTGAGCGGGCGAGCTAGCTTGATAGATAGCTAGCTAGCTAGCTGGCTGGCAGGTACCGAGGAACGAGGTAACCAACGAGCGACAGGCAACCAGGCGACCCAGAGGAGGCGCGAGCCTTGCGGAGCGGTGTGAAGTGAAGTGGAGTGCGGTGTGGTGTGGATCGTAGCGAAGTGAAGCGGAGCGAGAATAAGGAAGGGGCGAAAAAGTGGCGTAGAGACAGACAGACGGGGTGATCGAGAGAATCCGATCCTAACGGGGGCCCGAGTTGCACGGAACCTGACAGAGAGATCCGCGGGACGGACGGGGTCGGGCACGGGCGATTTTAGCGTTTGACAAAACTGGTGCTGCAGCCGTAGCCTGGATTCGGCGATAAAGGTGTGGGTGGGTGCGTGCGTGCGGATCGACCCTGTGTGCCGGTGGTGTTGCTGCGGCGTGTGCGATTCCACCTTTAGCATTTCAGAGATTTCTTGTTTGAAACTCCACAGCGTAGCCTAGCAGCGGCCCGATCCTAAGAAACTCGCCCCGCTGCTCGTCTACCGCTAGGTGGGAACGTGAGACCTGCCTACCCATCTACACGTTAACTATTTTTTTCGTGTGTTGATGCGCCGTAGACGGCACTTGGCAAAATTGCTGCCCCGCGCGTGAGGGTGCCGACTGCCCGTTCACCGTTACCGCGAACCTGTCGCCTTGAGTACCGATAAGGAGGAAAAGGGAGCGGAAGAAACTCTAGAAGAAGGAAACGACGGAGACGAAGAAGAAGAAAATAACAATAGGAATATAAAGGAATTTAAAAAAAGACGGCACCAGAAGAGGAGGATCATCACCGCAGTCACGGTGGCTCGGGTTCCCCGCTGCAACGCCGTAGCTGCCGTCAGCACCACCAAATCTGCCACCTCCACTGCCGCCGCTGCTGCTGCTGCTACCGTTGCCATCAAGAGCAAGTGCAAGAGCAACGCCACCTCCACCGACGGCAAAAGATAATATCGGCTGAGCCGAGCTGAGCTCTGAGCCGAGCCTACCACTCGGACCGACCCACAATTCCCTCTCTCCCTCCTCCCTCCGAGGATTTTGCCCTGAAACATGGCGTGCTGCCTGTCGGAAGAGGCGAAGGAACAGAAGCGGATCAACCAGGAGATCGAAAGGCAACTTCGGAGGGACAAGCGAGATGCGAGGCGAGAGCTCAAACTGCTGCTCTTGGGTGAGTTCCGCTATATTCCCTCGCCTTATTCACCTCCGCGCCTCCATATCAATTACTATGAGTATGCCTCCTTATACCCCTTCGCCTTTTTTGCCTCGCGTGCAATCGTCTTTGGGCCGATCCTCTTCCACCCCCGAATAGTAGCCACGCAACTGCGATGCGATTCGGAAGTCGACGATTTGCATCTCCTATTCTCGTCGGTCGCATGCATGCTGCCAGCATCTTCGCTACTTTTTCACATCACCGAAATCGCACTGGGCGAAGGCATCTCGGAGATGAGGTCACGATCGCAATCCTGACCCACGGATGAGAAAATTGGCGTAATCGGTGACGCGGGTACTCATAACCTCCTCGCGTTTTCACAAACCATTCACAATATGCCTCTGGAATCCGTGTCGTGCGAAATAACACAATAGGGAAACGATCCTTCCGTTTGTTCTGCACGGCCACAGATCACGCTGCATTTCTATCCATGGAGTGCAGATTTCTCCGCATTTTAGTACCTGACTTATCTCGTAACGCTACCTGGTCTAAGAACGAAAAGTCCTGGCCTAATAATTAGTTGAAAACATTCTAACCTTCGTCGTGTTTTTTTTTCCCACTAGCAGCGATGCAGCTATCTCTGAAAAGTGACCTTGAACTTTCCTCTGTGTCGGATTTCGATGAAGCTACCACCGTGAAAAGTTGATAGAATTCGAACGTTTTACGGCAACATAGTTGCTGATTACTCTCCGGTGTGGCGGTTTAAAAATAGACGGGACTATCAGTTGAATGTATTACTCATCGGATTTGGATACTGGTTTATTTGACAATGATCCATTTGAGATTATGCTAGGTGTACGTTACAAGAGGTTTTAAGGAAAAAAAATGCGTTCGAACGAGGAACAAAACTCTGTCCAGAAATTAGCGACCCGCTATTCTATTGTCGATGGTAGAAATTAATTAATATTCAGCGGCCACAGGAAGTAAAGACCACTCGCATCCTTGAAAAGATACGATAAAAAACGTGTTCTTGTTGGATTTTTAAAAGGCAAAATTTATCTGGCTTCCGCCTCCTGTGGCCGTAGGCAATCGTCGATCGATTGTCATACAGTAAATAATGAATTCTGCGTTCGAAATGCAACAAGGACTTTGCAATTTTCTAGCGGCACGCTAGCGTATCTCAACCGACACGATAACAAAATTAGTTCGTCCAAATTTGATAAATAATTAAACTAATTTTATCTATACTGAGAGTGAACACGTTGCTCTAGTGCTGATAGAATAGCTGCTCTTCCGCGAATTTTTGCTCGCGATAACTTTCGCAGTCGCGAAAAACTTCTACGACCTTATTCAAAGAAATTGTTGTACCGGTCGTGCTCATAACCAGCCCTGGTTTGATCGAACGTTCGTTCTGGCTAATAATAACCACCGTGCGGTATCGTAATTTCGATAACCCGGTTAGGAATGAATGGAAACTTCCGTTTATCAAATCCTAATCTGAGAAAATTATCTGAATTCATGGTAACACTGACTCGGCTAATTACTCTTGTTTAAAATTAGCGTACAACTTTACAAATATATGGTCGCGTTTCACCGTATTGCATTCGTACGTTCTGCCGATCTATGGGGTATAACGTTCGCACGCCCGCATCGCGCCGTAATAATTATAAAAATAAACTAACCCGCGCCAAAACTCTTGCCCGCCTCTCTTTCATCTCTATATTCCCATGCACACGATACACTCTTCTCTCAACTCTCCCGGTTCCATCGGATCTTTGTGTCCTCAAAGAGAGGATATACCGCACCGTTCGTACATCAAATTCTTTCACTCGTATTTGCTTTTTTCCTCCCTTTGCTCGACGGATTTTTTCTCGCCAGAGACACGTACTAGACTCATAGCATCCACCTTCTCTCCCAGAGTTCAAATTCACCGACCTTGGCTGCGTTGCGGACGCATGAAACACATTTGGCACGAGTGCGAAATTCACCGTGCATTCTTTTGGGCCGGTAACTAACGCCGTTATCAATGTGGTATGTAGTTGGTACAGTCGTTTGGAACGCGCCGGTGTCGTATCCATTACCGAAACGAAAAATTTCAGCGCTGATTTTTCAAGAAGTTGATGAAAAAACTAAGAAATAAACAAACGAAAACTGTCGTAAGAGAAACTTTGGTGGTCCAGCTATATCCGCTCACGTATGCAGTACTCTTTGAATACAACCGCGTGCTAATATCAGTGAAAACCCCGGTCAGCAATTTCATTCGAACTGCGCACGCTCTATATTATACTTACCCGGAATCTTAGCTGTAATATCATTTATTTATCCATGTAATTAATCGCGCATCCATAAAATCATGGATCGGATTTGTTCACCGATATTCGAATGCACAACTTGTTTGTAATTATAACTATGAGAAAAAGTGGCCTTCGTATAGCATTATAGTTCCAAGTGCAGAGATTATCTTATCTCCGTTATGTAGGTATACCACATACATCTATCAAGTGGTCGGTTCAACGGTTCTTTTTCCAGATAAGATTTTTCCGACCGCAAAGCTCCTGCGTTTATTAATTGCACGATTAATTTATTCGCGACTCGACTTATGCGTTTCACCGAAACGTGGTTCGAGGGGTATACTGAAAAAATAGCGTAGGTATAATTTACGCACATTTTTCAAAGACGGTCCGGAACACTGCATTCCTGAAAATAGACACTTTTGGACTTGGGCGAAATTCCGAATTTTTTGAATTCACATATTATCTACCTTATCTGAACCTTAGTTGAACCTTATTTTTCATCATTTCTCATTTTAACGTATATTCAAAGATACAGCTGGTACGTTATAACTGAAATTACTATCGGACGAACTAAAAATTTGCCAATTCCAAAATCCGCCTTGTCCATCACGGCTTATTCCCACGAACGATCGTTACACTTGGGTTTCGATTATTTATAGTTTCGGGAAATATTGAACTCGCGTATTTGCGGAAATTAATTATACAAGTCATAAATTTTTACAGATATCTAGTTGTACAGGCGTATGCACGGGAGTATGCGTATTGTATTCGATAAAATAATTTGGACAAGGCGAGTTTTGAAACTCTATCATTGGACAAGACAGTTTTGGAATTGGAAGAAAAAATATCTTTCGAGGCTGAACAACTATGAATTTAATTGAAACTCATCGCTCACGGATACGTTCCGACAATTTCATGTTAACTTCTATATGGTCGTTTCGAAAACTATATACACGCCGGATCGAAGGTATATCAGCATTCAAATTTTTGGAAAATAATGAAAGTATAAAACGAATAAGTGATTGTTGCGAGTGTATTTTTATCTCTACATGGCTGCCGGTTTTCAATTAGAAACACTTGAGTTAATTGAGCGGGTATCAATCCTTCGGGTAATGATTACAACAGCTGAATCAACATCGGAGACCGAATCGAATTACAATTAGAACTAGTTGAATTACACAAGTTTGCTGCAAGCGCGCGTGATAATCGTGAACGGTGATTAACGAAAAAAGGAAAAAGACCAAAAAAACACCTCGCTCGTAACGCTCGCATGTAGCCGCCGAGTTACACCCGAACGTTACGACGACACCACGTCGCAGGACGTAACGGGTTCCTCGGAGAACTTGTATACCGATCATATCGATCATCCGATCCCAATCGCGCCCACGCACCTCATTGCGAATTTTAATCCACCCGGTAATTCCCCTGCCGCATAACGCGGTACGTTCACGCAGGTATGCGAGCGTTATCGAAGAAAAAAAATCCGCACCGCCGAAGAGCAGTATCGGCAAGTGCTTCTGAGAATAGGGAAATCGGGAATCGGCGTCGGGATATGCGTCGTCGGTGCATCGGATGAGGGGATCGGGCGGACTTAGGGCTTTTCCTGTACACCATCTCCTCCTTCCCGGGTTGTCCTGTGTGTGCGTACGACTAAACACGCTCGGTCGGGTTACGGAGGCGGCGGGGTGCGGTACGCGGTGGGTTGGGTTGGGGCGGGGTGGGGCTCGTCGACGTCTATCGACCGACCCCGGCACGGAGGACCCCGCCGCCCCATGGCCCCAGGAAGTTTACGCTCCGAATCTAGGCGAGTATAGCGTGACTCCGTTCCGCGCGCTTCTTGCTCGCTACATTGCTGCTTCTCCTCGATGTTGTTCGAACCGGAGAACGCAGGAACCACTTGCAACGGGGAATAAAAGTAGAGATGCGAAACAAACGCGGAGGATATGCGCTGAGAATACGATAGCAGAGATGGAAAATAGAACCCCTGGACGGTCGAAAGGCGTATTTAAACTTGGGAAAGTCGACCGGGCGCTCGGTATTTTCACGTATCGCGATATTTCCGTACAAAGACGTTCGGCAAACGGATCGTTGTATAACGTAACGTGGTCGCGGTTCCGTTGGGTCTTTCGTTCCCATAGGCGACTTTCCAAATTAATTATTCATTTTGCGTCGAAACGATTTTTCGCGGCTCCGGTTTATTATCGAGCTGATTTTTCAATACCCTCTCTTGTACCGCAACCGTTGCTTGCGGGAATATCGTTGAAGAGTTTCGCGTATAATTTTTTCGACACGAACGGCGAATTGTTGGCGCAGAATTTTTGGGGAACAGGATACAAAAGAAATGAAAACTTGTCGAATTTGATAACTTGCGTAACAAGTTTTGCACGTCGATCTAGGCGGTATACTCGTGTATTTAGAGACGGCATTACGATCCTTCCATTTCGTGATAATGACTCACCTATACGTTGCCGCATGTCCGCCTGCTCGGGTGATGTGACCTTTATTTTTAAACGGCGCTCTTTACGCAACATTCTCGTATAGCATCTGAAAATTCCGTGCTGCTTCAGGATGAACGAGCCCAACGGTGATCCTTTAATCCTCCGAATGGTTTTTATGTAATAGCTACGATAGCAGTTTATTTGGAAATTTTACTACCACGCTAGATCGGTATCCGTCCATGATACACCTATACTAACGCGATACTTATAATACACCGATCTATTATACCCGTTACATAACTTGGCAAAGAATTCCTGACATCCGAATGATGCCATATAGGTAGGTATTCAAATGTATTGACTCGAGAAAAAATTTTAGGGGAGTGGATTGATGTACGTTTTGGAATGTGTTTTTTTTTTTTTTTGTTATTATTTTTTAAACGGCGCTGATTTTTTTCTTACCTCGATCGAACGCTGATAGCTACTTACACGCGATAAAGGGAATGCGAATATTTCGACATAGCTGTGCACGTATATTGCACACGTACGTGTCGGGTGCGCAGAAAGTAGAAAGATAGAATGGAGCGGTCGCGAGCACCAGAGTCGCGCCACGTATGGAGTATGGAGTATGCGGGGCGCCAAGTACAGAGCATGGCATGGTATGACCTGGCTCGGCTGCCCTGGCTGGTTCATTCATGCTTTCCACGGACAGGGAGGTGATCCAGCGTCGCGACGGCACCTGCATCCGCGCGCAAGCGTCTCCCCTACCTTCATCCTACCACCGAGCCGCACCTCCTCTCTCCTCTGATCTCGTCCCCCGAGATCTCCATCCTCTTTCTCTATTTCACTTCTCTCCTCTTTGCCCCTTTCTTGCCGGGTCCTCGCGTCGGCGTCGTAGGCGTTGACGTCCCCATGCTGCTGCTGCTGCTGTTGATGCTGCTGCTGCTATCAACGCTTCGAATTGATGCAACCGGCCTAACTCAATCAGGCCTATCAACCGATTCTTCGTAATTTGTCGATCGAAATCTCCCGCTTCTGCATCGAGATGATTTCAAATTGAGTCGGAGATAATTACATGCAATATCATAGCGAATGGCGATGATGATAATGAAAATAGATATTTACAGAGCTCGTAGTATTTCTTTGATTTTTCTCTATTTCTCGTTGATGTTGGATAAAAAATACACGTAGCTCTCTATTGCCTCAAGAAGAATTGTGTGACGTGTAACCAGTTACTTGTCACGTCTAAGCTCGAGCTTTAAACCTTTTAATTGCATCCATCAAAGCAACTCTTCGTTCATTCAAACAGCTGAATATCCTGCGGTGAAGATTGTATAACTAGCCAATTATTGTAACACTTTAATCGCCCTTACGTTGGATGTGAATAGGTAGTGCGGTTCATCAAGTATGATGGTCGAAAGACCGAGTCAAATATGCTCCTACTGTATAATTCCAACCCATTCCATTGAAATATACAATGTTAAATGCCAACTAAATGTATCCTTAATCTATAGGGATAAAATCTTTTATCCTATCATGTAACAGAGAAGCTGGTAATGAATTTTGGATTTCAATTAATTAACAGGTACTGGTGAGTCGGGTAAATCCACATTTATCAAACAGATGAGGATCATCCATGGTTCAGGCTATTCGGACGAAGACAAGCGAGGCTTTATCAAACTGGTCTACCAAAATATATTCATGGCGATGCAGTCGATGATCCGAGCCATGGAACTGCTCAAGATCCAGTATGCAGAGTCTTCAAATATGGTGAGCAGCAGCAAAATCATGGTCTTCTGCCATATGTGTTACTTTCAACCTGAGAGGGTGAATATAAACTCACTGATGTTTCACCGATATCATTTTCATCTATTTTTCAGGAAAAAGCGGAGCTCATAAGAAGCGTAGACTTTGAAACTGTAACAACGTTTGAAAGCCCATATGTAGAAGCGATAAAAGACTTGTGGGCAGAAGCTGGTATTCAAGAGTGTTATGACCGTCGACGAGAATATCAGCTGACAGACTCTGCAAAATAGTGAGTATTGTGCCCAAACAGATTACAGTATGATACATATTCGAGACAAAAAATATCACTGGTAACGCATGTTTTATTCTGATATAGCATATTTATCCTACTTTCATCTTTCACACACCTCTAAAGTATTCATTTGTAATCAACTTTGAACAACGAGCATAATAAGTATTGAGACCCCATTGAGATTTTCATGATTCGTGATAATGACTACGATGAGACTGATGATCTTACAGATTTCTCGTACCGTTACATACCCGAAAATCTTATTATTTTAGAAAGAAATGTCCAACTTGTACGATAATAAACTGAAATTATATTCATCATAAAACGAAAGTCAAGGTGCAACAAACAATCATACAGTAAAAAACGGTATTACAGCATTGAAGATAAGTCAAAGAAATATAATACTGACATTGCAGTGGAATGCTCATGAACTGAGAAAAATATCTGGGCTTTCAAACTAACCGTTTTATCATCCAAACTGTCTTGGAACCTTAAGACTACCAATTTTCAGCCGAGTCGCGCACTTGGAATACTTTCCGTTAATCATATACCACCTTGTTAATATCACATAGTTCATTTTTTACAGAATTTCACGTGCAGTGTAATTCAGATTTTCTAGCCATCATGTGATACGCAGAACTATGTTGCAGCCCCTTCAAATACTGAAAGTAGCTTAATATAGTAGATTGGCAGATATTGAGCGTTAAATGTTACAGCTACCTCATGGAAATAGACCGGGTGGCAGCGCCGAACTACCTACCTACAGAGCAAGACATTTTACGTGTCAGAGTACCTACGACTGGTATTATTGAGTATCCGTTTGACTTGGAAGAGATCCGGTTTAGGTATGTCTGATAAGCAATGGAGGATGATCGACGAGCTGCCTGCTGCCTGCTGCCTGCATCAAGTTCTATCTGCATCGTGTCTGCATTCGTTCTGACTTACTGTTACTAATTTTGTTATTGTTCATCACGTCCACTCACTGAACAGTAAAGATTTATTGGATAGTGTGTCCAGCTACTATGCCCATTGAATGATTCAATTTAGCTCTTGAATAGAAAGGCAATACAGATTGATAGTATTATGTCCTCATAGACTATTGAACTTTTCCATGGGCATTGTACGAAGTTATGTGTACATTGTCGTAATTTCAGCGCAGGCAAATTAAACGGAGAAGCATGTGTTCCCCTATACATACATATATATATGTGTGTATATAGGTATATTCAGATATATACACGTTCATATATACATATATTTATAACAGTTACATATATGTATAATTATCGTAAAGTAGTGTCACCGAGAATAGTCACTTTTTATATTTGCATGGCATGCACTATCAACACTGTGGCTTGGTTTGTTTTGCAGTTATCTTAGTGATCTCGAACGTATAGAAAAGCCCGACTACCTCCCCACCGAGCAAGACATTCTCCGGGCTCGAGCTCCCACCACTGGAATAATTGAGTATCCCTTCGATTTGGACTCCATCATATTTAGGTACTAACACCTCCATTATATTAAAATAATATCACGTTCTCTCTGGCAGGTCTTCTGATCGTAAAGAAAGATTTGCCAAAAGTATTCTTCACGAGTTCTATACAACGAAATTTTTAATCAATGTGTGCTATACTATATACGCGCTATCCAACGATTATCAGCCGGTGGTATCGATCAAATTTGTTCAACAGTTTAGAGATTATGTAGCTACATTTATCCCTGAATGGCCGTATGTTACATTTGTTATTGTGGTTAATTGGATGTGTCGTTACATACCTAGCATGACCAGGTGTGCGTTTATTAGATGAATAATTATAATCACACAGCAGTTACTTAATGCTTGATTCAGATAATTTTGTATTTCACATTATATTCTGGTGGTCTATTTTTCTTGTTAGTAAAATACCTTCACCAACGTTGCTTTATCCAATGATTTTCAGTACGATTCGAGAAAAGACAATATATTATTCCAACTGCTTGCTTTCGTTGTAGTTTATTGATATGTGGAAAGCATGTTATGAATTCAGTTATGCACTGATCTAATATTGAAACTGTAGTTATAGTCACAACCTTACACTTCATTGAAACTTGGGGGTTTTTTATTCATGATCAGATCGAATTGACAGCAACTATAAAGTATCGAGTTTGATTTCCTTAAATCGTTATAATCTAAAAATAAGTCATTCCTTGATGTGATTCGTCTTCTATTAAAGTTATAAAAGTACGAGTCAGTCAGAACACCAAGGGGGAACATTCCTGCCTATTTGAATGTTGCTTTGCTTTGTTGAGATAGTTTTATTAATTTATTGTGTGCTGGTGTTCCGTCATCAGTTGATTCAACTATTGGCTAAGATTTCATCAGAATGCTAAATTGAAACTTGAACGTTTGTCTGCAGGATGGTAGACGTTGGTGGACAGAGATCTGAAAGAAGAAAATGGATTCATTGTTTCGAGAACGTCACTTCCATAATATTTTTAGTAGCTCTAAGTGAATACGATCAAATTTTATTTGAATCTGAAAACGAGGTGAGTAATTTGAGATTGGAAATTTTTTATTGTTATTTCAAATATTCGTACGTGATATTAAATTGGAAACGACCAAAACGAACATTTATATAAATGGGCATTACTCTTAAGATTTTTATTACTCAATTTGTTTATCAATTGAACAGTTTAATTCATTCGTTTCTAAATTTCAGAACCGCATGGAGGAGAGCAAGGCACTGTTCAAAACGATCATAACATATCCCTGGTTTCAACACTCTTCTGTTATTCTGTTCCTAAACAAAAAAGATCTTCTAGAGGAGAAAATTATGTACTCGCATCTCGTTGACTACTTTCCAGAGTATGATGGTGAGTTCGATTTCCGTTATTACAATGAATTCTACAAGACAAGTACATAAGATATCTCTTTGTGATCTGAGGTGAATTTTCACTGGATCGAAGTAGTCCATATGACTTTTCGTTCCATTCCTGCCCGGAACAATTCTTTTCAGTGCGGTCTTCTGCGCTGAACTATTGATTTTAATTAGGCTGTGGAATTTGAATTTCATTTCTGTTAATTTATTTGATCGCTTCCGTATGTGATGAACATAAATTCTTCGCACAATTTTATGGGATGAGTTACTCTTTAGTGAGTAAAATACTTGTCAAAAGTAGTAAGCGAGATAGATTTTTGATATTTTCACTCGAGCCCCTGTGGGAAGAAAAATTTCGTTCCAGACTGAAAAGTATGAGACAATTATGTCAAATCTCTGGATACATTTGCCTGAAATCCATGACTGTCTTACGCAGGCTTGATTTCTAGTTAAAATCATACCAATAACTACGTGTGACATATTTATTGTTAACATTAAGTAAATATTCACTTGAGTAAAGAATCAAGTTTTATGGGATAGGGCCTAAGCAGGATCACGTACCAGCCAGAGAATTCATCTTAAAGGTGTACCTCAGTTCTAATCCAGACCCTGACCGCATGTGCTACTCTCACTTCACTGCAGCAACAGGTCTGTTCTTGAAGTCTCTCTGCTTAGTGAGAGCTGCTCTGATCTTTGCACCCCGTTATGCTAGCAGTCATTCACTATAGTCGGTAACAACTTTTGCAAATCCCTTGTCCGTTCGTGATCTGATGTTGCCATCAATATTACATCCAGCTATAGTAGTAACAATTCAACGAGTACTGGCCATATACAGCTGTATTTGTAGTTTTCACGAATAAGAGTACGTTTGGGTATGAAAATAGAGTCTCGGTGTCTGCAGAGAACAAATTGACGGGTATTAGTTGATGAATTTTTGAATAACTGGAAAAGCAATTTTTAGGCGCCAGGCAAATTTCTTGGAAACTTTCTTGGGTAGTCTACTTTCCCCTAGTTTGATGATCACCATCCCCTATCGAAACCTGAAGTTAATTTAGGTGAGCTAATAAATCTGTAACTGTGTTGTGTAACATATTTCAATTCCTCAAATAGTCGACAAAATCTTTGCGGTTTGTAGTTCATTTAAGTATTCAAGTATAGTATGCATTTAACGCATTACGTTGTGTGAATATTTTGTCATCATAATGGAAACTTATACTATACAATTCATTAACCGAAAAACACGGTGCGAAAAATTTGTTTGAGAAGATCAATATAGTAATCGAAATTGAAATTCGAAATCATAAATCTGTAACTGTGTTGTGTAACATATTTCAATTCCTCAAATAGTCGACAAAATCTTTGCGGTTTGTAGTTCATTTAAGTATTCAAGTATAGTATGCATTTAACGCATTACGTTGTGTGAATATTTTGTCATCATAATGGAAACTTATACTATACAATTCATTAACCGAAAAACACGGTGCGAAAAATTTGTTTGAGAAGATCAATATAGTAATCGAAATTGAAATTCGAAATCATGATATGTTATCTTATTGCTGAGTAGATCTTTTGGTGTTTCTACTTTCAAATATGTTCAGTACAGAGAAGATGAGTTTTTTTATATCCGTCAGAGACAATCGCAATAGACGGAAGTATACTTGAGTTTCGTTGTGCGCATTCTCAATTTTCGTGTAATAAAATTATTGAATGTATTTTTTTTCTCACAACTAAACAGAACAAAATGCGATATTTCTTTGAATGACATCAGTAGAATGGTTTCCAGCTATTGCGTAAGCAGGCAAGCTACTTACAGTTCCATTGAAAGGCTTCGCTGAACCCTATTTGCCTTAATTCAATAAGTTGTCCTTGGTTCGTGTATTGAATTTAGTTGGGAATTCCCTCTACCAAACATCAATAACCTTCAATCGATTTCTTAGATTAAAAAGGATTATTACATTATCTAATGATCGTGAAATTGTATGGTTTTCCTTTGTCTCCACCAACTGTATGGTATTTTTTATTTAACGTGTATACATTTCGATCTGATTTTGAAAGAAGTCATAACTTTGGCACAAACAAACCTTTGCTATAAAAAGGTACATCATTAGTACATTTCCTGTATTGCTGGAGTAATGGCACCCCGTACACTTCCTATTATTCACAGGCCCACAAAAGGAAGCTACAACAGCTAGAGAATTTATTCTTAGGATGTTTGTTGACCTTAATCCAGATGCTGAGAAGATCATTTATTCCCACTTTACATGCGCGACAGGTAAGAATTCAATGCTCCTTCATTGCTACTGAACATTTTCACAGTACACTTTTGAACTCCTGCTTCTTTGTCCATGCTTTTTTAACTGGTTTATCATAATCATTAGAGATATCGTAGCTCTCTTGCAGTTAAGTATATGTACCATAATTTAGGAATGTGGTGTCTGCCATATATTGTTGACATTTATAATCTATGTTCTTTGATTTTTCACTAACATGTCTGTATTGTTTTGCATGCCGCTTACACGGGCTCTTCTCACAGATACGGAGAATATCAAGCTTGTCTTTTGTGCCGTGAAGGATACAATTATGCAAAGTGCTCTGAAAGAGTTTAATCTAGCTTAAGTCGATCATTTTTTCTCATTCTCACATATTTCAACATCTTATGCGTACGATGGAGTTGGAAAATTTGAATTATAGATACTCATTCAAAACATGTGTAGCCTGTACGAGGGATATTTTAACAAAGAATCTATGGAAAAATTAAATCAACTATGGTTAAGTTGTTCAAGTCATCAAATATCTGGGTTCGCATTTCTGCATCATTGTTTGTATTTTATTTTTCCTCCCCACTAGAGGTACATACATATTACAATTTCCTTTGTTTCACTCTAAGATGAGAATAAAGGTGATCCTTTAATTTAGTATGGGATCAGAGCGCAATCGATGATTTTGTTGAGCAGCTTTTCCATTTTGTTTTGTAAACTTCAATAAAGCGGAAATTCATTTATTTATCATAAAAATTGCACATTAATTAAGATGATGATCATATTATTTGTATGGTTCTCAGTTCATTGTGGGTATACCGATATTGTACAGTGCCGTGAGAAATAATGTTGCAATTAAATTTTAGAGTAGTCGTCACTACTTTCTGATAATTCTACGAAATGAAATTTTATTTTTCTATCGACCTTCCTGGTCTTCGGTTTAAATTGAGAACAATGCTTAGTGTGTAGTCGGGTTGGATGAAGAATATGCAAATGACATTCTTATTTCTCAGATTTTATCTAAGAACCGATTATAACTTGTACTGCCGCATAGACGGATTCGAATAATAATTAATAACAACAACAACAATTGAGTGACAATAAACTTATGGAAGTGGAAATGAAGTTTCTTGTTATATTAACATGTTACTTGATAAAGCACGCTGTCTGTCTACTAAAACTTCTTTATTTAAAAAACTGCGCTTGCATGAAACGAGTTTTTACATTGCATGCATCAACTACTTACGGGGTAAGTGGTAACACAGAGATTTTCGCCTCCTCAGTTTTAAAATTTACCTCTGCTTATTGGCGTACATGCCACAATCCGATATACGACATCACTGCTTGCAAAAAGAATTCAATAAATCCTCTTGCAACGTAAATAATCAGATATATCGATATTCATGGTTGGGAGCATTCTGTTTATTAATTTTCGAAAATCTTCTAGATTTGATCACTGCTGCCTACGAATAAATATTGCATGATAGCCATGTGGCTGAGAAATGAAAATCTGTACATCCGTATCGCTAAAATTTTATATCTAGCCGACGTATATGACCTTTTTTTAATCCCATTTGATTTTCTACAGATACGGAAAACATCAGATTTGTGTTTGCGGCAGTGAAGGACACAATTCTTCAATCAAACTTGAAGGAATACAACCTGGTGTAAAGGAACCCCCCAAATAGCCAGGGTGGATAAATCTGTTTCTGTATACCCCAGATGAGATCAGAGAGAAAAAGGTATGGACTTTGTTGAGCAAGCGACAAACAAGATGGAAGAAAACAAAGTACGAGAAAAAGAAATGCAAGAATCAAACACTTATTTCTGGTGTCATCGGCGCATTGCTGCTTCATCAGAAGTGTACCAACCTTAGCTAGATAATTATGCATGGGGGTTCCAGCGACAAACAAAACAATAAAAGAAAACAAAACAAACAAACAAGGACCTAAATCTGAGCGTTATACGTTCTTTTCTAACTTTTTCACTGTCGAAACCAACAAACTGATTTAGTTTCATACTCTTTGTTGAATTTGTTACCTTTTTATAGCTTAGTTTAGTTGATCGAGCCCGGCTGACCGTGACATCGCCTGATTTTTATATTAATAAAAGAAACAAAGGAAAAAAAGTATATTATAAAAATATTAAAAATATAAAGTACTGCGAATAAAAAATGGCACAGCTGTGCCAGTTTGTCCGAATTGTTCGTAATCAATTCGTTGAGTCAAGAAAACCTCAGCGACTGATAGTCGCGCGAAAAAGAGGACAAGTTTTTATCACGAGTAGTCGGTGACACAAGTGAGAGCAATTCTAGTGCCATTTACTAGTGTGGTGTTTTTATTGCAGTCCTTCGTTATATGCAAAACCAAAGTGTTTTTTTATCTGTGCCAGAAACGACTAAAAGTTTTTTCTGCATGTGACTCAAATTCACAAAATTCATCATATAAATATTGTTATATATAATATATATAAAAAAAAAGAAAAAAAAATGAAACATAGAATAGTGTCAAAGATACGAAAAAAAAGAAAAGAAACTTTTCCCTTTACATTGCAAAATACTAGGAAACGGCATCTGTTCGATGTGACTTTAGATAATTTGGAGGTGACGGCGGATAGAATGCAGGAATCCTACTCCTGATTACTCCTGCTGCTCTCTCCTCCGTCGCTGGAGCTCGGATGTTGGGCGCTGCCAAATAAGCAGAAAAAATTCTCTAACACGCCGAAATTTGAAACGATACCCATAAATTGTATCGTATCATATAAAGGTGTCGCCCTTACCCGATGGCATGGCATTTGCGCAGCAAGAGACATGGCACTGCTAATATTGCTGATATGATATCAGAGTCATGTAACTAGCTCACATGTATCCACCTTACAGTGTACGTACGTATGAACTGCTCACTGCCTGCGCTCGCTCATGTTGGCTAGCGCACTGCCCGCTGCAAGTAATCTCTGTTATTGTATCGTCGTACCACATCGTACAAATGTACAAGTCCAATTTCTGATAGTACGTCGTATAAATTGTCATACAAGCCCAGAGAATACTGGCACAAATTTTCTGTACAGTGTTTGTGGATTGAAATATATAATTCCAGTTTCATAAGTAAGGCATTCAGACATGTGCAGCCTGAAAGTCGTACTTTGACGCTGTTAACACTGCATTGATATAGTCAGGGAGCAGCATATGTCATACCTACTTTCAGTTGAAACACTGAATTTATATGGAAATATATAAATACATTGGATAAAGTATAATATTAAGAAATAACAACAAATAATATTAAATAATACTACAGCTTGGTTTTCAGTGTGCGTAAAAGAGAGAGCATAAAGAGGGAGAGATTGAACGAGCGAGCAAGCGGGCGGGTGAGTGAGTAAATGAGCGAGTGATTGAGTGACTAAGTGATGCAAAAAGGGTAAGGAAGAGTGTCGGGGATATTGAGTGCAGAGCGGTGAACATATATACTGGTGTGTTGTATGCATGCATTTAACAAGACAGAGTGAGATGCCCTCGTCTGCTGCCTGACCCAAGTGAGTGAATGACGCAATTCGTGGCTATAGTTCATTTGTAAATCATTTCTTGTCAAAAAGTATACATTTTTCTGAAAGCATAATATGTTGGGTATTCTTTCTGTGTGTATAAACTGTAAACACTCCCCAAACCCAAAATGAAATCAATGTTTCTAACTTATTTATAATAAATAATATACATTAATGATAAAAAAAATTGAAAAAATAAAAAAAAATAAAGGCAGTTTGTGACAGCAGTATTGTTTATGACAATATTTGCCCGCCCATACCTTACAATTGACACCCCATCACAAGTCCTATAGGGGAAGATTTTTCAAGCTAAGTAGATTCGTAATTTAACTGTGCATGATTTGGAGAAGGAGCCTGAATTCTGGTATGGCGTATAGCAAGTCTCGCTCTACTGTGTTTTTTAACGAGGTTTTTGTATTTTTCCTGGCCTGATTTTCAGCGCTACCATGTTGCTACCAGTTAGGCAATTCAAGTCGCTCAAATTTGAACAATGGGCAGAGATGACAAACGTTTCTATGAAACTGTTTTCTGGAGCAGCATTTTTTTTTAGATTCATATGAATATTATTTCTGCGAGTTCAGACAGCTCGGTTTCCTTTTAATGAATAAAATTGATTCGTGATAGCTCTGAGTAGCGGCTGGATATGGCTCGACATTTACATGATACAAAGCGCAGGTAAATTTCAAATTTTCATTTGCTGCTCTTGTATCTGCCGACTCATCTAATGCTGGGATCATTTGCGTTCTCGTTAGTTAAATATTCAACGTAAGATACTTCAAAGAAAGTTCAATAATGGGGAGACCGGTACCAAAAACTTCGGCGTTGATCGTCTCCGCAATCCGTAAGCTCCGCGAAGTCCAGGGTTCGACGCCGCGGGAAATTATGAACTTCATCACTACGGAATACGGCGTCCAACCGCTCACCATTAAGCGACAGGTGTGATTGAGATAAACGGCTATGATTGATTTGGGTAATCATGGAACGCTCATTTTCAGCTTGGAGCGGCATTAAAGCGTGGTGTCGAATACGGGATACTGCGGTGCCAGCATGGTCAATACAGCTTGAATTCGGATGCTGCGGGTATTCCGATGATCACCAGTGGGGAAAACGGCGTCACTGAAAGTTGTCGAAAGCGTCGTCGTATGGATCGCGCCTGTAAAAAACCTCGGCGACGTGTAAGGGGATGCGTACCGAAGCGGCGAAAGAAAAGCTGCAGAAAAAAACGTAGGAGCTGTCGACGAAAGCCGAGGTGCGGTAAGCGTCACGAAGACCTCGAGACGGATAATTTGGCATTGGGTCCGACTGACGATCAAAATCGCACCGAGATTAATGCCAAGAAAAGTCACCACAGTAGTTGCCTAAATGGTGATCGACGTAGCCGTCGAAGCGATCGTTCTTCCGGGATAAATGCGAGGGAGGCCAGCTCAGACCGTCACGAAAAGCCTGTGGATTAACTGCGGACCAATTTATGATGAAAATTCGAATTTCAGAGATACTTGTCTCCAATACTGTCTATTTATACCATTTTGCTATTGATTTGTCTTCAAATTACACGTACATCATTATTGTACAATGATACCTATGCTATTCTACATGGAATAAAGTGTAACGTCAGATGTTGTCAGATAAGACATTTTGAATTTCACTTTTCAAAATAGGAATCGGTAATGGCGCGGAAAGCGACTGACCGACCGATTTCTGCTGTTGTCGAGTAGTTGTTGAGTAGACACTGAACGACGCATAGAGGGCGAAATGTGCGTGGTATGAATTAGGATCCTGCTCACAATCATTGTCAGTTTCTCATATGTGATCGTGTACTGTATACCAGTGATTTGTGAATTACTGATATATTCATAGATCTCGCTATCCAGTGGAACGTAACGTAGAAACGAGCAAAGTGGAAACCGCGGTGGACACTGAGGCTGGGTTGTAGTTGTGGGCTACGCTCACGCTAGGCTAGTAGTTACTTGGTGCCCGTTTACGTTGAACCAGCGCAAATATGGTTGTCATATGTGTCACGTCTGTGGACGGTATTAGATGTATTTGAACAATGTAATATACCACCTACATTGCGCGGGTTAGTGCCACATGGACGATAGTATAATTCGACTATAATTGCACCTTATCAGGCTTACCGGAGAAAAAGAATACATGCTTAAAGTATGGTTAGAATTATCCCTGCAGCTCGGATTACAGAGTTGTGAGTTGCATCACACGGGAATAAAGTATCTAACGAAAAATACTCAGGAGCAGCATAAATAACGACAAGTGGAACATAGCATTTTGCTGTTTTCTCCCTAATTAGGGCCTTGACACATCAGTCGTCGTTACATTGGTGCCGAGAAACAACTGGTTGTAACGAAAGGGCGATGAAGTAAAGCCAGGAGGATGATGATGGGTGATCAGTTTCGTAGTAAAGTGGAACAATACTCACCAAAATCATCACCGAGGGGAGCCCGTTCCCCTGTAGTTTCACGTCAGGACTCGACAGGGACTCTCAAAACGACGATTTCCCTTGGCAAAAACCCCTCTATCGTCCACAGCGGACCTTTCTACTTGATGAAGGAGCCCCCTGGTAAAAAAAATGTCTTTTAATTCTATGCCTGACTTTGGAACTTTAATTAAATGTTTTGATTACTTATAGGGGAAAGTGAACTCACGGGGGCTACTAATTTGATGGCCTATTATGGTCTTGAGCATTCCTACAGTAAATTCAGTGGTAAAAAACTCAAAGAACAACTGTCTTCATTTTTGCCCAATCTACCCGGCATTATCGATGCCCCTGGTCACCAAGATAATAGGTGCGCTTGATGATCCAATGATATAGTTTTCCCATTATTTTCGCCATTCTGACTCATTCGAGCTTTACTGATCTATTTCTTTCGTTTACAGTTCGTTGAGATCTGTGATAGAGAAGCCTCCCATTTGTGGCAAAGAACTTCTCCCACTTACAAGTGTACAACTTGCTGGATTCAGATTGCATCCTGGACCGGTAAGTTATATAATTTGTATAATGGTAAAGTTGTACCGCAAGAAGTAAAATGGAAGATTTTTCGTGCCAGGAATAACCTACAGCTTGAATGACTTTCCATGTGATTATATTTCAGCTTCCAGAACAGTATCGTTATATAAATCAAGCACCGCAGAGAAAGCATAAAAATAAACACAAAAAACATAAGCACAAGCCTGGAGAAACTCCAAGTGGTCAAGAGACAGCTACGACTGATATAGGTGGACCTGATACTCATGAAAAAAAACACAAGAAACAAAGAAAGCACGACGAGGAAAAAGAAAGAAAAAAGCGGAAGAAAGAGAAGAAACGGAAAAAACAAAAACACAGTCCAGAACATCCTGGAGGTCTTACACCCTCGCAGCATTCCAATACGTGATCGCCGACCTTTCCATTCATACTCATCTAATCGATTAGACGATTTGATATGCAATATGAAATGAAAAGACGAGTTTTAGCTATTTCAAGGTAACTCACTGAACTGCCCATGTGCCTTGCTCAATTTATTAGTTCGGAGCCCGTTTACAGGCACAAGATATTGCCCGATCCTTCCAAACCGTTACCTTTACATTACCAGGTAAATGTTTTATCGGGAATTCATCATAATCAATGGACTACCAAAGTTGAATCTAATTTTTACCTTGATAATTTATGATGGAAGTTCATGGACGATTTGACTAAACTCGTCTTTTCTTTCACTTTGTTAGTACGCCATGTTAGTCTTACAATCATCCAAAGTGTATCCATATGTAACCCACAACTCTATGCCCTGGAACAAAATTTCATCGTATTAGTTTCCAAACAAAGCTGAGTGTATAAAACGTATTGTACAGGTGCGTCGTCAAGTAATCTATTCTATAGTTTCATTAGACTCTTGAACAAAGTCGAGAGCATACAACTATATTGTGGGAAGGAAAAACATATTGTAGACTGTAACAAAATTTGAATATAAGCTAGTAGCTAATACGTAGTCCTCGTACGTCCTCGTTTGTAGATGTGCAAATAACGGTATTGAGAAATTGACAATTTTCTCCGTAAAGAAAGATTGTTATGAACTTTTTCAACCAGTTATACATACAGATATATCCCACACGCTATGCTCTGAAGCTCGTTGTAGCTTTAATCAATGAAACAGTAAATAAGAAAAGCCAATCAGAATCTCGATGTGTTCATTATTCAACCAGTTTACGTTCCAACTTGTGAACTAATGAATTATTATTATGACAATGACAAGTATAGGAATAAAGCAAGATTTATTATTAAAAAAAATACATCATCGTAGTATGGTTACTCAATGATTTATATCTTTTCAAGAATTATTATTTCGTATCCTCCCGCCGTTCTTTTTGTGCATGGACGGCCGTAGCGCTGCGGTAAGTAAGCGCCATTTTTTACTTTTACGTTTGTCGTCTTTTGCGTCCCTATCGCCATGAAGCCATTTTCCCTTTCGGTCACTTCTCCCTTCGTGAATCGTGAATCGTAAACGGGGAAGCGGCTGTGCGTTACTTGGGCTTTTTGAGGTATTCAGTCCAGAATTGAAGCGTCGAAAGCCTTGTGGTTTGGTTTACGAAGAAAGTGAAAGACGCTGTCGGCCACAATGACTGATAACCGTAAGTATTTTCACATCTTTCTTCCGGCTTCGTTCTCTAAATATAACCAACTATCTCTGGCCGCCAAAATCATGATCGTAGAGAGCATAAGCCGATAGTAAAATTATCCATTGAGAGAGCCCCATACGCATTTTTGTAAACGCTCATTCGACAGCATTTCGCATAATAAAGTGAACTCGATTGTTATTTTGCTGTATTGGAAATTATACCGTAGCTGCATATAATAGAAAGTCTTTTCCACTCATTACTTGCCATCCCTTTTTTGCTTTTATTTCACCTCTTCGTAAACTCCATTTTCTATCATGGTTCCTCCCGGCTTGACGGACTTCGGTATCTCGTATTATTTGTTTTCCGTAATTGTTTCCCAGCATAATCAATAATCAGAACGCAACGCAGCCCTCGTTTAGGCAGAAAAATTACACGATTATCACCGTAAGATGGTCTCATCAGTCATGATAATAATCCTCAAACCTAAATATCCTCGATAAGTTGATTCATCGTTTTGATTGGAAATCATAGTTTAGTAGTTGGAAACATGATTGGATTTGTTGTAATTCAATGGGTGCTGGACGTAGTTTAATTTAGCTCTGAAATTCAAGCATTCTATGCTTTTTCTTATGGTAGATATATTCAGGGCATGGCATTTGGTTACTTTTCTTTCATGCATTATCCTTGATGGATTTTCTCAAATCCACAATTTCCATTTTCCCTTCGATACTCAATTTGCAATTTTGCACATACCAGAGTACAGCGGCTATCAGCAGGGGTATGGGCAGTATAGCCAGCCCCCACCTTCAGGAGCGCAAGATACTTCGTATCCTCCCCCATCGAGTGGCGGTGGCAATAATTACAATCAATATAGTCAGCCACCGCCAAGCAACAATAGTTACGGAAACTACACCAGCTACAACCAAACTAGTGGAACAGATTACTCCACTGCTCCTAGTCAGGGAGGTTATGGACATAATAATTATGGGAGTGGAAACTCCGGGTCAGGTAGTGCCAATAATTATAGCACTGGCTATAATCAGAGCGGCGGGGGTGCAAGTGGAGGTGGTGGAAGCGGCGGCAGTTACAGCCGAGGTGGAAGCGGAGGAGGATATGGAGGAGGAGGTAGAGTTGATTTCTGTAATTTGGAATATTCAGAGTCTCATGTGATGGGTTGTTAAAAAATTGTGTGATCATTTCTTGTGCTGCAGGCCAAGGGGGAGGAGGAGGAGGAGGAGGAGGAGGTGGCGGCGGCGGCGGAGGTGGAGGTGGAGGAAACGGTAGTAGATTTGGCGGAGATCGTGGAGGATACGGTGACCGCTCAAGCGGAGGTGGAGGATATAAGTAAGTTTCAATTGAATTTTGTAACAGTATTGAGTGAAGTGCATAAAGAATTAGAAAATAGCTAAAGTGAAGCCATTATTTTCGTTAGTAAAATAGATTAATGATAATGGAGAATAAAGGTAAAAGATTTACAAGGTACTATTACTACTATAACTGCTACTACAGTTACTATTACTGCAAGAACATGAACTATAATACTAAGTAAGGAACAATAATCACTTTATATCCAATCGACTCATGCCCTTTGGGCGTTAATGTGTTTGAAGTGTGTCTACAGGTTTAACACACAGGTTTAACTGGTATAAAGGTAACTGCAGGTTGTATATGACAAATGACATAATATGGTTGTTGAAAATAATGTATGTTTCCCAATGTGATCTGGCACCGTATTACATATACTGCGTGCATCTGCATCACTTAACAGTTATAGTCATGGTTTTTAAGTAAAATATGGGTACAAATATGCAGCAAGCGATTATCAACGAGGTCACTGCTGTAGTATTGTAACAAGTCGAGGAGAACCCCCAACTTACCGACACATTCTCAAACAGCAGTTGTAAGAGATTACATCTTTGATCATTTCAATCCTTTGTTCAATCTACAAACAAAAGACATTTACCCCTCATATAAATAGTGCAAAGCTTGAAGCATTTAGATAATTTTTTTATTAGTAGAAATTTTTTAGAGGTATATTTTTTTGCTTTACAAATAATTGTTTCAAGATAAACTTGTGCAAACTGTGTAAGTGAAGTTTTCTACTAGTCAAAATAATTCTTAGACCTGTACATTGGCGGAATGACATACTCTGGGAAAACAGGTGCCATATCAGTATGGTCCCTGGGTATTTAAACGTGCCTAGGATGATGTCATCGCACAAAATGAGGTTCATTTGAAGTAGGATCAATTTCAATCCCATAGCTATAACTAGTAAATAATGTAATCTCTTACCGAGCTGAACTGCATCAAAGTATTACAATTTACAGCGTTCCAAATTGCAATTCCAACATCGTTGCTGTCATAGCTTCAGTATTCAATCCTGGTAGCTACTGCCACTCGTCGAATGAGTGTTTTCATACCCAGTTATTTTTATTTTCACTGCACAAAACTGAACCGACTTACGTAACAATTTTTTATGTGATGACAACTGACTAAATAATCTCATGACCTGAAAGACATTTAGACAGTAGGTACATCAAGAAGAAAAAGTGGTGGCGACCAGCATTTGTGAATCGCCATGCAACAATCGATCGATCAGTCTCTGTCCATGAGTCGACTCATTGGTATATCTGCTTCTGTGTTTTAGCAGTGGCGGTGGCCGTGGTGGTTTTAACAAAGGTAAATGCACCAGGCTGCCTGTACTAGCCTGGTGCTATTCACGCATTCACTCTACTTACTTAAAAATTATATACTTGGTTACGTACTTGTTAAATATGAAAGGGCTGCGGTGCAACTATTTTAGGATCCAGATTCGATAACATACATCTATACACACAAAGTCTGGATAAATTATTAAGTTGTTTTAATTGAGGTTCAATTAAGTACGGTGAAACCTGAATCAATCGCTGATGATACAAAGATCATGGTACTACGTACAATAATTATGAACAATGAATTAAGTAAAACAAAAAGTATTAATTTAAATCTCTACAAGACTGCTTTTTTTCATCATCCCATTGTTTAGTCGGCAATCTTTAAGACTGAGACATTCTTAACAAAAAAAACATTCATTTCGATACGGTTAACGACCAATTATCATTTTGCCTTTTTTTCAAATCTCAACCGATTTAGATGGCACTTGTCTTAATGAATATTATTCCAGATTATTCTACTGATGAAATGAAATGTGTAGTAACTACGATAGCGTTATAATACTACATAGATCTGTATAATTTCCGGCAGAAGCGTAGCTGGTAAATTATTGTGGAATACAGAACCAAAAATTGGTTGCAAGACTGTAACCGCCCTGAAATAAGCTCATCTGTTCATTCGATGATGATGAAAATATGATTTAGTAAAGGTTAAAATAATTGTGCAGCCCTTTTGTATGCTGATCTTGAAACTTTGTGTTCTCTGTATATTCTTAGGTGTCATTGCCATTGCTGATAGAATATTGCGTGATTGCGAGGGGAAATAAAATCTTATGAGGTGGTTCTAAGGCGTGTATTTGATAATTTACCACATGAATTATAATGTGGTGAATCATGTTGGTGATATTGGTATTGGTTTGAAGCATAAACGCTCAAGTTCTCACTCATAGTGTTTAAGAGAGAAGATATATTGTGGTGAATGCTACATTTCTATCAAATTTTAAATCATCAATGCGGTACTTATCGATACAGTTAAACAAATCTCATACGTGATTTATAAAACCCAGGGATACATACAACGGTTGGACAAATGTTGGTGCATTTTTAATGATGCGAAACTCATTGTAAATTACCCGATCAACTAAATCTGACGAGTATATTTTTAAGGCAATTAATGTTATACTTTATTATTCCACCGACGCAAGGTTCAGAATCTAGTAGTTTGTTATCATTCGGTAAGGGATTGTCAACTGTGAGATGAGCCATAAATATAAACATAGATTCCATCGGTATCGTTGAACTATTGTGGATAATAGGTATCAACAGTTGAGAGATATATGCTCATCCCCTGTTTTTATTAAAGCTTTTAGATAAATCTACGTTAATGTTTTTTGACCGAGATTCATCGCAGGAAATAGCACGTCTTTCAATAGTCCAATCAAGATCTTACAGTGTTGAATAGCTCATTAGAAAAATTAGGGTTTGGACTAGGAGTAGTTTAACTACGTTGGCAATTCAGTTAGGGCTTTTTCAATTTCAAGAACAATGACTGATATTGGCTGTGTTGCAGGAGGCTATGGCGATCGCAGTGGGGGTGGTGGCGAAGGGATGGTTATCCAAGAGGACACCATCTTTGTCTCGGGCATGGATCCTTCTGTAACGGAGGATGAGATATGCGAGCACTTTGGAGCTATTGGAATTATCAAGGTTCGTCGAAATTGATCTCATGATAATGCTATGTAAATTCTTGCACATCTCCCAAAATCTCAGTCCATTTAACGACGAATGATTTCCCGATCTTATACATGAATTGTATGTTACAGAATGATAAGCGAACTGGAAAACCAAAGATTTGGATGTACAAGGACAAAAATACAGGAAAACCAAAAGGCGAAGCTACAGTTACATACGAAGATCAGAACGCCGCACGTTCAGCGATAAATTGGTTCGATGATAAAGAGTTTAAGGGCTTTACTATCAAAGTCCAAATCGCCCAGCACAAAAGTAATTGGCAAGGAGGTCGGGGTGGAGGAGGCAGTGGAGGAGGTGGCGGGCGAGGAGGGGGTCGCGGGCGCGGAGGTTTTGGTGGACGTGGAGGTGGAGGAGATAGAGATGACCATTCACGAGGAGGCGGTGATGATCGACGTGATGGTGGCGGTCGAGGAGGAGATTGGCGGTAAATTTCATTATTTAACCAACGGATCTCTCCATTAAATTGTCCGTTACTTATCACGCTGTTAGTTTATAATCTAAAAACAATTTTCAAAAGAAAAGCAAATTCTGATATCGTTTAACCAGATATTTTTAAATCGTGATGTTTCTCTTTCTCAGTTGCCCGAACCCTGATTGCGGAAATACGAACTTTGCGTGGCGCGATCAGTGCAATCTTTGCAAAAGTTCTAAGCCCGAAGGGGCAGGTGGTGGAGGTCGTGGAGGAGGTGACCGAGGTGGACGCGGGGGCGGTTTTAGAGGCGGGGATAGGGGAGGTCGCGGAGGTGACAGGGGTGGAAGAGGTGGTGGATTCCGTGGTGATAGAGGAGGTGGACGAGGCGGTGGCAGAGGCGGACCAATGCGAGGAGGTGGTGGGTCAGTATCCAAAGCCAATGTTCAGTTCAAGATTCCAAACAGCCGATGATTAGAATTCAATAACGCTCAGATTTCATCGTGTGCTAACTTGGATAAAAATTGTAATTTTTTCAGCCGTGGAGACAGAGACAGAGACCGTCAACGTCCGTACTAGGTAAACTTATTCGAAGAGAAATGAGAAGAAGTCAAAGCGTGTTTTTACACTGTAATTTGTATACATTCGACGCATGTACATTCTCCGAAGCACAACGAGCATCGCGTTTGTTAACCTGTGACATTGTCATTTTATTAATTGAGTAACAAGAATTTTGTACTCGTTACTAGCAATGGTACCGTAATGAACGTACATTGACATTTTAATAAAATGATGAATTTGAGTTATCGTACCTCCCACACATATTTACGTTTATTTGTCTTTCATCGGCCATGGAATTAAATAACGTGAATTAGATTCAGTCGAGCCTAATGCACGATAGTACAGAGAATAGAAATAGGAAATAAAAATTCGAACCCCAGAGAATATAGCTGTTCTAATTTCGCACGTGCGTTCATACCACGATCGATACACCGAGATCGAGATGATGTTACCTAACCTAACCAGCAATAGTTAACGTGGCAACCCTCAGCTGTCAAAAGTTCACCGGGAGGTTGTCAACCGATTTCGAAATACAGGAATGTGTTTTTGTCGATTATCTTCAACTGTTCACAGTTCGAAACTTGCTTTGTACAGAGAATCAAAATAAAAAATGGTCCGAATCGCGTTCTTACATCCAGATCTTGGAATCGGTGGTGCAGAGAGGTTAGTCGTTGACGCGGCTTTAGCTTTAAAAAATAAGGGTCACAAAGTTAGCTTTATAACTTCTCATCATGACCCCGAACATTGTTTTTCTGAAATCAAGGATGGAACCATTCCTGTTACTGTTGTTGGTGACTGGTTACCGAGGAGCATTTTTGGAAAATTTTTTGCTCTCTGCGCATATGTCAGGATGGTATGTTTCATTGGATTTCAATAAAAATATATATGTATCTCTCGTGTAAACTTTATAATATTTTTATAGGTGTATGCCGCAAGCTACATGTTTTTCCTGAAAGACAGACCTGATGTAGTATTTTGTGATTTAGTCTCGGTATGCATCCCTGTACTGCGATTATATATTCCACATGTTATTTACTACTGCCATCACCCAGATCAATTACTGTCGCCACCCGGTAGTCAATGGAAATCTTTGTATCGAGTACCCTTGAATTATTTAGAGGAAATAACTACTGGGCAAGCTGATAAGATATTTGTAAATAGCAAGTACACTGGAACGGTGTTCAGAAATACTTTTACACGGCTACAAGTGTGCCCTGAAGTTTTGTACCCATCAATCAATACAGAATTTTTTGATAAGACCAGAGTTGTGTCGCTAGACAGAGCTCTGGATAAAAAATTCCCTGACAGTACTATTGTGTTTTTGTCGATCAACAGATATGAGCGGAAAAAGAACTTAAATTTAGCGATAGAAGCTCTTGCGGAATTGAAAGAACTCCTCCCTGAGAAAGAATATGAGAAGGTGCATCTAATTATGGCTGGAGGGTATGACAAACGTGTAGAAGAAAATGTTGAGCATTATTTAGAATTAACAGGTTTAGCGGATGAACTGCAAGTTGCCGATAAAATAACATTCCTTAGATCTCCTTCTGACAGCGACAAACTTTCGATATTAAGTCACTGCAACGCTTTGATATATACTCCGCCTAATGAACATTTTGGTATTGTTCCGCTGGAGGCAATGTATATGGAGAAATTAGTGATTGCCAATAATTCGGGTGGTCCGACTGAATCAATTATCGATGGAGTTAGCGGTTTTCTCGTTGATTTATCTGCCAAAGCCTTTGCTCAAAAAATGGCTATTGTTGTAACAGATAGAGCGATTGGATCGAGATTTGGTAAGGCAGGTAAAGAACGATTCGTAAAAACATTCAGCTTTGCAGCATTCGCTAATCAGCTAGAGGAATCCATACAGAATTTGATGAGTGGTAAAAAAAACAATTGATTTTTAGTTGTAGTTGAAATAAATTGATTACAGCACTTATTTGAAGTGCGAATTTGTTGTGATTTCATTAATCTTCTGCTATGTTTAGTAAAGTTATCTCATCTTCATGATTTACATCAGAGACCAAATAAATTTCAATAATTCACCTGCCGTATTACTCTATCCTTCCTTGTCCTCTCTGGAAAACTAATCCCCATTTTAGGGGGTGGTAATTAGTTGTTAGTAATAGCAATTTTTCACATTTGTAAATTGTAGTTATTATTGTTCTTGAAATCCTCTGAGAAAGTAAACTGAGTGAGAAACAATTTCAACTACTAATCTGAGTACTTGAGTTACCGAAGAAAAAACTTAGTGAAGTAAATTTTCCAGAGCCGGACAAAGTGCTGATCTGAATCGACGATTGAACATATTTTTTATTTTATCTGGGTATTTTGAAAAAATATTGCATATTATCAATATTATTTTTTGGTTTTTATCCTACACTGCTACACAACCTTTCAACCAGCTGCTTACGAATTATCATATAGATATACTTATAAAAGCTATAACGAGCATGTGGTATTCAAAGTATGTAGCACAAGGTATGCAATTAGTAAATGATATGAGTGCAAGTGGTGATGGCCTGAATTCGTGACAAATAGCATAACTCAGATATTTGATTTTTGTAGAGATTTCCGAAGTCGTTTTCATTATGTCTGGGAATTTGTTATCAGACAAATAATGCTTTATATACAAATGCCCGATGACTACTGCATTCAGAATGCACTGGACTTGGATTTTATTTGTTACCTTACTCCTATTCTTTTCAAGTACAATATAAAATCTATCCGATGAAGGCCTTTGATAGGTGTTTTGTCGTATATTCAGCATTATTCATGTGTTACTTTTCAAAAACATAATGGCAAAGGTTGTAATAGTTGATAGGGAGTCGAGAAAAATTAACTAAACTATATTTGAATGTGTCAGTTCCGTTAAAGATCGTCTATCTGTTATCGTTTGGTAGGAGCATCTGCATCCAAAGCTGAAAAAAATAACAATTTTTTTATAACAACTTGTCTCTAGATATTCTATTATAGAGGTAATTGGATTATCATCGGTAATCCAATATTAAAAGACAGATAAATCAAATGTTGACTCACTTTTGCCATCACAGGCTACTATTTTGACCTTGTCTACAATTGCCACTTCTTGTACTTCCCGGAATTCAACATCATTCAACATAAAGGTCCACACATTGTCGCAGAATCTATACGTGTTCAGTTTACCAGCCTGTAATACAACCGCTAACTTGGATATTGGTTTCACATAGTAGAAAAATAGAAGATAATTTCAAGAGGGTTTCGACTGCATCACATATAATGATGTTTGGCATGAATTGTGAGCAATGTGCAATTTATAATAGTCATGTCAAAGATAAAATATATTTAACCTTGAAAGTGAGTCGTGACTTGACCCTTGTGGCAAGTGCCTGGTTAATTGCCTTGTCAAATTGTAAAAGAACTTTGACTGCCAGTTGCGGTGTGATCTGGCCATACTGAAAAAAAAGACTCGAATTATAGGTGCTCCTGAGCAACTATACAATCGTCGTAGTCATATTCATAACCTTTTCACGACTAGAATTTTAATTTTTTCATAAGTAATATGCCACCTGAATCAATTCATCCAAACTTTCTTGAAGTGTGTTACCCAACGTCGTGTTCCTGTATAACTGATACGACATTCTGAACTATAATAAATTTATTTTTCAACAATAACTTCAACGTTTACAACTGCTCTTGTCAAAAACTTGGTGGGAATTGAACTCTATAAAAATATTCAGAGTATCGATATTGTTATCGATTGACGAAATTGTTATTGCGAAACAAGTTTGCCAACGCAAAATTCAAGTACATGAGGGCGCGTATATTCGAACGGTTAGCTTGTGATGAGCGGTTTATGATAGGCGTCGACTGCAAATCTCTAGACAATGTGGTAGGTGTATTTTGATGCCATGACTTAATTGAACTTCAATTTGGCTTGAATTTCATGTGCTGTAAAAACAATAAATAAAACAATCAGCTCGATTTCATCTATCATCGTAAGGTCGTGTACTTACGATCATAGGTGATCGCAATTCCCTGCAAATCGTCGTTATCTGTTTACAGACAACCATGTAATCGAACAGATAACTCAGGGATGATAAACATAAGGTCAAAAGATTAATCATCGTTTGATGAGGGCGATGTTCTCCGTAAAGTTCAAACATCTCGTGCTGAATGCTTCACGCTTCACGAATTCGCAGTTTAGTGATCAATATCATCACAATAGATAGATAGTTCAATTAGGCATTTTTTAAATATTTCTTATTGAATGATCATCGTAAATTAATTGAACAAGTAGAGCGATTTTTTATACAGCCCCCGAATGATGTTGGTACAACTTTGTCGAGGCTTGAACCTCTTGAACATGGATTGGAATGGCGGTGGAGAGATGGAAGAGCGAATGTCTATTCGTGATTCGAGCAAAGCACTCAAGAAATACGGGAGCACAGCTAAGCACATGACACGCAACGAAAACTTGATAAAACATGTCGTTTCTGCGAGCGATACCCTTCAAGGTATTGCGCTTAAATATGGAGTAACGGTACGTACAAACTTTTACCTTTTAATTTTTGCCATCTTTATCATCTTCACTCCTGTCATCGTAAGGCCAACCTATTCAGTTTCATCACTGATCTGACGTTTCCGAGCCTCACTTGACCACACAAATTTTTGTCTTCATCAAATATTATAAAAATTGGCCACTTATCACTATTGCAAATTACGATATAGGTTAATTGATCGGATTCCCAAACATTGCTAATTTTACTACTGTCATCTTTCCTATTTCATCCTGCTTTTCTAAATGATCTGCAATCGATGCCTGAATATTCAGAGATATCGACTGTATGCTTTGAAAATTATTATTGGCACTGAAAGTTTGTTAGATGTGGAATTCCTTTTTACTTAGAACATTTTACTCATTTGTCTATCTGAATCAAACACATTGTACATTCTAAAGTCCAGATTAATATGTTGTCAAATATCCAGAAATTTTTGGAATACTCCATACTTGTTTATAATAGAGATTGCTATTCTAAATCCCGCATTTAACAAGCTCACACTGTCAATTTGTCAATCATTATTAGGATATTCTATCTAATTTATGTCACCTTCATTCTTTTGGAGGGGCTTGACATTGCTTATGTTTGTCCTGCTTGTTAAGAATGCTTTGCTTATTATAAAGTCCAAACATATGCTTGTGAGACATTCATCACATGACTAAATCAGACCGGTACTTTCTCTTTTTTCATCCATTATGTAATTATAAGTGTACCATTTTTAAGCACTTTTATCTAATATCAATGCTATTTGCGTCATCTACAATTCATCCAGGCAGAACCACCTATTGAGATATTCCCTATTGCGATATCAATGTGATTTCATTGAATAAGAAGTGACTGCATATGTGGAGAACAATAGATACAATATCGAGCATTTATTCTTAGATGATGGGCTGATACACCCTATCACATATTTGACATACATTTATAAAAATCCACATTTGGTTACTTTGATGTGGCAATTTCTCGTTGTAGTAACACCGAAGGTATTTTTTTTTTTTTCAAATTTCAGACCGAGCAAATACGGAGGGTCAACAGGCTGTGGGCAACCGACAGTTTGTTTCTCCGTGAATATTTACTCGTTCCTGTATCTGGAGATAGTTGCAGCCCAATGGTCAATGATGCTACTCCATCCTCGGGTGCTGATAGCTCACACAGCATCGAAAGTGTAAGTTACCTATTATTTTTCAGTTTCCTTTGGGATTGTACGTTTAAAAATTTCATACCATAGGTGACTAGTCCTTCATCAATAGCGTCTTCTATAGACGAAGAAGGCTCTATAGACGATTTCTTGGCAAAAATGGATTCGTCGATAGCAAGTATGAAGAAAGAGGTCAAACGTGCGCAAGGAAATAGTGAGTAAGTCACATGCATTTCAACGCTTGTTATCATTTAATGTTACTCTTAAGATTTTAATAAAGCCAACAGCTTATTAGGTCTTTTTACTTGCATTTTTTAACACAGCTTTGGAGAATACATGTAAGTGCATAATCTACAATCCATATTAATTATCATTTTCTCTACAGACGTGCAAGTTCTTGATGAACGTTTTTTTACAAGATTAATTGAGCATACGAATTTTGTTATGATCCTGTACAACGTGGCATGAAGCACTTTACATTTCTAATACGTTGGCCTCGATTACTTTCTATCCGTTTGAATATTTTTCACATTCCAAGTACCAAACTGCGTATAAGCAGGCATTGCAATCAAACTAAACCGAATCAAACAAACCATTTTGCACATCGGTTTGAATGGTAATGAGATGATAATACAACGTTTTCGACGTGATGCACTATTTTCCTGCTCGAATTTCCAGGTTTTGCCATGAGGGGGATGACACGATCACACAGCGGCGGAGAGCCGTTGCTAGAATGCGGAACTCGCACCCTGTTAGCTCAACGACCAACTCTACAACCGCCTCCTCTGAGTTACTAAGGCCGTCTCTGTCAGGCGATGTGCATAATTTGCCTTCAGCTGTTGTCATGACCCAAGGAAGAAAGGTAAAAACGTCGTTGCAAAGATTACAGCAGCAGCAGGACGAAATGTTCCAGTTGTAGCAATTACGGTCGGCTTGCGCCATGAGTGTAAAGGCCTAGGGTTTGTATTATTGCGTTGTAAAGATCGGTGCTTGACTACAGCAAATGGTAGGTAGATTCGACCTGATGCTTCAAGTTCACGATAATCACTATTATTTGTACTTATTGTTAGCTTGGGTTGAGGACGTGAAACAGCAAAAACTTACATTCTGATAAATCCATCGAGATTCTGTCCCCTTGTTACTATGGGTATCTAGTCTTGTCAGGTTCTAGATTGGCATATTTCCAATCAAAGAAAATGAAGACTCAACGAAGATACAAAAAGAGCAGTTGTTGCAACGAAAAGTGATCTGCGATAAATCAACCTTTTAATTTTTTGAAATTTATCTTTGAAATCTATACCAGTAGTTAATCGTACCGAGGTAAAAAACCAGTCACGAAATAAAAAATGTTTTTTTACTCAACGTCATATAAGTATATGATTTTTTTGATCGTTATCTCAGAGATCAGATCTTGGTGCTATTAATCAGGTCTCATCTTACAGAATACCATGTAGAATCGTTCGTTTCTGCTTTTTCAATTTTTAAGCTTCAAGCTCGAAAAAATGTCAGTACCAGTGGTGAACCTTCTGATGCCTTACATGCCTATATTGTATCCAATTTTGAATGAAAGTTCAATTGTTTAAAATTGACTAGTGTTTATCTACCTATAATCGGTAATAGTTTCACATCGACGAAATACACAGTTGTGTAACGAACGACAAAAATCTTGTGAGTTCTATTACCTAATTGATTGACTCATTATTTCGACCTTGGATCAAAGCCAAACCATGGAAGTTGTTACTATCTTCTTACAGTTATCTAATTAATCTCTTGAAATATGTGTCTTTTGAGCAGCCACATATTAATTTACCATTCTAAAAGTTTCATTGACGAATACACCAGTAATTTTCCGATTCTCTTGGTGCAAGTGAAATAACTATACATTCTATGTTATGTTTGTATCTAAAAAAGATTATAATTACTCCGACTAGTTAGCAGTTTACATGAAAGCAGATATTGGCACTGAGCCTGAATAATATGACCTATCCAAATACTGGGTTCACTCTTTTGAAGAGCGCTCACTATTATCGTTACGAGAGATCTAAGCTCACCCCGTGCTTCTAATATTTATAAGTAGAAACGAATTAGAAGACCTCAGAGTGCCCAGGAACCTATTTACCAAACTCAACCTTAGTCACGATTGTATTACTACTCTCCTCGCACATGAAATACAAACATACCTACCTAGTTAGGTTCTAACGCAATAATTCCATGATCTTCGAGATAATTAAAATGAATAAGTGATCTTGAGTTTTTCTTTGTGGAAGTTATTTATTTTTTTTTTTCAATAGAAGTCCTGCTTGTCACATACGATTAAGCTTTATTGAGTTTTCATCAGAACAAATTATTCTATCCACGTGTAAGAGATTTATCAATATAAATCATTTTTGTAATGTACTTTTCTATATTTTGCACAAAGATACTGTTTCTATTATAGGTAGGTAAGTTTATAAATGATATATAATAGGTGAACAGGTAGGACGATAGAAGCGTGTATATATTACTACGTGGACAAAGTATAATATACATACATAACTAGGTATAGAAAATTAATAAAGACGTAAGGAGATATGAATACTGTCTACGAAATGATACGTAGTTTGTAATTGCTGTTGTTATTATTATTATTATTATTATCATTATTATTGTTGTCATTGTTATTATTATCATCATTGCTATTATTATTATTACTATGATTACTTACATAAGAGTTATTTCAGGGGAGAGCATTAACTAAGGCTTATTTTCCAGTAAGGCTGATGCGTCTTTCTGTCTAGTGCGTTACCCTGAACAAACCTTATATGTATGTATGATCTGTGTAACTATGTACAGTCTTTGCTATAAGTTGGTAAAGCTAATGCATATGGATTAAGTATGAACATCCTCTATACGTATGTTAATCCAAGTTCGAAAGGTCATGTTTTTTCAATCATTTGAAACTGAATCTAAAAAATTTGTTCATAAATCTATATTGAAAGACAAAGATAATCGCGTTGAATGATATCACACAATGAGAATAATATGATCCTTTGAACTTGATATGAGAGCTCTATATAACTTGTTAGATTCGTCAGTGCATTGAAAAACACTGTCCATCTATGTAAAATACCTTCGTTATTCAGAAGTCTGCTAATTACTTGTCATAAATGAAAGTTGTAACATATTCTTCTCAATGCGATTTTGCCCTGTCCACTTTTTGGTGGTTATCCATTATTGCATACTTGTGTTTCTCCTATCTTGAGGCCAGTTGAGCAGGTGAAAAAAGTTCGCTATTTGATGCAGACTTACAGTTAGAATGATAACTGTTCTCTGCTATTACTGTCATCCGATTTTCGATCTTTATTGAGAAAAATCTCTACAAATCAACTGATGTGTTGAACGATACAAGTTTTCAATAAATAAATTAGCAATATATGTAACAAACTCCATGAATCAATTTCTTCCAGCCTTATAGTTTAACAAAATACATGTGATTTTATTAATGTCTAGGGGGCCAGAAACCAGAAGGGTGGTAGAAATCTTTTGATTTCCTATGATTTAGCTGCCAGAAGATTGTCTCCTGTTGCTGCAAAAATGCAGGGTTTTTCTCAAATGGGGCTCAAGTGTTGAATTTCCAGATAAAAGCTTCGGTTCTTGTGGATCGAGCCTTTTTGGTCCCTTAGCCTTTGATACGATCAATAAAACAAAGGTAAGATTCCAATTGCGTTTGTTGTATAGATGATTCTATCTTAGGAACTATAAATGTAATTTATTCTTCAAACTTTCATCTCACCATTCAGTAATCGCTGTAATTTCCTATCATTTTTTGTTATGCTTGCTTTTGCTTGGCATATTTTATCGGACTGAACTTTGATATTCTCTTCGATCTCACTAAGAGTCCCCTTCATTGGTTCTATGGACTCTTGCGTTAAGCTGAGGTAAAAATCAATCCAGATTAGCTCGATATTAGTCGATGATTAATGCCGAATATAATTATCTCATCTATCTACTCACATATGTTCCTGTTGTAATTGTTCACTTAATTTATTGTATTGAGTTCTCCACTCTTGCAATTCCTTCTGCATCATTTCTACATCTTCCTGCCAAGCCAAAATATGACCAACACGTTTGCAATTGTATTCTGAACGATAATGATTCACGAAAATGCACCTCTACACATCACTCTTTACATCGCAAGCCAGTAATTTCCAGGAAATATTCGTACCTGCAGATAATCTAATAATTTACCCAGCGGATTCGTCGCTCGCGTTAACGTTTGAATAGAACTGCGCATCTTGTCGACTTCTTTTATAGTTGATCCTCGATCTCTTCTCGCACCTGCCTCCCATTCCTATTTGTAAAAGCGAAGCAATGAGGACTTAAGATTCTCATCGAAGCATTGTTAAGGCGGAATGTTTAATAATATTACAAAACCCTTACAATCTCCACCTTCTTGGGCATGACATCAACATTATCTGTATTGATCAACTCTCTCTGGGTTTCTAAAATTTGAGCTACAAGGTGGCCGTGCTCTTCGGAAAGTCGACTTTCAGTTCTAGTTAATTCTTCAACATTAAGGGAATCGCCGCTTCCAATTGTTTCCACTACTACCATATCGTCAATATCATCATCTTCTTTTGTGTCGAAATTTTCTACTATCACATTAACAGTGCCTAACGGAGTTCTTGAATGCAAAAAAAATAATTGCATCAATATCTCAACTAACTAAGTCTTGTTTGTGAATATTTATGGTTGAACTCACGTTATATCTTCATTAAAGATGAATTCAGCTTTTGAGCGTACTCTTGGCGCTGCAGGTCTGGCACTAATTGGCCTTGAACTCGGTGGGCGAAGCGATGTTTTTGGTCTGACCACTGTAGGTTCAGGAATGCTGGCATTAAAAAACATTGTATGGTCAGAAAAGTACAGAATGCTGAACGGCAAGCCTGAAATATTACTCACTTAGAAATGTTCATGGAATCATCCAAAGTTGATACAGATTTTGGTGGTGGTGATCCAGGATTATCAAAAGTGTGTTGTTTTTCTATTTTATTCCTTGCTGTCGCTGACTTATGGATTTTATGACTTGGTGACAGTAAATTAGAATCTTCTTTATTTTTATACCCCTTAGAAGATTCAACTCTTCTCGCTCTCAATTCAGCAGAATGTTTAACATCTGATGTGCTGCCTATTGTCATCTCTAAGTCCTGAATGTCTTGCTGTGATTGTTTGGGCGTTTCAACATCTGGCTTAATATCATTAGATGATGAATCTTCCACTCTATGAGTCGGTGAATTTGTAGCGTCCGACAAAGCAGGTTTGCCGTTTGCAGACTTCAAAGTCTTTGGTGACAAAGGGTCTTCGTTAGGTTGAATGGAACGTGAACTTTTTTGCCGTCTGACAGATGATGGATGTTTTTCTTCAACTGGCTAGAATCGAATTATGTTAATGCAATTATTATACTTTTACATATTTTTTTGAGATGATTTTATGAACTGTTAATGTTATCAATGGATTTTGACCTCTGCAGGAAGCATTTCTGACAGCTTTTCATCATTTCCAGCTGTCCCTTTTGCTTTATTTTCTTTTTCCTGTTCACGATGTTTTTCATGTCTATCTTCGCTATGTGCTTTACTTTCCTTGGATGCTCCTTTGCTGATACTAGTAGACTTTTTTCTCTGATCAGCCAAAGGCTTTTCTTTTTCAATTGATTTTTTCACCTGTGAAGATTGTCTTGATGTAGGTTTTTTAGTAGCTAATTTTGGTTTACCAGGCCCCTTTGTGCCGCTGCTACCATTTTTGTAATGCTCTATTGCTTCCACACTGCTCACCTGTTGACAATAGTTATCAAAGACCATAATGTCTAATCATTTAAAGATTGCTATTGAATGAACTTAAGTTACTTTTTTATCGAGGGCTTTTCCAATAGCTTGTAATAACTCATTGGTTTTAATCGGTTCATGTCCGCTAATGATTTTATTGGGTCGTACGGTAAGATTGCTTCCAGTAATCAGCTCTGAGGAATTAATTTAAATTGAGAAAAAATGAATTTGTTAACTTGTGTTTTCATTACTTGAATATTTTTACTCACTCACAACATCGATCAATTTTGTTAAGTAGGAAAGCTTAGCATCTTTATCCTTTATATTATCAGAGTTCAATTCATCTTCTGAAAATAGACCATCAAGAAATCCAGTTTCTTTGATCACCTGCAATGCAAATATCCATGGCAGTTGATGTATAAATGCAAAACTACTACTGCAATTATAATGACAGCATGGTAAGGTTTGTCACTATACAACAATGATATAATAACTAATAGTATTACCGATGACACAATGTCATGCAGGAATCTAAACGGAGGCTTTTTCAACAATTTATCGGTAAGTGGTGGTTTTTTAAAATATTTTCCAAGAAGATCCTGAGTCTTTTTGATAACTTCTGGTCTCACGTCTTCCGTCATGTTTGATTATCTGTTGAATTGATGCAAACACTTGGTACTATAGAACTATCCGTCAGAAGCTGCAGACACTACGAAAATTATTAGAATTTTGTATATCAGCAGTTGCTAGTAGCAACGAGTCACGTGATATGAGCAATTACGTCAGTGAATTACGTCAATTGGCCCCATCAATTCCCTCTGTGATGCCTTTGTGCACCGCCATTCAATATCCGACTTAGCCCGCGTCATTCGAATCACAATAAATTCTATTTATCCATAATTTTCAGTCAACGATACAACGGAAACACATTTTTGAAACATGTTTTATAAAATTTATTTCATCCATTAAAAAAAATACAAATTATAATTTAGTTTCAACTATGACAGATTATCTATTAGGTTCGCTAAGAGTCCTTTATTATCCGACTTGCCACTGCTAGTCTATATGTCTTTCATGAGCTGCGATTCAGAGACAAACCTTAAATTTTGCTGCAACTGAAATGCATTCGGCATTGGTTGTTTTGCCTGAATAGCAGAAAAGAGATTCTTCATACAGTCCTGAGTAAGTCGAGATGTTAATAAAAATGGTAACGCTTGCTGCTGTAGGAAGTATTCAGCGAGATGTAGAATTGAGTTTGTCGTTATCAATATTCCAGTTTGTAATGGTTTCCACGAAGGTTTATTGCCAATTTGTAAGTCACGAAATATGTCCATCACTTCATTTAAAATGCCAGTTGCTTCATTATATTTTTGCATGTTGTGTTTACTGAGTGCAAATGTAGGATGTCGGCAACTCATCAAGCTATACCAATCAGAAATTTTTTCAATGAACCAAGCAGTAGTTAGAAAAGTATCTTCCTTGTTGAGCTTGGCCATGAGTTGAAGACTGGTACTAACATTGCGAGAAAACATATTTTTTGCTATGTTAACCTTAATTTTGGCATATTGACTGGTAGAATCTAAATGTTCCTTCTTCAGTTTCGGTGACAAGAGAAAAGTGAGATTTGATTGCTCATTAATGAGATCATCCAAATGTTTGATCTGTACTGCGCTCGTAGGTAAATTGTACTTCTCTTCGGTGGATTTGGACAACAATATTATTTTATCATTTATCAGATCCGTTTTCAAGTTTACCAATAAATCAGGGGCGTCTGCTAAGAAATACAATTTCCGAGTACGATCGATAGGATGTTGAATATAATTCCGTACACCTGAATTCCGGCTTGCGTTTATATTGAAAGATGCCCACAAAGCTTGATTCACAGACCCCATATCACATATTACAGCAGTAACTCTCAGTCCATTTACTTCTGCTTTTTCCAATACATCTAAGATTATCGGCTTCAGATCTGCCCCATTAATTGAGTCTCCTGTGAAGTAGAATGCAACAATTTGCTTCCATCTTACAGTTATGCCCGTCAACATGAAAACCAGAGCATGAGAGGCAATAACGCTATCATGTCCCGGAAGTGTTACATTTCCAATGTATTGATCACTGGATACATCGTAAACTCTTCCAGGAGTAATGCTCATTTTGTCAAAAACTAAGGCGCATTCTTTCTGGTGCTCATGCTCCGCAGACCTAAATTTGTTTTTTAACAGATTGAATATTTCTTCGTGGATTCCACTAGTACAGTTGACGTGTAGTCTTGGATATAGAGGTCTAAATATCGGCAGTGGCATTTTTTGCTTCAATCTTTCTGAATGTTTAGTAGAGTCCTGTATTATTGCGGGAGGAGAGGTACTGTTAATGGTGACATCTGTGGATTTTTCGATCTCCACTGTTTGAAAATTCGAAGGAACAGCTGGATCTGGCACAATTTTAGGGTTTGTAGAGTGGTCCTGCTGTTTGTTATGCACTGCTTGGATGGCGAGAGTCGGAACAGCAGATATCTTGAGCTTCCGAGTCCCATCAGCACGCACTTTCTCCCATGCATCAGCAGCAAAATGTACCTGCAATTCAATTTTACGCATTGACCTCTTTGAATTAGAAACATGAGAGAATTCATAACTTTTACTCTACAACGTATTCTTTGGCATTAATAAAGGAATGCACAACATAAATATAGCCTGTGAAAATTAAACTTCCTCGGCGAGTACTTTTACCATTGTATGACAAGGGTGCTTGGTAAAAAATAACATTGTTTTCACCTCGCATAAAGCTGACCAAGTTTTTGGCTTCAAATTCGGACGTTGAATTGCTGCTGCCCAAATCTCTCTCCGCTTGGGATCCATTGGAAATCTTTTGAGAAGAAAACCTTTGGTACTTGTATTCTTGCAACCCGGGGCCGCACAGCCGGTCATTATGTACCTCGTTAGATGTAGTTATTGAGATCATAAACCTACGTAAATAATGAAATGACATGCTAATAATACACTTACAATCTTTTCTCTGATTCTTACGCCTTACCATATGACAGCAGTACAATGTATTTTTCTGAGGTTTGACCCACTTTGTTCTTAATTAACTTGATTTCTGGTAAGGTACGATCCTACAATATCCCAGGGGTTGTCTATGTTCAATCCAATCTTCAAACGGGTTTGTTCATTTTCCTTCCTGCCTTTTCCTTAATGACAGTGCTTTGTACAGTTATTGTTAGTGTGGGCTATGTGCCACGATTTGTTTATTTGGCCGTTAAAGAGCACGGTGCTGCTGTTTGGGCCCAGAATTGAATCTTGCCATTTTGTATCAAGCTCAGATCGGCCAATGACAAACCTTGATGCGTAGGTAAGACTGTTCTCTGGGCCAAAGTTCTTGACTAGTGCGACTCCACGATTTCTCTAATCCCTTCCCCTGTAGGACGGCCAATTTCATCGGTCCTGCGCTACCATTAGTTCTTTCCAATCAACGTTATATGATGATTGGTCTACGGAGTACAAGCAGGGAAATTATAGCCTGTCCAACATCAAACCGAGCAGCCAATATGACAAATTTTTAAGATTTTAACGAAATGCGGTACGAATATCGTTGGGAAAATAAACAATTCGCAATTGGAATTTTTGTTCATTTCAAAATGAATAGACACACCAGTAACAATTATTTTTCATCCACCGAATAATAATTTTATAATACAAACGTTGAGAGCATGTCACTATACATATGTATAGTGACTACATGATCTATAACGTCATTGGATTTTACATTTTTTTCCTCGAAAGGTGTGCCCCTTTGTGTAGGCCATTTTGTGCGCGTCATGTCCCAAGGTGGGTGTTCCATTAGGGGTAAACTTTTAATATTTATCCAGTTTTGGCAATCTTTATTTTAATTTTGATGAGTAGATTTTGCAAAGCATTCAACGGTGAAGTAGTAAGATTCTAACTTCACGATAATGTTACAGGAATAGTCGTTATAACCACTAAGGGATCCAGATTACATTGAACTGCAATAAGCTTGGTGCGAAGACATTTCGGAAAAACGTTAGACTCTGACTACATATTTTGCAGGACTCTACTCACAAATTTTAATCATGTCTCAAATAATAGGTAAATTTTTCAATCTTCATATGTTCCATCATATTTCATTACCATATAGTATGTAGCACGTAAATTATTTATACAATAATCTCATCTGTCTTGCAGAAATTGTGAAAATTGAACACCCTGAAACAACGAAGCAAGAGAATGTACAGGAGGAGGTCGAACTTATATTCGGTACGTAAGATACCAAAATTTCAAGATGATCAGCTGGTATTTATTGGTCTAACAATGTTCGTCCGTTATTAGTTTCAACACCTGTTTGATTTAATATTGCAGGTGACTCACCGAACGAAAACGATGTACAGGCTGCAGTTACTCAGGGGGAATTGGTTTTCACTGCTCAAAGTAAGATTTCTCATCTTCACTAATATCTAATAAGTATGTATGAACCAAGGTAATAATGGTGTTGAACTCATATTACAGCTATTGGACACAATACCCAAATAATTCAAATTGTAACCGATTATGAATGCGTGACCTGCCGTCGAATATTCACATCTGAAAATGTAAGTATTCGTACAGCCATAACTGATCCATATTCGTTTAAGATGAAGTGACGTTACTTCTTACGTCTTTCTACATAGTTGCTGAAGGACCATCTAGAGGTATGCCGAGATGAAGATGATCGTTCGGATACTCTAGAGATTGGGCAAATAGCGTATAATTCAGATGATGAGGGTGTCGATGATCCACTTCACGATAATCAAGACGGCAAAAATGGTAAATTTCATATGATTTAGCCTGTACGTATTTTAGAATTGTGCGCCACTAATTGGTGATAATTATTGTCCTATTTGTGTTCATTAGAAGTGAGAGGATCAAAGAATAATAATGGCAAAACTGCTATAAACCCGGTAGATACAGGAAAATGTCACTGCTGCGCAGAAGATCTAGCTACAGCACATACCAGGGGAAGGTTTAAATGTTCAAAATGTGATTTTTATTTCAAGAAGGCTTCATCTCTCGAAAGACATGATATTGTAATTCACTGGGGAGGTGAAACTCTCCTTTGCAAAGTTTGTGGTGTTCCATGTAACAATAAAAGGAGCCTGGATAAACATCACTACACTTATCATGCCCAGCAACAAGTCCACAAGTAAGTTTTGATATGTACTTGAAATTATAAGTCGAATGAAATGGACTTGGACGTTGATGATGTCATGGATTATTTCAGATGTGAACGTTGCGATAAGTATTTTTCCCGGAAGTACCATTTGGACCGACATGTGATGCAAACTGGATGCGATGGTGTATCCCGTGCCAATTACATTTGCCAAGTAAGTTCAAGACCTCTTCCTTCTCATTCGTTCCGAGACAAAATAGTGGTCCATAATCATCTTATTTATTGTCTTTCAGGTTTGCAATAAAGTATTTACCCGTAAGGATAACTTACGCGAGCATTTGCGTATGCATGCCGGAGCACCACAGAGACAAAAAAAGGCAGCTTGCTCTTACTGCTCCAAAGAATTCTACACTAATCAACAGCTGGTGATTCACGAGCGTATTCATACCGGGGAGCGCCCTATTTCGTGTGATTTGTGCTCCAAGACGTTCCTCTCGACTCCTGCAATGAAAAAACATCGTCGTGTCCACACTGGCGAGAAGCCATTCAAATGCAAGTTTGTAAGTTTAATATTTTCAACTGGATAACAATTATTTGTGCAGAGAATATTTTAACGCCTAGGATAAATATGAACACGTTACTATACTTTGGAATCCCCCATTAGTGCCGTAGGGTCACATGGCGGTAGTTGTTACCCAGGTCTTATTTAAAGACAAGCCGACTGCTTCACGAAACTATTGCCAATTTAGCTACTGCATATGCTCCTTGTCATTATTTCAATTAACAATTGTTTTATTGTTACTCTTTGAGTCGTTGAGAGATTATTCAATGTCAGAAAATTAGTCCTGTATTTCAACTATATCTGGAATAAATTTCGTTACAAGCGAACAATAAGGATGTGAAGAACGATCAAGAGTAAGTTCCATCAAAAATGTATTAAGTAACATAAAATATAGGGGCATTTCAATCAAAGCCGACAAATCGATGTAGATAGATTCTACCAAATTTAATCAATTTTGAATGAATTTTCGAATTTCATAGAGAGAAAAATTCACACCAATCTTAAATATTTTTAGATGTTATTAAAATTGTCTCAAAGAGTCGAAATATTGATTTTATTTTCATGTTACTTGACATGCTTGCCCGTGGCTCTGCTTGCTGCTGGATAGGAAATATCTTGAATGAAGTATGCCCACCAATATATTTTATTTGTCAGAATGACAATAACATTAATTATTCCAAGTAATTTCAAGTATGCTAATTTACGGATCTTCGGCTGGGAAACATATTTGGAATCTTGCATGCGGGTGTGAATTTTTCTCTGTCAAAACCAACGTGTGTAAGTAATTGGAAAATTATGGAATATATGACTGAGAAATCTATTTGTCGGTTTTGACTTGAAATGCCTCTATATCTGGTTAGTTGAGTTGTAACTCACAAATTTGAAACTTTGCGACATCGGTTTTGATTCTGCAGTTAAGCCATCAAGAGACGAGATTTCTTGTTTACAAACTTGGCGAAACCAAACCTAGTGCGATTATTCAGTTCGTTTTCTGCTTACGATCTAATCACAAACGCATCGAAAGTTGACAAAAACAATCACGTAGGTTGTAAACTATTATAGGTGTTTTACTTAGGAGCCTAATGTCATGACCGTAATTTCAATATGTTCTACAATTTTTACAGTGTGACAAGAAATTCGCTGCTCGTGAAACCTTGAATCGCCATCATCGAACACATACTGGAGATAAACCACACGTCTGTCAGTATTGTGGTAAAACATTTATACAGGCGGTTCAACTCCGAGCACACGTTTTCCATCACACAGGAGAAAATGCATTCTACTGCGATGAATGTGGCAAGGCATTTAATCGCAAAACGCGCCTTACCGTACACATGAAGTTCGTCCATCAAGGAGCCGTACCATTCCAGTGCAAAGTATGTGAAAAATCGTTCATTCGCAAAGAAGATCTTTCCAGACATTCTGTTCTTCATACTGGAATAAAACGTAAGCTACTAGAATTGTATGATGAATGTATATGTATGGATTGATGACCGACTGTAATTGAAATGTGAAAATGTTTAATTCGTTTTATTCTTTAGCACATCAATGCGAGAAATGTTCAAAATCATTTGCGGTAAAATCCGCCCTACGTGTTCACATGAATACGCACAGACGTGAAGTGCCACAATCTTGCGACGAGTGTGGGCGTGCATTCATTAGACAAGATTGTTTAATGCGGCATATGCGAACCAAACATAGGGATATGCTAGAAGATGCGATGGCAGAAGCTGAGAAACGTCATTTACAGAAACAATTATTCAAAATTGCAACCACCGCAGCTACAAAATCAACTGAGGGAGCTCCTGTTACAATTTTATCCCAAGACAAATTACTTAAAGCTATTGTGGAGTTATTGACACTACTTGTCGAAGAAGAAACTTTACAGGTGCTAAAATTTCAAAGTTCGCAAAATATCAACCGACTTAAAAAAATGCAAATATACCGCAGAATTCCAGAGTTTTTAAGTATTTAGAAAAAAAATATTTTTTTCACAGGCTTTTGGCTGGCCTCAAGCACCGATTCAAGATGTACTGGAAGCTGTCATTCGGCGCTGTGGACATCTGCCGCTTTCTTCGGATAGTGATCTGCTATTTGCTCAGCGTCTGAGAGAGAACGTAAAAATTTTGTTCACCGTGGTGATCGAAGATGACACTGTAAAATCACTTTTGACAACACAAACTGTTGATGAGGTAATTCTACACGTTCTTAAGTTATCCAAAGATAAATAAATGCTATGTCAGTCCAAAAATGAAACAGACAAAAAATCAGCGAATATTTTCATATGATCTACGTCATCTTTCAACGTGATCATCGTTCAAGTTATGCTTGCTTTGAATTTCAATTCTACGATTCATTCTACTATTATTATAATTATGTTAAAAAATCGTTGAAAGATGTAACGAGTATCGGATACTATAGTACTATAGTGCGTACCTATAGGCATGTTAGAGACTCGAAGTCTTCATGATCGATTTCATTTTCTTCAATGAATTGAAGATTGTTGCCCATCGTAAAATATTTATAGAATATAAAATAAGAAAAAGAGAAGAACCAGTTGAAATTAGATTCCAGAGTGAAATTAGCTTTCACACTCACTGATAATTATCAGTTATTTACCATAATTGAAAATAAGTACAGTCTAATTTCGTTCTGAAATAATAACTAATTAAGATATAAAAGTTTAATTGGCCAATGAAGACGAAACACATCTATTTTTAAAGTTGTCATTTGACATGTGCGGCCGTTCGTTGATATTTTGTTACGTTATTCTAGTATTACAGTTCCCGTAGCAGAGGTGACTATATGGGGTAGGAACGCTAACAAAGTATTGGAAATGGATAGGTTTATTTCACTTTCAATTAAACAGGTTCGGCTTTGACAGGATTGTGCACGCTCGTTGTGAGAAAAAAACTTTCATGACTCGTATTTTTTTCGTTCGTTTATCATCTGTTTTAAGTTTACACCATGTTTTAACAATTATGTTTCACCAATAAAACGAAGATTCCGAATATTTCAACAGACTACTAATTCTCCCCGACGCTTATTCTACCGCAAAAGCGTAACTCGACTATTTCAAAGTTGAAAATTACGCAAGATCTGGATAACATCTGATGAGGAGCTAATAAATAGAATCATTGTTTCGATTGAAACTGTATTTTCGATGAATTATAGTAAATGAAATTCATGAAACTATACTAATACAGTTTCAGAAAATTAATGACTCGAATTACTCTTACTTCTTCTTTACTAGGTACTATCAAATAACTTAGAATTCATTTCTGATAGAAGCATGTCCAATATTACCTGTAATTTATACACGTGTTTTATTTAGCAATTTGGTGGTAGAGGAACACCCCTGAGGCACCAGTGGCACGTTCGCTCCAAGACACTTATTTATCAAAGTATTAACCGATCCGATTGTTAACTTTGGTTTGTTCTAAAACTTTAGACATTTCTCAATAGAGAGTGAACAAATATACCTTACAATTAGTTAGAATTCACATCAACTAAACTGAGAATACTTCAATGCTTATGAGTCGATAGCATACAATCCAATATTAGCGATTAACTTTATACTTCCAGGACAAAAATTTGGTTCATTATCTATTCTATTGGCTGATCACCCTACCAGCATTTAACCTACCTACATCTAACTGAATTCTGAATAGGTAAAAAGAATGGTTCGATATCACACCTACGTAAAATTATCGAGGCAATAACGTATTTGACAAAAATTATTTTGAGCAAAACATTCAGAGCGATACAGAAAGCAGATGAAGGACTTGAAAATCATTGCTTTCTGAAACAAAGACGCCATTCGGTGAATCTAAATCAACCGGAATGGTACAACATAGTTATATAAAATATCAACTTAGGTATAAATATCATCACGTTAAATATTCAGCTCTATTGATGTTTTACAGCAATCTTCACACGAGTAGAATGTGACTTTATATTTTTTTTCGACTGCATAAAGAAATTATTGGGCTGTTGATTTGTAGAAACATGGAGAACGCATAGCGGACAGCAACGGGATAAGGAGGATACCGTTCTTTCGACCTGTTCAGCCAAATTTTAAATAATGACTTACAATGAAATTAATCATTTCAAAGACTAAGCTTGCAACGGACCTAAGATGACTTAGAGATGTGGCGTAGCATGTAAATCACTTTGTTCGGTTAGTCAGTTAGCAGCAATCCAGCCATTAGAAACCAGATAGTGAAGAATCTTGCTCTCCGGCTCAGATTGGGGTGCGATGCCAGACCTCCTGTTGCCATTTAGATACTCCTGTTGAGAAAAGCGTCCAATTGTACTTACTATTCCAGTATTCGTTATGTGAACGGCAAAGGATTACTTTTATTACGTTTGTCGCACAACCCCACTCTAAGGATACCAAGTAGCCCTCGTATAAACTGTATACTAACTTGCAACAAAAGTGTTTTTTGGGTGAGGTATTGCGTTGGTTTCATATCGAGCTGGAGACACAGGGTCTTTTCTTGCTTGGTGAGAAGTTGAGCCGCAGCTTCCATCTCTATGTCTTTTTTTTTGGGATCCGTAAAACCCATTGAGGAAACCTTGATGGATGCAACAGTAGAGTTGCTGCCTTTCTCCAAGGTAGTTTTTGAAATAGCAATTAGCGGATGCAATGCATTGGCATTGCTATCTTGCACCACCAACTGATTGACTGGAATCGTCGTCCGACTGGGACTGGTTCGATTGATTATGTAGCTGTTGCTGGCCGAGTCTGCCTTTGACGTGCATTTTGGGTCGATTGAACAGCAATTTTTTTCTTCTTCTCTGGAATCCAGACTTACAATGTGATTCTGTGGTCGTGATATATTGTATTTCAATTTGGGGCTAAGTTAAATGAATATCCGCTCAGGTGTCGTGTGTTCTAATATTCTTCCGGTCTAATGTGGATATTATTTGTTCTTACCACTCATTGTATGATCAATAATGTGTAAAGACTTGACACGACGTAAGTTATCCTATAGTTTTACGTCACGAATGTATATTTGTCTGAACTAGATTTTTGCGAATTTAATTTTGATAAAAATCCTCCAATGTCAGTGAAAAACTTTGTTTTATCAACATTTTAGACGCGATAATGTAGATAGAGACAATCCAGCACAGTTCTCCGTTACATTTCTGTTTTCCAAATCTCCTTCTAGTTCGCCTAGTTTCTCAGAATTTTAATAGCCCTGAAAGTATAAAAGTTGCAACTACGCCAATAATCTCGTTGTAACAACTAATGAGCGGCTTTCACTTACTCCTGAGTGGGAAAACATTACGTTTTGATTACATCGGTTATGAGAATCGAACACATGAAGTATGCTTTCGAAAATACAAGAGACTCACCTTTTTTTTAAGAATTGGCGGTGTGTTGGTGTGGACGGCCCACTGCTGCCCTAAGTGAAATGCAAACTGATACAATCTGTTCTCAAACGCCTGGTAACACCCATAACAAATGATTCAATTACTTGACAGAAAGTATGAGTTACCGATGTATTGATTAACTTTGATCAAATATACCTTTGACTCGATAATTCAATAGACTTTTTATTATTGTTACCACCACTGACTATAAATATTGAGTTAAGAATAAACGCTCAATGGTGTGAACTATAGATGAAAATGAAATCAATCGATGACAAATCATTTGAGAATTAAAGCGTTTATTAACATCAGTGTGCGTTGCATCAAATAATTATTGTAAGTGCACTAACATAATATTATGTTTTTGAGACAATGTATGGTGGTATTTTATAGGTACAATTCACATGCGGTATGCATGGACCGTATGAATAACAAATGGGTGGTCGGGATGAAAGCAGAATATGAAATGATTCTTATTAATTGCTTTCCGAGCCTCTATCCGAAATTTAAAGACTGTACATGTAAGATAACGGAATCTATTGTTGGTGAGAAAAATATTGTAACTGACAGTTCATTAATTTTTTTAGAGTGAGAATGTTAGTCAAATTCTTGGTGAGCATTATCACACTATAGCAAGTTTGGAAAGCCGCGAATACAGCCAATTCTGGAATGAATAAAATAAGCGATGCTTTCGTTATGGAATCTCAACTTGAATAGAGTTAGGTAACTTACAAACTACGTATGAAAATAAATTTCTAGTTCACACAAGAAACAATACTAGTAATTTTTTGGGTATTTAGTTCGGATCTCGAACATTGGTTAGTGGTAGGCCATGAGAGCAATTGCATTAGATATGTATTTATAATAAAAGAGTCATAATATACCTTCCGGTTACGAGTCAATTAGGTATGGACTTTTACGAATCTATGACACAAATTAGAAAAGGGAGAAATTGAAGATGTAAACAAGAACTTACAGATTTTTTCTCAGTCCAGTGTTCGACAGTTTCTGCTTGGCCTTGAGTCTGGGCCATGACTTGTTCAAAATGTGCACATTCTTCATGCCTGGTTATACCATTTTCTCTGTAACGACCAAGTTCAGTCAATCGTAGCCGAAGCTCCCGTTCTCTTTCCAAGTTGGTCAAAAACTGCTCGTACTCTTGCGCTGTGTAGAATTGAGCAAACATCCGAGTTCGCTCCCGAAATTCTCTGTTGAAAAATGAAAAAATATCCTGAGCCAGGTGCAAGAGGGATTTGACTATCCCGTGAATTATTTTTTCCTTGTGCTACGTCGAGATAGTGATGGATATAATTTTAGTACCTGTCTTCTTTGCTGTATTTTTTTTTTACCGCTCGATCTTTTCTTGTTGCTGCAAAGAATGAAGAAACAAGCTGATAATCTCTGACAACACGTTTTCTTCTCGCTCTCTCGCGCAAGTTGTTGGTGTACATATCGACTTGGGCTAACTTGAGCGCAATATCAAGATCGTCATCCTCTGCGGGGTTGAGGAATAACGAAGAAACGAGGGACTCAGCTTCATGGTTGTAATCCTATCGAATAGACCAACATTTATAATCAGAACAGAGCTCTTGCAGTCAAGACAAAAAAGTCTGAACTTCAAGCATTCAACATACCCGTTCAAAGTCATCTCGCTGCGGCATGTATCCTAGTTGGGCAGCTTCTTCCGGAGTGACATCCAATGGTGGTAGCCGTGAAGTCAAGTCGGGTGACAGTGGTCCATGATCAGAGCTTGTTTGATCTGTGAGGTTTGGTTTGTAACTTTCGGTCGAAGGCCATGTATGCTTGCCGATATTTCCCTCCAGATATCTGGCGATATACTCTTCTTTTGCCTCTGTATCAAGGTACATTGGTGTCAATAACTACAATATTATTTGCCGACATTTTAAATATCCTTATTTAATCCACCTACACAAACTAACAGTGAAATCATTCATTTGGCTTATAGTATTGATTTCTTGAGTGTAAGGGATGAAAAGAGAGCGGACGGTTTAGGGAAAAATTAATAAATATGCCAAGCAACTTGGATTACCATCTGGGGTTCTGGTTTCAATGTGTTTGCTTATATCTTCCCAGTTACCAAATCCAAACTGTTCAATTGCGTCAAGCAGTCTGAGTTGTTCTCTGGCCGTCCAATTGCCTCTTCCACTAAATATGCTTATAGTACCAGAATCCTTAGTTATATGGAAAAAAAATAAGCTACTGTGACAACTTGTTGTATGAATTCATACACATGTTAGTAATTAGCTCACCATAAACTGATAAGGGTGATCATTTTTGTGCGATCCTATCTCAGCACCCGCAGAAAAACACTGAAAAATTGAATTGTTTTTGTGCCCTTGTAAAAGTATACAACCCCGCTTGATGACAAAATGTTTCATGCAAAAGGAAATGTACTGTTGTGCGTTACACTTTTGTACAACATCATTGTCACGTGCTCCAACAACTGTCATCCAATCATGTCACGTGTTGTGTATGTAAATATCAACACTCAAATGTCTTAACTAGAGTTTAAGAAGACAGTTCAACCTAGAAAATGATGAAGCTTTCTCAATCTAGGTAATTTCGTAAAATAATTTATGATTGAGAAACTGACGACTATAACAGGAAACAGCTGGGGGAGACATAGTGAAAATATTTATCCGCAATCACGGCGAGGTATTGGTAAAAACTGCTACAAGTTGATCAAAAGGGGGTGGGCGCAAGTCACATGGTCGGTCGCGTGACACCAGTCGGGGTAAAGTGTGGGGGCAGGGGTCGCCCGATGGTGATTCGCCCCTGGGCAGCTTACTTACCTGGAGGCATAGATCAAAATCGGCACATTCCACGCATTTGACACGCAAACCAGCTATGTCCTCCTGGCAATAAGTACAATTATACTTAGCGTAGAGATCTGCAAACAATATACAATAATTAATATGCACCGAATATCGGGAGGGCTTCCGTACGACCGATAATACTAAAATTATCACCAAGAAGGAACTACCCACCCGCCATTACTCCGTTATATCCAGAACGATCGTTTAGTGACGTCACCACATTCTAAGGTCACCCCAAAATAAGAACTCTATCGAACAAAAGATGCTACCTTCATTTTTTGCTATAAAATATTCAATGATATCGCAACATACGTCGTTCAACACTTGATAATCCCTGCCTACTTTATTTGGATAAAAACTCTCCGATGTAACAGATGGAAAAAATGTTGTTTACGACTGTAGCGTCCCTTGAGCGATGCGCATGCGTGATACTTTGCTCTACGTCCTCGGCGTCTCTGCTCCTAGCCATCGACGGCCACGTTACCAACTTTAGGGGGAGGCACAAATCATAAAATGTCACTTTCAATCCGACAATCCTTAAGAACTAAAAAAAATATATGATCAACGATGATGATGTTTTTCACTCACAAACTGAACCTTATGTATTGTATATACAATTATATATACATGTATATCATACAATTCAGTGCATATGCATATAGGTGAAAACAATATAGTAATTACTATTCGTTCATTTACGTTCAGGCGCATATGTTCAGGCGGGAAGAAATTAAAACATATCCGAGGTACGCGTGGGAAGTGGGCAGTATCGATAAAATATATGTAGATTAGCATAATCGCATCGCGGATTGTTTAGAAAAATGTCGTTACTCAGAGACATAATTCACGTGAGTCTCGTGGTTCTTATTTTCACGATGTAGTACGTGTTTTTACAATGCCCATTCTCTTTCGTAACAGGGCTCTCGATGTCTCACAATCACTAAATTATACATAGCACTGAATAGATCAAGATGCAATTTCTCAAAATTCAAAGATGATTCTAAGTTGAGAGCATTCAAAGAAAAGCAGGCAAGAATGCAGGTTCGAATTTGGTGAATGTAATGTAATTGGATAATTATGATCAAATGATTATTTTTACAGTGCGACGATGGATATCCAATATATCTAAAAAACGGTATTTTGGACATAATATTGTACCATACTACAGTCGGGACCTGCATTATAGGCACTGGTCAATCCTTGTGGTATTTGTACACTCTAAGTATCAAATAAATCAGCCAATCAACGATATTATTCTATGAATTATCGTTCTGAGTTTGATTTTTTGAATGTTGCTTAAAAGATAATTCGTAATTCACTCTTCAAGTAATAAGGTTGCATGAACCACTAATGATTCTTCATTCAAATAAATACACATTTACAGAATCATGAGCTTTTTTACTATTTGCGTAACACATAGCGATACTCAACATTTCACTTCACATCTATATATTTTGCATAATACGGTAGCTTTAGAGCTCACGCACAACAGGATTTAGTAAGGTAATTTTTAAGGCACTTCAAAATGAGCCAATCGAGTACCAATGTTAGGAGTGCTTCCATATGATAAACTCCATTTTGCCAAGCGTTTGATAACAATTCTTGTAGAAGGAAACTTCTTGATCAATTCTGATTGTATCGTGTCATATGAACTCTAAAAATGTACAAAGTAGGACCAGACTTCTAACATTGGTACGCGGCATAATATCAGCATGACTTACATTTAAAACTTTGGTATCACAGAGAGAAAGGTATGTAGTATACATAGATCCCTGGCGCACTGCGCTCTTCTAAGGACAGTAAATACCTACCCTACTCATTAGTTATAGATCAAGTCTCAGACATTCAAAGCCCTACTCTCATCCTGCTGTTCTTTCTTGGTATGTTTTTCAAACTTTATTTCATCAGCTTCAGTCAAAATCTTCCCATCATCCATAAGCGTTTCGCGTGGTCTTTTATGCACGGAAACAGTGGGCGGTCTATTTTCTGGACTTTCTATAACAGGTACTTCATCCATTTGTGACATCGACTTTCTGATCACCTCAGGCTTCAAATTATCTTTCGTAAAACCGGACAGTGAATCATCTTCATTGGATATTTGTTTTCTTGGAAATTTGTATTTTTCTAACGACAACATAGCTGCTTTTTCTTTCCGACGCAGAACTAAGTCTTTCAATGCTTCACTGAATAGCATAAGTGTCTCAGATATCGGTCGGTTGATATAATCCGCAGATATTTGATCAAATCGATCGTCTTCGTCTGAAGACAGTTCATTCTTCAGTTCTTTGAATTGATCTATAATTTCCTTCAAACTCACTCTTGCATCTTTTACTCTTCCACTACCCTGTGCATTTATGATGTACTCGTCTGTTTCAACATTATTTTCTTCTAACGAACGCTCCTCAATCTCGTGGTTATCTTCCACAGACTGGTCTAAGAATTCCTCGTCTGACGCTTTCTTGAAAGACACTGAATCTTCAGTGGCTAAATCTTTTTCAAATTCTTTGAACTGAGCTATTATATTTCTAATGCTCTCTTTCACATGAATTACATTTTGTTTATGGTTTGTCAAAACCTCCCTGTTCAGAGGTTTGTTTACTATACGTCTTGTCTTTTGAGATTCATCAGTCTTGCCGGGTGAATTAGGTTTCTCCAATACAACTTCAAGTTCATCATTGCCGATGTCTTCTTTTTTAGATTTAACTTCATCCATCTTTTTTTGGATCAATTTTTTTACGGATTTTTTCACATTACCTGTTTTTTGTTGCTCAGCCTTGCTATCACTTTTTGTTGGATCATGGGAAACATCGTATTTATCATCCACAGCACCTATTGAAGAACTGTCTACTTGTGATTCAAGAATTTTTTCTGCAATTGATAAACTGTCATCGAGTTGGATCTCTGGCACTGCATATAGAGGGAGTTTATCGTGTTCTGTATTAACTTCCTCATCAGAGTAAACTTTTGCCATCGATTCTGTTTCTCTATTAATCTCATTAGCATTTTCAATACTCGAGTCCATGGTATTAATTGATTCATATGTATCCAAATTCTCCTGAACCAAAGGATCATTTAAGGTTTGCTCCAAGGGTTTACCAAATGCTTCTAAAGATGCCTCAATGTCTTCAAATATCATACCCATTTGATCCAAGTCTTCCCCAGGAATTTCAGAAGTTAAAACGACATTTTCGTCATCAATGCTTGTTGATCCATCGTTTGTATCCCTTTTGATTCTGTCTTTCGTCGGATCATATTTGGTATTCGGTTTTCTCTTCATTATGAAAATCATCGGTTTTGTTTTAATTTTTATAGGTGACATACCGTTGTAGTTTAACACTATGTGTGAAAAACCGTCCACAGAGTCTAATATGTCATGGGTTTTCATGTAGGGTTTTATATTTGGTGAATATTTACTCTTAGCTTCCATGAGCAGATGTGTGAACTGCAACATTTCTGGACTATCGACGTTTATATTTTCTTGCTTGGAATATCTGAAACGCAGAGAGATATTCGAAAGAGTCCAAAGATACACAGGACTTGTTCAATCCATCCTAATATATTATTCTTAATTCAATGATAATTTCTTCAATGATATCAATATTCAATTCCTAAGTGGTCACTGTCTTTGGTAAGCTTTTATGAAAGAAGTCATTACTTACATCCAGGATTTGTTAGTTTGTGTAAATCTAGAAACACCGGTCTGTGCCGTTAGCACATCAATATGAACATGAACTGGCTCAAATGACTCTCGCTCTAATCGATGTAGCCTGGCAATAGCTGAACCTCCCGGATAGTTTGCGCCAGCTACGCAGAGCAGGAACATGGAGAAGATGGCATTTAAAAATATGTGAGTCAGAACGGCCAGTGCCAAAAATCCATGCCATGAGGATTTTGCTCTATTTTCCCATCTGAGGCAGCAAGAAACAAAAAATCCTAGTCAAGTGAAGTTGTGTTCAGATTTGATGAGGATTTGGAATCGACAGTTCCATCTTTGTGAGACGTAATAAAATATTTTGTCACACACATACAAATGTATGTGATCCATTAGCGTGCAAGAATATATGGATCATGAAACTTACATCCTGTGACAAGCTGCGGCTGCTCCAACGTTCAGAAGCGGGAAGACATAGATAATGAATCTCAGTTCTTTGTGAGGCAAAAATGAGAATAATAAGACGAAAAAAATGCCTGGAATTGTAAGAGTACGTACTCTATTGTCCCATAACATCCCTAGTGGTATGAGAACGTACGAGAATGCCAGGCCACGGGGCAAGGCGGAATAGAAGTACCAAAGAAATGGTGATGTCTGTGCTTTAGTATTAAGGGCAAGATTTTCAGATACCAGAACCAACATCTGCTTACTGATTGAAAAATCATATATTTGGTACTACGTGATAACTTAAAGCAAAAAAGGATACGCCCCACTGATTACTTTTGTTGAGAATGGTATTAAAGTAGAAGACCTCACCCTCAGGCCAAACAAAACGATTCCAGAATATGGAATCCACAATCACTGTGAGTCCTAGGAGGAATATACCTGCAGGAATTGCTATTCTGAGCAATCTGAAACCAATGAAATCGTTTTATGAGGTTTGAAGAATAGCTGGCATTGATGCTGCAAATTTATGGAGACGTCCATTCACAAGTACCTCGATATGGTGAGTTTCTTATTGACTAAGTCGTGTAATAAAAATAATCCTAAGAGCATTGCCAGCTCAGCTCTAAATATAATGATTGCTGCTGCCGAAGAGCAAATGAATATTGTAGGGTTTTGTCTTAGCCATCCATAGAGAGCGATTAGAACTAGAAGAATTAAATTGTAAGAGCATAATGTTATGCAGTATGCTAGAACATGCATATAGTCAAACACTGTAAGAACAGTTCTAAATATTTTACACACCTAATGGCATAGCCATAATGTTTGGCAAAGGACGGCTCAGATAATACATGAAATGATACTGTGTTACAGTGATTGCAACAAACCATTTCATGAACTGTTGACCAAATATCAACTGTAGTGCTTGTCTATACAGTCGCAGAGTAGCGATAACTGTTAAACCCAATGCAGCTCTCACTGCAATATGAATAATGTTAGAATTCATCTTAAAATGTGTGGATTATTGTGAATCTCAGTCAAGGGTCTAATTGTTGTTGATAGTTGAAAGTAAACTGGTTTTCCAATAACTCACCAATATATTGAACACAAAATTTGTTCATATTCAAGTGATCAACAGCTGCAGCAAAAGGTGCTACAATCCCAGAGATGAAGATTGGACCCAGAAATGTTCTTGGCACAACTCCAGGAAAATCGTGATGATCGTACTAGTTTTTAGAAGAGAAAGCAAATAATTAAATAATATGGGGTAGTACGCTCTATGAGATTCTAATTTACTCGCAACCAGTTGTGTTCAAATACCAAGTGCTTGGCACCTTACTTGTTTGGTAACTCTTTTTGCCTCAATTAAATTAAATTGAAGATCAACGCAGTGAACATTTAATTTTTTCACTAACTATGACAGATCATTTATAGCCAAGCCAAGATATCTTCTAATTCGGTGTGCTCAAATACTTTGGTTGTTACACGTTCGAACATTTGATATTTCAATAGTTTTACTATTAAATTTTCAACTCACTTCTGTTAGGTTAGACCCATGGTACAGTATGTCGTGCATCGCTTGTAAGTTGAAACTTTCTTCAACTTTTGTAAACGGGCAGTAAAAGAGGTGGACAGCTGCTACAATGATTATTACTTGATCCATTCCGATTCACTACATTTAACTCATCGCATGTTAATTATTATCACTGAACGATGTTCCGATGAGATGGAGAAATATGGGAATAGAATTCCTCAACGTCTGATAAAGTTACAATAAAATTTGATTTGACTGCGAACGTAAGTATTCTATAGCAGACGACGTCGCTCTGTCGGACATCGGTCGGCAAACGGTCTGTCGTCTGCTCTTTTTACCGGTACGAATATAGGTATTTAAAGTATGATTTAAAGTCCACTGCGAACAGAGTCAATGCTGCCGGTCGAAAGTCGAAGAGGACGCGATACGGATGGATTGTGATCAAATTTGAATCATGTGACATGACCGCGACTACGGCCATCATTGGATACATTTGAAATCAATTACCCTTTACTTGCCCTTCGCGTTGGTTTCGCTTCAAAAAACTTGGTTATCAGAAAAAATAGATTGCAGGATACCACTGGTAACATCCTGAATTCAGAATGAATTTTCAAACAATGTTCGAGATCGAATATCCATTGCAACTATTAAAAATTAATGCAAGCTTCGGAACCAATAACGACGAATGCATAAAGATACATAATAATCCATCACGGTCGCCTTCATCATATAATGTATACATGTATGTGCATGCTTGCTATTGAGTTAAGTTTTTTTTTTAATAAAAACTTCTTGGCAGAAACTGGCGTACCGTTTCTGAATTTTTCATAGCTAATGATAACTGCTGCCCCTGGATATCTATATCAACATACATACATCTAGGTATACATAATACACTGAATAATCTAAATCATTGAAAATTTACGATCCCATACGAATAAAAAATACATACGAGCGATGTTAATTCTACCTTGATTTCAAGTATAGTATCACGTATATCGCTGAAACACATCCGCGAAACAAGGCGCCTAGTAAAGATAATTTTAATAATGCGACGTTAAAAATGTAAATAAATAAGTTATATACCTATATGCTACATTTTATATGGACATTGGAAATTTTCAAAATATCTAGAAATTCTACACAATATAAAATCGCTGATCTGAAGTATTTTCGAAATAATCACGAATGCAGCCAGCACATTGTATGAAGCTGGAGGTTTTTATAAAGCAAATATTTTTCATCTTCGATACTATAATAGTTGTACACTGCAGCACAAACCTACTAAACTTGACTATAGTATCGCGTATAGGTATCCTTTTATACATTCCCGCTTGCACGGCGAAAGTGCTGCATGCGCTTTGAGCGGATATAATTTTTCTTACTTACGTGTTATACCTCCATAGACACATTTCGTATGTATATATAGGAGCAATGTTAGCAAATCATATTAACGCAGTAAATATTTGATAAAGATAAGCCCCATTAGCACTGTTGTGCGGGGCACGGCAATACAGTCTAGTAAAGACTAGGGTGTGCATTTACTTCATATTTCAGTACCGTTCGAGATGTACGCGATATCACTTTGAAATCAGGTAATCATTATAGTACGCGATTATTGAAACTTTATATTAATATATACCGCGTCGCAAGTACCCTATGGTTCTCTACACCTATTTCCGAATATGATACATCTGTATATAATTATAGTTTGGAAATAATTATTCGCAACTTTCTAGTTACCCTACAGTCCATTGATACATTTTGATAAACTAAAACGTGCATGCATAGCGATCGGCTCCTGATAAATTGGATTCGTAATAACATGGTTTTGTTAATTGTTCGCGAATACTTAAAATATTTGCTGCAGCTTTTATCCGTGCATGCAAATCGCCCATATCGGGTTCGAGTAGGTGAAAATAAATAAACCATATTTAACGGCATTATAGCGACAGCGGAAGGGTAGACGAGATAATGGTTATTATATAAATATAGTGTACCCTAAACACACAATCAATTGACGGCGAAAGGTATCTCACTGTTTTTGCATAAAATTATCATACCCAACCGTAGTTACAGGTATACGTATACTCATCGTCAATAATTTTGTTTCGCAATATTGAAATTGTATGATAAATCTTTCGGGGTGAGTTACCCGTCTTGAAATATATCGACTTGAAATCAATGCCCCTTTCTGCAAACAATGTCAACGTACAATAATAATCATAATACCATACACATAAGTGTGTAGCACTCCCTTTAAGATGATTCCATTTTTTACATGGCGGTGCGTGCGCGTGACCGTATATATGTGTGGAACAAGTCGCTCGTCGACTCGACCACTTACGTTATGCGTATAAACTTTACAATATAAATGTGTACGGTATAAGCATAAGTATACCTATTACCTGCACGTCAGGGAGGATAGCAAAGAGAGCTTTTGCGGCCGCCGCGGAGTTGGTTCTTGCCCCACATAATTGCATCGCATCTTGATATGTATATACAGATTCAATTTTCACTAAAGTAGCTCGATTCATAAATGGATTGAATAGATCTCATACCTGTAATAGTAATTATAGAGAAATAAAACTTCTAATGAGAAAGATATCTTACGATCTGTTGTATAATCAAATATTATACCACCTACGGACTGAGAGCCTCAAGTGGCACAAGACTCTGGAGGCGTAGGTTTCAAAAATAGCTAATAGAATCAATTCTCGTTCTGTTCGGGAGCCTGTAGTCGACCCGTAGATAGACGGGGTGGTCTCCGCGACAAAGAGCAATGAAGAGGAACTCAAGTCCTGAGATCTCCGGAGGCAGAACTTCACGATCCTCTTCCATGAGCTTTGATCCGTCCTGCAGGCATCCTGTGATATACCTATACCTGTACCTACACCACATTATCATACACATACCGACGTCCTGGAGAAAACTCTCGGTATATAAAATATAGGTAATTCTCCCGCTCTCGCCGTTGTGGTACATTGTTCGTACAGGGCTCGTGAGAATGGCGCATGCGGCTCTACGTACTTTCGGGGTATATGTATGTAGTACGTACATTATAGCAGCTACTCGCGAAAATCCATATCGAAGCATCCTTCTTCTCGTTGGAGAGCCCCTCGGTGCGCTATTTCAACGGCGTATTGGTGCGATTTGAGTGGGAGTAAGGTATACGAGTGTCCGCAGCTACAGAGGAGGAATCATGTCGTCGGGACGCGACGCGTCCTGCAACACGACGAGGCGACGTTCATCCGACGACAGCATCGCCGGCAGCAGATCACCTGCACCTGGACTAGCCGGTGACGCTTAGATTATCTCGGAAAAGACCTAGAAACCGAATAAATATTTGGCGGGAAATAGATCAGAAATCAAATTCGAAGGGGGCGGGGGGGGGGAGCAACCATTATCGAACGTCTACACGTGCGAAACTGCGGCAAAGAAAGCTTGCGGGCGCAAAACCGCGAGACGGCTGAAAATACAATATTTTATGTAGCTTCGTATATCAAATGCATATAGGTGTGAAATTTTGCATTAGTAAAATTCGAAAGATACCTGATATCTGTATATAGGAGAAAAAGAGAGAAAGGGAAATGGCAGGTGTTTCTGTGAACGGTACGAGACCTGTGGAGGTGAATTATATCCTGAATGTGCTCAACTACATAAACGAATTGAACGAGTCCTCGATAACCGAGGAGGTGAAATGTTCCCTAATGAAATATCGACACCAGGAGCATCCTTTCCATCAATCCGGGTGCGAGGTTGACTGGGATTCGCTTCTCTGCTGGCCTCACACCTCACCCGGGAGTCTTGCTACTTTGCCCTGTTTCGAGGAATTGAACGGAATTCGTTACGACAATTCTCGTAAGTCATTTCTACGCACATTACATTTAAGCTCAATTATAATTCATGAATTCTAATCCCGATACCTTTAACTCTTCTTCAACTCCGTCATGAATGTTATATAAGTTATCCTCGTCAGATTCCTCCTCGCCGTCGGCCGGGTTCATGGTGTAAATCACCGCAGGTTGAGATGCGTTTTACAATTTAGAAAATTCCGCGGGATCTGCATACATCGTTCAAAGGATGTCCATTCCGAAGGCCATAACTGATCTGTGAAACAATTCATAAGCCAATCACAAAAATGATATATTTATACAAAGGCAATTATTCTACTTAGATCATTGCATCAATGATTCGGCCTGCACTCACAATCAAATGAGACACCCTTTGAGAGAAAAAGTAATATCCTTAGACAGAATTATTCATGATCAGTCGAATAAACAAAAAGATACACTTACGTACGTACACTACAATGTTCCAAGTACGTATAGTATAAATGAAAATTTCAGTTTGAGATCAACCCTATACATTGGTGCTTATGTATTGTGGATACATACGCATACATATATAGCTACGTAAATAAATCACATATACCTGACGTATGTACATCTGGAGAGGGGGACTGACAATGAGGGTCAATTGATTATAGTAGGTGATGTACTGTATAACAAACATGAGGATAACGCGTTCTAAGAACCTATTGGAGAAAGTGGTGGTTTTAGATGAGAAAGCGGTCTATTGAGGGTCAGAAAGCTAAGGAGTGCGGGGTCGAGATAGGCAGGAAATCGGCAGATTGTGTGCGGTGGACGGCGAAGCAAATTAACTCTGATTCGAGGAAAAGAGATTGGTATAGGGTGCGGGTGAGATAATTCTCAGGGAATTGAAAAGGAATCTCTGCACGCGATAACGACTACAGACTGCGGTTGAAATGTATTTTAAGCTGAAGAATATCGATAAATCTATGTATACATACACCCATACTATGTATAACGAACAATAATATACATATACTTCGAATACGTAGTATATTACATGCGGTATGTTCGATCGCGGTTGTATAGGTAACTCCATATAATGTATAATAATAATTTCTCAAAGTTTAATTGAATTATTTCCTTTTTTTTTCGTCTATAATAAATTTAACTCCACCTCCTCCTAGCGCGCGTTACTTTACGTTAATAACACGTAGTTATACCTGCACATACATTTGTACCTGTTGCTTGACAGGTATAGTATGAACAGGACATAATTCATCAAGAAACAAACTTTGACAACTGTCTCCTCGGGCCCTCGTTAAAACTTAGAACATGACGCATAAGCACAAGCCCGGAGAAAATACTCGCAACACATCATATTAATAAATATATGATTTACCGTTGATTTAAATTAGTGTACGGATATTACAAACAAATTTACAAACTAAAATTATTATGATATGTCAGCTGCGAAATATTATGACAAGGTAATACGGATCGAGGTCTGTATTGTTTCAATTGGGAGAGGGTGAAATACAAGATCATACGATATTTATAATAATATTCAGTAGCGACGGTATTTTTCCCCGTTCTTTTATGTCAATTTTTTCGTGCTTCACCGATGAGCAATTACAATTGACGGACCGTGCGAAAAACAGCTGCGGTTCGTCAGAGTGGTGGGATCAGAGTTTGCAAAAAAATATCCAAAAAAAACACGCAATAAAAGGAATTGGAAATAAACTGGAATCGTTAATTTTGAAAACGTCTGTGCATATGTATACATCAGGCATTATGCGAGGCATTATATAGTATAACCGAGTTGTTGGATCTGAGCTTTTTATCACGAAATATTAAATGATATATTTCTACAGTTGTATTTGTATACCATACTTCTGTTTAATTCCCAGCGAATACGAACAGGGCTTATCAAAGATTCGCACTATAAGACCGGGGTTATTCTGAATTATTAAAAAGCGAAGCCAACCCGTATGGCTATTAAAAATTTATTAACGTTACGTCGCAGGTTTTCAAAAGCTCTCAAGTTTACCCATGCATTTGAATAATATGGTATGGTAACTCCGGATGCGACTATAGATCCGGTTCTGCAGGATAATTTCTGACTAACGAATTATACATGTGGTTATACGTGTATAATATATTCAATCAGTAGGATATCTATAAGTGAGGATTGTAATTTTCAGAAAATGCGACCCGGTGGTGCTGGTCAAATGGAACATGGGACAAATACTCAGATTATTCAGCGTGTCACGACGTTAGTCTGACAGCGGTGGAATCGGGGGTTGAAATTACCACCATGCTCTACTTTGTTGGATACTCATTCTCCCTTTTTACCCTTATAGTTGCAGTCTCTATATTTTTATACTATAAGTGAGTAGCAAATTTTCATTAACATTTTCATCCATATTATCAGTAAATGAAGAGGCGGGCGCGAAATATACTTTTTTAAAGGGTGCGGGGTAAAACTTTTCGTGCGGTTTTATTCAACGATGATCACACCATCCCGCTAACGAATATCTAATCAAACTTCATTCAACTTTCACTTGCCTGCATAACTTTTCTTTTGCTCCGTATAAACATGATTTTACGATTATTATCGGTTCTCTACTGAACAGCTCCGGCGCCTACCATACTCGTACATTACGTGAATCAATCGATCAATTTTCACAAGTTTCGGGTACGTCAGTCAACTTTAATACAATTACGCTGTTACCGATTATGTGCGCTCGTGCGTGTATTTTACAGGTATTACGTTTTCAACCAGATTCTCATTAGCAATGACGTAATTTTCAATATTTGTACTAGGCTTACCGACTTTACCTTATAGGTACACCTATCTCCGCCGACATGGGATCATTTGACCTATGAACAAAATCACACATTTTGTTTAAAAAATATAATATCCATTTATCCAAGTTCTTCTCCCTGCACTGGTAATATGATGAAAAATTAGAGTAATCAATTCAAGTATGATCTCATATGAGACTGTTTTGTTTCAGAGAACTCAGATGCCTACGAAACAACATTCATACAAATCTAATGTTCACCTATATTTTAGCAGATTTAATGTGGATACTCACAACTGTTATGCAGGTAACATCCCTGTAAACTAATGATCTGCATGGAATATTGATAAAAACTGCAGTTCATATAGCCGAATTGACTATATACGATAGTTTCGGTGATGATAATTTACCTGTTTGTAAAGTGCTTGTCAATTACAGTTAACAACGCAGACGGATCTTCCAACATGTATAATATTCGTCTCCCTTCTCCACTACTTCCATTTAACAAATTTTTTCTGGATGTTTGTCGAAGGTGTGTGTATTTCTGCATTTCTCACAGCCATGAGTTGATTATATCGTCTTCGAGTTTAATGGGCACCCCACTGGCTGTAATAATTACAATGTATATCTTTCTGTTCTAGGTCTATATCTGTACTTATTAGTAGTAAAAACGTTTACTGGGGATAACATCAAATTAAGACTATGTTTGATTATTGGTTGGGGTGAGTTGACATTATGTATTCTTGTACAACTAGCAGAGTCATAATCCTCAGTCTAATGCATGTAATCATACATTACATGTTTCTAGGAGTACCATTAATCGTTATTGGAGTATGGGGAATTGCGAAATCATTGGGAGATAATTTCACCTCTCATGGTCATCAGGTGATGGTATTGATCTCAGTTCATTATTAATTCCATGTTTGGAAATATATTTTCCATTAGGGGGTTTAAAGCCATGTTATTGTGACATGAGAATAATGTCATTGTAGGAGGTGGCACTATGGAAGCATTGTTCGTGGATGACACCACACCCCTACGATTGGTTCTACCAAGCTCCAACAATTGCTGTCCTGTGTATGAATGTGATCTTCTTGTTCATGATTATGTGGGTTAGTAAAAGAAATTATGAACAGGTTTCTCTCTTACAAGTCATCAAAATACCGGTAATCATTTATTTCCAATGAATTGATTTTCCATTGTATCCCGATTCAGGTACTGATAACGAAACTCCGATCAGCTAATAACGTGGAAACCCAACAATATAGAAAGGCTACCAAAGCGCTTCTTGTACTCATCCCCCTGCTTGGCGTTACCTACATATTAGTACTGGCTGGTCCTACACAGGGACATGTTGCTCACATGTTTGCCAATTTACGCGCCATACTGCTATCTTCACAGGTGATGTATTGAATTAATAATGGGTAAAAAATGATGATCCTAATTTCAGTAAATCGGCTTGCAATATGAAAGTAGGAATTAGTAATTCTTCACTCATCCTCGTTCGTTTCACCATAACTGTCTAGGGCCTTTCGGTAGCGCTGTTCTATTGCTTCCTAAATACTGAGGTGCAAAATACCGTTCGTCATCATTTTTCGCGATGGAGTACGGCCAGAAATCTTGGTGCGGATCGGCGATACTACAGCTATAATAACTGGTCCCCTCGATCAAGAACGGAAAGCATAAGGTAGTAAACCCTAGATGCTTGGACCTATCGATAACATGAACTTCAATTTTCATAAAAATAAAGACATTAGACATTTCGCCAGTCGAAAGCTATAATACAATACATGTGCAATTAGCATTTCGCATGGATTACGTTGCCTACTCCATTATCTGTTTAGACTTTATTGTCAACCATCGAATCCTTATCGAAAAAGAGAATCTACCGTCAGTGAAACAACAACAACCACAGTTATTGGGCCCAATCCAACGACAGCATTTATCGAGCGTGAGAAAAAAGCCATATCTGAAGATCTTAATGAATGAATTGGATATTATTATCCCCATGTGTTAATATATAATACACGTTATTATATTTTAAGATAAATATATAGATATTATACATGATTAGTGTGTTTCATTGATTGTAACAAAGTATATTCTATACCTATGTGCAACAAGTCCACTATTGTACTGGCATTGTATTATATTTCTATAAACCTACAGGGTATAAAATTGTCCTTTGTTGTTAATTAAGGTACATTTGATTTGATACTATAACATTATTTTTATAGCCATCATATCGCAAATTTGCAGTTCACGATTTTGTGAAACACAATTCGGTGCATGGTGCGCAGATATCATATCAACAGTATAAACATATGAGAAATAGTTTCGATGAGATCTCGAAGGTGGATCTTTTGTTACTTAGAAATAATCCGTGGAAATTTGAATTTTGAATGTCATCTATCATACAACTTTTCTCTTGATTCATGTTCCTGATTCAATTCAAAATTATGCACAGACGTTTACTAGATAATTCGAAAAAGATATCGATGTCATTGTGTGAAGAGTGTTTATCGATAGTTTTCATCTCACTAAAGATACAGTGGATATCCCAAAGTGCCTAGATTGGGAAATCTATGTTATGCGATAGAATGATTCGTTATGTAATAAACTACGGTACAAAACGGATATACACGCACCAGATAAAACTATTGTATGAAGCTAAGTGGTAAGGCAACATCATGTCGAATTGTATCAGAAAATAAATATTTCTACCTTCACTGAATCAGCTGAATATATAATTGATTTAAAATTCTGTGTATCAAAAATGTTAGCGCTGAACGGCGTTCCCCAACAATCCATCCATCGCATAGTTAGTTTAGTACGGATCCCGTGTTTTTCAGAGACTGGATACGAAGAGAAATAATTTATCCCTCAAGAAATTTATGTAAAACTGAGTAACAGCGACGCAAATATCAAATGAACATGAACACAACTGTAATATATATTCTCTCGTTTTAATTGATAGTTCAAATACATACGGAAATATTAATTTGGAGCAGTACGTACTGCAATCAACTTGTCAAAGTAATAATTATTCATTTTTCAATGTGTAATCATGATTTTTTTACATTTAGCAATATTTTAATATTACATTAACAATTGCATATTTTTGACAATGTTACTGTTTTTACAAGTCATGTAAGACCTTAAAATAGGTTGTACATACATGTTTATGATACAAATATATTAAGACATTCTATTTTATATACCAGTTAACATTAAACTCAGGAGCTTTGACTCCTTGTTTATATCCTTTCCTCTTCAGATATATCAATTGTATTGTTCAACGTTGGTAAAAAACAGAAGAAGAGAAATTATTTTTTATTACCAATGTTCTCGGTCGTCTCGAAAGGATTGTAGGATAATTGTAAGATCTATGCACATTTACGCGTTACCTTCGTACATTCACCCACCACTGATGCCAGTTGATACTCATTTTGAAGGTATTAATCTCGAAGTATCCTCGTGGTTCTGGTACTTGGGTTTCCCATGCGTGAATGGTAGATATCGGTATCTTACCATGTGCTGTGAAAAAAACGATAAAGTTTTGTCAATGAGTCAAAGTTCAGCAACTTTGTAATAGTAAATCTTTGAGCCACTATTTACTGTTTCATTGAATAAATCAGTGTGGCTTCACTATACAAAGTTTTCATTGATCAGATCCTCATATCTATGTGATAAAAAAATGACATGCGGATCAAATGATACAAGCTGCGAACAACTGTAGCTTATGAATTTAAACTTCCATATTAGATGCAAAATTTTTAAATGTAGCCACATATATATAATAATGGGATTAATTGATGAGGCACGATAGTTCTAAAGCAAAATAAACTTAGCAGAGATTTTTTTTCTCACCTTTATTTGACGTTTCATAGTGATGCAGAACAGTGTTATAAAGTACATGACGAGGATCGGCCAAAATACTGGAATATTAAAGCAGTCGAAGAAGGTGCACACCATTGCAAACACAGTGGACTTGGTGACTGAATACCAGAACTTAAATTCAGGTAACCGTCTTATGAATGGCCTGAATTCCTCATTTGATCTTGTAGGTAGCTCAGGACCATCGGCCTCTGTAATTAATGAGATAAACACCATAAAATGAATTTGATTCCACAAAACTATCCATTCTGAATTGATCAACTAATTTTGTTCTGAAGTTTTATCGAACAAGGAAAAAATACAATACAATGCTTACCATCAAAGTCCATCGCAGGGTCAATTTTTGGTGTAAGGAATGCGATGAACAAATTTAGGTGGTAAATACCCAAAGCGTATGTAACGATGTACCATCCCTGTACGACAAATGAAGAGTTTACTTGTTATATCGAGGTATGACACAAGTTTTAGTGCCAGATAAATTGACGAGAGAAACTGACCTGTGTTAATAAAATACGCAAAATAAATACAGCTAAAAGAAATGCGGCAAATATCCATCTCGATATAGCATGAGGTGTCCACATATCCAGATAACTTTGATAGATCTGTAATAATAGATACTGGTTGAATATAATTTCATTCAATTTGAATGGCATTTACCAAAGATTTACTGTACTATGAGAAACAAAAAACTAGGAATGAATAAAAATGATAAAGAATAACCTGTGATATTCTCATTACTCCTAGGCTAAAAACATTCCGCCTTGGTGTCCCACCTAAATCCTCGTCTTGCATCATGGTAATTACCTACAATAGTTGAAACATTGTTATAATCTTGATCAGTATTTATTTTCACATCACTTCTACACATGTTGCCTGTTTTAATCCCACATACGTTATTTTCTGTCTTTCTCGATTTGGATACTTAATTAACTCTACTGTTCGTTAGCTTGAGTAACTTGATTTAGGAAAGTTACAGCGAGTAGTTAATTGATAGCATAATACATACGAGATCATACATATGAGTAACCAAATTAGGCTATATAATCTGTACAAAGTTTATCGACTATCCATCTGAGAAATATCATGACGAGTAAGAAACTATTGAACATACTTAATGACAGTAACTCGGTGGCAATAAAATCTGACTGACATTATTCCAATCGATATGATATCTATGGGTTTGAAAACCTAATAAGACAGAATAAATCAAAAGGTGTCACCTTTGATAAAACTGTGCCATTAGATTAATATAAAAACTGTATGGAAAAATACCAAATGTATTCATATGAACTTAGTTCACAGGCAAGTCATTGTTCAATTGGCAAATATTACTACATGGTAATTACAAAGCAACTTGTCTGATCAACGTTGATTGTGCTCTTGAGATTTCTGCGTTACCAGGAAGGTAAGATAAGAATGGTTCGTAATGATATAACAGATAGTAGTTAGCATAAATTGAGGGACTACCAGCCTAACCTGGAAACCGCATTAATTTCAGTCGGAAAAACATGTAAGGATATGTCAAACGTTATGATTGAAATATGCTTTACCTATAAGAAATACGCTGATTTAACTCAACTCTTTCTTTATAGTGGTGTTAATATTAAATTACAAAAATACACGTCACAATCTTAATAGCATACTATAGATTATACTGGTGTAGAATTATCAAAAGAATTCTGTCTTTCTTCCACAAGTACTTCGACAGTGACGGTGGCCAATTATCATTGGTTCTAGTACTGTCCAGAGGGCGCAAATAAATAATCGAGTAATCGACTCGAGATACAATTTAAAAGGCCCGGAATCTACTCGGAATTTAAGTCGTATTTGCTGGGTGCAGATAATGAATCCAACGAAGTCAAGGCCCTGAATTCATTGACGAATCTTTCAGTGTGCACGCAATTGAACCATTCGTGAAAATGACCCAGCACCATAGGATTTTGAGAGTCTGTTAGACTGTATACATCGTTTTGGTCGAAGCCACCAACATGCTGAACTTCGAACCCAAATTATTGTATTTGTTGACAGTCACGTGTATTCGATAAGGTAAGGTAAACTTCGACTTTTACAAACTCACAATCAATGCATTGTGGGTAGAATCTGCCTATCCCCGGACCATATATTACTATGCCCCGGACTCTAGTGCGCGGAAGAACGATGCAGATTATTTCTCCACTAAAAATAAACAACGCTAACATATTTTAACTTTCTAACAGTACCGACAATCTCTATCGATACCTGCTTTTACGTAGAAATTGATTTTGGGTGTAGCTTATGAGATTTATTTTGAATCGCCTACAAATACAGAACACCAATAAATTTTAGGGTACAATTTTAACGTTTCTCTACCTAATTATCTCTAAATAGAAATTATCTATTACCCACTTACAGATTCGAATTGTGTCTATAATGACGATAATTAACCCGTGTTACGTGTTTGTGGTTCCATAATTAAATAATAATCTAAATTGTTCATTTGTTAGTATTGTTTAATATTATCATAATTACTGATCTGTCAACATTTATTTCAAGATGCGTGGTTAACTGGACTCAGCCTACAACCTGTTACATCTAGACAAATTACATATTATTACATGTGAGAACGTGAGAGATAAGTTTTAAGTAAACTGGGTCATTTTAATCCTCGGATGTTGCTTGAGCGGTGTCCAGTATAATTTCAAACGAAAATGGCGTGAAACTGTAACCAAGTCCGGAATAAAACTTGCTCTGGAATTCCACCCTGAAAGTAGAATTTTTTTAAAGTTACTATGAGATCATGAGAATTTGAGATTCTTTAAATATATTCTAAGTTGTCGATTTACCAATGAAGACGCAGTGTATGAAGAAAGGCGGAAAGCCCTTCCATAAGAACAAGAATACCAATGGTAAGGACAGCCCAGAGTGCAAAAGCTGCCCACAGCATTATGCCGCCAAGCCAGCCTTCTCTGGCCAATCCATTTCGCAATACCATGTTCCATAACACCTCTGATAACTCTACATGATTATAAAATAGAGAAAGGACGTATGTAGCACACGAAGGTTCAAAATTCAAAAGGAGAGAACAAAGTGTCAAGAAAAACCGAAATGACCTCTTATTGCTGATTACTTACGTGCATGGGCAAGTGACAAGGCCCAGAGTCGAAGGTATGAAGCAGTATGAGAAACACTGCCAAGAACATATTCAATGGTATGAATTCCTTGGTGGATCCATATCTCCGACATCTCTTCCTCTTCCTCTTTGTGGCCACCACCTCCTTGGATGGCCCCTGGATTTGGAGCGGCAGCTCCACCAGCTCCTTCTACATCTCCATTTTCAGTCCCGTGGTTGTTCAACTGAAATCATTATTGAAGAGGTTGAAGAGATGACAACATTGATCGTTATTCCGATCTCCTTTAGAATTTTTCATTTCCATTTTGGATAAGATACCTGATAGTGCTGCTTCTTCCTATTTCTCATAATCAGGATTGGTTTAGCCACGAGCATGAATGGAACACAAAGTAGCGCAAGAATGACTAATAGCCTCTGAAGATGTTTTTGTCCAGCGTACATCCAATCACTGTTACATCCTACAGGTGGTGTATTTTCTTTGAACAATATCATGTTGATGAACGTGATGAGTACCGAGGGGGCACAGTGTGGTCCACTTTGTTCATCTGGAGGATGAAAAAGAAATCCGTGAATAAGTGTGCAAGCCACCGCGATTCTCACGTGATTCGAAATTACAATCATGCTAAAATTTGTAGACAAGAAACTCACCATTTGTGGGTCCGTAATTTATCCATTTGATGAGCATAAGAATGACCATATATAAGAAGAGGAAGGAGAGAAAGATAATTTGAGGTATAAACTGCGTGATGATGTTGTCCAATTTTTTGAAGTACAGATGATTCCACAGGCCGACGGATATACCGAACAACATATGAATTATGCCAATGATTATAGAAATTTTCATCTTGTAGGAGTTGAAAAATATGATTTTATTTTCAGCTAACTGCCAGACTGGATCCATTCCCAATGGATATGGGTGCTGGTAGAAAGCTGTACCGTTCGGATCCAACTGCAAAGACGCGCTGCCTTTGAGCGTAGTGAAATTATAATTGTTAGTCCAATACGATCCGAATATGTTGAAAGATTTCGAAAAAATGTCGTTGTAGATCAGACCCGTGTACATCGAAAACAGTCCCATAAGAAACATAATGTAACGACCACCGAAGAAAATATTCCAAATTTCGTTATCTGATTTCTTAGCAGCCAGTGGTTTCTCTTTCAGGACCATCCATCCGGCAAACAGAAACATAATGAGTCCGTGACCGGTGTCACCGAACATGACAGCGAATAAAAAGGGAAAAGTAATTATGGTGTATGGAGCAGGATTCATTTCCCTATACGAGGCAACACCATAGGCATCGATCAACGCCTGAAAGCCCTTGGTGAACTTATTGGTTCTGTTATACGTTGGTGGATCTTCAAAAGTACCCATACGATTTAGAATGGGAGGTACTGAACTACCGCTGCGTTCCTATGAAAGGTAAAATATTCAGAGCTGAAGGACATTTAGCTTTCATCCCAAATGAATCTACAGACTCAACTTACAGTTCCTCGACGTAAGGCAAGTTGTATTGTCTCGATATCCAATACTGGTACCCAACATTCAGCTATCAAACACTTTTGAGTGACATCCAAGTTAAACAGATTCAGTGTATGATAGATAGCTTTGATTTTTCGGACTTTGACAAACCAATTTTTTATATTCTTGGCAGCAGCAACCAAAACTCGGTGCCGGTGGTCTTGTGTTTGTCCAAGGACCTGGAATCAAGTATTCAAGTTTCAACCTGCTTCATGGCTATTTCACCGCAGTACAAGCAACTTAACTACTAGAACGAATGTTCTGAGTTTTGGCGAGACATGAAAGCATTGAATGTGAGAAAGAATGCAGTCTAAAAGGTGTTACGCAAATTAACACTCGAATATTTTTGAATGAAAATTAAATCTGTTTTCAGTGATCCTGAAACATAACTCACAGTATTCAAATCTTCGATACGGGTCATTACACCCATGGCCATTTCACGTCGGTCGGCTGGAGCTTCGGGACATGGGTACAAGGTAGCCCGGAAACCTTCGCAAATTTTCTTAACGCGAGTCTTCAACTGATCCCCTTGGAAGAATATGATGAAAACAGACTTGAACACCTGGTCACCCTGTCAGACAAGAGCGAAATTACAATTATAAAAATTCAGAACAAAAAAAGCCACAACAACTAATTTCTGATAACTAAAAAGCGTTCATAATTACGACACTATTTAGATTCTGAATTAAACGTGGGAAATTATTACTCACTGTTGAGGGATCTTCGAGTGGAGTTTCGATTTCAGCCTGGCGCAAGAAGACATTTCCACGGCAAGCACGCCACAACATACGCTCAAATGCTGGAATGCGTTCTCTCAGAATAACTCCAGCGACGAAACTAATCATTAGGAATATTGATTATATCATTTGTAAAGACGTGAAAATCGTACATACAGGGCCTAGCTAATTGGGTCACAATTTGCGTAACATTATTAGTAGTTTTTAGTTACCCTAATCGATAGAAACATTTTCCAATCCAATCCTGTCAGTTTCCGACTATCTACTAAAACATATTTAATACAGCAAGCTATTGTCAGCAACGATTGGTCTTTATTTTCAATGAACTTTCGTAAAAGTTTTGCAAAATATTTTTCGAGGCGTATAGCTTTTAGATTCCAGTCGTTTAATCACAACACATGTACTAATAAAGAAAATTAAAACAATGTTCATCGCCATTTACGAATAGTTTGTGCAGCACAGTTGAAAGGAAAATTATTAAATATGAAACATATAGAAAACATTTTTCCGGTACATCTGAATTCATATTACACGACAGCATAATGGAAATCTGAGCTACATGTCTCAGATCAATGTACAAGAAAGTTAGCTATATCATGTCGAAATATAATTGATTAATTTCAACATCGATCTTGAAGGAATGAAATACTTATGGAGACCATGTCGGATTGTGTATAACAGCAGGACGATGATTCTTGCAGCCATGGTCGCTCTTACATACCTTGAAGGAATCTTGTTTAGTTTTGTTTTTTCTTTGTTTCTTTAATACGAAAAAAAAAATTCCAAAAGACAACAATGACACTCAGACAAAACAATAGCAAACCAACCACTTACTGGTACTATAACGACGTGATAAGTCTTGTGTTTGAAGTATAAAAGCAAGGGGGGAAGAATCCCTTAATGCGTATAAATTATCGAATGCACTTCTGTCTTACACTTGACGTGCCCGTTTTGATTTATGTATGGTGGAATAGTTATAAAATTTCAGCTAAAGGCATCGACTACACGAACATGTCTCATCTTTTAATAATTTTGAATTTGTAAAACATATCATTTAATTTATATTAAGACCAATTCATATTTTATTGACGATATTATATACCGATAACTTCAGGAAGAGCTTGTGTTTATTCAAGTGAATGAATAAAGAATTGATTTACGGTTTACTACGATATTTCCTTTTGAATAACTGGAAGGTTCATGATCGCCATTTGATAAAACCATACATGTAAGTCGAGCAGCAGTATCTCGTATTAATTAAAGAATATCTGTTTTGATGGGTATTGTCTCTTACTACTGCTAATAGTTAGAAGAGAGTAGTAGGAAATTACGCAAATACATGCTACGTTCTACGGGATAATACATACGCTGATTTACTTATTTTTAGTTATTCAATTTCTTTTTAATCAAAGACGATAGTATATAGCATTCCATAGGTATAGGCAGAGCTCCATGAATGCGAGTCCCAAGGCATAGAAAAGTAATGATATTATAACGAAATTTTACGACTATAGAATGCTTGAGGACAAGGAATGTAGCACGATATCAACAATCCAATTATAAAAAAAGGAAGTTATTAAACCGACGTCAATTGAATTGAAATTCTCCCTCACAATTATGAGTAGGTTCTGGAGAACCAGCTGTATCGTCCTAACGTTATCTCCACATTATTAATGAATGGTGAGATATTCATTCAGGAAGATATTGTTCTTCGTGGAAAGATCCTTACGTGTTATAAGTACGAACTCCGGTTCAAACCGAAATAAATTTCTCTTGAGGAAATATACGAACTGGTGGATGGACCAGATATGTTGATACTGTGCTCATCGAGTGATAATCAAGGATATCTTCAGATCTTAACAGCAATGTTAGAGACAGGGTAGGGGGTAACTAGTTGAGGAAGCATCTAGGTACGTACCCCAGCTGTACAGGACCGAGGGTGGACTGGCGGGCGATATTATCATCACTAATCAGTGCACGTGTCATGGACTCGGTGGGGTTCAAGCCAGCGTGCTCTTGCTGACGACACAACAGACAAGACACAACCACATTAGCACACTATACACGACCACAATGCTTCAACGCCACTCTGTTTTAATATGGGTGTTGTTTGGCGTTTTTTTTTTTTTTTTTTTTTTTTTCAATTACTCTTCAAATAAATTTTTTCTGTATTTTTTATCGTGTGGTTTTCACTGAACACACCCTGTACGTTTCAAAGTCGAATTTGTTTTCCAAAAACCAAAGGAAATTTCTATTGATTTTATCTTCTTTTTCCAAAATCATTACAACATCTTGTAAATATGTCTATTACTGACAATGGTCGTCAACACCGTGTGCTGATATGGAAGTTGAGAGTAGAAGATATGCTGAGTAGGGCAGAAACTGGTTATTGTAATATACGAATATTTCACTCTCTTTACCCTCGACATGGAATTTATTTGAATTATTTCGTGAGCATAAATTTGGAATAAATAGGTTCCGGTTCGATCTTGATTAATCAACCCTGCCGGTGTGTAAAAATATCCAAGTACTACATACGTGAAATATCGACATTTTTTGAATCGTTATCCGATTGTGATCTTTATCGGTATATGAATTTGAAGGCAAGATATTTTTGCTCTCGGACGTACAAGGGCATAATTCAATGCTGCTGTGTTTTATCCAAATACGAATTGCCATTCTACCGTACCACAATAAAGGGGAAAAAGACTCACAATGGTATAGGTATATTCAATATACCGTACTTATCGATAGATATTTTTGCTAAATATCTTATACTGGCCATGGCAATTTTTATTTGCTGAACATCACTAGACATTTCACAAAACATACTCGTCATAAATGCTATATCCACTCTTTACCTAGATCATAATCAAACCATTCAAAAGTAACATCTATGAGAGTAAGTTGAATGGTATACTATAGATGTGTGTTAGGGTGTACACCTGTAAATATAGTATAGATATGTATATGTATATACTCAAATCTTACATAGTTTCAAACAGAAAATAGATAAAAGATAAAATTTTAATGTTAGTCATTGTTTCTTGTGTGGGTAATGATGTATGTATATACACAAATGAATAAATAAATAATAAAGTGAGCGTGCGAAAAAAAATAACGCAGGCAAAAAGCGTGCAAATTTGAAGCAGCGCTATAAACCTAAGCGACGTCGCATTTTTTAAAAAATCTGTCAACATTTTTCCTCGAAAATACTGTATTTCGTCGTCAGCGATAAATCAAACGATTAATGTTCAATAAAATAATGAGAAATTGGAGATACTTCTTGTTAATAATCAACTAACTTTAATGTGCACGTAAGCGAGCAATGCAGATGCAGAAATAAAGCAGTAGTGCTGCTAAATAGCAGTGTTAAAAGAAATACATGTTCATACATACCCATGGCCACACCATCGTCATTTAAATGTTATTCACATGACATGTCTCTACATGTTGATCGAAAGAATAATTTTGCAATGTGCTATAAATTCGAATGGACAACAAATTTTTATGTAAATCTCTATTGGTGAGAAAATATATGGTACTAGCGAGTCAAAAACTCTCTGGAGTTCACTGGATTGATCTTACTGTTAGCTTCACCGATTTGGAGAACTATTACTTTTAATACCACAGGAATTAAATTCATTAAACTGTACTTTGCGCTGAATAATATCATTCAATATAAACATACATACATATTAGTATGTATAGTCTCAAAGACATTACATACTGATTTTTTAACTATAATTATATGTTTTACAACGAAGTTTAAGACATATGTGTATATCTGGTTGTGAAGAAGGAAACAGAATGTTATTCATAACAATCAATAGCAAACAGTCGCGGTTGTCTTTCAAGAGCATCGGTAATTGTCAAAGCATTTATGAGCCGTATTTGGATACACAATCATGGAATAGAAGCTAATGTACCGCTGGTATGCTTTTGGATAAATATCAAGTATCCAGTGCTCAATCTCAGATTATACTATACGCCATACCGAATCAATGTATAGTACAGATAATAATACTGCAATATTATAAGTGTTCATTGCTTCTAGTGATTTTTTGTCTCATGTAGTCTTTTAGAGATTTTAGGCGGCTGAATTGTGAGTAAAAAATGAAAGTAATATAAAAAAATAAATTAATAAACCCATCAACTTTATTTGTGAAGTCTGAACTCTAAGTAATTCTTAACTATAAACTTTAAATTCTACCTGACAAATGCGTTAACAATTATAAATGGTAATGCTCTTGTAGCATTGGGAAATTCATAGCTACAGGCAGACACATTGAGCAAAAACAGGGATGTGCAAACGCAAATAACGATTGATAACAGCTTGCCTGAGGGGATTCCTATAGTGCGCTCCTATGGTGTCTGCCGCAGTGTACAGGTGCTGTAACCATACAACACGCTAACTTATTTTGCTCTCTACTAAATGTTTCATCGCTCTATGTTCATCCAAGATTAACCAGTTTTAAAGATTTTGGTCAACGTTGAAATGAGAAGGTTTTGAGAAACTGTTTTCACCTCACCTCACCTTAGCAGCAATCTAACAATAAGCCTAACTGCCTGAACTGAATTTAGCTATTGGCGTTCATCATTCCATGTTTCATGACCGAGTACCATTATGCAGTACAGTGCATAAAGTGCTTGTGGTGTAAAGAAATAAGAAAATTAAAATAAAAAGACATGCATATTGTACAGACGATGATCCTCGGTCACTTTTATCTAAGATGCAGAGCATAGCGTTCGCAAGAAGCTTCTACGGCACTAAATTATATTCGATTATTGGTACAGCGATGATAGTTTATTCTATTAAAGACTCGAATATATTGATCAAGATTGAAAAATAAAAATGTATCAACGTATTCAGTGAAAGGTATACATCAATCAAAGCAATATCCGAAAAGTTTGTGGCATGGAGAACGTTTTCTTTTTTAAATAAGTCATTTTTAGCTGATTACCCAAGAAATAATTGAAATGAAAGACCGCAATAACATGGTAGCTGCAAAGTTGAACTGATATCAAATTGATTAAGTTTTTTCCAATGCAATGGCTAAAAATAATTTCTGATAAAAACTTTTGCACGCCTACATCTTGTGGATGACATAGAAACTTTAGGAACCCTGCACTCTGCCTTATGCAGTGTTACGCCACATTTAATTACCCGAGCTTAAGAGCCTGGCCGCCAGCGCGGAGGCCCTCTTCGCCGAGCAGGGTGACTTGCTCTTCCTCGCGGCTTGGGTCTGCCATCTGCGACACGACACCTCCGTGCTCAGCCTGACAACAGACACGTGTCACCTCTCCTCATGCTCTGTCTCCCTTTAATGCTCTTTTTTATCAGGAATTGGAAACATAACTCACCAAAGTTAGTAATGGATGTATTGGCTCATGACAGGAACTTGGGAAGAGGTGAGGTGATCAAATTTCATAGGATTAGCAACAGTTGAGAAACTAAATATCAAATGAAGCATTACTAATTCCATGAAGGGATATGATCGTGGACGATTTAATGAGTTGTCCCACTGTATACACAGCATACCTTCGATTGAGATGTAATGTTTCAAGTGTAAATACAAGATGCATTTTTTCATTTCCCAATATTTGGAAGGGCAGTTTTAAAATGACATCCCACCTGGTTTTCATGCCCCAATGAAAAATATTGTAGCTTCTGCTTGGTTCATGCTCACTGCGTATATCAGTGTTGATAAATCAATTTACCAATTAATAACTTGTGTTTCTCAGATTGACAGAATAAATCAATATTTGTTTGTAATGTCATCTGTAATTCTCTCAAAATTAGCCCACAAAAAAGCGTTAAATTATTTTAAAAGTTCTCACGAAACGTGCATTCTACTTAGTACTAGAATAAATATTCAAAAATCCATTTGAAAAACGTGCGTCCTCTTGAAAAGTTACCTATTATTTATACGACTGGATTAATCGTATAGCGAAAACCTCGAACAAGCACATGCTTGGGTATTAAAATTTGCACTGTTAGTTTGAATTTAGAATGTAACTTGCTAAGATGGAAAAAATATACTAGTAATCAGATTGTGAGCAAACTCAAAGAATTTACAACTGCGTACTACATGGACCTGTGCTTATCACATCTTTATGACTAATTTAATTCATCTAACAAAAACTGTGGAAGCATTTTTTTCTTGCTTGTTACCAAAGGTAATAATGTTTACATGTATTTCATTCTGACAATGAATGGGCCGATAGAAATCTGGTTACTATGAAACACACATATATCACTGTAAAATGTAAAACAGAGCAAGGTCGAAGGTCCAGCTACTTTCTATCAGTTGACAAGGTTCATAACTTGTAGATTTAGGAGTGCAAAGGTGGCTGGATAAGTGTCGAGAAGAAATGAAACGCTGATAGAATGATATTTCAAATTCATAAACAAAAAAGTCAGAGGTGATGAGCAATATTACTGTAGAAAATACGTCTGTAGCTATGATTGGTTTACTCTTTGATGATGACTCAATTTCACATGATAACGTTATCTAAATATAATGGATTTTAGAACATTGATTCTAATTATGATGAAATTAATCTTTGTGATTAATGGATTAGAATAGACCGGAAATCAAATCACCTAAACAGCTGATTGTGAGATACATCTGCATTGAAGCATCATGATAATTGTATACCACTTATTTCTTAGAAGTCTGATGTCAATCTCTGAATTTTACAAGGAATTGGAAGAATTGTATACACCCAAGTTGAACTTTCTTGAAAACGAAATCTACACACTTTACTACATACGTATGTTGTGTGATATTCCATCGCAGGAAATGATTTTTTTGAGCCATAATTTCCTACACATTGATTAAAGAATAGATGCAAAAGGTTTTCGAGATAAACGTGACATACGTTGTATACAACGGACGAATGACAAACTACTCAACAATATACTGTTCAAAAATAAATTTACAAATACATTACCCTCTACTTTAAGCCTCAGACAATAGAACATTACGTGCTTTGTAAACCGTGAATACATTATGTGTATACAAATGCAATGTAGGATTCTTCAGACCTCAGCGGCAGTTGAAGTTCTTTGAAAAATTCTTCATCGTTTCAAATTTTGCTTTCCGTTGGGACAGTTTAGAAATTAATGTAATAGCCAGATGCATCAGAGCTGCGGTTCGAGCAACTAGCATCGGCAGGGGTCAAAATTAAAAATTTGTAAAACATAATTTGGGATTGTTTGGACTATAAACGGGGAGACAGAGCATGACAAGTGACTTGTGTCCGTTGCAAGGCTGCAACTTTGTTAGTTGGTAACAATGACACATAAACATCCCTAGAATCACTCAACAAAATAATTAGTAACATTAAACCCAGACAGACGGCGTCAAAGGCTTATCTTTTGTTCAACTATAGAATTTGCATTAGATTTTCAGTAATTTAGTATGGACGATATTTTCATTCGTGGTAAATACAATGTCACTGGCATTCAGTTAAGATTTCTCTTAAGCAAACACAAAAGTTACTAGCATCAGGCACTGCGGTGCAGTTTATGAATCTTTCATGCATTCTGATATTATACATTATGTATTGGTATATTAATTTTCAGCTGCAGGCGTCACCGCGTACAATTAATGTTGGGAAGAACAGAAAATTTTCGTCAAAAAATATTGAGAATGAATGGTTTTCATAGGTAGATAATGACATATCTTTTCAATCACTTGTGAATATCAGTCTCAAAATTGTTCATTCGAATAACACACAAGTGGCAATGACAAAAGTAAACTGATGAAAATCAACTTACTCTATAAGTTTTTTTGATCTAATATATTCGATGACATAAAGTGCTAGTTTTTGTAAATGTACATTAAATATATGACCAAGAAATTATTATATTTATGGGAATGCAGATAGATGTGTCACAGTTTTCTAATTGACGTATCCAATGCAAGTAAAATAATTGTTCAAAGTTTTGTAGCTCTTACAGATTAAACTAACTTGATCATTATTCTTCGAAACCTGATCCCCCACAAAAAAACATGCCAAATTCGTTTAGTATGAAGTTACAAAAAAATTGACTGTGCGAACTACAGTGAAAACTGATTATCATATGTTGCTTCATCATCAAATTACTTTGCGTATATGTTAGTAAAAAATATGGCTACCCTGTTTTTGTCACTTTGTGCTAACTGTGATAAATTTCCTGTGTTATGTCCCAGCGAACATTACATTTTTATAATGTTAGGTTTTCATACACTGAACCTAAGAATAAATCGGAAGAGAATTGCACTAAATTCGAATATGACAAATCTTTATCCACATGAAATTCCCCAATCTAAATATTTGATGAGACCTGATTTTTACAAAATCAATGATCAACTTTTGTGAAGAGAGTCCAACTTTCATCTTGTTGAAACATTTTTTGAGAACATTACATATAAAATGTATGCGTTCTTTGAAGATGAAAAATCCACAGCCATGATAACCCATACGCCTTATCGATATATGTTAATGAAATAATTATTCATACATTGTTACCATACCATTGTTATACATGACAAAAAAAAACCATCATCATGAAAAATTCATATATCGAGTAACAAATAGACATATTTTGGAATTTCTTACCTCGTCAAAGAAGACCTGAGTCTTCCTAAGTATGTGCTTGAGCTCGGTAAGTTCTAGAAAATTACGTTTTAGAGCTTCTGCATTTTGGTTTACTTCACGGAGTTCATTTTCTAGCTTCTCAAAAGTTGCTTCCAGATCTATCATTTCACGTGGTTGAGGTGCCTCGGGATTTTCTCCTGTATCGAGCATTGGTATACCATCCTTTTTGATTTCCTTCTCCAAGTAGCGCAACTTTCGCTCCATTTCGTCGCATCTTCGTACCTCGTTGACGAATTTGCGTTGGAACGCATTGACATCAGGATTGAGCTACACAGTAAAAAAAAGTCAACAATTCTGCTGTTATAGCACCCAATTTTCATACTCAGAATAGCGAGACTTCTACGACTACGTATCACTCAAGGATATGTGAATGTTAACATTAGTGTAGAATAGACAGTATAAAAATAATCAATAAGGTATAGTGTGTACTGACGACAAATGAAACAGATGTGTTGAATGATTTAGAGTAATGGTTAGCAAAAACGGCTCCACGCAAGGATACGTGATTTGGTTTTAAACTTACGTCGCGAAATTGAACAAGACCCAATTCTCCGAGTTCGGACACGCAGGCATAAGCTGCTTCGCTTTGAAGGAAGAGCTGACACAAGGTCATCTCCTCGCTTCGAAATAGGGAACCCATTTTTGTCCCTGAATGAATACAAGTTTAGAGTAAATAAAACGGCCCGATTTATCTAGATTTTCATTACCGAAACTATTCAATGGTTATATGGATTGGCGGTATCGGCACTGTCGAACTAGACACTGCTAGACACCCGTCACCAATTGCACTGAAGAATCGCCCACAACTCACCGTTCTAGACGACAAAACGACTGAAGTCTCAAGTTTAATAATGCGAGTTGCGATGGCCCGCCCTACCGAATTTCGCGTCCGTGACTATTGGCTGCTATTGGTGTCACTCGGGTATGTGGTTAGCAACGTCTTTTTTCCTTGCAGATGATTAGCAACTAATACAAACGCGGAAATGTAGATGTGCTGGGCGGATACCTATGAATAGTATACGACCAGCCCCGAACGATTTCGAAAAAGGCCGAGTTTAACCGAACCTCGATCGATTCATGCTCACGAGGGTCATGACGTCACAACTAGAGTTTACGTACGACATCGTGATACCGAAAGTCAAATCACAAACCTGAGACGATTACGCAATTTTACTTAGCCTTCGCTTCGCAAATACCTGCAAATACAAATATCTACGAATATAATTTTTTTTATTTCGACGTTCGTTATCTATCATCAAAAAATTCCGAAAAAGCTGCAACTTCTCAGACTTAGAAAGATCTCAATAGATCAATAATCTAAAGACGTCATTGATGCACCTGTTTGATATGACTAGCAGGTGCAATTTTTGTATCTTTATTAATCATTACATACTCGTCAGTAATTTTACTATGCCTTGACAACGCGCAGTCTAACAGACGTAGATGTACTAGTAACTACGGCTTTGTATACTCGATATAATACTACGTTATGTAAAATGTATATTTGTAATTTATAACCATAACTCAGCTGTACATAAAATATGTATAACTGTTAATTCGAAGGCTGAAGCATTATACCAAATATCTTTATTCTTCCAGAGAAGTTAAAGATCTTTTTCCTCCTGTTGATCACTTGTAGACAATTGATGAGAAATATCCACCATCTGCCTCAGTTGTTCCCTCGGGATAGTTTCTCCTCTATTGTTATGACCTGTTTCAATGAATAGTTTTAATTACAAATTATTTTGCTTTTATATGCCCCAGTAGTTGGGCTGCGTTATTGCTTCTGCAGAAAACATAGATCTCTTAAAACCATAAGTATGTTGGATCTGGAATTTAATCTCCATCAGGGTTCGATGCAGGCTGAAATTTTATTTTAAGCTTCACAAGACAATTTACAGGAAGGTGTATAAAACGGTACCTCTTCACTCAAATGTACACTTGAGTATTGAGGTAAGTTGAAAAATGATGTGATCTGTAATTTAAAGTAAGGGATGTCGTCATTGCAGAAGCTTGACAAATTAAAGTATGACAAATATATATTTTTGATAATGCTAATACATAAAGTTAAAAAGATATGAACAAAATCACAATGTTCGTATAAAGTAACGCGATAAAGTATAAAATCTGGTAGAGAACATAAGCCAGTAATGTCCAAATCAAATATTGAATTCCAACTTTGCGTGGTATGGAGGTAATATTTCAATGCTTGTAAATTCACAGTTACCGTCTAGATTTTTATACCATGACCTGACTCGTGACTATAAGACATACATATAGTGAATAGTAATGAGTTTCAAACAGCGATCATAGAAATGCGAACGGAAAAAGTTTTGGGTGGACTACCTCAGCTATTTAATTGCTAATGTAATCACTTCTGGAATTAAAATATCGTCGATGAAATGTATTGTCATCTCAACAAGTTAATGAAATAACGGTCACCCGAGTTAAGCCTCCAAACTCTTAGCGCTAGCGGCGCTGCCTCCCTCCGCTAGATGTAGTGGTAACTCAGCGACGAGTTGATCATCTTCATCTATCGCCCACAAACAGAAATAAATTTATTATGATGATAAAATTTCGAAGTATCGCTATATCGGTAACTAAAAAATAAGAGATATCTCAATCTTTCTATGCTAAACAAATATTGAAACCCTACCTGAATCGTTATCACTAAGTTGCCGGGGAGAAAGTCGACATCCTCTAGCTAGATATGCTTGAAGTTTGCCAACACTAGCCAATATCAATCCCAGGAACGGAGGTGATGGATTTAGAGGCCGCGATAGGTACTCTGGATGATATTGAGTGCCAACGTAGTAACGATGGCCTTCTAATTCTATTATCTCCATTCTTTCTTTATTCTCATCGTGACCTGGACCAAGAATCACAATGATGTTAAATTATCTAAATCATATTTCTATCCTAAAAAAAAACTCTCCGGTGATCTTATTTACGTTTATATCTGCACATGTCATTTTATTAGCTTACCGACAAACTTCAATCCAGCAGCTTCAAGATCTGCAACGTACTTAGGATTCACTTCATATCTATGCCTATGCCTCTCTTCAATGTCATCTTTGTTGCCATATAATTGCTCTATGGAATGATACAAATTTAACATGCATTTTATTTTTAAATTCGATACAAGTTTGCTGTGGTTGAAAGATGTACTCACTTATAACCGAATTAGCTCGCGTGAATCTTGTGCGCCTTTTACCAAGTCTCATTGTACCACCCATTTGGCCCTGATTGTATTCCGGCATATCTATCACTAACGGATGTGGCGTGTCCTGATCAATTTCAGTGCTATTAGCTCCATCCAGATGCAAAACACTGCGAGCAAACTCAATGACAGCTGCTTGAAGCCCAAGGCAGATTCCAAGAAAAGGTTTGTCATTCTCTCTGCACCACTTACACGCTTCTATCTTTCCCTCAATTCCTCGCTTTCCAAATCCACCAGGTACTATTACCCCACTGTGAAATGTTATTCATGATTCAGTCTAGGGTTAGTGAAAACGCTAATTAAATGGACTCCAATTTTTTACAATATGAGATATCTTACTCGCTTCTGCATAACTTTTGCCATGCTTCGTGGTAAGACACAGGATCTTCTACCTTTGTTGTCGGTTCCAAGCTGGCAGCTTCGATATACTAAAATAGTGTAATCAAGAATATATATCTGATTCAAAATTGCTTGCACTAATTACGTTATGGCTCTGTATCTGTAAAACTCACAGTTAAATTCAGTTTATAGCCAGCCTGTGTCGAGGAATGTTGCAATGCTTTAGTGACTGATGCATACGAATCTTCCAATTTCGTATATTTGCCAACTAAAGCAATGTTGACTTCTTTTCGGAGATGATCGATACGCTCGGCCAGATCTCGCCACTTTCGCATAAAATGTCTAGGGCGTGGCATAGTAATATTTAACTGGAGTCTATCGTTTAAAAATTCAATAATCTTCTGGCTCTCCATCAATAATGGCACTCGATAAATTGAAGAGAGATCATGAATGGTTATGACCTATAAACGGAAATATTCTTAACTGTGAAAGACTGACGCCATACAGGTACTTCTGATAAAATGTGCAAAGTTATAGCTCTTGCCTGTTCAGGGGCAACGTGACAAAAGTTGGAAATTTTTTCCTTCACAGAATCCCCAATGGGTTTCTCAGATCGACAAACAATTAAGTCGGGTGAGAGACCGAGGCCACGTAATTCCCTGACGCTAGATTGTGTGGGTTTTGTTTTAGGCTCACCTGTTGATCTGGGCTGGAAATAAAAGCGATGTAATACTATTATTAATCCTAACATTGTGAGACTATTGCCTAAGATAAAAAAATGCTAGTTTAAGTGTGTCTAAGCATCATCAAATAAATATACCTGTGGGACAAGAGAAACATGAGCGCAACAAAAATTTTCCCGTTTAACTCTAAACTGGAATTGTCTAAAGGCTTCAACAAAAGGCATTCCCTCAATATCTCCAATAGTTCCGCCGAGCTCGACAATACAGACCTGTAATCAATAATCAAATAATTATCAGTATTTGTGAACTCCTAATTTCTATAGGTGTTATACTACAGTTAATGAAACGTTACCTCCGGTTTATTGCCATCCTGTGTCACAGATTGGTTGGCCATCTTTTCTACCCATTCTTGGATAGCGTCAGTAATATGTGGAACCACTAGAAACAAGACGAACAGAATGAGTTTAAAAATAAGGTGTCAAATATTTATTAATCTGCTAAAAACTAATGAATAATGACCAGAAGAGTTCACACACCTTGAACAGTTTTACCCAAGTAATCACCACGTCGTTCTCTAGTAATAACTGACTGATAAATTTTACCAGTCGTTATATTGTTATCTTTGTGAAGTGTAATGTCTAAAAATCGTTCATAGTTTCCAAGATCTAGATCTACCTCACCTCCATCATCAAGAACATACACCTCACCTGAAAAAAAAAATGTGAAATTGATTTAATACCATGAGTTTTTTGATATCATTGGATATAATTTTATAATTAGTATTTATGTTAGTATTTGTTCCTAAATCATCAGTGAAAAAAAAAATTCATTTTTCAAATCAAATCAAAGGAGAATATCGATTAAGCTCGATTGCTCGAAGTTGGTCACGTGATAAACAAATGTTAAAACGGCGCGCACATTACACAAAATGGCTTCGCCCGCCACATGGTCGAGGATGGGACAAAACGAGGTTCCAACGTTAAACGTTTATGTGCAAAAATGTGAAGTAACAATAATATCTAAGTCTCCAAAAGCGCATAACAAACCTGGGAAGATATATCAATTAGCTACTCACCGTGTTCATATGGCGAAAATGTCCCTGCATCTATATTTATGTATGGATCTATCTTGATAGATGTTACATGAATCCCACAGTTCTTTAGAATAGTTCCGAACGAACTAGCGATTACACCTTTACCCACGCCACTAATTACACCACCAGTTACTAAAATGTACTTCATTATTTGTCAATTGATTTTAACTGATTGATGGCGAACGTCAAGAAGGCTGAGCCGAATCTGGTACACCTTCAAGATTGTAGTCTATCTGCAGCAGGCTGCAGTCACAACACTGGGTAATCGGGCCGGCATTTGGATCCTATGGCTGCGCGCATGGGGGTCGTGGTCGCAACTCCAACCGCGGGAATTTCGTAAATACGAAATGATAATGTGACATAATGCGATAAAATGGCCAAATGGCGCCCTACGATTCACTCAATGTTATAGAGTTCGCATAGGAGTAAAAATCTCGGAATCACATCGGAAATGAATTGTAAGATGGGTGTAATAACTGTCATCTTGTTGGTAATTGATTAAGTATTTTATATATGCTGATATCACAAGTTGATATTTCTAAAAAACTAATCTTTAAATATAGTGGTTTTAGAGTGATCAAGGTGATACAAAATGTGGTTGTTTATTCAGACCAAGAATCGTTCATTGATTTTATGTGTATCTCTTGCAGTTCCTCGAGTTGCCGCTGTAGATATATGATACGCATTTTATTGAGAGCCAATCTTTTTTCAAAAGTTGAGAGCAGAGGTCTGGTAATGATGTCTGTTATGTGTGCCAAAGCTTTTGTGTGAACTGAAAATCATTTACATGGTTGTATTAGTATCAAATTTGTGTACAGATGTGCATGTTTCAGTCCATCTCACTGTGCACAGACCTGCGTTATTATGAATCGTTGCTAGCAGGTCAGGGTGGTCCTTACAGGTTTCCGCACTGTCCTCTTCCTCCTGAACCAATATTTTTGGTAGTTCTGTCATTGTCTGAAAAGGTAAACAAAATAAGTACTTATTAATAGACACAGCTTTTACTGTCACATTATGGTTCAGAAAACATGTATCAATCTCACTTTTAAACAGTGCTCTGACAAAACAGGGGTGTATTGAATTTCCAATGGTATTTCAGTTGCTTCCCCATTATGGGACTGAAAACAAGTCACCAGCGCTTCTTGTTCCTGCAAAAAATAAGTCCAGTGATGATCAGACTGGTTTTCGTTGTTCTCAACTATAACGTAGCAAATCAAATATCCTACTTTTGAGTCTTTTCCTTCAGAAAACACAGAAAATATAAGACCTACAAATCCATGATCCATAGTTTGGTATGTGGCTTGCGTTCTAACATCTGTGACAGAAAATATTCAACATTAATATGATTCAAATTGAACATTGCTTTGAAAACTTGAAGAATGTTCTCACCAACATGGGATGGCCATACTGTAATGTGAGGATGAGAATGATACCAGCCAAGCACACGCATAGGACGCTTAAGCTTGACCGTCAAACGTTCTGCCTCAGCAGCTGCTTTCAGGACTTGTTCGGAAGATATTTCAACACGATCTTTTTTTTTGTCTGAACGTCTCAGGATTTTAACAGCTGATATATTAGCAACCCCTGACTCTAGCTGTAAAATGTTATGAAGTATTGTTGGCTGTAATTGAATTCTTTCTTAGTTACTAGAGGGGTATTATCCAGGTTTTGAAGGGAATCTTACATTCCCAATAAGTAAACCCATCACTTCAAAATTCTCAGTGGAGAGAGCATGTTGTAGACAGACCATGTATACATCTGCTTGTAGCTCTACTTTCTTTAATGGCATTTCCATCACTGCGACAGTTGTCGTGTCTGATGAAGATATCGATAGATTTATTTCTACTTGTTTACTGGAAAAAAAATAGTGCTGATCTTGAATCACAGGATGAACCAGGGGAAAAAACAAACAGTATAAGGTTGTCATTACAAATTACCATGTTCCAGCAAACGAATAATTATTATAATCTGTCAACTGCTTTACAAATGAGATATAATCACAGCCTTAAATTAAGATTGGCAATAAGATGAATATCCTTGGTATCCTGTGATATTATACTTCCATGGTAACTTTAACCTTTCATTTGACAATTGGATGAATTAAGGACACCCTACAGCTTCAGACCCCACGATCAGCGTTGCCGTTGAAAACGTCCTCTATGAGGTAAGATTGTGAAGTCGATAAAAAAGCTGATCTGTAGTAACGTGTGCTGAGACGTTTTCTCCAATTTGGTGAGGATCTCTAATGTAACTCACATGACAACGCTCACATTGACCTCATGTAATTTTTAATTCTTTGAACGCTGTGGTGGCGATTAGTAGGGAAAACTTGTAAGAAATCATCAAGCCACAAAGTGACCAACATCCGCCCTTGGGCGACCCACTGTCGATACCTATACATACATGAATACTTATACACTCCCTTCGGTACATGTATCTTAAAAAGGATAGAGCAATTCTACTGTCATCCCATTGGCCGAATGTCGTGGAATGGAAATAAATTATTTTAGATGATTTGGGCGTGAACTTCCAAGTTGGATTCGTACTTTCGTAATAATTCAAGTAACTGTTCGTTGTGCTACGATTTTTGGTTACTGGAGGTAAATAAACATGAACTGTTATTCTACCATATATTACGTTAGTGAATATTCGCAACCCAAATTTTATACCTAGGACGTACGCCACTTTTTATACATAATCCCAATGATATATATACTTTCCGATATCTGACGAAAATATTATGTCATTTTGTACCACAGCATAGGTATACTGGCAAAGAAAATCTGGAAATCAGTGTTGAAGGCTTAAATATAGTCTAGCTATGATCTCATGGTGACGGGGTGGGACACTTGTCATAAGGAATTAGAGATTGTTTAAAACATTTTGTGGTGAATCGTCAAGCCAGGGACGAATAGATTGGTCAGAGTACCGAAGTGAAATACGTCAATTCCACCCCAGCTTATATTAAAATCAGCTCGCTACAGACAAACTATGCCAGGGTAAGCAGTGCTATGTCATATATTCTTAGCATTGGTTTAACTACCATAGTCACTACTAAATCACTAAAGTATTACCAGGATTATTCTCACCGAACAACTAAATGATTCGTGTTGTCCATCCCCTGACCATCATTACTTGTCAGATATCGATCCACTCTATAGATGCAAAACTTGGAAAAATACCCTGAAACTAGTGAATATTTAGTGCACGCAATCAAGACAAGGTTAGGAATGTTAGAAGTCTGAATGTGAAAATTCATGTCAAGAATAGCAAAAGGTGCAAACAAGGGCACTAAACTTACCATACTAAATCACCTCATACCTGCACCGGCTGTCGTTACACAAACATTACATCCAGTAAAATTACCCAGCAATTGATCATAGCTAGGTGTGAATGTCTGGTGTGCAGATTGAGTAGAACAAGGGTAAATGTGGTTTAGAAAATTGACGCCTGCATTAAAACCAAGCAATCCATACACTTTCTTATCTACCTTGATGTTTATCTATTCTGAAAACAGACTACCATAAGATAACATATCATAGTGCGCACATAAGCAAACCGGTATACAGTTGAATAGAAAAAATTAGATTGGATTTAATTTATTTGGAAAGTCACTAAAAATTCGTGTATTGATATAGTAAAATTTCAATCACTCTTGATTTCTGGATCATAATTTTGTTTATCAAGGAGATAGCTCAGACTTTTGAAATGGCTCGCAGTAGTAACACTGTTCCTTTTCCTATATCTATATCTTTACAGTCATTGGATCACAGTGAATTATATCACAGGCGTGCACTGTCACGAGAGAATTTGCTTGAAACAAGAAGCACCGATGAATCTGATAATGAACAATCCATCTTCATATGCGACTATGAAGAGTTGGTTGAATGGGCAGGCTTTGACAAACCTCCAAAACTTCCACCTAGGAATTTTGAAAATGCATATATTGAAATCAATAACCCAAGTAAAAAACTCATCAACAAAACAGGGTACATGAAGAATAATTAACCCATTAAATTCAAATCTATTTTCCGACTAGATCCATCACCTCAATTTTCTGCTCATCAGTTTGGCTTATGAGAGCAAAGCTTTTTACATCTTCATCACATTGTTACAGAGTCACCGGGATGTCGTTGGACCACATGTTTTGCTCCCGCTGTCGCGAAGGCTTCGAACCGCATGAGAAAATAGTCAATTCTCGCGGAGAGTTGTGGCACCCACAATGTTTTGTGTGAGTGCGATGTCCTACGAGACAATTTTTAAAGATGAATAATTTTTCTTGCTAGAATATGATCATATGACATATATCAAACTCACTTATTGTTTCATAGGTGTGCACAGTGCTTTCGTCCTTTTCCCGAAGGAATTTTCTACGAGTTTGAAGGTCGCAAATACTGCGAGCATGATTTTCACGTTTTGTTTGCTCCCTGTTGTGGAAAGTGTGGCAAGTAATTTTTTTTACACTCACTGCAACATATGCCGTGCAGTTATTCATTAATAAATAAATCTATTCTAGGTGAATTTGTTATTGGCCGAGTAATCAAAGCCATGAACGCTAATTGGCATCCAGGTTGCTTCCGTTGTGAGGAGTGTAGTGGCGAGCTAGCGGAGTCTGGTTTCATGAAGTGCCAAGGAAGAGCTTTATGCCACACTTGTAATGCTCGAATCAAGGCCGGTGCTCTTGGAAAGCATATTTGTCATCAATGCCAGTATGAAATTTTTTTTTTTTGGGACCAACATTATCATTCAAAGTATCATGGCACTGCTACTACATAATACTAATCTTGGTCACAAATATTTTTCCAGCGGAGTTATTGACGACAAACCTCTCCGTTTTCGTGGCGAGGTATACCACCCATATCATTTTAACTGTACAGCTTGTGGAGTTGAATTAAATGCTGATGCCCGAGAAGTGCGTTCAAGGCCTGGATTTGCAGCTAATGACATGGTATGGATGAGGGCACTTTGATTGATGCAGGTTTGATGTGATATTCATTGATAAATTATAGCCATTAATTTTTTGTTATTTAGAACGAACTGTACTGTCTGAGGTGCCATGACAAGATGGGAATCCCGATTTGCGGAGCTTGCCGTCGGCCGATAGAGGAGCGCGTTGTAACTGCTCTAGGCAAACATTGGCATGTGGAGCACTTTGTTTGTGCCAAATGTGAAAAGCCATTTTTGGGTCATCGTCATTATGAGAAGAAGGGCTTGGCTTATTGCGAGACTCACTACCATCAACTCTTCGGAAATCTATGTTTTGTGTGCAATCAAGTTATCGCAGGAGATGGTAAGCTCTTTCTCATATGTAGTACCTATCTTTCAAGTTTGATAATCAAATAATTCCCACAAACCAATCCTCAAGTTCTCATACTCAGCGTTTGATGGTAACCCCCATGAATTTGTTCTCGCAGTATTCACAGCGCTAAACAAGGCGTGGTGTGTCCATCACTTTGCTTGCGCATTTTGTGATCAGAAGATGAACCAGAAGACCAAATTCTTTGAATTTGATCTCAAACCAGCTTGCAAGAAATGTTATGAGAAATTTCCTCAAGAATTGAGAAGGCGCATGCGTCGTATGCACGATCTCAATCCAAAAAAGATTCCTGCCTAAATCAGAGTCAAAGCGCTTATCCCGCTTCTATGTCTTTAATGAAGTAAGTTTAAAATATTTATTAATAATTTTATCATCATTATGCCACGCCTGAAAAATTGGATGTTGATAAACTTAGCGTCGGTACAGTTTTATGAAATAACCAAAGTAAAATTTTATATTCCTTATCGGTATATGATTATAATATGAACGATGTTTATCGCATATACTATTGAATTAATCTTTATTCATTTAAAGTTGAAAGTTTTTGATATATTGGGCTAACAAATAATTGGCAATAAGACATTTCTTGCCTTAGTCACACTGCTTCCATTATCAAATATTATTAGATCTTGGTGCCTTTGCACGTACCCATAATATAAAGTGAAAATATTTTATACTCTTATACAACAATCATAACATACCTACATGAGCGCCATTATTACTTATAAAATTTTGGCCTCCAATAACATAATTATTTACAGGATTCACTCTTAGTGAATTAAATTCTAACATACAATCATAGTGATTTCTTGCTGGTGCCTTTCGATATTTCTAAAGAAAAGTAATTTTCTGAGCTGATTTTTGTCGAGAAATTGCCGTTTGGGTAAATGTAACTATTTGTAATTGTATTCACGAAGAGCTTAAAAATAAATACATATTATCTCAAAAACGATGTTTCGTTCTAATTATTCATTTTGCCTAACCAAGCGCTAGATGAGTAGACGAGCAAAAATATTCTGTAATGTATTCTAAGAAGCATCCCAATAACAGTTTTCTTTTGCGGGTACAAAATTTTACGGGGGATTAGGGGTGTGTTGTTGTGATATAACGTGTATACCTGGGCAAGCTGATTCACTTGAAGTTTTTCGGGTGAAATCGATGTCACAAAATTTCTGATAAGTACAGCTAGTATCTTTTATCTGATAGGAGAGCAATATCCAAACGGTATCTGTCAGGAGCGGCTGATAAGATACCACTTGGAGAGACTGAAAACCAATTTGAGTTGGATTACCGTTCTGCACCACAGTAAAGAATCCGAACTGTCTCCAGACTTATACAGCGTTCAGTGCAAAACTATATAAAAGTGGAATAATCGGGTACAACGTTTATATGCAAGTAACGTTCATTGCAGTGATTAAAACAAATGGATTAATCACCCGGACCAAAGACGTCAGTTTTTATATTTAGATTTATCAAGGCAAGTTACATTTCGATTCATTTGTACTTGTAGGATTCGAATTTGAATGATTCACTTCATCCAATCAACTCCTGTCTGATATAACAACAAATGTGACATCGGTGATAAAATTTTTTATTTAATTAAAATATAGGGTTCAACTAAGTTGTAACGATTTGTTTTCATTCAAGTATTTATATTTGTTTAAAACTGCCTACCACGCACTTTGATATTGTATCATTCAACGACTTATTCGATGACCAATAATCGTACACTAAAGTGTTTTTCTTATATTATCTATCTAGGACGATTGTCGAATTAAAACCTTGCACAAAAATATATATTCTTGCTTTGCCGCGATAATTTTCATTGAGTAAAAAATAATGCCCGTTTCTCAATCTACAAAATATCAATATTACATTCCTCCTGCATAATGCCAGAATAATATAACAGTTCAGCTAAGCTGGCTTCATTTAAAACTAAATACAATGCAGGAACTTGACCGGTCATTCCATCTGTAGTTACTGGTGATATATTAGACTTCAAATAGTTGTACAGCAGCAAAAGAGTCGGCTGTTCCACAGTGAATCATAAGTATCAAATATAAGACAACTGTTTATGCGTTATCAGCAGGGATGCACTTCAGTCGTTAGGCTGAACTAAAATTCCTTACGCAACGTGTCTCATACATTGAAGTCATATATTCCTACTATCGATGAATATCAACACTCGTTTGTAGGAATATCTGGACCCATTGGCTTATCAATACCTCTCTGTAACTCTATATACATCTGGAGGGATTGTATCATGCGACTCGAGTATCTGAATAATGTTGTGCTGGCATTTTATTGCCTTTACATCAATTTAATATTGTATCATTTTCAAGATCTTTGCAATAAAACGTACAATTATTAATTTCATGAATTTAGATGGGCTCACACCAAAATTTCAAACTCTAAAAGCATAAGGCGCTGCATGAATACACTTCTGCCCAACAACAGAGAGATGATTCGAAAAATGCATTATTGTAGACAAAGAACTATCGCTTTAATGAACTGAGTGTCTTTTCAACAATGTCTTCTTCTCCAGACCACAGTTATAATCGTCTCGATGGGGCAGAAAGTATTACAACCAGGTAATCTCTCTATTAATACTACTAATGAAATTAATTACACCTACATTTTTATTCGTAACTACAGCAGTCAAGGCAGCAAGTATATGAGTGCCTCTGTTTCGATTAGTAACTAGTTATTTAAATCAAAGTAAAATAGCCTGGAAAGCTTCCTCGTGATTATTTTACCTGTAGATATATCAATCTATTTTGAAACAATTCTGTGGAATCTTTAAAAAATATTATCACTGTAATTTGAAGACCTGAAATTTACAGTTTGGACACTGTCAGCCTTTCTAGACCTCTTCCAAGAAGTGATCCTGGCTCCAAGTTCAGCTCCACATATGTACCTCATAATCGACTATCTCGATATGCCACTGCACTCACAAATCTGGTACCTATTAGATTTAGAAGGTACATCTATGATAGATCATATTTTATAATTTGTTTTAGAACTTCTGACACTACATGTAACTTTTTGCGTAGAACTCCAGGTACAGAATTACCCCTAGACAAGATTGGATTATTCTCAAGTGTCTCATTAAGTTGGCTAAACGAATATTTATACGCTGGGTGGAAGAATGAGATGAGACATAAGGTGCTACCTACAGCTGCTGGACAAGATGCGTGTCAAGTAAATGGTCCCAGGTGAGTTACATAAACAGGTATCTGAAACTAGTGACTAGACTAGATATCATGAAGAGTTGAAAGAAATTTGCATAACAAAAATTTCTTTCATTATTTTTTTATAGATTAGATGGGTTGTGGCATGCTCATGTAGTGGAACGCGGTCAAGCTGGTGCATCGGTACCACACATAGCTTGGAAGTTTGTGCGAACAAGAGTTTATATGGCATCTGTTATCTACATGATGGGTACATTGATTGCTCTGTTGAGTCCAGTGAGTATTCCGTTTTTTTTTTCATTCATTTACTGGGGGAAAAGTGCCATTTGATATATTTTGAGAAATGTATTTCAGATTTTCCTTCTGCAAGGAATAATATCTGCAACAGAAGATAGAAATGAAGTTTACAACAGTACATTCAATGGTACGACTAGTCTTCCCAATGTTACTTTTCCACCTACTGGAAATCAGTCTTCATTAGCTGATAATTTTGTAAACAAGACGCTAAGTAAAACATTGAGAGTCTCAGTTGGTGGAAAGCTTGTTCATAATTTGCCCAATGCGATTAAACACCTGGTAATGATAGACGAAGCTATCATCTTCAGCAACACTGTTATACTTATTATCGCTGAAATCATATCATACTTCCTAATTGCATGGAGTGCTACCATGAATCTCAGGTGGGTTTTTTATGGGCAATAAATGATGTATACAACGAATAATTTTGCCAAACCTCTTAACAGAATTTCATATTTTCTATTCCGCTGGATATTGTACTTATGGTACATCTTACAATAACGATGTACCCCGAGAACACAGAGTCTGTTACCCTGGAGAGTGCGACTTATGACATCTTTATGTTTTTGTAGAACAGCAAGTCGTCTAAGATCCGCTTGTTTAGCTCTGGTGTATAAAAAGCTCATCCACTCTTCCGTGAGATACCGTGCATCTGCCTATCAGGTAAATGTATTGAATATACTTTATGCAATACCCTTTGAACTTTCCATTATTTGCCAATAATACATTAAAGGTATGTATATTTTTATTCGGTTTCAGACGATAACGTACTTTGTGCCAGACAGTGATACTTTGTATGACCTGATCACAAATGGTCCATTAATTTTCACCGGACCGGTTATATTGATATTGAGTTCACTTATGGTGTGGCATTTCATGGGTCATTGGGCCCTCATTGGTGTCGTTGTATTGCTCCTATTTTATTTATGTTTGGTACTTATTTCCAATTACTCACTACGCTTATATTCCTGTTAAATCAAATCACTCACATTGTAATAAATCTCTTATGATGATTTATTACTTTGGCAGATTCTCACAGCGTATTTGACATCTATCTTTGCAACCAAAGCAATGGATTATTCGTTGGCAAGGATGTCCTTGGTGGAAGAATTTGTGAGGAATGTATATCTTGCCAAACTCACTTTATGGGATAGCTGTTTCAAAAATAGAATAGAAGGTTTGCTCATATCAAATCCTTCCTTACAATATCACAGGTATATAATAACAAGATTTTAATTTTCTTTATAATTTAGAAACACGGAAAAAAGAGTTAGTTGAGATGCGTCTTGGAGGTCTGAGCGAGGGCTGGAGTTTATGCATGGTGCATTTCATCCCTGTAATAACCGTGTGCACCACCACTTTGGCTGCTCTGCTTACTTTCAAATATGTTGAATCAGCAGACGTAATATTTCATTTTTATTAAACAATCAATCACAAATCAATCACATGTGTATAGTGATTTTATAGTTCATAGTACGGTACTGCAAGGGTTCAATATTGCAAATCTATGTATTGATTTTCAGTATATGGTAATATTAGTAATCTTGTTGATCAACTTGAAGCAATGTGTTCGAAGCAGTTGGCTAGCTATGAGTAGTATATCTAGAGGCATCACATCTCTCAATAAACTAAAGGTAAGCTAATTTGCATGAGCGATATAGAATGGGACTGTGCAGCCTACTGACAAATGATTATTTCTCCTACAGGCTGTTTTGACACTGAAAGAAGCAGATAGATACCCCGACAAACCAATAGATAGGAACTTGGCAATGACGATAAATAGAGGAAATTTCAAATGGATACAAGATAAACATGTTCAAGATGCTCCAGTAAAACGAAATTCTCAGTAAGCTTGAAGACTCTGAAACTCTAACTTTTTAATCCTTTTGCAACTCTGGCCCATTGAATATTTTATAGGTTTTACCTGGAGAATAACGATGGTGTTCCGGTCCGTTTCAATGTATCAGCGATCACAGATACATTGACTGATATAAACTTTTATGCACCAAAAGTAGGCGTAATATATGAATTTATTATAGGAAATCTAACAAGATTAACTATTTTCTGTATTTTTCATTAAAAGAATGATTCTATAATAACTCCATTCAATTTCAAAGGGAAAATTAATAGGAATTTGCGGTCAACCAGGTTCTGGGAAGAGTTCTCTTCTCCTAGCTCTGATGGGGCATTTAAACCATGTCAGTGGTCACGTAACTAGGGACGGCACATGTGCGTATGTTTCTGAAACACCATGGCTTATCAATGGAACACTCAAAGAAAATATACTCTTTGGGGAAACTTTTGACTCAAACAGGTACATGGCCCCATAACTTATTCAGAACAATAATGAGAAATTTACAATTATTAACGCTTTTAGGTATTATAAGGCCATACATTCTTGCTTGTTAAATGTGGATATGACGTTGTTGCCAGCCTCGGACGACACTGACCTTACAGAGATAAATTTGACCGATGCACAGAAGCAAAGGATCACATTAGCAAGGGCGGTTTATGCTCAAAGAGACATTCAACTGCTAGATAATCCTCTTGCTGATCTTTCAGATGTGAACGAAAGCAACCAAATTTTTGAAAGATGCTTTTCAGCAGCAATGGGGACAAAAACTATCATCATGGTGTCTGAAAAAATACAGGTATTTCAAAAATTACTGTGCAATATCATGATCATAGTTACCGATAACTAATGTATAGTGCGGTAGTATACCCTGTAGCATTTTTAATCAAATTATTGTTGATAGTTTTTGAACAGATGCGACATCATTTATGTCATGCGAGAAGGCCGAATCGTCGAGCAGGGAACCCATGAAGATCTTATTCGATGGGACAGTGAATATACTCGACTGATTCGTTCCTACATGCAAAAATACCAACGAAAATACTATAGGTGAGATAACACATTAGAGATTGCAAAAATAATTCCTATTTATATAAGCAAAGACCAATATTAACAGAAAAACATTCATGGATCAATCTGCTTATTCTAGGGATGGTGAACCAATAAGTCAATCATCTGTCCAACTGTCAATGACAGCAACACCAAGAGGAGTCTTGAGTAGTTCAAGCACGAATGCATCTTTGGATAGTGTATTAGATGACGTCGTAAGTACGATCGGTAATTCGGTCATATTAAGATTCGAGTATCTCACGTCATATATTCTACCTCAATAGCGAAACATATGCTTTCATATCTTTATAGGAGGAGGATCTTGCTCCATTAAAACACGAGATTTATTCTGAATTTCCGGTCAAGTTTGCTACAAATGCGAGTAAGCCAGTTGTAGAATACGGAATATATGTGAGACATGCAGGGGGCTGGTGTATGACGATTGCAATATGTATAGTTGCTATGTTATGTGCCTTCTTCATTGCAATCACACCTTTAATATTCACATATATAGCGCAGGTGAAAATACTGTCAACTATAGAGATAACGATCAAGATGATAATGATTATGATGATGATGATTTAGGAAAGAACACGTAGCGTATGTCCAAAGCTAATTTTCATTTTCTTTCAGAGAACTTTAGCCAATCTCACTCACGTTATGATTGTATTTGCAACAATGGTCGGTACCATCATAATCTTTGGATTAATCCTGATGCTGCTATACACTAAAGTAAGTGGTGATTCATTTTTATTTTTCGGAATTTAATGATTATCAAATGAAACTTCCAATATAATGGGTAATTTTTACACAGGCTGTGTACAAAGCTGCAATGCAGTTACATGACCAGTGGATCAATGGTCTCTACACTGCCCGATTGTCCCTTTTCACAATGACACCAATATCTGTTCTTCTCAATACATGTAGTCTCAACTTGTACGAAGGTACGCATCTATTCACATTGAAATGAATTCCTATCTAGCACATTCTTGCTATTGTTTTTCAGTTGACTCTGTGCTACCACGAGCTATAATAACTATTCTGACGCACATTGGGATAAGTGCATTTAGTACAGTCGTACTTGGACTAATCTCACCTTGGCTACTCATACCTATTGCACTGTTCGTTACTGCTTCTATTTTGTACAGCACTTACGTTCGGTATGTTGATGGAAATAATTTTTTGTTCATCTCACAAGCAATATTGATTAATAAGATGCATTGAAAATATTTTATTGCAAAATTAGTGCCCAACAAACTTTTGCGTTCACAGCGGAGCAGTAACGACGTTGTACGAAACCAAAGTGAATTCTGTTGTACCAATGTATAATCATGCTTTGAATACTATTGACGGACGCACAACTATTCAAGCATACCATAAAGAGAAAGATTTCAAAAAGAAGTAAGTATGTATTTTCATCACACAATTCTCTCAAAACAATTGAATTCTCAACTCGATTTTTGTTGCGTTGCAGGTTTTACAGGTACTGCGATTATAATTCTACATACAATTTTATGTTGCATTCAATTAAATTGTGGCTCGAGTACAGAATCAAATTGATAGCCGGTAATGAGCAATCAACTAGTTTCAGATTTAACATGCGATTAATAGTCATTGATAATGAAACTTTGCAAATCAATTGTACTGACAAGATTTATTCAAATTTACAGCACTTACTTTAGGGGTGGTCATTTTAATGTGCGTCCTATTGACTAATCTCCGTGATCATTTTGAGTTTATGGTTTTGGCTGCAATCTGCACATTACAACTGATTACCAGTACGGTCAATGTAACTGGAGCAAGTGCAAGCGCTTATACTAGTTTTATGGCTATCACTGGATTAGATTTTTATATGAAAGTGGGTATTACTACGTATTGCAATTATTTTTTGTACCATATCAATATCGAGTCCTGTATTTGAGAGTGTGATCGAATTGTTCTAATATTTTTAGAATATTGCCAGAGAAATGCCAGAAAATGGTAGCCTGCCTGCAAGTTGGCCGATAGACGGTAGCATTAAATTTGACAATGTTACCCTGAGCGTAACCCCGGATTCTGATCCTGATCTAGAACCAATAAATTTTCAAATTAAATCTGGGGAAACGATTGGTTTGTGTCAAAAACCGAATATTTAGACGGCTTCAACGGAGTTTTATTGCTCCAGAGTACCGCTTACGTATTTTTCACAATTAAATAGTTTATCACATGCGATTTGTTGCAGCTCTGATTGGCTCACACGCTAAAACTAGAATGTCAATAGTGTCCGCATTGTACAAATTGATTGAGATTACTTCAGGAAAGATTTACATAGGAAACACAGATATTTGTCAAGTACCAATAGATAGAGTCAGGCAGTGTATCACCTTTATACCTGGCGATGCACCGCTCTTCAATGGAAGTATCAAGTAAGTCACAATGAGTACCAACGACCACTGTCCTAGGCAAAGGAATTCAACCAAGAAATATTTATTCCAGATATAATTTAGATCCAACGAATGAATTACCTGAGAAAGAGCTGATGCAAGCGCTTCAAACAGTTTTTCTTTGGGAAAAGGTATCAAAACTGGCCAATAAGTTGGAAACTGATGCCAGCAACTGCTTCACAACAGGTGAACGCAAACTGATGTATCTTGCACGAGTGATACTTCGAAAATCTGTTAAGGTGGGTATTCCACAAGGCATCGGTTAATTGAGAGAATTATTCTCGTCAGGTTTCAAAGTTTCATTTCCATGGGATAGTGTACCGTTAAGTTTCAACTTTTCATGAATGATGGTTGCAGATAATTATCATTGAAGACTCCATGACAGACTTGGGTTTGGACATAGAAAAAATCATAGAAATAGTTTTACGAGACGTCTTCTCGAAATATACTGTCATTGTACTCTCTACTCAGAAGATCCGCTATTGCCAAAGGACACTAGTTCTCAATCATGGCAGGGTAAGTTTCAATTAGTTTTTTTTATGTAAGAAATTGCAACTTCATGACAGTATGAACAAAAGTTGATCATATTTCAGGTCAATGAGGTTGCAGACCGCAAATCATTATCATCACAACACAGTCTAGCGGTCTTGGAAACACCAGTATCAGCAGCCAAAAATAGTATATTTGAAACAAGCTTCTAGTTAATATGAACCATCATAATACTATATTTCTACGTGAAGAAATTATTAAACTTAAAAAATATATCTCTGTGCGTGTAGGTTAATGGAATGGAATATAAATGAGCTCGAAGCGTACATAACCAGTAGCTGTTGCATCATTAATTATGTTTGTGATGAGCATGATACGGCTCAAGAAAAATAAAAAAACTATGAAAAAAGAGGTGCTTTCAATCCTAGAGTCACCGTACACGTGTCCTTGGGTTTTGGATAATGAGTATAGCTTCAGAAGCTACCAATGCTAGTCTATTCAGCTCTTGGCGACAAATTATCAATGTTATTAATAAACTGAATAGTATTTTTTTAACGAGCAACATATTTGATTCTGAGTCATATGATTCTCTAGAAATAGTATCTTTGTATAATCTGGAAGCACTTGATTTGTGTGTATCAATAATTTTAGCAGTTTTTAGTCTGTAATATGTCAATCATTAGTAATACAGCATTGGCAATATCCTCTGTATTTAATTCACCTCAGATCTGTTTAATCTCACCACTGCAGTGTGGGCAGCAGGATATGTTGGGACAAGAGGACCTCGACGGGAGAAAAAGTTGACCTCCAACTGCCACTGCTGCACCCATGACAGCACTACACGCAGCATCTTGTCTCCCAGATAGCAATAGATTCGGATTCATTAGTAACTGAAACCATTTGATTGAACTGATGACCGATCTTCATATCATCTGGTGAAATACATGAAATATTGTATGATTTACCTGCTCAGCGTTTCTTTCTGCAATAGTTTTCATCTCCAAGCCAACAATATTCATTTCCTTCCTCAAATTGATTTTATCCATGCCAGCAAGTAGCTGAACTTTGAGAATCTCTGTAAGCTGACATGATCCTTCAGCCAAGTCTATAATATTTGTACTAGGCAACTCATGTCTTCGATTAGATACAGTTCCAACTGGGTCGAAGTTTTCCCGAAGTATACTTAGTGTCCTAATTACGAGTTGCATATTATTGCATAAGAAATTTTCACTTGTGTCTATCTATTGTTCAAATTTGTTTTATTCATAGAAGTTCTGAGCAATTGAAAGATACCTGTACGTCCTAAGAGAAGTCTCTCTTACTTTACTACGCTCTTCCAATAGTCGTTTTATTGTCTCCTGGAGGTCTGTGGTTCTCTGACAGAGGGCAGCTTTCCACCGGGCTAGTTCTTCCACCATCAAGCTGTATTTTGAGTAAGAATTCATACACGAGACCCATATCACTTCTTATGCAACCGTCATAAATACCTGCTAGCTAAAAACTTGCTTCTCCAAACCTCACACTGTCCCGCCAGCCATTCCGTTTGCTCCTGATGGGTGTTCAAATTTTGCGCAGAGCTGAGCAGAGCACGAGCAAGTTGTAGTTTGTCCTCGGTTAACAAATGAACCTTTGTTTCCAAGTCTTCTCCTACAGCGGCAACTAATAGATTTTTTAGCTCTCCATTCACCTGTGCTTGAAATTTTAGCTGACTTTCAAGTTGAGCATTTTCCTCTTTGAGCTTTTGGATTTCAGTTTCATAAGACTTCCTAACTATCTCTGCAGGATCTGTGACAATTTCTTGACTGTAATCCTTATTGTTGACATAAACCTGGTTTTTCTTCTCTGTTTCGCTTGCCTTCAACATAGCCATTTGAGAGACCATGACATTAATGTCCAAGTTATTCTTCGATGCCCTCTTAGTCTTTTTTTCATAAGGAATGATCGGGTTGACAGCAGCCTTATAGGGTTCGTATGGTACAAATTTAGGTTCCTTTGATTTCAGTGAACTTAAAATCTGTTTCTCTTTTTTACTTTGGGAAACACTCTTAGGAGTAAGGTTCACTATCATACCAACGGGTGTAACTGGGGGCGTAGAATTTGTTTGCTTTAGATTCATGGGGTGATAGATCAGCGTATCGCCTAATCGGACTTTGATTTGTTTTTTTTCTATTTTATCATCCGTTACAAATTCCATTCCATCCCCCTGTGTCCGTGTTGAACAAGTCATCGGTCGAGTTTCTATATAAGGTAAAAAGAATAATTCCAGATGCTTCAATAAATATAGGACTTGCCAAACCAACCTGGAAAAGTAGTATTCTTGACACTGTTCTTCCGAGAAGTAGAAAAGGTGGCAACATTTTCAGCAGTTTCTACTCGTGCAGGACTATAATCCATAATGGAAATCGAGACTTTTCTCGTTTAAACACTATTTCAGTAATAAGTTGTAAGCCGATAGCACTGGACAGAACGGCTATGATGAATTTCAACACCTACACACACCCAAATGACAGTAGGATCAGCTGTTTGCAGCCAAGTTTGCAGTCTGTTTTTGCAATTCGTAAGCCGCTCTGCTCTCTGCCGGTGATATTTGTAGACAACAAGTAAATGAACCAAATGAACGACCAATGAGCAGTGGTATTTTCATGTACAGGAATTCTATGCTCTTGTGTCACGGACTCTTGTCGTTGACGCTTTCGTGCCCAAATGAAGATGAAACGATCGAAACTCGATATAATCAACGCTACTGTGGAGTCTTACTTAAAACGGCGGCATTATCATCAGGTAGGTCCGATTAATGAACTATAAATAAATTCGTATGCACGCCACAACACTGCATAAATATCATGGGGCTCATATACATACATAACCTATGATAATGTTTACTAAATATGCAGGAGAGTAACGTTTTTCGAAAATCTGATCGTGCTGGCTCTCAAACTAGTCAAGAAATGACCCTAAGTGAAACTGTTCAATGTGGAACTTCCAGAGACAATTCCATAGTCTTTAGTGCAATCACTAATGATGTTGGGGTTGCTGATCAGGCTTATCACAAGTATGTAAAATTTTTTGAAAATAATAGCAGTCCTACAATAATTAGGTGATTTTTCAAAGGACAAATTGAGATAAGCTTTTCTTCACAGATTGAAAATGTGGGTTCAGACAATATCGAGTGAAAAACTCAGAGCAGAACTACGAGGATTATTGTACCCAATTTTTTGTCACTTGTATCTGGAAATGTTGCACAGTGGTAACCGACAAGCAGCTGCTCAATTCTTAAGGATGTACCAAAATGATTTTGTCTCTGATACAGAAAGAGACTTTCTTGAAGAACTCTCTAGTGTTTTTTCTATCCAAGATATAGAACTAAGACCATTTGTCAATGCCTTCAGAACCAGAAAATACAAAGTGGATATGTCTGACAATGCACACTTGTGTCTCCGAAAGTTTCTTGCCAAGCAAGGTCATGTTATATTAATGCAGGTAATACAAGCTAGTAAACTTTACCATGTCTTTTTTATTTATTGCAATGAGCTTCTTTTTTCAAAGAGTGGATAATTTTTCTAGCCTCTTTCACATCCTTGTCTAATTGTTTGATGTTGTATCGGCAGTACCACTTTAAAGAATATAAATCTGGATATGTAGGTGATAAATACACACGTGACAATTATCAAAAAGATAGAAGTTAATCCTGACGAAGATGTGGGTAGAGATCGTGGACCAAGAAGTGAATCAGTGATCAATGGCCACGTAGAACAACCTTCTGGTACAGGTGTCGATCGTGAAATGCGGGAACTCCAAGAAGCTATTCGCTTGATCCGCAACAATGTTCACCAACCTCTGCGTGTCTATACCATTAATAATGCCAATGAAAGGTGAGCCTCAGATTTTTTTTTTCTCTTTGATTAATCGTGCCCCTAGAGTGATGTGAAACATACTTATAATCACCCTACTCAAAAGTTTTAGTTGATATGGTTGATTCCATATCCTCAGAATTTTCCCTGAACATATCTTTATTTTAAGCGCCAGTTGCGGCGTAATCACACCTAGCATGGATAAACTAGCAGCAGGTTTTAGCACTTCGGAAATAAGGATGTGGGGTATAGGAGACACTGTACTTATGAGGCCTAGACTCAAAGTGTCTCCATCTACTTTACCTTCTAATTATGCCTCAACTAGCGAGAGCTTTTCTCCTGAGGATCATTTGTAAGTCATTCATCAAAAATGGTTTTCTACTCGATTTGCTGTCCTAAAAATTCAAAGCCATCATATATTTATCATTTGAAGGGATGAAGCGGGAGCCATTGTAATGCGGGGGCATACAGATGTGGTGCATGATTTAAGATTCATTCCTGAAGCTGACGTTCTTCTCTCTGTATCAAGCGACAAAGAAATGAGAGCATGGCGACTGAGTGATTATTCCTGCGCAGCTGTATACAAGTACATCCACCTACAAGCTATTCGGAAATGCCAAATTTTTTTCACAATATTTTTCATTTAAATTCCCTATGTTTCAGTGGGCACACTTACCCCATATGGTGCATGGATACCAGCGTTTTTAATTTGTACGTTGCGACCGGATCTCACGATCGTACGGCTAAACTTTGGTCTTTGGACAGAACTTTCCCTCTCAGGATATTTGCTGGACATTTTTTAGATGTTAATGTAAGTTTGCATCCTAAAGACCAAGCCCAGACCATACTTCTTATACTTAGAAGGCTCACATTTTCATTTCGTATAGTGTGTTAGATTTCATCCTAATGCTCGGTATTTGGCAACCGGCTCTGCGGACAAAACTGTGAGGCTGTGGAGTAAGGACGATGGTAGCTTGGTCAGAGTTTATGTAGGTGCTCAATCGACGATCTACAGTCTTGCTTTCAGCCCAGATGGAAAATATCTAGCCGCTGCTGGTGAGTTTAATCTTTTATTAATCTTGATGCCATACATTCGCATATAAATAATTACTGTACATATTGTACCGATGAATATTCTCTGATCGTCGGACCTAATTTTTATCAGGTGATGACAAAAGTGTATCGATATGGGATTTAGCAACCAATACACAATTGATGGAACTAAAAGGCCATCAAGACACAGTTATGAACTTGGACTGGAGCGCCGATGGTCAGTACATCGCTAGTGCTAGCATAGACGGAGCTGTAAGGCTTTGGTCCACTCAACAACACATCAACACCAGTAATGGGTAAATGCGCGATTAACTTTCACTCATAGTATAAGCCTTGTAAGATGAAGTTATAATCATTTTGGTCATATTTCAGAGATAATGCAAATACTCAGTCCGGTCCAGACAAGACCCACACATACCAAACAAGTTGCTCAACCATTCTATCGCTACAATATTATCATAGGAATAATTCGCTGGTTTGCATCGGTACGTCATAACTCGTAAGTTAGAATATACATCGGTATACCTGAGCCACCGATTTTTTTGTAAATGTTTCGACGATTCTAAATACATCACTTGCCGAAGAGCACTATCTGGATACTATCTACAATGACCTCTTTGTCTCATAATCTAATGGAGTATCGGGTGTTTCGATATTATAATAGTTTGATTGCGGTATAATTTAATTTGGTCATTCCTTGAAGTCCCAGAATTACAGTGCAAACTAATAAGTTAATTCAGAACCCGGATCTACTTGATGTCAATAGCATTTAGTTCAAACGAACCTGATATAATTTAATGCCCTGAAATAATGCTCATCAATAATTACGGTTAGGAAAATTGGGAATTGATGGGGCCTTCCACGCTAAATCGAATGTCTTCGTCCCTGACCATTTTTGTTTCGACCTATAAATTTTTTTGATATTAGCCTCACCCAGGAAAGGCGAAAAAAGAATTTTCAGAATTTTTCAAACATCCAGCTTGTTTTGATGGTTTAAGGAAAAAAAATCTCATATTGGCATGGCAAGTCGAAACAAAAATGGTCAGGGTTGAGGCGTACAATGCCCCTTATACTTATCGGTACAAGTTATAAGATGACGAGATATTACGGCTTCTTCATCAACGACATTCCGATCTAACAGAACTCTCAAATGTTCAACAGAACGAAGTGAACACATTGTATGTAACCATGAAGGGGACAGTAATTGTGTCCTAAAATTCCATACTTTTCACCATTTTGAATTTATATGCTGTAAAAATCTCGTGATCTTATACAAGTACATTTAAGAAATTCATCAATAAAAATTGTGTTGAGAATGCGTTTCATTGTCAAAAAACAATTGATGCGTCATGTAAGTTCTTCTTATGGCCTAATAAATAACGGCGTTCATAATTTAGTCGTATTTTTATCGATGCATCCTCATAAAAATATCAATTCATGATGTTACATAACGAAACCCAGGTTTAATAACAATGCAGCATGATTGTAGGTGAGAAATGTAATAAGTGTTGCTATCAGGAAGACAAAATTAAACGTAATCATATATTTCTTGTCGATAAATTCATGATTATGTACATCTCTTGTTCACACGACTAGTAAAATTACTGCTTTTGTATTGTTCCGGCATATTTCCATCTTCACCACTACTCGATTGGTCGTTAAAAAACCTTTTCCTTTTACGATTATTATGATAAAAGTTTTGATTTCGGAAAGAATCGTCGTCTTGACTCGAGCTTATTATTTCCTTATGAACAGATTCGCTACCCTCATAATCAGTTTGTATGCTTCGGTATGGGCTTCGAAGCTCAATGTTACTGTGCCTTTGATACCTTCTACTGGTTGATGCAAGACTTCTACTGCTATTATTATGTTTTCCGTCTGCACCACCGCGCTCTTGATACTTGTCTACATTCTGATGACGATTGCTGCTGGAACCTTGTTCGTAAGTGTACCTATGTTCGTGCTTTGCGTTGTGCTCAATGTTGTAAGTTGCTTCTTTGTCCCTACCACCGTTATTTCTTCCATAATCAACATCATAAGCATCACTTTTATTAGAAAATGTTGACTTGGTATGGCGAGTGTACTGTTCCCCGCAGTCTCTGTCGGTATTTCTGTATCCCTTTACTTTTGCAAACCCTCCCTGCGACTCTTCGCATCTTCGATCTGAGCTGTCGTACCGATCCCGTGATCTTCTATCTGAGCTTTCACGTTCCCTACTGCGACTTCGTCGATTGCGCCTCAAGCTCGAATCAGAGTCATCTGAGCGTTCGTGGGATTTGTGAGGTTTCGCCCATAGCATTTGTCTATTTGGCCACTGTTGCCTTTTCATACTTTTTGCAATAACTCGTTTTTGATGATCCAATTGGGGGAACAAATCCTGTGATTTCTCAAGGGCTTCTTTAGCAGAGTTCATTTCGGCTTCTTGAATACTATGCCCAGAAGCTTTAGCCAAACGTTTACCTTGGAAATAAACGGCAACGGTATATACCCGGGTATTAGTGGGTCCTTTACACTCGATTACTTTGTAAACTGGTATATCCGGCTCTCCGCCGTCCATAGTTCTGAGAGTTAAACAGCATTGCTGCAGTTTACTCTTGGGATCATTCCAGTCTTGATTCATGATGAAGTCTTGGAGACGAGGAAAAAAACATACGTCGCAAAATACGTGGCAAAATTCTAAGCCTTTGTCTACGTATAAAGCTCCCAAAAATGCCTCCAATAAGTCAGCCCTGTCTTTAGTCTTAAGCTCTGCTTTCGGATTTCCGTACAATGCGTACTGAGTCATACCCAAATCATCGCATACTACCGCTTGGGTTTTATTATTGACCAGAGAACTACGCAGGAGCTGAAACGTGTCAAGAAAAATCAAATATCCTGAAATGCTCTAATTTTTCAACAGATGCGCAAGGTCAAAGTTATTGTTAGCAACACAATTACCGATAAATGTCCTTCGTGATGTTCGGGAAAGAATTTGTAGAGATATTCGGAAACAATCAGTTGAAGCACTGTGTCTCCTAGAAATTCTAAACGTTGATTAGACCCCAGTGTCAAATTCGTATATCCGATGCTTCGATCTGTAAATGCACGTGCCAGCAATCGAATGTGCTGGAAATTTACTCCGATCGATTCTTCGAATTTAGTCAACTTCTGCGGACATTAAGCAATCGCAATAATTAATAAGTCCTGTGTGAGAAATATTACGTTAAACATCTGTTCGTACACAATAACGTCTTGATATTTTATGATAAAAATTGGGACCATAAAAACAATTCAAAATTCTTCGTACGTACTTGCAACAATTCGAAACTAGGTATCCATTGTCTATCTCCGGTTGGTTCCTGTTCCTGTAGAGGGTGTCGAGGATAATTTACCCAGACCTTAGAAAGATCATTTTCCTCCATGAACATTGTCTCCGCAAATACTTTATCAGCAACTTCTATTCCACCATCCAAAAACAGCGACCCCATCAATGCTTCGAAGCAATTGGCCATAGCGTGCCTTAGCTCCAAATCGTGGCACAAGTCACTTCCGTGTGCATAAAGCATGTATTGTTCCAAGTTCAGTTTCTTAGCAAGTACAGCCAAATGTTGATTCTGTACAATAGCTGCTCTGTAAGTCGCCAATCCACCTTCCTCCAAATCAGGAAACATGTGAAATAGATGAATGGATGTTAAAAACTCGACTACGGCATCGCCGAGGAATTCCAATCTCTCGTTGTGGGCTATGGAGGACTCAGTTTCTCTTCTCGCACCAAATCTTGACATGATGTTTATCAAAGTATTTATTCCTCGCTTCCTCGTGTTCATGTAATGAATCCTCCTATCACCGTACTCAGGTTGTCGTATCCCGCAATTGGTTAATGAATTCCTCGCGTGGTCAGGATTTGTACCAAAGTTTTCTCTATAGCTTGGATGTGTAAGAGCCAATTGTAGCAAGTATCGATTTTTGAATTGATAACCGATAGTTTTCTCTAGAATATCTAGCGATTTATGAAACCTCAAATGACAAACTAAAACAGGAATAAGCATGGCGTGTTGTACGATATCGCACATGATGCCTGTACGATAGAAACCCTCGGAGCTAACATCTACCGTTACATCTCTTTTCATTTTACTCTGCGTCCGCAGCTCTTGTAACTTATTTTCTTTTGCCTCTAATTTTCTTTTATCTTCAAAAGATGGCTTTGGCATGTTTGCAAGCAAATGTCGAAACTTGACATAATCCCTCCAAGCCTTCTGATAGCTGAAATTACGTATAATCACAATGAAAATTCAGACACAATTAACTAGTTGTTCTAGAGGTTTCTTTTAAAAAAATCCGAATACTTACTCGGCATTTCCGGCATAACTGAGCTGTGGTGGTCGGATTCCAAAATGAACAATTTCAGGGTATGAGGTTACACCTGGAGGTTGATCTTCTTGATTTCTATCCAACTGATCAACTCTGACACTGCAAGGTTTTTTTCCAGGGTAAGTAACGACCATACCTTTAACTTCGTCAGCAAAATTTTGCCATTTATATTGAGGCATATCAACGAGCCTGTTGAGATCCTTGGAATCAATCAGAGCAGTACTGCTTTTAATTAAATAATTCAAGACCTCGTTCATGGATAATATTTCTTGACCATTATCTGGTAAGTCTCTAACAAATCTTGGCATAAAGTGGAATTGGCCACAACCGGTAGTGTCTTGCGCTGCACGTAAATCAAAGTCAACAAGTTCCAATATTTCCTGGAATAAATAATCCTCTGAAAGCACACAGATTATTGGATTATGAACAATATTGTTGTAGTACGCACTGCAACAATAGGTCGAAAATTGAAAGCAGGGAAAACTCACGAAATAAATCCAGTTCTCTGATTGTAAAATTTTCTGGTAATTTCTCATCGATGTATAAAATTGTGTATTCAATATTGAAGCGGATTACTTTACAGGTGGGCAATTTAACCAGTGGAAAATGGGAGAGCATTGAAAATCCTTCAAATATAAATTCATGTTCGTCGTGCTTTATTATGGTTGGAGTCTTTGTCAAGAAATTAGTTGGCGGGCTGATGGTTATGCGATAGTGATATAATTTATCCGCGTTGTTTGAACTTGAGTCACACTTGGCTATTACACCCTCACCAGCATAGATGCCATGTCGAATTCCAGACCTTCTGGATTTAGCACTGCATCTACACAAGGGCCCATCATTCATCTAAAAAATAGAATACGAAAGTCATGAGCCAGATATTGTCTGTGTGTAAAACAAATCGGGACATTCATGTGCCATTACCTCTCCAGGATCATTAAACCACATTTCCGGGTGTAACCGTTGCGGATGTTGCTTTTTAGCCATTAATTCTTCCATTGTTCTATCGTCTTCATCCATTGAAGTATCGCTATCTGACGAAGAACTACTACAAGCTTCGGTTTTATGTCTACACAATCTGGCCCTGGTTTTTCTCGGAGGCGGCTCATATGGAGGCTGCAAAAAGTAAACATCGCATAAGTTTCAGATGGAGACAAAATGGTTGATGATCACAGATTAGGATCGAAACAATCACCTGTAGTGCTCTGGCAGCGGTAGATCTATCTACTAATAATTCCTTAAAAATACTACACAACTCTGTCAGCTTTGGAGTAGCCATCATAATTTTGGGATTTGATTCATCCCTGGCATAGTAGAGGTCAGCTGGAGCTGTGCGAGTCCACACCCTTCTCTCGTGTGCCATTATGCCTTCGGGTCCCATAGCGGACAACTCATCCAGTTTTTTCTCCATATCTTTGCTCGTTGCGCAGTAATTACGTCTGCAAATTAAATTCGATCAGAGGAGAAATAGGAAAATCGTGGGAAATTCATAGTAAATTTTAAATTTATTTGTAATACCTGTATTTTTCTAACAGCTGATCTCTTTCACTTTGTGCTCTTGGTTTCATAGAACTATTACTGCTTAGATTAGATGCCACAGACACATGGGAATCTCTAGATCTTGATCTTTTTCTACTGTAATTGCCCAAGCTAGATTTGCGTGAATCGGTGCTAGCACGAGAGTAGCATCTCGAACTAGATTCCCTATTTTTAATTAGGGTGAGACTATTGCTCTTCCTATGGTTGCTCGAATATTCTTTGCTTGTTGACCTCCCCCTCCCCCTCCCCCAGTCATCATATTTTTCTCTATCTTGGTTGTATCGAGAGATGACTGAATCTCTATCGCTTCTTCTTGGCTCCCGGCTGTCCGAATTACTAGATCTTTTACTTTCCATATTATGGCTGGTAGTCCGTCCTCTGTAATCTTGCCAGGACTTCTTATTCATACTTTTCGGCACAGCGTGTGACTGGATATTGCTTTGTCCTTTGGCTTGTGATTGTGAGGAACAAGCATCGTTGTGCTCAAAATTAAAATTATCTGGTGGCAAATTCCAACGCAGTGAAGCGCTGTCTCGATCCCATTCTTCGTTAGTCTCATGAGAATTACTTGCGTCCCAGTTATTATAATTATACCGAGTAGTCGTTGATGAAGAATAGTTTGGGACATGCATATTATTCGAATCATACGAATTGGGTTTGTTTGACAATGGATAAGCTTGATGTACGTATGGAGTATTTGGCGCACAGCTTACATAGGGTGGCGGAGGTCCACTTGTGAATTGACGTTCTTGGGACATGTTCATGGGCTGATTACTGGTAAAAGATGGAGTAGATGGATTGTACGATGGTGGTGGTTGACTTAAATTCGGCAGAGGGAAGTTAGGAAGCGGAAGCTGGTAGTAACCAATGTCATGAGCCGGTGGTTGCCCAGTTCCCCAATAAATAGGTGGACCAGTGTTGTTTGGTTGGGTAGCCATGATTTTTCGCTATTTCACAACACAATTTCAGTACGGATCTTTTCCTTGAGATGAAAGAGAATTACCTTATGATCCCCGTACTGCAGTTGAACATGAGTTGAACGCATCGCTCAACAGATTACGTAAATTTGAAGGAAGCAAGTCAGTTTTTCTGTGGCATAATAGAAAATCACTGGGTCCTTTACATACGATTGGATTCGAAATTTTGTAATTGTAGCTTCATTGTCATAACCTTAATAATTGACACAACCGATGACAGCGAGCGTAGCACTTTAATGGCTCAAACCGTGTTGAACGCTAACTAGCTTTGGTTTTTTGAACTATTTCGCGATCTTCAGGCCAAATGTTCGTAATTTAAATGATGTTATATTTAGTCAACTTTGTCAAAACGTTGTCAACGATGCTATGAATTTGAAAAATGTAGGGGGGGGTTTTAGAGGGTGACTTTTTTTCAAATTAGAATACGTATTTTTTATCGCAAATTCATGAACTACAAATTTTTCATGCAAATACTAAAGCTTTTGAAGACAAACCGCAAGCGGCAAAAAGTGCACAGATGAAAAATGTTCAGTCAACGATTGAAACCTTCTAAACTTATGAACACCACATCTATTAAGATTTTTTTTTTTGAATACGCGACCTCAATGTAGGAAATACCTAATAGAAGACCTATACCTGATGGAAGAAAAACAGATTTTCAGTTGGATTATTTTGTTTATCAACTTGTCTGGAAAAACTGTATTGTTTTGCAGGATTCAAAAGTATATCCACAAGCCATTGGCCATATCATTCTGATCGTATTTGCTCTTCATTGTCCGTTTTTCACCTGATATTGGCTTAATGACTTATTTGTTTCAGTTCAATTTATGTTGGACACATGTTGGGTATTCGATTGCCTCAAGACTTGCCAAGGTTGAATAAATTAGACTCATTTCTTACTCTCTCTCTATCTTTCTTTATCACTCGGCTCTGGTTCGCTGCATATGTATATGACCGTGGAGAGTGGATATCGTGCGACAATACCTACTCTTAACGATATAAATATGAATGAGATGTGCAATGAAATCATAAACTGGATAGCCAAAATGAAGACCACCATCCTCTGGATCGCTAGTAAGTAACATGTCTTATTTAATATATTCGCAAAACGAAGAATTCGAACTTCTATACACTTGATAGGTCGTCTCAAGTAACTAAAAATGGTTGTGAATTTCTTGTGTAGACTTTTAAGTTTTTCAGTATTCGTATCCGCGAGTCGTTCACAGTCAAACGTGGTGGGAATATACAACAAACGAAACATGATTATTTTCATTTACTCATATGCGAAGACAAAAACCCGCATATTCGGAAAATTGAGAACAAAACTCCAATTAATCGTTTGTTACAGCGGTAGCTCTTGCTACCCCTTCGCTATCTGCTGACTGGACAGATCTGACGGGTGAGTAATTCACAATAAAGAAATTTGCTCTTAGGTTCATTAACCCACATGCGAACGCTACTAATTTTTCAATTGTGACCGTTGCAGTGAAGTGGAACAACACCGATTCTCTACGCCTGGACAGCTGGTATGGGATACCAATCACACAATCGGCAGCGGAAATCCAAAATTGGGTCCAGCTACCAGAAGGTACTGTGTTTCATGGGACGACCACATACTGCATGGAAGATGACCATCACTTCTGCACCCTCTTCGATGGTTACGGTAACATTGCTGGATTTCAGGTAAATAAATGCATCATGCCTAGCTTATGAAAAATTGTCTGCAACGAGGTGATGATTCATTTTTGAGATATATCATGTCCAACCATTCGATACGAATATTGAGCATTGTGAGCTAGAGAAGAAAAATATGCCTGAGATTTACACGAAAATCCAGGCACGGTGTACGTAGATTTTGGTTTGCACCGAGGCGAATCACGCGTCATTTCATTCGACGAGTATTAGCAAGACTATGTTTACACCATTTCTCTTGTAGTGGGCATTAACAAAGGCCGAGGTCACGAGAGTGCAGGAATGCTATAACATGTCAGCCATCGTTACGTATGAAGAGAAGACATTGTTTGGAAAACCATGTTGGACCGTCACCATTTTAACGGTATCGCCCGGTAAGTTGTCGCTGGTCTAATGCAATGCATTTTCAGCTTCGATCACCATAAACAAATTAGTTAACTGAATTTTACTAAATCGGCAGTACGAAATAAATTGTCCGTCGATGCATACATAAAACGCATATTTTTTATTTGCTGTCAAATTTATTGATTCTGCCGTCGGTGGAACTTACAATATGAATCCATAAAATTATACCTGATTTTGATATAGCTAGCGTGATTTTTAATCGCAACGAAATTGGATTGTCTCGGTTTTATTCCAATAGGTCTGAGATTGGCTCTTGTAGCTGATAATTCTATGAAAAATTTCCCCGATTTTTTGAAAATAATTTTGTTCAGATACTATCGCAGCTGGTGGTCGTTCGGACGCAGCTAATGTACTTGGTACTAATGGAGTTTGGATAGTAACCAGGAATGGATACGTGGTAGTTCCAAAAAATATTGAGGATTTGGATCCTGTTTGGAAGAAAGGAATTTGTATACCAGCAATGGGTATGACTTGATCTTAGTGTAAAACAATTACGACTCAAAATATGAATATCCGTTCATTAGATTTATAAGATTAATGTTCAGAAACTGTCCGTCTCAGCTGATGTGTAAATTATATTCCTCATCCATACGTTTCAGGTACCCACTACTACTACGGAATGAGTCCAACAATGGCGTGCGACAATTATCAGCCAGTAGTTTTGTTGTATAACAATGGTACACTTAGTGCCACTGTATTTCAGACGTTTGGAGAGACGATACCGATAGAACGTCAGTGGTACGAGCACTTTTCGTTTACAGTTATCAAGACCATAATCCCTATCGCACCACAATGTTTGGTCGACTTGGCTGAGAAATACGGGGTGATTTCAATGCATGTCTTCTTTGAAAATCAACCGTGGAATACTAAATGCTGAATCAACCATGTGCAATATCATCAGAGAATATTGTGCAATGAATACAAAATAATCTCTTGATAGCAGTCGCATATTTTAACACCTATTTCCTTCATCCTGCAGAAAGATAAGAAATTCATTACCTTTATTTCTTATTTTACCATCTGATGAGAATTGTCGAAATAAATGTAAATTTGCATCACTCAACCAAGTTGCGAACTACAGTTATTGAATATGGTAACGAACTGAATGTTTGTCGGTTAGGGAGAAATTCCCCAACACCTGAAAAACGAAAGAAGTCAGGACTGTCTTTTTTCCAGATAAAAATCATGATGGTTCATTGTCCTCAATGAGGTAACTTTTGATCCTCGTTGTATATATCTCGCTCGAGTTTCTGGAAAACACAAAAAATGAAAAAGATTCGACTGCGGAAATAATAAATCGGACGCCAGCGTTTTCCTAAAAGTTGTCCGGAGCGGAAAGATAAGAAGCGGTATCGCAGGAAGCTCCCGATCGGCTTCGGGTTCGAACCCTTTGCGGACCGCATAATGTATTACGTAGTGTAAAATCAGATATCAATATTATTTCAATTTACCAACAATCATCACCAAAAAAACGAAGTTGTCCGGATGTCCATTGTTTGCTTGATCAATAGAGAAATCCATCGTGATTTGAGATTTTATACAGATAAGCTTCAATAATTACAGCAATGGGATTAAACAAAACTACGAATGACGATATTTTCGTTTTAATATCGGTTTTTTTAGTTTACTGTCACGAAATGATAAGTTCGCAGCCATGTTCTGCAATCGAAATTCAATGCGGTTTGAATTTGTGTAGAATTTTGTGGAAATGCGCTCGAAAGTTATTTCCCGTAGCAGCCAAGTGTACCCTACTTTTCCTCTAGATACTCACCTCTGCCGGCTGCCAAGTCTCCACTGGAGTAGTATTTTGAGTGTCATCGGATTGAAATGCGGAATATCTACCACCTGTCCAAATAAAACACGATTACTTTTCAGCTACTTAATCTGCACTCGGTTTCGGATTATATCAATGACGTCCCGAATTTGAATTTAAATATTTATTCAATGGTTGGGATCCTAAGTTTCCTGCCAATGTTACGTTCAAAACACCTCACACAAAGATTGTTGATAGAGTGTTACTCAATAACATGATTACACACCATAATTTCACGAACAAACGTGCTGATTTGCAAAGATTCGTGTGCAAAATACTGCGTGGAATTATGTATATAAATAGGGATGAAACATGAAGTGGAATAACAAACTGGATCGTCAAAATGAAGACCACTCTCCTGTTAATCGCAAGTGAGTTACAATTTTCACTAAATAAAGTATATTGATTGATAAATTTGAATTTGTATATACTTGGTAGGTCATCTCAAATAACTGAAACTGGTTGATGAGTGCTTCAGTGAGATTTCAAGTTTTTGATTATTTATATCCGCGAATATTTCACCATAACGTAGTCATAACGTAGTGATAATATACAAACGACAAAAAATGATTACTTTCCCTTTCATGTACTCGATTGCTGAAACAAAGTCCTCAAGAACAAAACTCCAATTAATTATTTGTTACAGCGGTAGCTCTTGCTACCCCATCGCTAGCCGCTGACTGGACGGATCTCACGGGTGAGAAATTCACTGTCGAACAGTCGTTCTCATTATAATCCTTTTGTACCCATAGACGAACGCCACTAATTATATTGACTGTTGCAGTGAAGTGGAGTGCACTTGACCTTTTCCGCTTAGACAGCTGGTATGGAATACCAACAACAAAATCGGCGGCAAGAAAAGAAGATTGGGTTGAGCTACCAGAAGGTTCTGTATATGATGGCACAACCACGTACTGTCTGAAAGATGACCATCACTTCTGCACTCTGCTCGACAATCACGGCAACATTGCTGGATTTCAGGTGAATAAATGCATCATACCTATACATGTTTACCAAATATTGTCCGCAACGCGGTCATGATTCATTTTTGAGATCTACCCCGTCCAACTATTCTTTACAATAATGAGCATCATGAGCTAGAGAAAAAAAAAAATACGCCCCAGATTAACGCCAAATCCCCGACAGTGCAGGGCTTATTATGCACCGAAGGCAATCACCCCGTTGATTCGTTTGACGAGTATTAACCAAATTGTGTACATCCTATTCTCTCACAGTTTGCATTGACCAAAACCGAGGTCGAAAAGGAGCAGGCATTCTATGACATGTCAGCTATCGCCATGTACGAAGAGAAGACGCTGTTTGGCAAACCATGCTGGACCGTCACTATTCTAACGGTATCGCCTGGTGAGTTATCAATAATATTATAGATGCTAATATCGTTAATATGGACCCATAGAGGTCAGGTGTCAATTTTGACTACGAATAAGAGATGGTACCATTATACGACAAATGGTTACTTTGAAGACTTGATTAACAGTTTGGAAATCCGAAAAATCAGTGAACAGATACGTGTGATAGAATTTAGATTTTTCCTTGGCTGATAATTACGTGTGAACATTTCTCTAAATTCTTAAAAACAATTTTTCTCAGATACCGTCAAAGCTGGTGGTCGCTCGAAGACAAGTAACGTGCTTGGCACTGACGGAATTTGGATCGTAACCAAAGACGGATACATGCCAATTGCCAGAAATGTCGAGGATTTGGATCCTGCTTGGACTAAGGAAGCTTGTATACCTCAAATGGGTATGATATAATCTTGGTGTAAAACCATTACGACTCAATATTCCAACATCCGTTGATGTAATTAATCTTTTACCCATTTCAGGTACCCACTATTACTATGATATGAGCCCAACTACGGCTTGCAAGAATTTCCAGCCGATCTTCTTGTTGTATGACGGTGGTGTGCTTAGTGGCGTTGGATATCAGGCATTTGGAAAAACGAAACGTGTACACCGTCAGTGGTACGAGCAGGTTCCGGCTATAGCTATCAGGCCCACAATCCCCACCACACCTCAATGTCTGGTAGACTGGGCTGGGGAATATGAGGTGATCTCCATGCACGCTTATTTCAATCATAAACCATGGACTGTAAGATGTTAAATCAACCATGTACAAATATTATGTTGCAATAAAACGCAAAGCGTATTCAATCATACACCGTTTTCCATTGTATCTGTCACCCAACTTTGGCTACGAATAGAACCAATTTACAATGAGTTCTATCTCAATTTTTCTTGGTATGGGATCGAAAATTTGGTGATAAGTCGATCACTTCGATAGATACATATATATAATTGGTGGATTCGTATTTCTGACCTAGAAATACATATGTATCTATTGAATACTGCGAGTATATAATTGTTATTTTTTCACCCCAAAATCCGAAAATTCAACTAAGGTATAGTCTTCTAGATTCCTGCGATTTTCGGGGCAAAATTTAATATTTTCTGCAGTATTTCAACCGCGAATTCACCAGCTGAATCTGGGCACACTTCGTTCGACGAGTATTAACAAGACCATGGATCTAGACTATGTTTACACCATACTGTCATAGATATATGATACCATGGAATAAGTCTAGCAACGTCGTGCGAGAATCTTCAGCTGGTTGTTTTGTTTTATGACAATGGTTCACTTATTGTTAGTGCTACTGTATTTCAGACGTTCGGAGAACCGATTCCGGTAAACCGTCAGTGGAACGAGCAATTTTCGTCTACAGTTATTTAGAGCTTAATTCCTATCGTACCACATTGTTTGGTCGACTTGTCTGAGAGATACGGGGTAATTTCAACACACGCCTTTTTTGAAAATCAACCGTGGAATACTAAATGCTGAATCAACTATGCGCAATATCGCGAGAGAATATAGTGCAATGAATATCACCAGACTCTCGTGGCATATACACTCAAAAGAATGGGCACACTACCGAGTATCTTCACTGCGACGTGAGCTCAAGAGCGGAGTTGGGTCCGCGTTTCACCGAATAGCTCCCACATTCATAATATTACAGCAAATGTGGAATCACTTCCATCACATAAATAAGGGACGAGCTTTTATCTAAGCCTTATTTCAGTATCATCGGTCGCCATAAAGCTAAGATATGATTATCTCTGATCCTGAGTGGGCTCGTTTCACGATTAAGCATCGCCGATAAAAAGCACCTACGGTGTAAAAAAAGATTCGTCAAGTACATTGAATTCATAAGAAAAATTATTACTCGAATATCGTCAATGCGAGAGAAACCGGAATACAACGGACAACAAACCAAATTAACAATTAGAAGAGTTTGCAAGTCGAAAAATTGGATTCAAAAATTAAAACAAAAAAGGAATGAACCAAATTGAGATTTTTCTTTAATGAAGTACGAAGTCCTTGGGGAGCTAATGTTGTATTGCGTTCCAAGTATTATATTCTAGATATTCTTTTTCCGATAAAGCCCGTCAAGTCTCACTACCTCCGGCCCATTTCAATTTAAAATGCACCCCAACTAAACAAAAATTAAAAGAGACTTTTTAGACGTAATCAAAATGATTTTTTAATTTTCATATCACTAGAGCATAAATACAACCGACAATAAATGCACAAAATGAATTCAAGTTTAGGATTAAGAATTAGAAAAAGTTGTAAACCTAAAAGACAGAAAGCACTACTCGATTCCGTACATTTATAATTGATAAATATTACTATTCTTATTAAAATTACATGTAAAACACCAGAACAGCATTACTTGAATAGCTGCTCTAATATTCACATGGGCATAGTAATGATATTGTTTCCAACACTGTTCTACCCTAGCGAAAACTTCGGGAAAAATACATGTTATAGAGCACAGTGAGAGTCATTTGAGAAAAAAATCGTGATAGCCTCTCTTAAAATACGTGACATTTGTATTTTAGAAAATTTCCAATTTGTCATACTTCGATATATTGAGCACTGCCGAGACTCAGAAGTGTCTTGTTTGATACTTTATTAATGTATCAAGCGTTTGCAGCAAAATTAAAACTTAAATGTTATAAGAGAGTTTCTTTTTCCGAAATTTGATTGATTATTTTATTTGATAAACTATCGCATGCACAGGTGTGATAGCTTAGAAAAATGTTCCTGTTAAAAAAGTGATATCACGGTGAAAACATCAACCTAAATTTTTGCGAGAAGCATCTGACCCAAGCTTATCGTGCTATACACTTTGTGTAGAATTTTGTGGAAATGTGCTCGAAATTGATTTTCCGTGGAAGCCAAGTATACCCTGCTTTTCCTCCGGATACTCATCTCTGACTGCCGGGTCGGAATTGAAATGAGGAATATCTATCACCTGTCCAAATAACGATCTGAGTACACTCACTTTTCAGCTAATTGATCTGCACTCCGTTTCGGATTATATCAATGACGTCACAAACTTGAATTCAAATATTTAAACAATTGTTAGAATTTGAGGTTTCTTACCTATATTGGGTTTAAAACAGCTTTTACAAAAATTGTTGAAAAATGTTACTTAATAACATGACTATCATAATTTAAAGAATAAACGTACTGATTCGCAAAAATTCGTGTGCAAAATACTGCGTGGAATTATGTATATAAATAGGGATGAAACGTGAAGTAGAATAACAAACTGGATTGTCAAAATGAAGACCACTCTCCTATTGATCGCAAGTGAGTTGCAATTTTGAATAGATATAGTATGTGAAATGATGAATACGAATTGATACACACTTGGTAGGGCTTTCGAATAACTGAAACTAGTTCATGAGTCCTTTAGTAAGATTTCAAATTTTTTGATATTCATATCGGCAAGTCTTTTACAGCCATAACGTATATACAACAAACGAAATATGATTACTTTCATGCTGCACTTATATGTGGAAACAAAGCCCTGCATATTAGGAAAATCGACGACAAAACTCCAATAAATTATTTGTTACAGCGGTAGCTCTTGCTACCCCATCGCTATCCGCTGACTGGACGGATCTCACGGGTGAGTAATTCACTAACAAACAGTCGTTTTCATCATATGTAATGCTCTTGTACCCATAGACGAACGCTACTAATTTTTTTATATTGACTGCTGCAGTGAAGTGGAGTGCAATTGATATTCTGCGCTTAGACAGCTGGTATGGAATACCAATAACGAAATCGGCAGCAATAAAAGAAAATTGGGTCGAGCTACCAGAAGGTACTGTATATTATGGGACCGAAACGTACTGCATGGAAGAAGACCATCACTTCTGTATTCTGGTCGACGGTTATGGGAACATTGCTGGATTTCAGGTGAATAAATGCATCATACCTATACATGTTTACCAAATATTGTCTGCACCGCGGTCGTGATCCATTTTTGAGATCAACCCCGTCCAACTATTCTTCACAATAATGAGCACCATGAGCTAGAGAAAAAAAAAAATACGCCCCAGATGACCGCCAAATCCCCGACAGTGCAGGGCTTATTATGCACCGAAGGCAATCACCCCGTTGATTCGTTTGACGAGTATTAACCAAATTGTGTACATCCTATTCTCTCACAGTATGCATTGACCAAAACCGAGGTCGAAAAAGAGCAGGCATTCTATGACATGTCAGCTATCGCCATGTACGAAGAGAAGACGCTGTTTGGCAAACCATGCTGGACCGTCACTATTCTAACGGTATCGCCTGGTGAGTTATCAATAATATTATAGATGCTAATATCGTTAATATGGACCCATAGAGGTCAGGTGTCAATTTTGACTACGAATAAGAGATGGTACCATTATACGACAAATGGTTACTTTGAAGACTTGATTAACAGTTTGGAAATCCGAAAAATCAGTGAACTCTAAATTCTTGAAAACAATTTTTCTCAGATACCATCAAAGCTGGTGGTCGCTCAAACACAGGTAACGTGCTCGGTACTGACGGAATTTGGATCGTAACCAGAGACGGATACATGCCAATCGCCAGAAATGTCGAGGATTTGGATCCTGCTTGGACTAAGGAAGCTTGTATACCTCAAATGGGTATGATATAATCTTGGTGTAAAACTATTACGACTCAATATTCCAACGTCCGTTGATGTAATTAATCTTTTACCCATTTCAGGTACCCACTACTACTATGATATGAGTCCAACTACGGCATGCGAGAATTTCCAGCCGATCTTTTTGTTGTATGACGGTGGTGTGCTTAGTGGCGTTGGATATCAGGCATTTGGAAAAACGAAACGCGTAGAACGTCAGTGGTACGAGCAGGTTCCGGCAATAGCTATCAGGCCTACAATTCCCACCACACCTCAATGTCTGGTGGACTGGGCTGCGGATTATAAGGTGATCTCCATGCACGCCTATTTCAATCATAAACCATGGACTGTGAGATGTTGAATCAACCATGTACAAATATTATGTCGCAATAAAACGCAAAGCGTATCAAATTATAAACCGTTTTCCATTGTTCTATCTCAAATTTTTTTGGTATGGAATCGAAAATTTGGTGATAAGTCGATCACTTTGATAAATACATGGATGTCATTGGTGGGTTTGTATTCCTGACCTAGAAATACTTCAGAAACTATTGAATCCTGCGAGTATATAATTGTTATTTTTTCACCCCGAAATTCAAAAAATCAACTAAGGTATAGTCTTCCAGATTTTTGCCATTTTCGGGGCAAAATTTGATATTTTCTGCAGTATTTCAACCGCGAATTCACCAGCTGAATCTGGGCACACTTCGTTTAACGAGTATTAACAAGACCATGGATCAAGACTCTATTTACACCATACTATGGAATTAGTCTAGCAATGTCGTGCGAGAACTTCAGCCGGATGTTTTGTTGTATGACAATGGTTCACTTGGTGCTACCGTAGAGTTCAATATATCTATGGTGCTACTGTATTTCAGACGGCTGAAAAAACGATTCCAATAGAACGTCAAGAACAGAAGCACTTTCCGTCGACTGTTGTCAAGATCATAATTTCTGTACTACAATGTTTGGTCGATTTGGCTGAGAAATACGGAGTGATTTCGTTATATGCCTCTTTTGAAAACCAACTGCAAAATCTCAAATGCGGAATTAACCATATGTATAATATCGCGTGAAGGGCCCAGCATTAAAATTGGCTGTTTGGTATCAAATTCACATCTGCCTCTGGAAAATAATCATGTGTTGGCAAGACTCTGCTTTTTACGCATTACATTGATGATACTCGCTCGCTCTTGTCCAGTTTTCACCTGATATTACCTATACGACTTAGTGGTATCAGGTAATTTTATGTGAGGCGCGTGTTATACATATCGTTTGTTGCACGACTTTCCTAGGCTAAATGAATTAAACAAATCTTCATAGATAACGGTAACGTTTTACGAAGATTCGTGTGCAAAGTGCTGCATGGACTTTTGTATATAAATAGGGATGAAACGTGAAGTAGAATAACAAACTGGATTGTCAAAATGAAGACCACTCTCCTATTGATCGCAAGTGAGTTACAATTTTGAATGTATATGTATAGTATATGATAGTATGTGAAATGCTGAATTCGAATTGACACACACTTGGTAGGGCTTCTCAAATAACTGAAACTAGTTTGTGAGTTCCGTAGTAAAATTTCGAATAATAATGGTGCTGCCTAATATGCGGAAACATAATACTGCGTATTGGGCAAATTGACGACAAAACTCCAATTAATTATTTGTTACAGCGGTAGCTCTTGCTACCCCATCGCTATCCGTTGACTGGACGGATCTCACGGGTGAGTAATTCACTAAAAAACAGTCGTTTTCATCATATGTAATGCTCTTGTACCCATAGACGAACGCTGCTAATTTTTTTATATTGACTGCTGCAGTGAAGTGGAGTGCAATTGATATTCTGCGCTTAGACAGCTGGTATGGAATACCAATAACGAAATCGGCAGCAATAAAAGAAAATTGGGTCGAGCTACCAGAAGGTACTGTATATTATGGGACCGAAACGTACTGCATGGAAGAAGACCATCACTTCTGTATTCTGGTCGACGGTTATGGGAACATTGCTGGATTTCAGGTGAATAAATGCATCATACCTATACATGTTTACCAAATATTGTCTGCACCGCGGTCGTGATCCATTTTTGAGATCAACCCCGTCCAACTATTCTTCACAATAATGAGCACCATGAGCTAGAGAAAAAAAAAAATACGCCCCAGATGACCGCCAAATCCCCGACAGTGCAGGGCTTATTATGCACCGAAGGGAATCACCCCGTTGATTCGTTTGACGAGTATTAACCAAATTGTGTACATCCTATTCTCTCACAGTATGCATTGACCAAAACGGAGGTCGAAAAAGAACAGGCATTCTATGACATGTCAGCTATCGCCATGTACGAAGAGAAGACGCTGTTTGGCAAACCATGCTGGACCGTCACTATTCTAACGGTATCGCCTGGTGAGTTATCAATAATATTATAGATGCTAATATCGTTAATATGGACCCATAGAGGTCAGGTGTCAATTTTGACTACAAATAAGAGATGATACCATTTTACGACAAATGGTTACTTTGAAAACTTGATTAACAGTTTGGAAATCCGAAAAATCAGTGAACAGATACGTGTGATAGAATTCAGATTTTTCCTTGGCTGATAATTACGTGTGAATATTTCTCTAAATTCTTGAAAACAATTTTTTCCAGATACCATCGCAGCTGGTGGTCGCTCAAACACTGGTAACGTGCTTGGTACTGACGGAATTTGGATCATAACCAGAGACGGAAACATGCCAATCGCCAGAAATGCCAAGGATTTGGATCCTGCTTGGACTAAGGAAGCTTGTGTACCTAAAATGGGTATGTTATAATCTTGGTGTAAAACCATTACAGCTCAATATTTCAATGTCCGTTTATGTAATCTATATGATTAACACTGGCGAAGTAACCGAGAGACGTCTCCGCTCACATGTGAATTCTAAATTACTCTTTTACCCGTTTCAGGTACCCACTACTACTATGATATAAGTCCAACTTCGGCGTGCGAGAATTTCCAGCCGATCTTTTTGTTGTATGACGGTGATGGGCTTAGTGGCGTTGGATATCAGGCATTTGGAAAAACGAAACGTGTACACCGTCAGTGGTACGAGCAGGTTCCGGCTATAGCTATCAGGCCCACAATTCCCACCACACCTCAATGTCTGGTAGACTGGGCTGGGGATTATGAGGTGATCTCCATACACACCTATTTTAATCATGAACCATGGACTGTAAGATGTTAAATCAATCATGTACAATTATTATGATGCAATAAAACGCAAAGCCTGTAAAATTATAGACCGTTTTTTATTGTATCCGTCGACTAACTTCTCGAACATTTTTGACATCTAGATACATGAAAATGCCTTAGATATCCCAATGATTTCTGAACCCAAAATTGAAAAAAATTGAATGGGGTTGCCCCTCGGATTTTTTTCCGATTCCTGGGGTGAAAAATCAACGTTTCGTTTCATATACTATTCAATGTCTTTTGATCCCAGAAATCTCAATTGATCGAGTTATCTCCAATTTATTCTTTCGAAAAGTAAAAAATCAAGGACGTCTTGATGGAAAAAATTCGTGTTCCCGAGGTCAAAATATGTATGAAAAGTGCCCCATAATAAATTTTCAAAATATTTCATTTTTAGCCCAAAAATCGAATCGGTACCCCTTGGATTTTTTCAATTCTGTCTTATAAGCTATTCTGATGTATTTTGATCTCAAGGATCCGAATTCACAAGTTAAATTTATTTATCTATAAAATTGATCGAGTTATTACTAATTTTGAGCTTTTTGGAGTAGAAATATTGCAGTATCCCAATGGGAAAAATTTGTAGATCAACAAAAGAAAAAACTCTTAACACGTGTGAAATACATGAAATTGACGGAAAAATTACGGGTCAAATATTCAAACCACAAATGAAATGAAATGCGGCGTACGCGTGCAATGTTGGTAAACAAAAAATTGTGATTGAACACGATTGAACTGACCTTAAATGAAGACGAAATAAACACACAAAAGAGTGCGGTGTGCGCTTGCAGTGCTATTTCTTCGAATGTAAAATTACATATAGCGAAGCCCATTCAATCTTCCAAAACTACTCATGTCCTATGTGCAAAGTTTATTGACTCAACTGAATCTCATACGTTACACCGTTGTTGTAACATTCCGGCAGGTAGTTTTTCAACACAATTTTTAACAGGGACGAGACTCGCAGATTTCGTTGCGGATGTAACTTTACCGTCCTCTTGTCTCCGGTCCGGTTCTACCTGGAAGGAACAATTATCTACATGTACACATACATGTATACATGCATACCTCTACTGGTTAGCTCACCGATGTCGCATCCAGATACAAAAATTCTGCGTTAGAATAGAAATGAAAAAGAATAAGAAGACGATGTGTAAGCGTCGGGTTTCTGGTACGAAGAAAATACCTGTCGAAGGATACAAAAAAGATTCGCAAGATATATAATACAGGAATGGGTATCGATTATTGTCTAACGTAAGAGAATATTAGGTGTTTTATTGACAAGAAATAATGGACCATAAACTTTTAGTTAAGATACAATTCGAATCAGTCATTCCGGATGTAAATTCGGATTCATTTCCGATAACTCGATATCACTTTTGACATAATTTCCACTGACTCCATCAGCTGTTCCTCGGATATGACTAGCGGTGGGGCGAGTCTAATTATGTGACCATGTGTAGGTTTCGCCAAGAGTCCTTCGTCCCGGAATTTCATACAAATATCCATGGCGTCAATGTCTACAAGAAGAAGAAAATTCAAATGAATAAAGCAACATCTGTTAGCATTAAATTTATTTTTATGAGCTTACTTTTGTCTATCACAATAGCGTTGAGCAACCCCTTTCCTCGTACCAATGTGACGATATCGTTCGGTAGCTTACGCAGCTCATCCCTAAGGATATTTCCAAGTTTCTCTGCTCTTTCCGCGAGTTTCTCTTCCTCCAGTACTTTCAATGCCGCTAACCCGATCCTCGCACCCAAAGGATTACCGCCGTATGTCGAGCCGTGCTCTCCTGGTTTTATAAGAAGCATCACGCGATCGTCGGACAGGACTCCTGATACAGGGTAAAATCCTCCGGATAACGCTTTACCCAGGATAACTATATCCGGCCTTACGCCTTCGTGGTCCACCGCCAAACGCTTCCCCGTTCTAGCCAGCCCAGTTTGAACCTCATCTGCGATCCACAGGACGTTGTGTTTCGTACAAAGCTCCCTCACTCCCCTCAGATAGCCGTCCTTCGATTGAAATAAGAAATTAATTTTTCGTTTTACCCCCCCACTTCGCTAAGCCAAAAATCAAATCGAACCCGAATTATTCCCACTCACTTTAGGTACGACGACCCCCGCTTCGCCCTGAATCGGTTCGACCATGAAAGCGCACACGTTTGGATCCGCAAGGGCTTTGTCTAGGGCTTTGAGATCGTCGTAGGGGATTACTTCAAAACCTGGCATGAAGGGACCGAACCCAGAGTAGCTAACTGGGTCTGTACTAGAGGAGATCGCGCTCATAGTCCTACCCCAAAAATTCCCTTCGGCGAAAATGATCTTTGCCGAATTTTCGGGGATCTTTTTGGACGAGTAACCCCACCTGCGCGCCAACTTACAGGCCGTCTCACCGCCCTCCACTCCTGTATTCATCGGCAACCATTTGTCGTACCTGAAGCACAAAGAGAATTGTGTCACGATACAGCACCGCATCATATTGAAAAATTTTTCATATTTCAAACACATTTGGCAATCGAGGTACGATTAAAATGTAGTTTCGATAAAACTAGACCATATCCGAAATAATTGTGCAATTTTTCTAGTTGTTCCACCATAAGGTGGTCGGTATAATAATCAAATGAAAATCGTTCGATTTCGCTTTGGGTTCAGAGAAATCTATAACGATCCGTAATTAGTCTGCAACGTTCGTTCCCAGTTTTTTTTCTCTTTGTTTTTTACAAACAAAAAAAAAAACGTAGCCATGAGAAAGTTAATCGAAGTTGATCCCCGCCGTACAGTTATTATAGTAAAAAAATAAAGAGAACGTTGGCATAATATGTGCAATATTATACCCCAACGGAAACCGGTTATCGAATCTATTTTTTTTTTTTTTTTTCTACGACACGCATGCTAAAAATTATGATATATCTATGGCCCAGCCGAAGGGATTGCGAATCTTTAACCTTGGAGTAATCAACAATTGAGTTTTTTTCCTATAAGATAAACGTGTGGGATTATTCACAGTACACGATCATCTCTACCGATTTTATCTGCAGGTCAGCTTTAAATCACAATGTCCCGCTATACTTTATCAATATATCTATGTTTTATCGATCACAATGTGTTTGGCGTTTACCGCAGAAAGTACTCGAGTGATATATAAATAATTCGAGAAAATCCCTGCCCTAATCTGTGAAAAAAGCAATACTTGAATTGAATTCAAGATTGTACATTCCAGTGTTATTCAACGCGGAAAAAGATTCTCGCTGTAACTGATAATAACAAATGTTACAGTGATTCTGAAATTTTTTTTCACTTATCATTTCCACATTGAACCGCAGAAGGCTGATAAAATTAGAATAGTCTTACATCGTATTATTCGCAATTTCGGACCTTGACCTGCCCCTACTGCAGTTGCATGATAATATTTTCAAATAATCGAAGATAGGGATTTTTACCAACTAGATGTTATCGTTATTGATCAGGATTGCCGAAACGTTGTAATCACTTTTTATCGTGAATTGTTCGTTTCGCAATCTCTTCGAGTCTCACAGATTGTTCCAGATCGTGACATAAAAATCAATAACAATAAAATGAAAGCAATAGAATCTCAACGTGCGTTAATATATTTCGCAAACTACTATTTTACGAGTATTATACTAACAATAAATGTACAGATATGCGGTTGACACATCCGTGTGATCGTCAAGTACATTACGGCATTAGACGTCCGCCACTATCAGCCACTGTGCTCAAATGACATGCTATGTATAACAACACGCGTGTTGCGTTACGTTTTTAAACATTCCGTTTCTTTCGCTTTGGAATGTCACGTCAGTGAGAATTATTTCTGGAGTAGATCTATTAGATCTAGGCCACCGTAAAACTAACTCACCCGAAAAGTTTCGTTAGGTACTCTTCGAATTCTCCCAGTACATCGGAATAAAAAGCCCGGGATGTCAAAGTCAGGGTCTTCGCCTGGTCGATCATGGCCTTGTAAATCCTTGGGTGACAATGGCCTTGATTCACCGCTGAATAAGCGCTGAGGAAATCGTAGTAACGTTTTCCTTCGACATCCCACATACACGCACCCTCAGCTTTATGAAGAGCTACAGGTAGAGGGTGGTAATTGTGTGCTCCATATTTTGATTCTCGGTCAAAAACCTCCTGAGAACTTATACTCCTCGAACTCTGGATCTGATGAGCACGATGATGGCTATTTTGCCTCGGGGTTCCCTTACTCCCGAAGGATCGCAGGGCTAGTCTTGACAAGGGTCTCATTATTCCTGATCAAGATGCGTATACTTATGGAATTGCAAAAAAAAAATCATTTTGTTGTAAAATCGTGTGCAAAATACATAAGTGTAAATGCTATTTTCGAATGAAATAACAGTCGGGCTTGAAAACAATTGTATACTTACCCTACGTATGTATTGAAAGGTGTATGCAAGGTTTGAATAGAAATAGGGGGAATATTATTTAGGGGAAACCTATTCGAACTGAAGCGCAACCCACGAAATGTTGTTCCACCGGGCCAAATCAAACTACTGACCGTGGTGCGGTGTGGAGCTCACGTTTTATGTCCCAAGAAACGAAAACCTCCCGATCTGCGAGGACGGGAGCGGGGCACCAGCTGCCTAAGTAAATGCTACTATGCTCTGTGTAGACAGTAAATACTACTCTTGGGTACGCAATAATTTAACTTGCAGAACACGACAAAATCCAAGTATTATATATATTCAAGTGTGTACATAAACCCGCTGATAAGCCATAGCACCGAGAGAGAATAAAGTGATTGCAGACCACACTCGAAGTAGCTAATTTGACCCCTAATAATTTGTCGGTTATCCTTAAGCTGCTTATTGTAGCCAGCGTAATTAATTTTCAAATTTGATTCCATTAAAAAAAAAGAAGATATTTATATATTGCAGTTGTAAAGTTGTAATTCAGAGTTCAATTTAGGACGATATTTTTATTGGCATAATTAGACGTCATTGATTTACAGTAAATTATTTTTGAAAAACCAGATCGATCTGCAGAGCCATCAGAAAATAGCACAGATGAAACCCCGCGGGGATATTGACCGTATTTCTTCGCGAGCCGATGGGAGAATGGAAAATAGAGAATAACCCCGTGTTTTTATGTGATATCACGTACGTGATCGCGACTTGAGTTAAGACATGAAAATAGAAGGTGTATGTGTTTGTGATATTTAAATTAACGCACGAAAAGGGTTAATTGGATGTTAGTAAAAAGGTTGCGCATGATGTAACAAAAAAAGCGAGTGGACCAAATAAAGACCGGGTCAATGAAGCAAAGTAGGGGAAAATTTTGTCTACTGTAATCGTTTTATTGGCGAACTTTAACCAGGCTTTAATTCTCAACGGTTACGTTACAACATATGTATATCAGCGTCCTACACAATACAATTAACTCATCATTGACGAAGACGATAGAATTTTAGACTTTATGGTTGCATGCATATTATTATAGTAGAATTATATCGCGTGCAGTATTCCAATGTCGCGAACGTCTGCAAGTGTAGTAGATCTTCAAATATGACCCGATCATATTATAATGCTAATAATTACGTTCAGTTTTGTCGCGTAGCTGTGTTGGATATCAGCTGCAGCTGTGCACATCTAGTACATAAGTTTGTGTAAAGTTTAAAGTATATACATACAGTACGTCGAGATTACTCTGACAATAAAATGATAAATAGGTTTGTGAGTGGCCGATCATATTGTCAGCTGTGACCGTGGCACGCGTTTGCTGAATGACGCCAAGATATACAATAATATCCCAATAGAAATGGAAACATTGATACATCACAAAGTTGATCAAACTTATTATGAATAAGCGCCTAATTTGTTGTTACGACAATTAGCGCATACCAGGTCACAGGTCGTTGAATTATAGCGAATATAATAATTACCTATATTCGTTGATGCAGACCGTAGGATTGGAGTATATGCGGAAATAATTCGTTGTTGAATCAACACTTGTATTAGCAGGTACAGGGAGTTACTTGATCTGTGAAACAATAAAATTTTGTTGACGATTTTGGATTAAACGGCTGAATTCTAGCTGTGACTCCAAAGGGTCTGTAAATACGATTAAAGTGAGGATTATCGTATGCATCACGAATGTACCATTATCAATTAATTGGCATTCTGCGCGTATTATTAGTCTACGTAGTTAATAAAAGTATTATACAAATAATTGAGATTTCAGAGCGTGATAACCATTTGTCAATTAAGCTGAGATCTCTTCGGATTGTTTAGGGTGTGAAGCAACTATCCTGACCTAATTCCTCGACCCTAATCTTGACCTTAACCGTATTCACGGCCGCTTCAATTAAATTCCGAAAGTTGGCTCCAAAATCTGGCGCCTGCGCGGAAATTTCGCGCCTTTTTCAGAGACGCCACTTCGTTTTTAGCGTCATCACCTGTAGCTGTAGTGTCATAATTTCTAGTTATTCATTAGCTATCAAATACCTGAAAAAATACTCAGTTTTTAAAAAGACTTGTATAAAATATGGCAGACGAAGATTATGATGCTATCAGGAGAAAAAATATCGCGGAGAGGAACGCATTTGTGAGTAAACCGTTACTAACCTCTATTATGGATTCATACTTATATCGAAGCATTAGCTAAACAATTAAATCCTAATCGCTTACAGTTTTCGGAATTCTTCAAAGACCTGAAAAAAGAAACGGCAGATTTAAAGCCACCGCCTGTACCACTACCTAAGAACTCAGAGGATTCTGAAGTCGATAGTAATGATGAAAATGAGCCAATAAGACAGAGACGTAAACCAAATAAGAAATCAAGTGGATGTTTGCAAAAAAAAAGAAACCTGGACATTCGTCGAAAGTACAATACGCGTCAAAGTGTGAAGACAAGCATATCTTTGTCAGATTCAGAAGAACTTGTTGATGCAAAAGATGGCAAGAGACGCCGCAAGCGGCCTAAATTGAAGGTTCTTTTCCGTTGGGCAGTTCCCTTTGAACGAGAAATTGCTATGATGAGATGGATGTTGTATGGTGAAGGAGATGAAGAAAAAGAAGAGGAAAGTGAGGAGTCTACTGGTTCATCTAACGATGAAGATGATCAACTCAGAAGAAAAGTTGTTCATAAGATATCGAAATCTGATTACAACCCGGATAACATACGTTCTCCTGAGGAAGTAACTGAGGAACAGTTGTTGAACGTTGCAGAAAGAAGTACTGGTAAAATATACTGTAAAACAAACGGCATAAGCTGCCATCAATGTAGACAAAAGACCTTGGATACAAAAACGATATGCAGATCCGGGGAATGTATTGGTATCAGAGGACAATTTTGTGGCCCTTGTTTGCGCGGCAGATATGGCGAAGATGCTGTTGTTGCCCTCAAAGATCCCGTAAGATATTGGTACACAAGACTTGTGTAGCTTAGATGTTTTTATCGTTTTTTTATATGTGCGTACGATCTTATTCGCAGAACTGGGTGTGTCCACCATGTCGAGGACTCTGCAACTGTAGTATATGCAGAAAGCGGAATGGTCAGATGCCAACCGGAATCCTAGCACCTATAGTACAGGAGGAGGGTTATTCATCAGTTATGGATTATTTGGAATCTGGTAATACCGAAAACCTCTAATAATTTAAGCAACTAGTGTTTACAGAAGTATGACACGGAATTATTAAAGACTGCTATTTGTAGGTCGTTAATTATTACTTCAAACTTGACTATAAATTGTTACTCTATGTCTCGAGATCTCTATTAGCATATTAAATAACGCTTCTGATTAATAATACAGTGTGTAACAAAATATGAGTTTTTTAGCAATATTTGCATTCCTTTTCTCTTGTTGCTGTGATTGAAAGAACTTTGTGATATTGAATAGAATTTTTTAAGTTTAATTTATCAGAATAAAAACCATTCCATATGATAATACTATTTACATTATTATTTAAACTGTTTATATTAATTATTTAAGTGCTATAATTGCGTAGCACCTTGGAGATTTGACTGGATCAAAAAGTCGTACTAAGGCAAAGTTAGAACAAGCCTTACTTGCCTTCAAGTATGTTATTCTATCTAATAAGATGGCAGATTCAACGACAGAACCTAGACAGACCCTTAACATTTGAAATATTTCCATTTTCCATTTTAAATTTTCATGAGCTTGGTACACCTCTTTAATCATATCCTGCGAAGGGATCTGATTTGAGTTCAGGACAATTTTTCTCAGCACCCATTGTGCATATGTGACAAAGTCTTCTGCAACTGCGCTACGTCCAGTCTTAACATTGGATATACCTGTGATAAAAAATTTTTTCAACGATCAGTTTACATTTATCATTGGTTTACACTACAAAAAATAGTACAACACAAACCTAGAGAATTTAGCAGTACTTGAATAACTGCTCTATAGAACAACGTGGGAGACAAATGATGATTATTTTTACGAACTCGCTCAATGGACTGTTGAGCTAACATCTTTGCATTTTTAGTCAATTTTAATTTCCCGCTGAGTGATGTTTCTGCCAAGTGGTAGCAGCATGTGACTACACAGAGAGATTTTATGCAGTCTGACTGTAGAAAAGCTTTTATAACAGACTGTCCTAAAGACCCACAAGTATGCAGGCCGGTGATGGTTAAACTTTGTTTTGAATTCCATCCTGGAGAATATAGCTTTACTAGATTTGAAAAGTCTGTAGAGTCGTCGATGCTATGTACTAAGTAATGAACCTGGACCAATAATTGAAAGAAATTATGTAATTTCGTTAAAATCAAGACAAAAATTATTCTGGACAAAATTGTACCAGTTTAGATGGTGGGCCAAACTTCTTCTTGATAATATTTTGCCTTCGTATAGCGCCTTTGTGAGTGATATGCGATGAATCAATTGCTAGCACAGGGACTCCATAGTTTTGACATATCTGTTCTGAAAGATAACCTTTTCCTGCTCCAGCATCAACAATTATACTTGAATGGAACTTTGCTAATGCAGAGGTAACTTTTGCCATAATTTCTACCTCGTATGATTTTTTGTCATTCATAAATTCAAGTTTTCCTGTGCAATTTGTCAAGTCTGACTCTTGAAGCTCAAGTCCCCAAGTTGAAAATAATTTGGGAACATCTCTCGCATCGTACACAAGATTACATTTCTCCAAAGCTAGGGAATCAATAGCTTTGAGAAATTTGTTCAATTCTGGAGTACTGTGATCAACGTCATTCCAATAATTCTTGCAAACAAAATCAGAACCTAGAGTTTCCAACTCCTTTCGCAGCTTATCTGGTAAGCAGGTGGTCCACAAATCTTCAGTAATGAAATCAGTCAGGTGGGAATTGACCAGAGATTGATATGTTTGCAAAAAACTCAATACTTTCTCAAAGTGCTCATCATATGTAGACATGTTTAATATGTGCAGTATTAATTCAATATCGTTATGGATTTTGGTTGCCAAGGTATTTTTCTCTTTCTTCAAAGTGCTTAGAAATTAAGTTTATCCATTTCTGGATACGTTGATTTGATCTTTGCCAGCGAACAAATTCGACTGTATTTTAATTTTATATCTTCCAATAACTTTAGTATGTCAATTTCTTGCGAGTTATGTCTGGGGAAGTTGTCGATATCCATTCGCAATTTCTTTGCTAAAGAAGCTGCTTTTTCAGGAAATGAATTCGTTTTCAGGTTATACTCCAAGACACCGCTATAATAACCCAGCTCAGCGGCTACCTGACTTGCCCTGTGATATCCCAAGTGATAGGGTTCTAATAACTGTGTTCTCCCTACTTTATAACCTTCCTCGAATCCAGCTTTTTCTGCTATTTCTTCACCAAAAAGTATATGATCGAACACCTCGTTGACATCCAAATCTTCTTTTGACACAGACATTTTGCTTGCGAGTCACTTTTGCAAATGTAAAAGTGCAAACAGAAGTTCAGATACGTACCACTCGAGTTCGCAGGAATTCGCGCACGTCGCGCAGGCTACCGAAAAGCTCCGTTAACAGAAGCTCGAAATCTGCATAATTCATCGTTTACTTTTACTCTAGAGATTTTCAAAATATAAAACTGATTTGAAAGAGTTTTTTCAATCATAGTTTTTAGTGTTCTCACATAAATCGGAAATAGGAAGCGAGAAAAATTCGTTTGGAATCTCAAGACAGCGTTTGCAGCCGAAGTCGTGAATACAGGCTTGCCATACAAACGGGTTTCTGATCCCTATCATTACCAACTTCAAGCGTTGAGATGAGTGATGTTTGCGGGTGGTGAAGCGTTGTTTTCCTCAAGTGTCGGTGGATTTTGAGTGAAAACCGGGTAAAAAATGATCGCCTTAGGTCCGAAGAAGGACGGTGGTCCAAACGGGAAATTTTTCGAGTCCCCGGATATTCTAGGTCAATTGGATGCAGTGAAACAGTGGCTACTGAAAAACTGTAAAAAGGTGAGGCCGGCGTCTTAGGCGTCCCGATTCCAAATTCGCTTAATTTTTAATCAATCTGTTTATTCATTCGCAAATTTGTTATTTATTTTATAGTATGTTCAAACGGATCCACCCACTAATAAAAGTCTTGCCACTTTGGTGGTACAGCTTTTACAATTCCAAGAGGATAACCTCGGTAAAAATGTGTCAAAACCGCCAATGACAAGGCTTCCTGTGAGTACCTTTCATCCATTCAAAACTATTCAATAGCAGCAACCAAAAAAGATTTAAAAATTTCTAATCTCACAAGTTTCACACGTTTCCCGCCTCTCTGGTTCACTGTATCCCATTCACCCTGCAAGTTTCAATAATGAGAAACTTTCATTGTTTGTATTTTCAAAAAATTTCACTTGTAGAAAAAATATGAGCTTCACAACTTGAGTTATAGACCTAATAGAAATTGTCAGATTCATTGCATTTTAATGTATCGTCAACTGGCCAATAACTGATTTCTTTGTCTTCAGATGAAATGCTTCTTAGACTTCAAACCTGGTGGTGGCCTGTGCCAAATATTAGCTACTGCGTTTCGATTCAAACAAGAACAAGGATGGAGACGTTTTGACTTCCAAGTTGGCAAGGTGGTCTATTTACCACGCTGAGTTCTCAATGGATTAACCTATCGACTATCAGCTTCATTTCTTTTTTTATCTTTCAGTCTGGATCTCGTATGGATCGTGCGATAGAAATGTTAGTAGCGGCAGAGCGAGCCTTGGTTCAAAATCGGTGCATGACTATACCCTGTGTATACGTTAGACCTGAAGTTGACAAGGCAACAGCTACTAAAGTAAAAGAAGTC